>NC_086188.1:7106703-7750453 GCF_023053635.1 Elgaria multicarinata webbii
TTTTAAGTCTAGGTGAATACCTGAAGTTTTTCCGTGCTCCCTAAAAGATAATAATGTTGGTGCCAGCATTCATGGGAAGGGTATTCCATCACCTGGGGTGCCACAGCTGAAAAAGCCCTGTCCCTAGTTCAAGGGTGGGCAACTTGTGGGCCTCCAGATATTTCAGCCTAAAACTTCAATCAGACCTAGGCACCATATTTACTTATTTATTACATTTTTATACCACCCAATAGCCGAAGCTCTTGGAGCAGTTCACAAAAATTAAAACCATAATAAAACCAACAGTCTAAAAACACAAATACAAAATACAGTATAAAAAACACAACCAGGATAAAACCACGCAGCAGAAATTGATATAAGATTAAAACACAGAATTAGAACAGTAAAATTTAAAGTTAAGTTAAAATTAAGTGTTAAAATACTGAGAGAATAAAAAAGGCCTTCAGCTGGTGACGAAAAGAGTACAGTGTAGGTGCCAGGCGGACCTCTCTGGGGGGCTCATTCCACAGCCGGGGTGCCACAGCAGAGAAGGCCCTCCTCCTAGTAGCCACCTGCCTCACTTCCTTTGACGGGCTCGCGGAGAAGGGCCCCTGTGGATGATCTTAAGGTCCAGGCAGGGACATATGGGAGGAGGCGTTCCTTCAAATAACCTGGCCCAAACCGTTTAGGGCTTTGAATGTTAATACCAGCACCATATCCATCGGTGAGGGTTGATCATCTGGCGACACAAGTTACCAACTCTGCCCTAGTTCATGTCCTCCTCACCTCTGAAGTAGGGGTGTCAGAGAAATACACTTTGAGGGTCAAATTCAACAGCTTTTCCTAGGTTCATCCCTCAGGACTTCATTCTGGTTTTCACAGCGGCATCCGAATCGGACTGCAGTGAGTTGGGGCAGTCTATGGAGTTTCCATGCATTTTGCACACTTGTGGGTGGGTGGGTTCTGCCATTTGCACAAATTTCTGAACAATTTGCCCAAATCATGGCCAAATCCGCCCAAATAACAGCCAAATTTGCATAATTTGCAGAAATTTGGTTTTAACTTGCTACTTCAACTTGTGGTAGCAAATTCCATAGTTTGACTGAAAGGCGGCCAAGAAATATTTTAAATAAAGAAAATAAATACATAACTTGCTAAACATGTAATTTTTAAAAAAATGTCTTTCATATATCCTAAGTTTTCTAATGAATAAGGCTGATAACGGTTTTTTTCCCTTGCTGAATAACAGCAGCAAAACAACGAGTTGTTCCAGATTCTTCGGGTTTTGTCTAATGTGGATTCTTATTCTTATTCACATGAAATGTGGCCTTGTACTCCAGATTAGGCCATTTTGGTTTCAAAGACTTATCTTCGTTCCGGGTTAAGAAGAAAATGTATTCCACTGCTGTACTTTTGATTCACTGTCTAAGAAATAGCCATTTCTGTCTTGGTCCACAATCACCTCCATCTTCAAGGGAAGTTGTATTATCACTGTTAAAAGAGAAACAAGGTCTTGGTTCGTCGCTTTTAAAATATTATCGTTAGGTAAGCGTGTTAATAAATGCCAGCGTGGTGGTTTGAGAACCCTTTCTTTTTTTGAGCTTGTTAGACCTCCTTAGAAAGGAGGAGGAGAAGAAAGAAGAGGAACAGAGATTCACAAGAGCGAGAAGAAAGCGATTCCAGGCAGCATGATACAAAAGTGAAACGATATTCCCATTTGTTCGCTCCCACCAAATTTGCCTCTACCCAGTTCAAGAGGAACACCTCTGTTCAGGTCAGCGGTTCATTAAAATGCAATCAAGTGGTGTCATTTCTGGAAGTTGAGATGTACCCCCTTGGGGAAGAAAGAAGAGCTCGCCTCAGAAGGTCCCTCATTAAGAGGAAACCATCAAAAGGCCATTGAAGTCCACGGGAGCATTTCCACAGACTTCAATGGGATTTAGGAACGGCGCCATCGCACGCCGCTGCAAAAGTGTGTGGCGTTTCGAAACCCAGTTCTGTGAAGTGCAAGTGCTTCATTTGGAGACCAGAGGAGACATCTGACTGACGAAATCCCTTCAAATCCCTCCCAGGCCTGATCCTGAGGGACGGCCTGCAACGGGTGTTTACCTCAAGTTACTACTGAATGGAAGTTGAATTTTGGACTTGCGGCACCTATAGCTGGAGATGTTGGGGAAGTCCGCACTGTGGGTGTCTCCAGAAGCTGTCTGTCTGCACAGTTTGTGTTGCATTGCGATGATGAAGAAGCGCACACATTCCTGGGTGAATTCAATAATGTCCAAACTGGATATGGAATACTTTCTGTGTTTTGGCAATCAAATAAAATCTGCTCTGCTGTTGCGTAATAATAGCTGGCTTCTCCGTTGCCCATGTAGAGACGAGCAAAAGCAAAAGTATGGTGAGTTAGCAGTGACTGTGGGATTTGTTGGCTGTCTACTTTGGGAGGAAGTAGACAGCCAACAGGGCCAGGATCTCTTCTCGATCCTCCCAGAGTGCGGGACACAGAATAACGGGCTCAAGTTTAAGGAAGCCAGATTCCAGCTGGACATCAGGAAAAACTTCCTCACTGTTAGAGCAGTACGACAATGGAATCAGTTACCTGGGGAGGTTGTGGGCTCTCCCACACTAGATGCATTCAAGAGGCAGCTGGACAACAATCTGTCAGGGATGCTTTAGGGTGAATTCCTGCATTGAGCAAGGGGTTGGACTTGATGGCCTTATAGGCCTCTTCCAACTCTACTATTCTATGATTCTATCTCCCAGGCTCACCTCCTTCAATGTACTTTCTTCCAGATCTCTCTTGCCTGCTGCCTTTGCCTTCTGAACAGCAGCCAGGACTTGAGGGGTGAGTCCAGTAGGAGGAAGCAAGGAATGTGGCGGACACAACCTTTTCTGTAACCAGAACAATCTACGGATCAGTGAAAGTCCTGCTTTTGTGAGTTCTCATGTTGTGAGTCATTCCTGTCCTCCCCCTTGGGCAGGATCTACACTACTGCTTTATAACAGTTTATAATGGTTTTGACAACTGTTTGGGACCACGACACATTATATATACCATTTTCAACGTGTTATATCCTGCTTCGTGTAGATCTGGCCTCGGTCTCTCGCAGGCTACCTGGCTTCTCCCTTCAGAGAGAAGAGCCTGGGACTTGTAGTACTTCATCAATTGCCAAGGGCTAGAACAGACTGCCATAAGCACGCCTATGTATCCCTGATGGTCTTCTATTGTACTAGTGCAAATCCCATGTCGCCAGTGTCTAGTAATTTGAGAGTGTTCTTGTTAAAAAGTTTGTTCACCATTTCTCAAAGGTTTAGGTCAAAAACGGGTGATGTAAGATATTTCTCCCTCTGGTTTTCTTTCCGCTCTTTCTTCTCAGCTTCTCTTCCTTAGCTATCACCCACTGACTTTTCTTCAGGCTCTTTCCCAACAGCCTGGCCCTGTCCTTTCATTGGCTCAGCATTTTTCTACACTGCTCAAGCTTCTCTTTAAAACAAAAATTAGCAAAATCGGTTAGATAAGTATCAGCTTAGGCTGATATACCAACTACGCCCTTATCTGGACAGAGATAGCCTAGCTACAGTGATCCATGCTCTGATAACCTCTCGCTTGGATTACTGCAATGTGTTATACGTGGGGCTGCCTTTGAAAACGGTCCGGAAGCTTCAGCTGGTACAAAACAGGGCAGCCCGCCTACTAACAGGGACTGGTCGGCGAGATCATATCACGCCAGTCCTTCTACAACTTCATTGGCTGCCAGTCCAGGTCCGGGCCCGATTCAAAGTGCTGGTATTGACATTCAAAGCCCTAAATGGTTTGGGGCCAGGTTATTTGAAGGAATGCCTCCTCCCATACGTACCTGGCCGGACCTTAAGATCATCCATAGGGGCCCTTCTCCGTGAGCCCCTGCCTAAGGAAGTGAGGCAGGTGGCTACTAGGAGGAGGGCTTTCTCTGCTGTGGCACTCCGGCTGTGGAACGAGCTCCCCAGAGAGGTTCACTTGGCGCCTACAGTGTATTCCTTTCGTCGCCAGCTGAAGACCGTTTTTATTTTCTCAGCATTTTAACACTTAATTTAACTTAAATTTAAACTTTGCTGTTTTAATTCTATATTTTAACCTATATCAATTTTTGCTGCGTGGTTTTAATCCTGGTTGTGCTTTTTATATTGTATTTTGTATTCATGTTTTTAAATTGTTGGTTGTTTTTATGCTTTTCATGGTTTTAATTTTTGTGCTATTGGGAGGTATAACAATGTAATAAATAAATAAATAGATCTCTTGTAATAAGCCTTACACTGCTGTATTCTCCTATAAGAATTTTCCTGATGGACTTTCATTCTTGTAATCTACGTAGGGAGCCACTATTACCTTGAAAAGTGGGGTCTAACATGTAATACATATGTAAATAAGAACCGAACTGTGAGTTTTACACGAAGAAGGAAATTTTGGAGTGCTTTTGCATGCCTTCAGCAGAATGCCAGTTTCATGCTATGACAAACAGACATAACTCAGGAACTAACTTTTGTGGGGGAGGGGACAGCAGGGCCTTTTTGACAGTAGCCCCAGGATTAAGGAACTCCCTCCTTATCTCCACGTCCTCTCTGTTGACATTGAGATAGCAAGTGAAGACTCGCTTTTGTAGAGGGCCTTTGGTTTTAAAGGAATGTCCCATTGCATCTTGTCTTGTTTGTCCTGTGTTTTGCCTTGCTTTTGTGAGCCGCCTTGGAAATGTGTAGCAGGATATAAATATGACCATAAATAAAAGTGTGTCATCATTGCTTTAGGAGTGCTGCCTCTCTTGCAAAAACCACTATGCATCTAAAAGAAATCCCTATTAGATACTTCACATAAACAGAAGATTTTACATTGTTGGGTTTTTCCCCCCAACTCGATCAAAAGGTTGGCATCCTTTTTAATATCGCTACAATCCAGCTTTTGAGTTTACTTTCTTTTTTCACCCCCGTAGGGGTTAGTATTTTTTCTGGGATCATAAATATTTTAAAAAATATGTGGATTTTTCATGTCCTTTGTCTGCCAATCACTTTTGTTATTTCAAGCTGGACTTGGATATTGTTATTTTACTGGAGGAACAAAAAAAGTAAAATAAATCCTTTTCTCCCTCTCTTTTTAAAAAAATGGCTTTGAAAAATAAAGCATTGTGAATTGAAACAGCTTCCATTTATTTAAAAGTTTAAGTTTTACTTTCATCAATTTATAATCAGAGTTCCTCTGGTATGTTTGATTCCTGACAAATAAGGATAAAAGTCATGTCCCCCCCTCCTTTGCTAATGAGATGATAAAACAGCAGGGTTCAAGTTTTTAATTACTAGAGGCTACGCGTTGGAGAGGTACCAATGATATTTTCTCCTGCATGTCTAAGTTGTAACTTCAGGCTTACGACAGTCCTGCTGTGCTCTTCTGCCTTTGATGCTCACTCATCTTTGTCTCCTGAGAATATACCAAAAAAATAAATAAAAAATTGAGCCTGGATCCTGGGGTGGGGGCTTGCAATTATTGCCATAACCTACTACAGGTTCCAGTGCCATCCTGACATCTCTCAGCACGGGGTCTTCCGTGTCTTTATGCTGTCCGTTATACTGGAAAGGAAAATGGGATGATCAGGGTCACCATGAGTCGCGAAAGAGTGGAAACAGTTCACTATTGTTGGCTCCAGGAATTGGGCCAAGGGGTCAGAGCTGAACGGGGCAGTGTCTGAAACGCACACAAACCAGAGATAGGAAGACCTTGGGTAATATCCAACGGTATCATTCCGCAAACCCGAATAGCGCTAGAGGAGCCCTGTATGAACAAGAATGCTGAAAAAGATAGGTCTTTGGTCTAATTCAACTTGGTTCTTATATTCTTACGTACCAATCAAAAAAATCATAGAATCATAGAATAGTAGAGTTGGAAAGAGCCTACAAGGCCATCGAATCCAACCCCACGCTCAATGCAGGAATCCACCCGAAAGCATACCTGACAGTTGTCCAGCTGCCTCTTGAATACCTCTAGTGTGGGAGAGACAACAACCTCCCTAGGTAACTGGTTCCATTGTCGTACTGCTCTAACAGTCAGGAAGTTACAGGAATCTGGCTTCCTTTAACTTGAGCCCATTATTCCGTGTCCTGCACTCTGGGAGGATCGAGAAGAGATCCTGGCCCTCCTCTGTGTGACAATCTTCTCTAAACATGCCCAGTTCTTTCAGTCTCTCTTCATAGGGCTTTGTTTCCAGACCCCTGATTATCCTGGTCATCAACATGGTTCTTCTTATATTCTTATGTACCGATCTTCTATTGTCGCACAAATGTTTGCCCATGCATAATGCACAACCGTGCTTGCGCAAACGTAACTTTAGGTGGATTCTTCTCTTGCGCATAGTTCAGAACTTAGTTTCCACTATCGCAACATAGATGGATACTACCCAATGATGCTCAGGCAAAGTTCCAGCCCAAACAGGAGGCTTTTATAGCTCTGCCTGGTTAAACAGAGCCAGTCCATAGGCTGAGAACAATTCAGTGCTCAAAAAGTTGCTTTAGACTGTAGCTTTGATGGGTCCCCCACATGGAACAGCTGTATAGAGAGGGGAAGGTTTGTGATTCAACCCCTAGTGGCTCTGAAGATATACACCAATGAATGGTTTTGGGAAGAAGCAACCATATCCAGTAAGTGTCAGGATCTAGAGGCACTTCTGTTCTAGGACTGTGCGTGTTGGGGGAGGCAAGCTGGTCTAGAAGCAGTGGGAGACCCAAAACAGGCAGAGGTCAAGATCCAAGACAGCAATCTGGGGGGAAAGGAGCAGGAGCTTAGGCGAGACACATTGCTCAGACTAAGGTGGCATCCTCTGAGATAAGATGAACTCCCCAACGAGACTTTTATCCTGCAATTGGCCACCCTCAAAATATGGAATTTGATGGGTGGGTGTGTCCAGATAACATCATCTTCCATTTGTAACTTTCCTGAGTTTTTGCATGGCTTCCCCAGGATGATCAGGGGTCTGGAAACAAAGCCCTATGAAGAGAGACTGAAAGAACTGGGCATGTTTAGCCTGGAGAAGAGAAGATTGAGGGGAGACATGATAGCACTCTTCAAATACTTAAAAGGTTGTCACACAGAGGAGGACCAGGATCTCTTCTCAATCCTCCCAGAGTGCAGGACACGGAATAACGGGCTCAAGTTAAAAGAAGCCAGATTCCAGCTGGACATCAGGAAAAAACTTCCTGACTGTTAGAGCAGTACGACAATGGAACCAGTGACCTAGGGAGGTGGTGGGCTCTCCCACACTAGAGGCCTTCAAGAGGCAGCTGGACAACCATCTGTCAGGGATGCTTTAGGGTGGATTCCTGCATTGAGCAGGGGGTTGGACTCGATGGCCTTGTAGGCCCCTTCCAACTCTGCTATTCTATGATTCTTGTCTCCTCTCCATTTTATCCTAATAACAACCCTGTGAGGTAGGCTAGGCTGAGAGTCTGTGACTGGCCCAAAGTCACCCAGTGGGTTTCCATGGCTGAGTGGGGACTAGAACCCGGATCTCCCGACTCCCAGTCCAACACTCTAGCCACTACGTCACACTGGCTCTCATCATAGCTCCCACTTGCTTGCTGGATGGGCAGAGAGCACGTGGGCAGTGGCGTCTTTAGTGGTCCTCCTTCTCACCATCATTTTTGTCTGGGCCGGAATGAGGTAGGCGAACAAGCGGGTTGCAACAATGAAGAGGATCCTCTCAGTGGGCAACACCCCCAATGAGAAGTGAGCATGCTCAGTAGGCATGGGATGTTGGGTGATTTGAAGGCCGGTAGCAAGTTGGCAGGGGTAAACAGAATGGAGTATTATCAATAAGGGCATGGCTGGCTAGCGCCCCGAACACGAGCAGTCCACGCTGCAACAATTCGTTGCTGTTCCTACTTGTAACATCTATTTTAGAAGAAGTCCCCCTCTTTTTTCTTCTTTTTATTGTTAAGCTCATCTTCTGGGAAAGGGCTTAAGTGTTGCCCATAAGCTTTTATTTATATATATATATATATATATATATATATATATATATTTACAATAACTTAATCACCAGCTGTATTTGTTTTGTAAGGATGTGTGTGGAACAGGATTGAGCTATGAACGCTTCTCCTACTCAGCCATCCACTCCCACCCTCTTTCCAAATCACTGCTTTGGATCTCAGTTGAAAAGGCTTCTCTCTCTCCCTACCCCCAATTCCTCATTTGCGTTTAAAATGGATGTTTCATACCGGTTGATTAGTGTTAGTATGGAATACCAGCCGCTCTGAGCTGAGCACTCAGCTTGAAACCTGAGGATTATTCATCAACTACCCCAGCGGGGGGGGGGGGGGGGGGAGCGTTTCTCACTTTCCATGTCTAGGCTCCCAAAGTGTTCAGGTTTGCTTTGTAAGTTATCCCCCCACCCCCGAACTTTCCTATTTCACAAAGTTTCTCCATGCCCCCCTCCCTCCCTCCCCTTTCCCTCAATGTAAAGGCTACTAGGATGTCACAGAATCATAGAATAGTAGAATTGGAAGGGGCTTATAAGGCCATCAAGTCCAACCCCCTGCTCAATGTAGGAATCCACCCTAAAGCATCCCTGACAGATGGTTGTCCAGCTGCCTCTTGAAAGCCTCTAGGATGGGAGAGCCCACAGCCTCCCTAGGGAACTGGTTCCGTTGTCGTACTGCTCTAACAGTCAGGAAGTTTTTCCTGACATCCAGCCGGAATCCGGCTTCCTGTCACTTGAGCCCGTTATTCCGTGTCCTGCACTCTGGGGGGATCGAGAAGAGATCCTGGCCCTCCTCTGTGGGACAACCTTTCAAGTCCTTGAAGAGTGCTACCGTGTCTTCCCTCAATCTTCTCTTCTCCAGGCTAAACATGCCCAGTTCTGTCTCTGCTCAGAGGGCTTTGTTTCCAGACCCCTGATCATCCAGAACACTTTAACATCCAATTTCCCACTTGGAGGCAAATCCACTCACCGCCCCCACCTCCGTAAGCCGCCTTGTTCCAAGCAGCACAAAAACCTGGGCTGCCTTCACCATTTGCCTGGCTAAGGCCGTTGACACGAAAGCTGTTGGAATGACGCCATCCAGAAGGGAGACGCAGCATCTCTTTGAACGTCCCTGAAGTGCTACATTTCCTTGCCTTTCCAAACCACCGCCAACAAACGGGAAAGCCAGCCAAATGAACAGTCAAGATTGGGGGATGAAATGGCCTTTTCCAATTTACAAAACAGATCTGCCCCAGTAACAGGATGGTTAGGTAGCTTTTGTTCCAGCTACCCTAGTGACTGTGTTGAATTCTGCAATTTGCACCTAAAAATATTAAATGTATTTACACACACAATATCATGTTGCAGCAAATACTGTATGTTATTTACATCTATTTACTTATTTAAATTCTATACCGCCTGCGACGACACCGACCTCACACAGAAGGCCTTGCCTAGCACACCCTTCTCATGAGCGTTGTTTGTATTGTATATTGAAGATAATATGTAAAAAGTATTTCTATTTTTAAAGAGATGTTTTCTGATAAGATTGTATGATTTGTTTGCAGCTCCTGATGAAGGACCTAAGGGCCCGAAACGTCGAGTTAGTGTACGCGTCAATTTGTCTCAGTTGAATTTACAAATTATTTTTACTGAAGAAATCATTATTAAATATTTTAAACCTTAATTAGCACCAGAGAACACATCTCCCCTTTCCTTCTATTGCATACCAGGACAGCCACAGTGCCACGTTCCCCTCCGGGATCGCTAACGTGCAGAACGAGATGGTCAGGGCCTTCGTGTCCCCCCGGAACAGCGGCAAAGCCCACCAAGAGGTCAGACTGGAGCCATCCCACCACCTGACACTCCGCTCCAAAGCATCAATGGGAGCTTTCTGACGCCAGGCACACATCCATCTCCTGGGACCCGGGCAGCTGGATCACCGCCGCCACGTCATCCCAGTACAACCCCAACGTCTGCACCAGGAGCACGGCGGACAAATATTCACATGTGTCCCAGCCCTCCTCCACCCACAAGTAACGGAATTGCACCGCGTAGCGCTGCCATGTGTTCGCGGACGTGGTGTCATAGAATCATAGAATAGCAGAGTTGGAAGGGGCCTACAAGGCCATCAAGTCCAACCCCCTGCTCAATGCAGGAATCCACCCTAAAGCATCCCTGACAGATGCTTGTCCAGCTGCCTCTTGAAGGCCTCTAGTGTGGGAGAGCCCACAACCTCCCTAGGTAACTGATTCCATTGTCGTACTGCTCTAACAGTCAGGAAGTTTTTCCTGATGTCCAGCTGGAATCTGGCTTCCAAAAAGTCCTGCAACACCCGGCCCAACAGCCCCTCTTCGTCCTCCTGCTCCCGCCATTGCTGCTGCTATTGCTGAGGCTGCCGCTGGGACGACAAGCCCGCACCTCCTCCTCCTGCCCACCCATCCCCCCACGCCACCGCCACCGCCGCTGGCCTTTCTGGGCACTGCCGTCATGGCATCCCCCTGCACCACTCCCCCATTCCTGCAAAGCTGCTTTGCCGCTCCCACCCCCTCCAGGCGCCGTCCCCCTCAGTCCCCAAAGTGACAGTCCTCTCGCTTCTCCTCCTGCTTCCTGCCCATGAATTCCCCCCCTTGCTGTCCTCCTGAAACCCTTCCCTCCCAATATCGTACATCCATGGAGCGGAGGGGCCCACCGCTCCCCTCCCCCCTTGTGACCCTGGGGCGCGCCTGCTGTCGTCAGTCCCCTGCCCTTTGTGACTGCCACGGCTTTCCCATGCGAGCCGGCCAGCGCGTGCTGGCCCTGGCCTGTGCTGCCATTGAGTCCTTCTGCTGCAAGGCCGTTCGATTGGTCCCTCGAGTCTTGCGGACAGAGGTCCCCTTTAGACAAGGGAGCCCGTCTTGTGGCATCTGGCAGGCCAGGCCTTCCCCTCCACAGGTTCACTCCCTCAGTCCCCGTCTTGAGTGGCTTGACGTCCAGCGGTCCCAGGCTGCTCCCGCCGCCCTCCATGCACGTTGGTCATTTGCCTTTGCCGCAAGCGATGTAGCACCCTTGACGCCTCTGCCTCCTCCTCCTCCTCCAGATGCGGAGCCACCGCTGCTGCAGCCCAATCACCCCCTGGAACCACTCATGAAACACCCCCTGTTAGATGAAGGTGGCGAAGTCGTCCACTCTGGCCACAAAGAGGACCGGCACCACCACCGGCACGACTTCCCATTTGCAATTAATGTCCTGGAAGCAGTAGATAAGGCTCGCCTCCTCCCGCCATTTTGGGAACATGGGTGCCGCGTTGCCGCCCCTGGGCTTCCTGCCCACGCAGATGCGGTAGAGCGTGCCCAATGCCATCAAGTGCACCAAGGCCGGCTGGTTCTCGGAGAGGTTGCAATGCCACAACCCTGCCAACGTGTCCCGCCACAGCTGGTACGTGCGGTCGTAAAACTGCCACACCTTCTGCTGGCCGTACTTCATGAGATTTTGAGTCCGCACCATCGGGAGCGTGATGCGCGCCATGACGTCGCCCCACAAGCGCAACAAATCGAACCGCTCGAACGGCGCCGTTATATCTTACATGTTAACCTGCGTAGGGGATTCCAAGTAGAGGCGCATCACCCATTAATACATTATGACATGGCCTATGCCAACTGTCTTATTTTCAGTTCCTTCCTGAAAAATGATGGCGGCTCTCTTGGTGGAGACGGTGGAATACAATTTAAACCAAATCAATACATGAATGGGAGGGTTACAAATGGAAGATGTCATTGTTTGGAACCCGCTACCCCCGTCCCAAATTGTGAATGAATCAGGAGAATGACGTGATAAAAGTGTTGTCTGAAAGGACCCAAGGTCAATGGAGAAATGATGTGGTCTCTATGGTATCATTTTTCTATACACATTAATGCTATTTCAAGGGTGTCCTGAAAAGAAACCAACCAGCCAACCAAGGTTACTTTGGATGAGCTTTTGAAAGGTACCTTCTGGTTGTGAACTCTCCTTTCGAGATGGGCGTTCCGTTGCCAGAATGCCACCAACAGAGGTTTCCAAGCAGATGTTTCCAAAGCATATGTGTGAATTTAACAACTTAAAAAACCCACATATTCATGTCACTAGATTCACCCTACGCCGTGGGCTTTAAAACGGAGATCTCAGGTTCATAGCAAGGCTTTAAACCTCGCAGGAGCTTTGGGTATTTCCTGATATTTATGAGCTGCAGCTGGGCTCTTGAGAACAAGTGAAAACGGAGTTTACTTTCGGTGAAAGTTGGGTGGGCTTTCTTTTCCGTTTTTTTTTTTGGAAAGAGTTGAGCTCAGGTCAAACAGGAACGGACCAGAGGTGTGAAGAACAGGCTGTTAGTGTGGGGTTTTTCCAAAATTCCTCCTATATAAGCCTGCCTGATATCTAAGGCCACTCATGTCTCCTAGTGAATTTATGGTGGAGATAATAATAGAAGCCATGAACTCCAGGATTGTAGCCTATTCTCTTACCTTCAGATCTCAATGATGTTTACCTGGAAATGAAGGAAGAAAAAGTAAAATTAAGTGGTCAAACAGCAGCACCAACATGCCCACATGATGATAACAAACAAAAATCAACAGAAATGCAACTAAGCCTTTTATCCCCAAAGCCCTTTGATAGAGAAGTTTTTGAAATCTTTCTGAAAACGATGAGCTAGCTAGCTTATATTATAATAATAATAATAATAACAACAACAACAACAACAACAACAACAACAAATTCCACTTCCTATGTTTGCTTTCGGTCCTATACAAGTTACGCAGGTATTTGTTTAAAACTACATTGATTTGTTTGCTTGGCATAATTTCATCTCCTTGTCTTTATTCTTGGGTGGAGAGTACCGTAGCCTTGTCCAATAACAATTCATCTCAGCCTTCCTCACGCAACACAACTTTTGAGACCTCCAGTATCAGAGACAGTAAGCCTATGTACACCAGTTGCTGGGGAACATGGGCAGTAGCGTGCTGTTGCATTGTGTCCTGGTCGAGAGCAGGTTGGCCACTGCACGGACAGAGTGTTGTGCGAGATGGACCCTTGGTCTGATCCAGCAGGGCACGTCTTATGATCTTATGAAACCTCACTGGGCTGTCCCCCTTACACTTTCACGCGTATTAGGATGCAGTCACAGATACTAGGAGCTTGCTTTCACAATGAATTGAAAGCCATGGTGCTCAGGAGGGTGAACTTGTAAAGCAATCGCCAAGCCCTTGGTGTGGAGAATTGTGGTTACGCACACAACGCTAGAAGCGTGGCAAGAATCCATCTGTATCCTGTATGAAAAAAGACCTAGCCTGGACTTTCCTTTGATGTTTGCTCTCTCTCTCTCTCTCTCTCTCTCTCTCTCTCTCTCTCACTCTCTCTCCCACCCCACCCCACCAATAATGCAATTGGATGGACATATGCAAGAGGTGCTTGGGGGGGGGGGTTGACCAGTGTTGCCTCCTGTTGCTTACAATAAACCATTTCCCATACGTGTCATCTCCAGAGAAGAGGGGACGAGGAAGAGAGGAGGGGAGGGAAGACCGTATGGCAACAGAACAAAGAAAACAGAACAAAAAGGAAATCGGGGGAAAAGTCCATTTGATGTGCAAGTATAAACAGGAAAATGACGCTTCAGGACATAGGAGCCAGGAACTGCACCATCAGACAGCTGTGAGCTTATGTAGCCACAATGGGATCGTGGAGGACAGCGTTTGTTTGCTTGTTTTGATACTTTCTGGCTTGTAAGGAGATTATTTTCCACATCAGCTGGTTTCCCAAGGAAGACCCAAACTGGAAACCCCGAGCTGGGTGTTACAGAAAATTCTGGGAAATGTGCTAGGATCCACAGTCAATTCACAGCGGACGTTTTTTTATAAAAAAAATGAAGTACGATTTGAAGGCGATGCACGCATGTTTACAGAAACATATTAACAGACAGGTACAGTGGTTTGAGGGTTTGGATAAGCCACGGTTGCCAGTCAAGGGTAGACATGGCTACCTAAGGGCTGTCTTTGGCCTGGTTCAGACATCACCGTAAACCATGCTGCCTAACCACAAAATGGTTAAGCAGCATGGTTTAGCGTGTTGTCTGAACCAGGCCTTTATGGTGCAAAGTTAGTTTGTTAATTACAGCGTTCTGAGTATTTGCTTTTAAAGTTTTACATAAACACATTTTACCATGTGAATGTGTTTAAATGATCTTTCCCTGTAAACCGTTGAGAGATACTTTTTAAGTGTGGTAAGCAGTATAGAAATCTATTTAATAACAATGGGTGAAAACGAGATCTTTCTTGGGAGCTATTTCTTAACAGCTCCGGATGGAAAACTGTTTCACCCTGTTCTTCTCTCGGAGAGTCAAGGAGAAGATTTTTGGATTCGTTGCTCCATCTGCTGGGAGATGCAAACATAGGTTCCTAGTCCAACTCACCCACTCAGTCCCAAGATTTGCCTGTTAGTTAAGACATTCAGTAGGTTTCACCCCAATTAAAATGGGAAGCGTCATTCTCCACTCTTTTTAGGACAAGAGCAGTCCACGCCCAGAAGAGCCTGCTCCGTTGTGACTCTGAATCAGTCAATGGAGTACTCCTGAGGGCCGGTCATTCAGATGACCACCGCCGGTCATTCAGATGACCTCTCCCTCCATGTATCGAAAGAATAATAATAATAATAATAATATTTATTTCTTACCCGTCTCTCCCTTTGGATCGAGGCGGGGAACAGCATTAGAACAGGAATCAATACATCTTAAAAAATCATGATTTTACATTGATCTGGATAGGCCTGCCGGAAAAGGCTAGTCTTTAAAGCTGCCTTAAAATCACACAGAGAGTTAATTTTACGAATCTCCTCCGGCAGGCCATTCCACAATCTGGGGGCGACAGAAGAAAAGGTCCTCTGGGAAACTGATGTCAGCCTAGTTTTAGCTGACGGAAGTAAGTTCACCCCAGAGGACCTGAGTGTGTGGGGCGGACTGTATGGGAGAAGGCGATCCCGCAGGTAACCAGGACCCAAGCCATTTAGGGCTTTAAAGGTAATGACCAACACTTTGTACTTTGCCCGGAAACTAATTGGCAGCCAGTGGAGTGATTTTAATGTTGGGGTAATATGCTCACCCCTAGATGTACTGGTGACCAGCCTGGCTGCCCTATTTTGAGCTAGTTGAAGTTTCCGAACTAGGTACAATGGTGGCCCTATGTAGAGCGCATTGCAGAAGTCAAGCCTTGAGGTTACCAGCGCTTGTACTACTGTCTTTAGGTCTTCTGACTCTAGGAAGGGGTGCAGCTGGCATAACAGGGAAAGCTGATAGTAGGCACACCTGGCCGTCGCATCCATCTGGGCTGTCATTTGGAGCGACGGATCCAGAAGCACCCCCAAACTGCGAACACAGTCTTTCAGGGGGAGTGTAGCCCCATCCAGAACTGGCTGACACACCTCCAGACCATGCATGAGGACTAGCGCCATGTTTGGAGCAGGCCAGTAGAGGCTCCAAGTGCAGCCTGACTTCCAAGGCAGAGCTTTTTGCACAATGCAGAGGAGGGTTGTGATTGTGCCGGGACCCTCCCTCACACACAGGACCTGGATGTCCACCCAGTGATATGTGCACAGAGCCCTGTCTGACACACCCCAAATGCACAGGCAATTTATATAGCACCATATAGCTATTTATATAGCACCATCAATGCACATGGTGCTGTACATAGCAAAACAATAAAACAGCAATGCCCTGCCACATAGGTTTACACAGGGTGGATAAAAAACCAATGATTTTTTTAAAAAAAAAAATCGGATTTTTTTTATTGAAATCGGAATTTTTAAATAAAATGCTTTTTGAGGAAAAATCTATCTAAAGATAGTTTTCTATTTAAGATACATTATAGTCCAAAGGTTATTCATGATGAAATAAGGATTAGTTTTTAATTATGTAGCATGAGGCTGTATATTCATGCAATGTTCAAATTTTTTGGTAAATGAATTCCATTCATCCCTTCATCATGTCATGCTCTTTCAGAGGTTTCTGAAAGATTATGGGGCAATTTTTCTATCTAGAAGATATGATCACAGCTGCTTGGTTTTACAGTTCTCAAAACTGTGGATTTGTGTCTGCAGAGATCACAATCCCATTGTTCCTTCGCAAATCTATGTGCACAGAATCAACCCCTTACCTCTTAAGTGCTAAATTTCAAAAAATTCAATGAATAGAGTGCACTTTTGGGGGGTGGGGAGTCATATGATTAAATAGAGTCTTTCTGAGTAGTGATTTAAACCGTGATTTAAATCAAACTGATTTTAATCAAACCCACCCTGGGCTTACGTTCTGATAAAAATCACAATAAAACAACAAGAATTGGAAGTGAATGCCCAACAGGCACAGGGTTAGGGTTAGGGTTAGGGATGATAAAGCTAACATTATTAAACCGTAATAATAATCAAGCTAAAGTTCTAAAAGCTTTGGAAGAAAGAAAAGTTTTCAGTTGAAGTTTCAAGACCGTAACTGAAGTTGTGGTCCGCAAATGCTCTGGAAGAGAATTCCAGGCATAAGGGGCGGCAAGAGAAAATGGATGAAGCAGAGCAAGGGAAGTAGAAACCCTTGGGTGGGTAAGAAACATCACATTTCATGAGTGAAGAGTGCGAACGGGGCAATCATATGAGCTAAAAGAAGGAAGGAGCTAGACTGTGAAAGCTCCATAACCATATTTTGATGCAATTTGAATCCTGCCCTGCTGCAGAAATGCAGGAGATTCACTCAACCCCCCAGCGGAAGCAGACTGGGTGGAGGCAAATGGAGCCCGGGCAGAGTTCTGTCTGGTTCTGAGTAAAACCAAGAATGTATTTACAGCCCCACTGAAATCAGAGTCACCAGCCTACACTGGGTGCAGTACCACTAACCTAAAGCAAGTGGGCGACATGCAGGATGTCTGGCGGGTGGGGGGAGAATGAGATGTTATTAGGTGCTCTGCACATGCTCAGAAGCATAGTGTAGGCTTTGCAGATCTCATGTGACAGGCTCAAATACATCACTAGATAAAAGGCAACACTTTTTCTTCTAGTTCAGACTTCTCCCAACTGGCTCTCCTTCCTTGTTATGTTGCACTACAACTCCCATCATAACCAGCTGTCACAGCCGGTGTTGGCTGAGGTTGATGGGAACTGTAATCCAACACATCTCAAGAACATCAAGGCTGTTCTAGACTGATTTGAGAAATATTTAAATATGCAATCCTATGCATGCTTAGACAAGGGGGGAAAGTCCTATAATTCCCAGCCAGAATGGCTGGCTGCAAGGGGATGCTGGGACCTGTAGGACATTTTTGCTTTCTAAGCACACACAGGATTGCACATGTAATTTATTTAAAAATATTTCAGTGCAGAAACCCTCCCAAGGTGGCGTAAAGCAATAAAAAATTGTATTTATTTGTTTCATTTCTATGCCACCCAATGGTCAAAACTCCCTGGACGGTTTGCAATTCAGATAAAAAAACAGCATTAAAACATAAATAAAATGAGCTCCACTGTGTTAATTTACAAGTTAATTAATAAGCAAACAGGGAAACCATCTAACAAAAATCTCATCTGCCTGTTCATTGTTTATAATGCTGTAAACCTATACCCACTTACCTAGGAGTAAGCCCCATTGAATACAACGGCACTTACTTCTGAGTAGACGTATATAGGCTTTTGCTGTTAGTTTTAAAAGTTTACAAGCTTTAATTTCCTAATCTCCGGGAAGTTATTATTATGAATAATAGTGGAAGCCTCTAATATTAATGGTTTAATTTGTTTTAGAATTGTATATTTATTCTATTTTATCTGTACACCGCCCTGAGATCCTTGTGATATATAGCGGGATATAAATGTTTAAACAATAAACAATAATAATAATAAAGAAGCAGGAAAAAAGAAGTGGGAAATAATAACATGTCATAAAGCATATTCTTTTTTCTTTATTAAGAGCTTTAAAAATGTTTATTATGTATGGATATGCTTTATTATTATTATTCATTATGTATGGATATGCTTTATTATTATTATTCATTATGTATGGATATGCTTTATTATTATTATTCATTATGTATGGATATGCTTTATTATTATTTATTATGTATGGGTATGCTTTATTATTATTTATTTATTATTTATTTATTTATTTATTTATTACATTTCTATACCACCCAATAGCCGGAGCTCTCTGGGCGGTTCACAAAAATTAAAAACATTCGAAGTATAAAACAACAGTATAAAACCATAGTACAAAATACAATATAAAAGCTCAACCAGATAAAAACAGCAGCGATGCAAAATTACAAATTTAAAAGACCAAGTTAAAATTTATTTATAGACTGTTAAAATGCTAGGAAAATAAAAAGGTCTTCACCTGGCGTCTAAAAGCATATAATGTAGGTGCCAAGCGAACCTCCTTAGGGAGCTCATTCTATTATGTATGGATATGCTTTATTATTATTATTATTATTAATGTATGGATATGCTTTATTATTATTTTTATTAATTATTATTATTATTATCTTTTATATCTTGGGCAGTTGCAATAGGCTTTCGACTAAAAGCAATAAAAGTTCACCGTACTTACATATTGGGTACTGCTCCGGTTTTAATCCAGCGGATTAAAAAAGAAACATATTTCTGCACAAACTGAACACAGGCGTTCTTGATGAGAGCACGTGCCCCGACTTCGGAAGCTTTCGGGACGCCTCGGCAACTTCCGGATCCAAGGGGCGATGTTCGGCCTCCTCCCTTCGGAAACGTTCGCTAAACTCCAGGGCGGCGGCGGCGGCGGCGGCGGCGGGGGGGGGGGGCGGGGAGAGAGGCTCGGGAAATGGGACGTCACGTGTTACGAGCTCCCAATCAGGACGCAGGGCGCGCTTTGGCCTGAAAGCTTTCCACGAGGAGGAGTGCTTTGCCCGTCGTGTTCATCCGAGAAAGAACGGAGGTGGGAGGGGGAGCGTTAGGAGTGAGAAAGTAAAAAAATAGTCCTAATAGAACACCTTTCTTTTTACCTGCGGGTGAGGTTGTTTTTTTTTTTTTTGCTAGAGAGGAGAGAAACGTATTGGAAGAAGCTGTGGAGGAAAAAAAACGGGGGAGTTCCGTATCGAAGCAAGGAGGCGGTTTCAGGGAGGCGGTCACGTGCCGCGCGGAGCGATTCCCTCCCCGCGCCTCGTGAGGCGGCCGCTGTAAAAGCCGTTAGGGCGTCGCGCGAGCTGATTTAAAACGAACGGGCGGCGGCGTAACGGTCGTGCTGCGTCTGTGGAGCCTCGGCCAGTGGTGCGCATGTGCGTGGCCTTGGTAGGTTGGTTCCAGGCCGACACAGGGCTCCTGAGCACGTGCAGAGTGCCTGGCCTTTGAAGTCGTTTTCGGGGCCTGTGAAGAATAAGGTACTTCATTAGGTGTCATTTCTTACTTTTTTTACCTTAAGACGGACCGCATCTGTAGTGGATCCACAGCGCCCGGGTGGATTTAGGCCCCTGCATCGATGTGCTTATATGATTATAGGAAATAATAATAACGTAGCCATACCCTCTGTGTGTGTGTATAATAGCTATATCCGTGTGTAGAGCATCGATCTGTAATACCTATGTAGCAATACTATAGATATAAATAATACCTAATCTCTCTCTGTGTGTGTATATATAATATATATATATAGAGAGAGAGATATTATATGTGTGTGTATATATCTAAAACACCAACCTATAATACCTATGTAGCAATACTATAGATGTAAATAATACCTAATCTCTCTCTGTGTGTATATATAATATATAGATATATAGAGAGAGAGATAGAGGTATTATATGTGTGTGTGTATATATCTAAAACACCAACCTATAATACCTATGTAGCAATACTATAGATGTAAATAATACCTAATCTTTCTCTGTGTATATATGCAATATATCTATAGATAGATAGATATTATATGTGTGTATATATCTAAAACACCAACCTATAATACCTATGTAGCAATATTTTTTTATTTATTTATTTAAGGATTTTTATGCCGCCATTCAGCCAAAAAAGGCTCTCACGGCGGCTTACAAAAGTATTTCTTGACAGCCCCTGCCCACAGGCTTACAATCTAAAAGACATGCCACAAAAGGAAAGGGGATTGGGAGGGAGGAGGAAGAGGGGGGAAAGGAAAGCAAATTCAGGCACTACAATCTTAGTTGCAAAGTTCAGCAGTTACAGTTGACAGCAGGTGGGAGGGGGCTCTCAGCTGGAGCTGGACCCAGGCAAGGTGGAGAGGTGCCTGGCTGCTGCTTCCTCCCTCACTGGTGGCCTCTCAAGTTAATACTATAGATGTAAATAATACCTAATCTCTCTCTGTGTGTGTATATATAATATAAAGATATATATATCTATAGAGAGAGAGATATTATATGTGTGTGTATATATCTAAAACACCAACCTATAATACCTTTGTAGCAATACTATAGATGTAAATAATACCTAATCTCTCTCTGTGTATATATAATATATATAGATAGATAGATAGATAGATAGATATAGATATATATATAAGAAGAGAGCTGGTGCATGCTTGCCTTTTCACTCCCATTTGTCTTGTCCCACCAGCAGGAGTGGCTAAATAACCAGGAATTCAAAGTTTACCATGCCTCCCGAACCAGGGTTCTTGGTTTGTCTTGCTTATAAACAAGCCAGGAATCATAAATGAGAACAAATTGAGGCTTGCAGTTCTGAGGGGCCCAGCGAGCCAAGAGCCCTGTTTCTGACAACACAGTATAAGCGTTGAATTCCTGGCTGCTAATTCAGCTGCCCTTGCTGGTAGGAGAGAACCAGGTGAGAGCGAATGTGGAGCTAGTGGACAGTAAGGCTGGATTTTCCTCCGCTCTGGCACGTTCCACGGCAATGTGGCCAATGCATGGTTTGGTTCTTAACCTTCAGAAATTATTTTAGCAATTCTTTAAAAAGTGCTGTGAGACTTCCCCTGTGCTGCCACCCAGTGGTTTGATTAGTTTATTGAATGCTATATATTGGTGGTTAATTTTGACCTCTAGTAACTTGATGGATTTGTCTCATATTACAGCTTTTGTTCTCTTGAGAGACAATGTCTGGTAGAGCCAGAGCCAGGGCAAGGGGACGGGCCCGTGGCCAAGACACAACTACACCCACGGTGGGAGCAGCAACCGTAAGTGTTGAAAGACTTAGATTTTGAAATGGAGGTATTGATTCATGTGTATTTTCATGTTTTGTCCTTCAGGCTTCATTAAAAACTGGTTCATCAAAAATGCACACACAAAAATAATTCCATTAAAGCTTTGCATGATAGAGAACTTTGCTCATGAGTGTTGTGCCTAAAGTACAATGTTGTGAAGCGTAGCAGCCTGCTATTCTTTGCACATATACTTAAAAGTAAGACAAGGCTTGCCTGGTGCCAACGTTGTTACCTTTTCAGTGCCAGGTCAAGACTTTTCTCTTTTCCCAGGCATTTAACGGCATATGTTGAGTTTTTAACTGACCCAGAATAGTTTTAAATGGATATTGTATCTCATCTGTTTTTATGGTTTTAAATTTTGTATATCGGTTTTTAATGTTCTGTGTTTCAAACTTTGTAAACCGCCCAGAGAGCTTCGGCTTGTAGTTTGGCAAATAAATGCAAACCTTTGTTTATCAATTCAGGTATCACACTAAAAAATAGCTCTCACCTTTCTTAATCCGAGTTTGGCGTGGTGTCTGAATTCAGCCATTATTGGCTAACCTCAGCTCTTAGTTGTTTGAGTTTATTTATGTCCTCCATCCCACTGAATAACTTCCCAAGTATTAGTAGAAATACTCTTTTCTTCAGTCAGCATTGAGGTCTGAATATCCCATAAGTTCTGATTCCGACTTTAAGGACATTGGAAAACGGAAGGTTTGCATGAATTGAAACTTACATTTCAACTTTTGTTTCTTCAGCCCGTGGGGTATGTGTGCATTCACACATCCCCTTTTCACTTGATGCTTCAGGAGTCAGGCATCTGTGTTGCTAAACTTTTCCGCTATGTTGTAGGAATAATAATGCTTTATGGGCTCCAAAGATAGAGCAAATATTGGAAAATGCTCTGTATTCTGCAGCAAGTATTTTCCAACACCAAGTCCAGAGGGCATTTTTTAAAAAAAATCTAGTCAGCAACAGTCATGCTGTCATGGACATTAATATATTTATCTTGAGTGTAAAACTTTCTTCGGCGTGTATTGGCTTTAACACTTTAAGTCGCTGTTTTAAAAAGTACTTATCGTTCAGAAATAAATTATATCTGAAGAACTTTCCCCGTTTTTCCATATTTTGTGTGCAGGGTGGGTGGGTGTTAAATTTTCTAATCTTTCCCCAGTACCAGGTCATCAGATTGCTGCTTTTTTTTAACTTCTAGGTTCAACCACCTGGCTATGGACAAACTAAACCCCAGAAACCTGAAACAGAGCCACCAGCCGAAGGAGAGCGGGTGGGACGTGGGCGGCAGAGAGGAGGGCCTGTCGCACCAAGATCACCGGGTAAGACTGTGCAATAGAACAGCAGTGTTCTAAAAGGCACATTTATCTAAACTCTTATCCCTAAATCATTACAGTGAAGCCCCGATTTGGATTTGCATTCGATCTTCAAAAGTTTCAAAGTTTTAGCTTTCATTGCCAACAGAGAAAGATTTCTGGACAAACTGCTTGTCATATTGCATGCTGTCTTTGCTGCCACCACACGGGAGGCAAAGTTAAGTTTCGAGTCGTTGTGTAATTCAGAACCAGAGCTTTTTATTTATTTAAAACTGGCGCTCCTTAATTTGTAAATATTAATTTGCCTACAGTACTTGTATAACTTTACTGCAGCGTCAGTATTGTGTCTTTAATAGGGCTGGCGATCATCCATTTAACATTCTACCATAAGCACTTATTTCCTGTAAGATTTGCCTTTTTGCTTCAAGTAGCAATCAAAATTAGAGTTTGTACGGTAAGATATCTCACTTTGAGGTTACTTCAGCTCTTTGAGGTGTGATTAGCTGACCAGGAGTTCTGATTTCCATGCAAGGGTGATAATCTGCTAGTTTTGTCTTGACCTCAAATTATCAGCAAATACAAGGCATAACTGTCTGTCCTCAAATTTCAGAACTTCAGATCTCGGCAGGCTTTCAAGAAATGACATTGGGGGAAAGAGGTGGCCGTCGCAGAGACTATCATGACCTTGGTGTAAATACTCGTCAATCAATGGATCACGTTAAAGAATCCAAAACAGGCATGTGAATTTTCTTCAGCTTATTTCAAATTTGTAGCAGTGTTTAGTTAATAAGTGAGAAGGATGTATCCCTTTCTAATTTAGCAGCTGCCCTGCCTAACTGCCAAACCACACTTCAAATTCCCAAGGTGTGGTAATGAGGGCTGGGCTAAATGGAAGGCGAAGGTGGGGGTAGAGGAAAGGATAGCCAAGGTTCACCATCCTTGTCTTGTACTCTAATGGGGCTCTTTACAGTGTCCTGGTCAGTTTGGTATGAGGAGGCATCCAGCAATGGGTCAACTTTTGGTGCCCTCCAGGAAGGCAGGGGTCATGCGACCTAGTTCTTGTTACTAAGCTTGGTGCTGTTAGCTTGCTGTCCAGTTCTTACCCTGCCTAGTCCAACAACCTGCTATTTAGCCTTTCCTCAGATTTTACTCTCGTTCTTAGCTGCTTTTATACAGTTAACCTTCTCCTAATCCTGATCATTTCTAAAATGTTTAAACTCCTCTGTACTCGTTATTTAAAAGAAAAAAAAGCTTTTCTCTTTACTGCTATCTGTTCTTCCTTTCTCTGATCATGGCTCTGATGGGGAAACTGTATCCAAGCCTACAAACATCAAAAGCTGATCTACAAAGAAAGCCCCAGGTCCACATTCTGAAAAAATGCAAACCACTCCAGCCTCTAAAGGGAATTCTGTGAACTGAATCCCCTCTCTCCTGAGCAAGGCCTAACCAGGGAGGGCACGCCTCTCCCTTTTTCCTTGCTTTATGGACTCGTTATACTTTTGAGTATAACTCCACTACAGGGCAGAATGGGGGGGAGTCAAGCAACACCAAACAATAACTAAGATCAAGGTCACATGTTCCCTGACTTCCTGGGGGTGGTAGGGGAATTAACCCATTGTTGCATGCCTCTGTCACACCAGACCAAAAGGCACCTCTATAGAAGTTCCAAAGACCTTTTCCTTGAGTAAGTCTAGCTTGCATGAATGCCTGTACATCACTGGTTGCAAAGTTGTTCACATGTGATCTGTTGGGGCTGATAGCAGCTGGGTGTGTTTCCTCAGGTACTTCGGGTACTTTAATAAGGCTGAGCACAAACCATTTTCGTCTGACGTCTCGTCCACAATGGGCCTTGTATCAGTATCACATTGACTATAGCCCACACATGGAAGCCCGGCGTCTTCGTTCAGCTTTGCTTTTTCAGCATGAGGACCTAATTGGAAGGACACATGCTTTTGATGGGACCATTTTGTTCTTACCGAAGAAGCTGGAAAACAAGGTAGTGTCTCCCCAAGGTTTCAGAATCGAATTCTGCCAGCGCTGCCTGATGCACAGGAAGTGGCTACGTAGGAAGTGGCTACGTAGCAATGCTCTGAATAGTTCGGAAAGCTCTTCATTCTCTCTCTCTCTCTCTCTCTGTATGTGTGCGCACGTGCGAGCATGAGAGATCATGTGTGTTCAAACTTTTAGAAGTAAAATCTTGAGAGAAGGTGCTATGTGTAGTATGGGAATTGCTACGGGATTATGTCTAGAGATGTGTGGGCGGTTTTTCTTTGAGGGTTTCATCTCTTTTAAGAGATTGGGGACTGTTGTTGTTGTTGTTGTTATTATTATTATTATTATTTATATAGCACCATCAATGTACATGGTGCTGTACAGAGTAAAACAGTAAATAGCAAGACCCTGCCGCATAGGCTTCCATTCTAATAAAATCATAATAAAACAATAAGGACGGAAAGAGAATGCAAACAGACACAGGGTAGGGTAAACAGGCACTGGGTAGGGTAAAACTAACAGTATAAAGTCAGAACAAAATCAGGTTTTAAAAGCTTTAGGAAAAAGAAAAGTTTTTAGCTGAGCTTTAAAAGCTGAGGTTGAACTTGTAGTTCTCAAATATTCTGGAAGAGCGTTCCAGGCATAAGGGGCAGCAGAAGAAAATGGACGAAGCCGAGCAAGGGAAGTAGAGACCCTTGGGCAGGCGAGAAACATGGCATCAGAGGAGCGAAGAGCACGAGCGGGGCAATAGTGTGAGATGAGAGAGGAGAGATAGGAAGGAGCTAGACAGTGAAAAGCTTTGTAGGTCAACAGGAGAAGTTTATATTGGATTCTGAAGTGAATTGGAAGCCAATGAAGAGATTTCAGAAGTGGAGTTACATGGTCAGAGCGGCGAGCCAAGAAGATGATCTTAGCAGCAGAGTGGTGAACAGAAACCAACGGTTTCTTTACTGATGTGAGAAAAAGGAAGGCCAGTGAGACTGTTCCCTTGAAACTTCAAGGCAGCCTTCCCCAACCTAATGAACTCCAGATGTGTTGCACTATAATTCCCATAAAGGCTGGTTTAAATTTGTTCAGTTAGTCAAATCTTACGGTGCTTAATCAGTTTAAACATAAATGCCATTAATTTTCATAGGTTACTGAAGTGTTCAGTCAGACCCGGCAGGGAGAGAATGTGAAGATTACTGTCACCTTAACCAATGAGCTACCATCTACTTCACCTACATGCTTACAGTTCTACAACATTATTTTTAGAAGGTTGGCTTCTGATAATAGATTTTTATAGTAGTTAGTACTAATGATGGGACAGTAGCGTGTTAGAAAATTAATGTTTTATGTGTTCTTTGTGGCTAAGAGACTTAAGTTTTGTGTTGTTGTTTTTTAATGCGCTGAGACTCCGCTAGGAGCATAGTTAAATTATGGAACTCGCTGCCACAAGATGTAATCATGGCCACCAATTTGGATGACTTTAAAAGGGGGTTGGATACATTCCTGGAGGCAAAGGCTATCCATGGCTACTAGCACTGATGGTTGGGTGCTCTCTCCAGTCTTTGAGGCAGTAAGCCTGTGTGCACTAGTTGCTGGGGAACATGGGTGGGAGGGTGCTGTTGCACCATGTCCAGCTTTGTTGGTCCCTGGTTGACGGCTGGTTGGCCACCTTGAGCAGAGTGCTGAACTAGATGGACCTTTGGTCTGATCCAGCAAGGAACTTCTTACGTTAGGTGTATTCCTCTGAAATCTTGCAGGCACCAACAGTGGAGGAGGGTGTCCTCGAGTGAGTTGCTCCTCCTCACAAGCTAAATACTAAATCATCCTCGTCCCTTCTGTTGGGGGAGCGTCCTCCCCCCACCCCTCAGGTTTTCATCCTTCCAGCTCCATGGCTGTTGCGGTTTTCTGGAGCTCCTGCTCAGTGAATGCTAGTCTATCTTTAAGAGAGCCATGACCTTAAACACTCAAAGGCTTGTTTTACCTCTCTCATCACATTCTAGGCCAATGCTGATACTTAAGATGCCAAAGGCAGTAGCAGAGAGTTCTGTTGACAATATTCCCAGCGCTGGAAGGAGGTGATGGAGGGATAAAGCAAGACTGTCAATAGCTTGTGTGTCATGACGTTCTTTATTCAAAGCAATCAGCTAGAAACATTCAATTTGCTTAGGTGCTTGAGGTTCTCGGTTTGATGTGAGGAGGCGTCCAGTAATGTGCTAACTTCCCCTATGGCCTAAGAAGTTAGGTGTTGTGGCAGTATGTGTGGTCTTAGAACACTTGTTCTGAATTGTGCATTTCCCTCGACCAGCCTTCCCCAGCCTGGCCCCCTCCAGATGGGTTGGACTGCAACACCCATGATTCCCAGCTTTCATGGCCTTTGTCCATCCTGGCTGGCAGTTATGGGAGTTGCAGTCCAACATTCCTAGAGGAAGGCTGCCCTAGACAGACACAGTGGAGGCTTGTGGTGGGAAAACATGATGGTCAGCTACTCATCTGCTATTCTCTGGAGCGTTGCACTGTGTATTATCTAATAACTCGCCATTAGAAAATAACCTCTCCCCCCCCCCTTTTTTCAGACTATTGAAAATAATGAACCTGCAGCAAATTGGACGAAACTATTACAAACCAAGTGATCCAATCGATATTCCTAAACACAGGTAATGAATTGGGCTCAAAACGTTTGGTGTGCCATGTAATACTCCACCTCTAGTTTCCATCTACACATCCCAGGGAGGCTGTGAAGCTCCTGAATCTGTGCTTGGAGGCTGTTTTGGGGGGTGGATGAGGGTGAATAAGCCGAGACCTAATGCAGACAAGATGGAGGTTTTGTGTGTTGTGAAACCGAACTACTCTGGATGGAAGTTTACAATTGGGCCATAGCTAGGCCTAAGGTTTATCCCAGGATTGTCCTGAGGTCAAACTTGTTCATCTAAGTGCCACACAGGCCATCCAGTGTTCAGGGACGAACCCGGGATGATCCTGGGATAAACCTTAGGTCTAGCTATGGCCAAAGTCTTAGATGGGGTTCCACTCTCCCTAAAAGATCAAGTGCATAGTCTTGGAGTTCCGGGGGTTGTACTAATTGAGAAAGCTCAGGTGGCTGTGGTGACCAGGAGCACGTCCTCCCAGCTTAAACTAGTACGCTAACTGTTACCCTGTCTGGAAAGAACAGAGCTTGCCTCTATATATTTATTAGTTCGTGTTGTCCAGGCTGGACTACTGTAAAGTACTGAGTGGCAGTTTGTGATATATGACATTGGTCTGAATTTCTGTCATCTTTCTGAGGCAGGCTGATGATTTGGCCAGGCTTTACCACCTCCATTCTACAGTACGAAACAAGCATCATGCTGTGCACAGATGTGAGCCACAAAGTTCTCAGGAGTGAAACTGTTCTGGATTTTATGTACTCCATGTTTGATGAAGTGGGAGAACAGAGGTTCAGGGAAATGTGTGCTAAGGAACTGGTGGGCCTGATCGTCCTTACAAGGCAAGGTTCTTTTTGACAATTTATTTTAATCTTACTGAAGGTGATTGAACTCGTGTTTGCAGCACCCGCTGTTGTGGGCAGATAGTTGCAGTTAGCAAACAGGGCTGCTTTGTCTTGGGATGACTCTGGGCCTGTTCAGACAACACGCTAAGCCGTGGTTAGGCGGCTAACCCTTTTGCAGCAAATGGTTAGTGAGCGTGTTTAAACCGTGGCTACGTAGCCACCATGATTAGAGATGGTTTACATTCCATGCTAAGCTATTGTTCAGATGACATGCTAAACCATAATGTTTAGCTGAAAATGCTTAACCGCTGTGGCTTAGCGTGTCATCAGAACAGGGTCATTCAGTGATGTAACACATGGAACCCACAACCAAATGGTGGTGTGGGTGTTCTGAGTTCAGGATTCCAACCATTCCATTCTCACACATCCCTTCCCCTTTCCATCAGCATATTCAGTCCTTTTTGGACTGTTTTGTAGTTCTGCAAACCTGTTGATTCTGCTCTCTTGTGTGAGGATGGTGCTGTTCCAGCTGCATAAAGATTGACATTTAGAAAATCAGTTTGCTGTTAGTATATATGTAGTATACATACTAGTATATACCATAGGTAGAAGATCCCTCTATCCTGGAAAGATGCCCAGTTTTCTTTAGAATATTTCATATTTGCATGCAGTGATGGCAAAACAGGATTATATGTTTTGAAGTTTGTTTGTTTTTAAAGCACACCATTAGTCCAAAATGTAAATAAGGAACTCCCTTGAGAGAATAAGAAATGAACTGAAATCTCGTCTAGTACTTCAAAAGCCTTCCAATAAGGCCTGATCTAAGCGTGCTCTACCCATGAACAGAAGGCACAAAGCCTGCTGCATGAAAAACACTGATTTTCATTACATTTCTATTCCCCCTTTCCTTCCATTGTGGAACTCAAGGTGGGACTACATGGGATTCCCTAGTGGTCTCCTCTCCATGCATTGACCCAGACCCACTTAGCTTCAGCAAAGTTGGCTGCTCACGTGCCTTCAGACCATGCCCTAGTTAAAACTCTAAAGTATATATAGCTACCCTTGTTCTTCAACGCACTGCTAAACCAGAGGGAGATGGATGTTGATTTGAAACACTGTTTCTAACATTACTTATATCCTTCCCTTTCCTAGTTCAGGGTAATTCTCAGTTGGTGGAGGAGGTATCCAAAGTCGCTGTAGAAGCTTGGCTTTTGTAAATTAAGTTTTGTCTCTTTCATATGAAGCCTTCCTAGTTCCACTCCTTCCTCGTCAGAGTATTTTTCTTTCTTCAGAGTTCGTTTCATTTTAGTTAATTTTCCTAGCCTGTAGAGTTAACGTTCTGACCATTTTTGCTTTAAAAAACACACTAAAACTGGTTGGCTTGGGAAGGGCATTGCCAAGTGAGGGACTCTGAAAACCAGTGCTTTGTCTCTTTCCGCTGTGGCACTGCAAGCGCTTTCCTCGTAACATAGAAACGTTTCATATAGTTCCCAGCTTTTCCTGCAGAAACGGTTCAGCCGAAATAAAAATAAAACTTCGTTACAAGGGAAGCAAGATTAACAGAACTTTTTTCTCAACTTGGCCAGGTATAACAACAAAACATACCGGGTTGATGATATTGATTGGGATTCCAATCCCCAAGAAGTCTTCAAGAAATCAGATGGATCTGAAATCCGTTTTGTGGACTACTACAAAATGGTATGGAATGGTAACGAAGTGGGCATTGAACTTTATTTCATTTAGGTTTATTAAGTAAATCCTACATGGCAGGATTATATTAGGCTTCTCATTATATGCCTTTCAAATGCAGGGAATTGGGAATGTCTACGCAAAACCCATTGAACTGTAGGCCAGTGTGGTGTAGTGGCTAAGGTCTTGGCCTGGGAGTCGGGAGATCCGGGTTCTAGTCCCCACTCGGCCATGGAAACCCACTGGGTGACTTTGAGCCAGTCACAGACTCTCAGCCCAGCCTACCTCACAGGGCTGTTGTTGTGAGGATAAAACGGAGAGAAGGAGGATTATGTATGCCGCCTTGAGTTCCTTGGAGGAAAAAAGGTGGGATATAAAAGTAATTAAATTATTATTATTATTATTATTATTATTATTATTATTATTATTATTTGTATCCCGCCTTTTGCCCAATACTGGGCCTCAAGGCGGTATTACAAAGTTTAAAACATACATTTTAAAACAGGAAAAGAAACAAAAAAAAAAGGTTAAAATACACAACAAAATTCTAAGTCATTAAACATAGATGGAGGACCAAATGACTCTCCAAAGGCCTTCTGGAACAAACAAGTTTTAGCCTGCTTCCGAAAGCCCATCAAGTCTAGCTTCCCCGGGAAGAGAGTTCCAGAGCACTGGAGCAGCCACCGAGAAGGCCCTTTCCCATGTTCCCACCAAGCGCTCCTGTGAAGATGGCGGGACTGAAAGGGCTTCTTCAGAAGATCTTAAAGCACAGGCAGGCTTATAAGGGAGAATACGGTTCTATGACCCCCAGTGACAACATGCATCGCTATTTCTATAAGAATGAAGAAATTTGAAGCTAAAGAGGAGGCACGTTTATGTATTCTGTAAACTATCCCTGGCCGATGGCTGGTTGGCCACTGTGTGAACAGAATGCTGGACTAGATGGACCCTCGGTCTGATCCAGCAGGGCCCTTCTTATGTTTATAGTCAACGGTTTTGCAAAACCAGTGTCTTCATATATTCCAAGTGCCCTACTCAAGGACATTCTACACTTTTAATACAGCAATATGGCCAGGAAATCACTGACTTGCATCAGCCAGTTTTGATCAGCCAACCGAAGAGGAAGAGAGGCCCAGGAGGTGTCATGGCAGGACCAGCAATACTTATCCCTGAGCTTTGCTACCTTACAGGTATAGTACATTTACAAGGTTTTGATATTAGTCCTTCACTGTTGGATGTTTAGCAGTTGTATAATGAAATGGCGTGTGTGTGCGAGAGAGATTTTAATAGTTCCATGCATCAGTGAAGCATAATATAATGACTTCCATTTGGTACTATGCTTTCTGGGCATAAAAAACCCCCTTCATATTTGTAGGGCTTACTGATAAGATGCGAAGTGATTTCAGCGTGATGAAAGATTTATCTGTCCATACAAGACTTGCACCAGAGCAAAGAATGCGTGAAGTTGGAAGGCTCATTAATTACATTAACAAGTATGTTCCTGAGTTTTTTCTGTGGGGTGGGGAACTTTTCCTGTTTAGTAATCAGTTCAGTTGTAATAAAATGGCTAACCTGAAGAATATTGTCCAACTCCGGCAACAGCCTTACCTTGTCTTGTCTTTTGTTTATATTAATTGAACAGAGATGATAATGTCCAGAAAGAACTCCGCGACTGGGGTTTAAGCTTTGAATCTAATCTGCTTTCCTTCTCGGGGCGAGTGGTTCAGCCAGAAAAGATCCATCAAGGAGGAAAAGTGGTATGCAAATCGTAGTTCATTAGATTTGTTTTAAAACATGCAACAGAATAGGTGGTTCTTGTCCAGTAAGGAGACAAGCATTTGAAAAAAGTTGTGAGACTCAGTTTATTTCCTTGCTAGATGGTTCAGAATCTTCTTCTTTTCAGTTCGACTACAATCCACAGCTTGCAGACTGGTCTAAAGAAACCAGGGGAGCACGTCTCATTAGTGTAAAGCCACTGGACAACTGGCTATTAATATATACACGACGAAATTATGAAGCTGCTAATGTATTAGCTCAAAATCTCTTCAAAGTCACACCAGCAATGGGCATACAAATGAACAAAGCAATCATGTAAGTACTATTGGCACCATGTTTTTATCCAGGAATTACATCCTCCTCTCCCCCCCCCCAAAAAAAAATTGTACTAGGCAGGTTAAATCAAGAAAATGTGTACATGTTTGGTAATAGACAACATACCCAATAAATACATTTCTGTAAAAATATGGTGATGTTTAGGAAATGGCATATAAGGCCATATTTGGCTTATCGTCTCAAAATGAAATACTTGTAGATACCTCTGGGATTAATAAATCATGCAATTTTAAGCTCTGACATTTGTGCAGCTAACATTGTTCTTTAATTTCTTAAATTGCAATGAGGGATGAATAAAAAAACAGTAAAATGTGGGACTTTTCTTTTAATAGGGTTGAAGTAGAGGACAGAACAGAAGCGTACTTGAGAATCTTGAAGCAAAAAGTCGTTTCGGATACACAGATGGTACGTATTGAACTATTTAGAATTTGTAATTTAGAAATTTGGTCTGGCGTCTTTAACACATGCTGGGAAAACTCAAATTTTGTTCCCTGGATGAATTCATTTGAAAAGAAGATGCACGGGGAATTGGCGCTGAGGACCTTTACAGTGTCTTGGATGCTTAGTGTTGTAATGTCCCTTTTCTGATGCTGAAGTAGAGGGAAAAAAGCATTGCTTTCAAAGCCTGGCATCTATCTTGCCTTGGATGTGTGTATTTGCTTGAATGTCTTGGACTGGGTTGGGGTCATAAGAGCGTGGGGCTGTAGCGGGGGTTCTCATGTCCAATCCCCGCTGCACATAGACAGAACAATGCTCCCTATCAAATTCCTTTAACATTGGCCCATCTACCCTGCTAGCGTGTCACAGATATGAGTACAAGCAAGCAAAATGTGTTATGTCAAATGCACGTTAGGGGACAAAGAACGTTAATTAACTCAAGCTAGGTCTCTATTCTCAATAGAGAATCTGAAATGCTTTCCATAGTCATAGACAGATACTAAAGGTTTTCCTTTCTTTCCCCCCAAGGTGGTTTGCCTCCTATCCAGTAACCGTAAAGACAAGTATGATGCAATCAAGAAGTACTTGTGCACCGACTGCCCCACTCCAAGCCAGTGTGTCCTTGCTCGCACGTTGAGCAAGCCCCAGACCGTCATGGCCATCGCCACAAAAATAGCGTTGCAGATGAACTGCAAGATGGGCGGAGAGCTCTGGAGTGTTGAGATACCAGTAAGTAGTTCTCCGCCCCGCCCCCCCAAGTGATTTTCTCTTGTACAAAGCCAACCCCCCACCCCAAATGTTGAATGTGACGGAATATTGATTTATGGCCCCTTATTCTTAAGAGTTGCTTGGTTTGATATGGAAACAGAAGGGCATTGGAAAATATAGAAGTAGCTAATTGCAACCAACATAGTTTGAATCTTTGTGCCAATTCAGTGTTTCGTTATATGTTTTTCTTTCTTTCTTTAAAATGTTTACATACCGTTCCACATCAAGACAGATTCCGGATCGGTGAACAATCAAAGATAACATGAAAGAATAAAATTCCATAGTGAAAGTTGTTACTGTTAAAAAAGCAATGTCGTTTTAAAAAATGTGGTTGGTCAGTCAATGAAGGTTTCTTGCAATAAGATGTATCTTATTAGACCTATAGCAAATGCTTAAAATTAGGAACTGGTATGCAATTTGGCTGGGCACGACCGACCCCCCCCCCCCCGATCCGCTCCAGATCCACAACTTCTGAATCGGGTCTGCCCCACATCGATACGCCTATGGTCCGCTTCGCTTTGCTTTGCTGCAGAGCTCCGGATCAGAGCTCTGTTTCCGCTCCCCCCCATAGACTTGCATTGAAATCCAACCGCCTATAACTTTTTTCTGTTAACGTTAGAAACCTCATAATCGGCACCATGAGAGCTTATCCATGTATCCACGTTCATGCCAAGCTTCAAGCAAATCTGAGCACCCACTGATTTTCGGCGGATGTTAAAAAGTCCCCCACCCCATTTTCAGAAATGCTAATATCTCCAACATCTTTACAGATAAAAACTTGCAAATGGGCACCCTCACAGATGCCACCTAGATCCACATTCATGCCAAGCTTCAAGCCAATCCAAGCATGCTCTGATTTTTAGCGATTTTTTAATGTTTTAAGTATCATTCCCTAACCCCAATTCACACCCCTTTCAATATCTCCGTCACTGTAAACGTTAGAAACCTCAAATTCGCCACCATGAGAGCTTATCCATGTATCCACATTCATGCCCAGTTTGAAGTCAATTCGAGGCTCCAGTGATTTTTGAAAATCCCCCCACCCTATTTTCAGAAATGGGATTTACTCCAACTAGCCCGTTGGATTTTCACAGCGGGAGAGGCAGCCTGGTGGTGGTGCCAGGCATTGCCTTGCCCCCTGCTTGCACCTCACCCAACCACAGACGGGTGTGTAGTGTGGTGCTTTGCCTTCACTTTTGGTATGCTTCTGCAGTGTGAGCAAAGCAAACACAGTCGCATAGTCACACATACACACAGTCCCAAATTCTGCCTACAGCTTCTGCGGAGGCTCATGGTGATGCTGATGCCCGGCCAGGCACGAAGTGTGCTGCTTTAGGGGAAGATTCAGCCTGCCTATGATGACTCTTGTAGTAGTAGTAATGAAGAGCCAGCCTGACTAGACTGAATTGGATAAATACTAGAACAGCCTGCCTGGATGTAAGAGGAAGAAGGGAGGGATGCAAGGCATCACCTTACTGAAATTAGAATTGAGTGATTCAGAGTTGATTTTGTGAACTGAAACGCAGCCACTAAATAAAATGCTAAGGGTAATGATCGTAATAATAATAATAATAATAATAATAATAATAATAACAACAACTCTTAAAAAGAAAAAGCCTGCCAGTAAGGTGATGCCTTTGCACAAAGTTTATTTGAATGCCTCAAACTTTAGTTGAATGCTTATTGCACTTAACAGTGCACAGCAAACACACTCACAGAATCAAACGCAGTCCAAAGAAACACACCCACACACACAGTAAGAGAGAGAAAGAGAGGATAATATTTTTTTGGCATTTTTTAGAACTTTTTTTTTATATAGAAGAAAGAAAAGATGAAACACAGTCGCAGAACACAGGGTTTAAAAGAGGGAGAAGGGGTTGGGGGTGGTGTGGGGGTGGGAAACAAAACCAACACATGAAAAATGAAAAGCTTATATAAATCAAAGTAAGGAAAAAACACAGAGCAAGCTAAGCAAAGTCAGAAACAAACACACAACCCAAGCTAAATCCTGATCCTATATCTCCTCCAAAACACAGCTGCAGCAAAGAACTAACTCCTCTCTCCACGAACTCCAACCCCACAAAGAGACAGAAAGGAAAAGGGTCTCTGGGTGGGTGGAGGATGCTTCACACGAGGTGGTCACTTCTCATCATGATTGGGAGTTGAATCTGCCTATCATCGCTTCAAAAAAACCTTACCCCCCCCCTCCCGCTTTTAGCGATTCTAAACAAATTAATAGCAAGCAAACCACAGGATGAAAAAGTCTGAACATCTCCACAAATGACCCCCAACCACCACTCTCTAAGCACAGTAAGTTTCAGGGATGCGAGTTTCAAAACAAAGTTATACGCTAAACTTTTCCACAATGCAATCCTATGGGGGGAAATATCCAAAAAGGCGGGCGGAGCGCTTCGTGAAAAGCGGATCAATCCGCTTGTGGTCGCTTCTCTTCGCTAGCCGCCTGACTCGCTTCTCCGTCTATAATGGAGGTGAAGCACCCCGCTCCGCTATCGCTTCTAAGAACCGAAGAGAAGCGGAGCACAGCACTAGTATGCAATACATGTGGCTTTCCTGTCAGGGAATTGAAAATCACACATTTACTGACCTTGTTGGGACAAACATTTGAGAGCGGGACCTAATTTTGTAAACATGTTGGGAACTTCTTTGCTGTCTGCAGTTTGTGGCTAACTCTTTATTTCTCCAATACATTCAAGCTGAAACAACTCATGATTGTGGGCATTGACTGTTACCATGACACTGCTGCTGGCCGGCGATCAATTGCGGGATTTGTTGCTAGCTTGAATCAGGGAATGACACGGTAAGACAATCTGACATTTTTAAAAATCCTTTTGCTTAAATTCTGTTTCTTCATGGTATAGTTCATGAGCGACCTCTTTTCTTTCCCTTGCCTGATTTAGTTGGCCGGTGGTAATATGTAATTGCTCTCTTAAAGGCGTTTGTTCTTATTTACAATGCGGGGAGGGGGAATCTGCAGGCTGAAGCATTTTCCTTTCTCTCAATAGTTGGTATTCACGCTGTGTTCTTCAAGATCGTGGACAGGAAGTTGTGGATGGACTCAAAACGTGCTTGCAAGGTAAACTGGATGTGTAAAGTGCCAGCTTTGCCATGTGTGATTTATTTATTTATTTATTTTTTGCCATAAATCTTGGGTAACAACTTCTTTTGTTCTGTAACAAGGGCAGTGTTGGCAGTGAACCAGGCATGTTAGAATATCGCTAGACTGTATTTTTTTATAATTAATTTGGAGGATTCTAGGGTGTAGTCATGTCATTACTCAGCTTGGAGGGGCAAGAATCAGCAGTTGTTAACATGTTCTGAAGATTGACGTCCATGAAGGTCAGCGTAGCATCGATGACAGTGTTTGCTGAGAAATGTGTTTAGTTCTCTAGAACACCTATCTAGTGTACATTTTAGCCTAGGTTGTATATTGGGCGTGCTAAAATTAAAATTCCAGAATTTTTGTTCATCAGTTGTAATTCTGAGGAGTCAGTTTCCATCCAGAGCAGTAGATGAGCATCCTTAAGGCAAGAAGACCTGGATCAGTGCAAGTGAGGTTTCCTTCGTGGAATACCAATCCCAGTTTTCTGCTTTCAAAAATGAACACTAATGCAAACAAGGGAGGGAAGTTTTTAGCAGGTTGGAATGTTTGACAGATCGAGCTTTTAAGAAACATAGCCTTTTAGTGAGCTAGGTTGTCTCTGAACCCTTAAACTGCAAACCCCAACTGTTCATATTTTTATGGTTTCTGACACCTTTCCGTCACGTATTCACACCCCTCTTCTATTATAAGCCTTAGTGGCCACATTGGCACCAGTAAGCGAAAATTGCTGTGAATTCTGGCTTATTCACGAGCTCTTCCTGTCAGTGGGAGTGGTTAAATGCGCCAGGCATCGAAAGTTTAGCATTGTGACCAAACCAGGATTCCTGGTTTGTTGCTCTGAAAAGTTCTTGCCTGGATGCAGCTTTTGCTCTCTGGTGAGTTCCTGGTTAGCTTAGACGCTCCTGCTAATGGGAGGAGTCAAAGTGGGAGCAATCCGGCAGCATTTTAGGTGAGAAGATGAAGCTCACAGTGCTTTGCTGTGCAACAGGCTGATCTGTAGCAAGTTTGGTCATAAATGTTTGGTCAATAGAGAGAGGCGTTATAGCAGCGCATTCGCCATAACCCTATTTTCCTACTGAAATCACCTGTTCTCCACAAGAAAATGGCTCGTTCTGTGTTCCAAACACTGACTTCCTTCTATGGGAAGTTGCATTGAATATTGAAGGTGAGTTTGTGTCTGTGGAAATGATTTGAACTTGGTGTACCGCGTTCAGAACTCGAGAAAGTATGGTAGTAACGCAAGAAACTGACTCCTTTCGTAACCGGTGCTGTTCGTGAGGAAATGGGCTCTTTGGGCAGGAATCTGTCTTGTCCACAAAGACATGTATGCATTTTAGTAGTTCTAAATTGTTCTACTGATGTTTTCTCCCAAAGCTGCTTTGAGGACTTGGTATACCTACAACAACCACATGCCTTCTCGAATTATTGTGTATCGTGATGGCGTTGGAGATGGTCAGCTCAAAACTTTAGTTAGCTATGAAGTCCCTCAGTTTTTGGAGTGCTTGAAATCTGTTGGGAAAGACTACAAGTAAGTCTGTGATCTTCACACTACAAGATGTTAATAGGGTTCTTCAGCTCAATGAAAGCTTGCTTGACTATGTAATTCAGCATACTCCAAAGCAAGCTTTATTGAACCATTTTTCATTGGTGAAGTAGAATGTGTGCATTAAACCTTGTGACTTGAAGAAAAAGATTTTCTCTGCTAGAGAAAGCAGTGATGCATCAAGACTTGAGTGCTCTTAATGCTAACGTTTAAGCTCTTAATGCTTTAGTGTCATAATGTTAAAGATGTTCTCATTGAGGCTATAGCAGTCTAGAATGTGCTGGGCTTACGGAGAACTGTTACTGCCTAGTTTTCTAGCTGAACACGATAGCTGATGCTGAAGTTGTTAAAACCTTGAATGGCTGGGACCACTCAGAATGCTTAATTGGTGCATACTTTGAGCCTGGGTCATCTCTGTGTTGCAGGGATTTCTTGATAACATTCTGTGTGGCGAGCCAAACCTGAGCCAGTCAGGATGCTTCTTCACAGTTACTTTCCTTGCAGTAGCAACCCCTAGGCAAGACTTCCGTTTAGGTGGGGATTGGCTGCGTCTGGGGTCTCCTTACGTAATTTGGTTTATGTATTTATTTATTGCATTTTTATTCTGCCCAATAGCCAAAGCTCTCTGGGCAGTTCACAAAAATTAAGGGTTGATTTGTATTCCTCAGTATTTTTTATTTGTAAGTTTTCTGTGAATTGTTGCCCATCATGAATTCTTCACGGATAGCAGAGGCTTTTAACTTCAGTAAAAAATGTTTCTGTTGCACCTAACTCCCACCTTGATGGAGTGTATGTCTGCTAAAATCTTGTCCGTTTTAGCAATATAACCCTAAACGTTACATGTGATCTTCTCAAGCCCCAAACTCACAGTGATCGTGGTCAAGAAGCGTGTGAATAACAGGTTCTTCGCTCAGGTTGATGGAAGACTTCAGAATCCACCACCTGGCACAGTTATTGATCTAGAGGTGACCAGACCAGAGTGGTAAGTTTCTAGAGGAAGTAGATGCAACTTTAGTGGAAGAGTTATAGTTTGAGCAAATAAGGAATAATTGAGATGGTGCTGTATTCTGCATGTGTCTGAACATAAAAAAGAGCATTGATTACATCAGGTTCCTGATTGTTTCATAACTCACAGGCCTTTCCCCCCTTTTCTTCTTGTATCTTGTCCCTCCCAGTTCTGTCTGGCCATGGTGGGGAGGGCCTGGGCTCTCGGTTGCAATGGCGTTCTTTAAAGAGGAGCACTTCTCTTGGAGGGGAGGGGCTTGCTGCAGTGGATCTTGAGCAGGAACTGAGCTCCCAGGCCATGCAAGGAGGAAGGAAACAACCCACAAGCATCAAACTCCGCTTCTTCGAAAGCCGTTGTTTGCAGCGAGAGAAAGGAGGCCCAGATAGTGTAGCGAGCATGATGGTTGTGCTTTACTGGCACCAACGCTGCATGGACCGGGGTGGGGGGAACATACCTTTAGAATACACGGCCTGCCAAGCACTGAACAAAAGTGCAAGCTGGGATGTTTCCCCTACCACTCTATCCGACGCTGGAGAGTGGATCCATTCACCTGGGGGTATGGGAGTGGATGAGGCCGTGTGGTGCAGGAGCCAAATGCAAAGGCCCAGTTGAGTTTTGGGAAATTACTTTTGAACAAAGAATGACTGGGGAAATTAACTGAAGCGATGAGCTGTCCATCCTCTCCTCATCCAGGACACTGTTAGTTTAAGCAGTGACATGGAATCAGATGGTCCCACCTACATCAGTAGTGGGACTAGGCGAACTTTGGCCATCCTGTTCATCATTCGAATAGGGTAAAGGTGTCTGAGCTTGCATTTTATAGGACTCGCTTTTTTATTATTTAAGTTATTTACTTCCTCCATCTCAGGATAAAATCCCACCAAGGCGGCCTACAAGTAAAACAGCAATACGTTAATAAAAAACCATTAAAACAGTATGAAAAACAGCTTGTAACAATCCATCCCACATTGGGGAGTTCAGGGTAGAAAGTCCTGGGTGATCCTTCCCCCAGGAGAACTCACAGGGTTTTGTCCTCCTCCTTCCATAGGTATGATTTCTTCATTGTGAGTCAGTCTGTGAGAAGTGGCACTGTTTCCCCAACCCACTACAATGTAATCTACGATAACAGTGCACTGAAGCCAGACTACATGCAGCGGCTAACCTACAAGCTCTGTCATATGTACTACAATTGGCCGGTAAGTATTTGCTTGTGCTGTGAGGGCACTTCTGTGACAGTGACAGTGTCCTTGAATAATTTCCTCCTTTCCCTCCTCTTGCATAAGGTGTTACATTCCACATCTTAACTATAACTACCTGTTTTATCTGAACCAGCAAACTATGGCTTGAACAAGCCCATCGCTCTAGCATTGCAAGGCCTGGGTTTGAAATTCTGGCTTGACAAGCTCTTACAACCATAACTGTTTGAAAAAAATGTGTCGGAATATAGCTGTTGAGAATAGGGGTGTGTGTGTGGCATACTTGCCTCTATACCGTAGCTTTTGTGCAGAACTTTACCTGAGAGCTATCACAAAAGTGCATTGCTATTCGGTATAAATAGTACAATGTATATTCGAATAGGTTCAAATGTTTAAAAAATTAGGATTTGAGGCTGAATATTTATACCGCAACAAATCATGCGTTCGTTGATTGACGGTTTGCTGCTGTTATGTGCGAACAGCCTCTTAACTGTGGGCCAGTTCACGAGTGACAACAAACCACAGTATATTTAGCCCACAGGTCACTTTACCCAGAGCTCATCCACAATTTGGCTGCCAAACTATTTAACAAACTGGTGGTTGTTCAATCACTTCCTCAGTTGCTTGGTTCCTGCCCCCTTCATCCTCGCCTTCCCTATATCCCAAACGCATGTAGAGCGACTGAGTATTTTTAATTGTTCTTGGCTGCTGCCTTTGTTGCCCGGGAATACAACCTACAGCTCTCAGTTTGCAGTAAACAACCCAGAGTTCACAACTCAACAACAAACCATTTGTTTACTTTCTGGGTTGTTCATGATTATCCCATAATTATCCCATAGTTTGGGGTTTGCACGTAACGAGTACCCATGATTCAAAAGACCATGCTGTGGGTTGTCAATGCATGTGAAGCAGATCATTATTTCAGTTGCACGGCTTACTGATAACTGCCATCTTAGGCCATGCCTGCCTAATATGATAGAACCAGCTTGATGTACATTCCTTAACATGGTAACTGCTTTAAAAACAGTCATGAACAAACTGGTAAATGTAACTTGTCTTATCTATCCATAGGGAGTTATTAGGGTGCCTGCTCCCTGCCAATATGCCCATAAGCTGGCTTTCCTTGTGGGTCAGAGCATTCACACAGAACCGAACTTAGCACTCTCGGAGAATCTGTATTACCTGTGATTCTACAGAAAAGGATACAGTAGGAGAAGAAAGCTTGTACCAAATATTTTTCTTTTGTCGACGAGGCAGCAACAGTGACACGCTGATTCCCTTACCCAATGGTTTTTTCCTGTGACTTTGTTATCCAGATAAATTTTACTGGAGTTTGTTAATGTTTTGTTTTGGCAAAGATAAATGTGTTTTCCTGAACAGTGGGTTCTGCTTACAGCTTGAGAATAAAGTTGTTTATAATGTGTTCCATTAGATATATATATTTTAATGTTGATATATATCTTATTTTGAATCTATGTCTATTTAAACTTTTCATCCCAGGTGATGAGAGGGATAAATAGGCAATGCATTTTTTTATTTTTAATTTTGCATATTATCAAGAGTAATTTACTATCAAGGCTGCTTTGTCTACTGTAGAAAATGAACCTTTGGGGGGAAAATACCTTTCCATAAGTTAGTTTTATATATAATCTAGCACATTAACATAGTGTGTTTGCATGTAGTGTCTAAATTTTATGTACTTAAGAGGCAACAAACAAACCCTTCTACAAAATATCAAATTTATTTATATAAAATATTTTACACATGAACAACTGTACACATGCACACGCCCACACAATACTTTACCACAAATTTAGGCCAGTATTTTCTTTAATTTCATAAATCTAGCACACTAGATTATTTTACAGGAATTTACAATCTATTTCTTTGAAGACACAATGGGGGGAAAGCTTTGATCATTCATATTATAAACCTTCCATCAATTACAAAAGAAAGGCAGTCTGAAAAGTATGTATAAACAGTAAAAAGAATTTACAAATGGACAGGTTACAAAAGGGCAACAGCCAAATATGTCTGCCAGCAACTACATAGTTGTTTTTCTGTATGTATTTTTCTCCCAAACCACGATGCCCATAACAGGACATAGTAAGTGGCAAACTTAGCACTCTAGTTTTAGTGACTTCTTGCTGGCCAGTGAATAACACAACTTTCTCATTGTAGTACTTCCTCACATTTGTGTCTAGCATACTTTGAGATCAACAATACCAAAAAAAAAAAATGGTGTCCAGCTTGAATCTGCATTTCAAGATACAATTTTTTTAAAGTCTCTGGCTGTTGGAATACCAAAACTTTTACCAGTGCCAGAAACTACAGAAATATATATATCTATATATATATTTATATATTAAATGGCTCGAAGGTGTGCATTTTCTGGATAGTTTTTATGCAGTAATCTGGCTTTTAATGTACTTGAGAGGTGGACTAGCAGAACTCATACAGATGTTGAAAAATGCATCTTTGCACAACACTTTCAGACTCCGAAGAATTACGTCAGACATTGAATGGAGTCAGTAACACCAATTACTTGATCTTTAAATTTACCAACGTCTCAGTGAGGATGGAAAGACAGTTGAATACACAGTACATACAAAGTATACGCTGTATAGATTAGACAGTACAAATCATTGTGCATTAATAAGGCAAACATCAAGGCGGAATAAACTAGGAGTTTCAAGACCATTTATGTGTCAAGTTGTGGGTAAATGATAGAAGAGGGTTCAAAGACCAAGATTTTCTTTCTCCGCTTTAAGGGAGGAAAATGTACCAAAACGTATCGAAAGATAGAACTGGAAGAGTTGCTTTGTCACAAGCGGGTTGGTTCTTTTGATATTCCTTAATCCCTTCAGTTTTCCCTTATTTATTTTTGTGTTAAAAATGCACATTGGTAACTACTCTTCAGTAGCAATGCCACATGTACATTCTCCTCACCCTCCGATTAAGTTACTTAAAAGACCAAACTTGTCAGAGGTTTCTGCTGATGTTAGATTGTGCTAAGAAATGGTTCTTTTGAAAGATGTTCAATATAGTCATGAAAGCCCTAGTTTGTGGAGTTTTTATAATTGGTTGTTGTTTTTGTAAAAATAATAATAATACATAGATCTGAAGCTTTACAGGTTGTCCAGAAGAACACGAAATCATTTCACTGCACCAAGCCTTTTCAGAAGTTCCTTGCCTTTGAACAGTAGCCCCTTTTTCTTTCTCGAGGATAATTCCCTGCCTCTCCCGGGACTACCAGAACCCACAGATGACGTAGGTGACCCCGAATGGAGATGGACTGTGGGGGATGGCGCTCTCCTTGGTGAGGTACCTGTATTCTGAGGAGGAACCTAGTAGGTACATTGTGACAGTTTACTGAATGTTTGAAAGCCATCAACAACAAGAAAGTTGGTAACATTTTTTTTTTCATTACCCACTTTTTTTCCCCCTTTTGGACAATCCATTTTTTTTTCCTTTAAAGTATGCCACACGACAGCTTTGTTTAAGTTTACTAAAGTAAGTTAGAAACAGCATATACAGCTGGAGTTGTCTTTTTTTTTTAATAGCCTCTTAAAACTGTTTTGTTTTAAACAGTGATTCGGAACTGGATTTTGCAATTGCTTTTCACATTTCAGTACTCTCGTGGTGACCCTGAGGATGTGAGAAATTGGGCTAAGTACTACACATGGCAAGTTCTATGAACACCAGCCAGTTTCCAGAACGGTTTGCCAATTGTGAAAATTGGAGTGTATCGATTCTTGAGATCCGTTAAATGTTTGGTTTCTTTTAGCATACTGTATATACATATTTTGAGAAGATGGCACACTGGTTGAAAGAAAAAAAGCTAAAATGAACCTTAATTGTAACCAAAGGAAGCTTCAAGACCTTTGATGACTCGTGTGGCAATAAGTTTTAGTACACACATGTATGGTATGATTTCTCTGCAACAAATATACAAAGAAGTACTTCATTGTAGAAAGTGCAAGATGCGTTCATATGTATGAAAGCCATTTTAAGAGTGGAAACTATAGCAATCGCAATACTGTAAGTTGGCCAGCATTTATTTCTGGCAGCCGTGACGCTTAGACAGTCCTTGCCGTGTCTGGATCCGGCTCAGTTTAGATAATGAAGGTGAAATTAAACCAAAGGGGCCACGCTTCCTTTGATCTCAAATCAAGGTCTTTATCTAATGAAAACTAAACAAACCAAAAAAAAAGAGGGGGGGACACTTTGTAAAAGCACCCCCAACGTACACCTGAAGATACCATATATGGAGCTCTAATGCATTCATTCATGGGATTTGAGCTGCATGGTTTTTATGTCAACTGTTATTGCATTGATAAACCAAACGGCTGCGGAGTGTTTTTCAAACACCAGTGTAGAACTGTGGTACTGGAGTGTTTGCATTTTTTGGAATAAGGACTGTGGGGCAGATCCTGCCACAGGCAAGCTTGGGCTACCCTTGACTGGGACAGAGACTTTTAAGGCAAACAGTTTAAGCAGATATTTGAGGTTAATGCATTTTCAGAACCGACCATATCCTTTTTCTCAACTACCGTACTTATCTGCTTACAATGTTATGCTTTTATCATTCAAGGGTGGGTCTGTTTTGTGCTTCTCTCCCCCCCCCCCCCCCCAGTGGAAAAATAAAACTCTTTTTGAGGTCAAGCGTTCCTCCTGGATTGGCCAACAATGCAATATGCAGCTTCTCTTTGGAGTTAAACATTAGGTACACTTTTTAATGCAAACATACATTGAGTCTGGTAAGAAATATGTTCCAAATGTTAAACTGTTTTTCTTTATGAATGTGAGCCTTGAATACAAGGAGAAGGAAGACCATGAGACGCAAGTCAATTCTGTTGACGTTTTATGACTACATAATACCCTAGAAGTCGATGTTTTTAAAAAACAAGGCAAGTCTGCAACCAACCCAGGGCGTTTTGGAGACATATTTCTCTTGTTGCACATTTAGGTGCCGTGATGGCTTGCATTTGAATTGCTATTTATTGGTATCTTCAGTTGCTCACTTACGTGAAGGCTACATTGCCTTTTTTTAAGGTGTGAAATGAACACTCTTCTTCTGTTCCCAAGCAGATGAGCAAAGAAATAAAAATATACATAAAATATAATATATAAAAACGGCAGTGATGAAAAAAGACAAGTGAGATACTACACATGAATCATTTTCTTGAGTGAGCGTCTTGGGGCACTTGCTGGCAGCCAAAAAAAGCTTGGAAGGGTTTAGTTGATGGGCCTACATAAAATGCCTGAAGCGTTTCCCCCTTTCCCCCCTGTTCTGTGTTGTATTTAAATCCATAGCATGCCTACATTCTGCAGATGTAAATTGCTGTGCAAGATGGAGAGTGTTTGTGATGCTATACTTGAACCCAAAATAAAACAGTTCATGATGCGAAATGTTCATGAGACTGTACATGCTACTGGAAGAAGTTATTTCTGTGTTTATTGGCCTTTCCCCAGCATATCCTAAAAATGAAACAAATTCTTTTAAAAATGTGAAACAAAAACTCATGACGCTCAAACTCAGTCTGAAATGGTGTATGGGAGAAAACAAAAACAGAACAAATGCCTTTTTCTCAACGCTTGCTTACCCTTTTAGCTTTTGTACGGATTGGCGTGTCTTGAGCATATCGCGACGGGGCGTCAGATAAATACACTTCTACATCATTAGGCACTTCTTCAAGAAAGTTTGAAGGAACCAAACCCTTCTGGCCGAGAAGCTCTCCCTGGGATGGGTTGGGGATGAGCAAGGGTTAATAATATAGCAGCAAAGAACCAAGGTTTTCAGAGTTGTAGTGGGATGGCGATAAGGCTACTTTCTCTCACACAGCAGGCTGATATTGAAAAGGGGAGGAGTGCAGAAAGTTGTGGGTGATCAAATCTGCTTGATGTCCCAAGAACGGGACTGCATTCTCCCTTACGAACTCAGTTCAATACCTAAACTGTCCATCCAGAGGACCTCAACGTTTAGGGCGTATTAGCAGGAGCAGGGCCTTTTGAAGTCACGAAGACTCGGAAGCGACTAAACAACAAAAATAGCCAAGCTATGTGAAGCTAAAATGGAGTTCTGGAAGACTGATGGGGCCTGATTGGTTCAGTGAGTTTGCTTTCTTATGGATTGGCTGCTGTTTCCACAGCTCTGCTTTAGGAATTCCTATTATTTATTTATTGCATTTCTATACTGCCCAATAGCCGAAGCTTTCTGGGCGGTTCACAAAATTAAGACCATTCAACTCCTAACGCAGAGTTTGTCATTTCTTTGCTAGTTAAGGGTCGGTTTTGGAAACGGGCCCTTGATTTTGAAAGATGATTCCAAATGAGAGAGCCAACCAGCCTACTGTGCCTGCAAGCACTAGGAAAATATTTCTAAAAAGTATTGTGCCTGGTCTTTTCACTGGGCAGTGACAACCTGGAAGAAACAGCTAAGTTAATATGAAGTTCCTCCCTGAAAGTGGGGGGTGGAGAGACCTCCTTAGATCAGGATACTGCAATAAGAAGAGAGATGGAAGGAATCAAAGTGCTTACGTAATAAAAGCCATCTTCGTCAATTTCTCCAACGACAGTAATAATGTCTCCTGTACAAAATGTTAGCTCGGCCTGTAGGAAGAGGAAGAAGCAGAAAGCCGTAACCATCTTTGGGCTCTGCAAAGGGTGTTTTTTCTCCCTCCCCAATTTGATATTCATCCTGATGGCTAACAGCAAACAGGAGTTTCTCCCTCTAGCACTTGTTTTTCTCTTGGGAGGGATGAGCCTGTACTGCCTGCAACCCTGGAGGGAGAGAGAAAAGTGGGATGCATCTTCCCTTGCTGGAGAAATTCCTTTTCAGAGGGGCTGGGTATTAAAAAGCTAACCCCATGATGAGGCTTGGGATAGTGAAGGTGAAACTGGGGTCAGAAATAAGTTGAGGACTGCTGCCTTAAAACTAATTTTAAGCCCCGATCTTGAATGGTTTTGGCTGGAACCAGTTCATTCTTAATGTAATAATAATAATAGTTGTCTGGTGCAGCTTCACCCTGACTTGGTTAGAAAGTTCTCCTGCCTCAAACGCCATAAACTAGATCTTTTGTAGGCCAAATTTCAGGGCCAAACTAGACATTTGGGAGACAGGTGAACCATCTTGAGTTTCAAAGGGAAAAATGGGGGTGCTTTGTAACCCCTTTCCTTCCATTGCTTGCTTGAAATCCCCCTATATAAACTGGTCAAAGAAGGACTTTGGGGTAGAGGTAGCCCCACCCCCCTTTCAGGGGAATAGGCTCCCAAATGCAGCACAGTTGGTTGACATTTTGAAGTCAGTGGAGTAATATAAATACGAGCTCCCCCTCTTCCCACAAAAGTCCAGAGTCTGATTCCACCCCTGGGGAACAGATAAGAAACTGCATTTGTTATCCATAGATGGGAAAGCAACTGGGGTGAGGGTTGCAAACTGAACTGTAAAATGGTAGAAAGTGGGGTGGGAGGTAAAGCACTAATTCCTTCACTGTTGTCCCTCCACTCCTAATAGTTTTTGTTTTTGCTACCCAATCCCACTTCCCCACCACCAAATGTTGGGGAATGTAGAATGTGAGAATTGCCCCTCTGGATTAGACTACAGAGGCATCTATTTCAGCACCTTTCCAACTAGTGAATTGGATGTTTCCAAGAAGCAGGGCAAGATGGAAACCACCCTAATAGTATTGATAAGAATTGGCTTAAGCCTTTTATAAATCCCCCCCCCCAACTTATCATTGCCGTACTGCCGCTGCCCACTTTCTATAAGATAAAGTCCTTTGATATGACTGTAGCTGATGCTTTCAGCATTGCTTCTCTCTCTCTCTTTTTAAGTACTGGGATGGGGATATATATATATATATATATATATATATATATATATATATATATATATATATATATATATTAGGACTGCCGCCGCTTTAAAAGAGGGTTAGGCCAATTCACAGAGAATGAAGCTATCAATAGCTATTAGTCATGATGGCTAAATATTACCTCTGGTATCCGAGTCAATCTGCTATGATCAGTTGCTGAGGAACATGAGTCTCCAGCTTGTGGGTTTCCACAGGCAGCTGGTTGGCCACCATCTGAACTGAATCTGTGTGAACAGAATCGAACCCTTGGTCCGATCCAGCTCATGTTCTTAGGCACACAATGGCCTTTCCATTTCCCTAAATCTAGCCCATGGGCTGTGTGTGAGTCCCTTCAAGACTTTAACTGCACACATATACACACACCTACACCCCCCCCCCCACACACACACACGGGCTAGCCTTCTCTACTACAGGTCTCTTGTTTCCCACCTTTGCTACCAGCGAGGAAAGATTGCTGGAAAGAGCGGCCTGCATCAACTTTTGCATATCCCTGCCTGGAATGGATGCAACTTCCCCCATTATTCACAGTCCCAGGGGTTAAGGAAGCGGTGTGCTATGCTTCAGTGCGTACCTCCACGTCAACGTTAGGAGAGCTCTCCCTTGGATCGTAGTCATATAACGCCACCATTCTCCTCGTCGGTGCCGCCGGTTGACGGCAGCTCCTTCTGCTCCTTTCTGTTCCGGCCAAAAGGAGGGAAAGCGATCGCAGTTACTTTTCAATAAATGCTAAGAGTGCAGCCTCTATAAACAGGGCAGCAACCGGGTCAAGCAAGCAGCCCAGTCGGTAGCCACTGTTCGTGTTTGCTTTTAAACCAAACCAGCAAGCAACGTAGACCTTCGTAACTGCAGTTCCTAATTCTTAAGCCAATCACGCCTCTTTATAGAACTATTGAGACTGCTGGGTTTCAACGTTCATCTCACAAAAGTTGCTGACTAGTGAGACATTACTGCAGCCAAACGGCACTCTTGATGAATTGACGGATAGCCTGTAAATGGTGACAGAGAGCAAGATGCAACCAGCTGGCCACCAGGTATGGTTCTGCTTGCTGGTGATTCTTGTGCAAGGAAGAAAAGCCCAACGTTGGCCTTCTAACATTCTCCATTGGGTGAAGAGACAGCTATCGGAGGTGGCCGTGGAAGACACAAACTCCCCCATTTCTAGCTGCTCCTGCAGGGCTGATTCACACATTGCATAGTGGCAAACCCTAGTTTGCCACTGGGGAGCAGCAGCAATCTCCAGTATTCAAGGCAATAAGCCTGTGTGCACCAGTTGCTGGGGAACATGGGTGGGAGAGTGCTGTTGCTTGTTCATCCCTGGCTGATGGCTGGTTGGCCACTGTGTGAAGAGAGTGCTGGACTAGATGGACCCTTGGTCTGATCCAGCATCAGGGCTCTTCTTAGGTTCTTAATCTGGGATTTCTGACTACTGCACTTGTTCAAGTGTTCCATTTTTAGATGCACACATGTATTTATTTTAAAATCAAAATTAATGCATGCCCTCAAAAAACAAAACAAAATGGCAACGTAGGGTGTATAGGGAACGTCAGGGATTTCTCAAGCCTGATTGGTTCGCAGTTCCTCCCCTCTTCCCATTGGCTGGAAGTATCCACCCATTTCAACGGTCACATTTAAACCACAAGCGAGCCATAACTCAATGGAAGAGCATTTGCTCAATGGAAGAGCATCCCAGGTTTGATTCCCGGCATCTCCAGGTAGAGCTGGGAAAGAATCCTACCTGGAACCCTGGAGGGGTTCAGTGTCAGTGTAGACACCTAATGGACCAGTGAAGTTAAATAGAACAATGGTCTGTCTTGGAAGACAGCTGCTTTCTAAGTGCCTAAAAACTGACAAAACGTACACGTCGCTACCAGGAGAAGGCGTTTTACTAAGTCCTCATCTAACTAGCTTTGCCTGCCAGGGCAAGGACAGTACCACAGTCTAGAAGACAGAACAGGAAATCATGACCACCAGTTGAACTACCACCTCAAGGGCACATAAAATTCAGCTCAGTCCAGACACTGGTCAACTGCCTGAGCAAAATGGCTGCTTTGATGACCACCCCAATACATCCTCCTTCAGCAATGTACAACATATCCTTATAGCCTCCAGGACCCAGAAAGAGCCCCACGTCGTTCAGTGAGGGAACTATCACTAAACCAGAGGTGAAAATCTATATGTAAATCTATACATCCAGATTTAAAATTCTGTCAGTTGATTCTGTTGCATTTCCCTCTGCTCGAAAAAGGGAAGACTCTTTCACCACCTTTATGCTACTCTCTGCATTTACAGATACCTTATTTATACCAAAATATATATATATACACATTTCTCAATGAGCGAAGAAAGCAAATGTGGTTTGAGCATTTACCACTTGGGAAAAGTCACAATCAGCAATGTTTAGACACCAATGCTAAACATTTCACAGGGAACATTTTGCAATGGCCTTTGACTTCCAAGCCACAGGAGCACAACATTGGGCTTGCAGTTGGTTAGTTGGGCAATAGAAACCATGCACGTTAAGTGTAAACATCTCATGGTGGATGTTTGGGCCAGAGTTGAAGAAGACCATTGCGAAGACCGATGAAGAAAACTCAAGACAGAGACTCTGGCTTCGACAGACCAGGAACATTCAGTGGATGAGGTATGGCTTGGGATGGTACATTCCCACCCCACTGCCTGGAAGCTGTCATTTCTTTGGAGGAGATCAAAGTCATGGATTCAAACCAGCTGAAATCATGGTTGGGGTAGGGCTCAGGCTCAACTAGCAATTGAACATTGGTTCCAGTCAATTTCAAAGCAGAGCCAAACAGCTTTGAATAGTCTTTGAAAAGGGTACCGTACTATTGTAATCCTGGAGATAAATGTATAACTGGAACTAGTTGTGTGTATTTGTTTGTAAATGTTACTGTTATAATATCTATAACCATTTGTTTAAAATCCAATGCAAGTATTTTTAAAGCCACTTCAAAGTGAGGGTAAGGTTTCATTGATCAGCATTGCCCTCCCTCTGAATGGGCAAATACATTCACTCCATTTTGGAGAAGCTCCACAGAGTGGGCGTGTGTTGCTGCTTTGTTTGCAAAAAGCACCGCCTTCTTTTCAGCTCAGCCTTAATTAAATCCACTTCTTAATTCTCTCTATCTGAAATAGTATTTCAGCTGGCCTATTGCACTGCTACTAGCACTTTCACAGATGATGGAGAGAAATCACCAGACTCAGGTGTACAAAAGATGCAAGGGAAAGGGAGTGGAGGTCCAAAATGAAGGATGGGATTTGCAGGTTGAGGACTCCTTTCCTCACCATAGCTTGCATTGCCCGTTGTCTGAAACAGCGATCTGCCTTGTAGGCTAGAAGCATGAAACGAGTTCCATGAAGCTACAAGTGCAAAAGGCTTGTGCCCTTTTTGATCAGCAGCCCCTGACACCACAAGACTTTAGGAGGATGTATGGGATTAACCTGCCAGATGTCAAGATGCAACTCAGAGTTGTGACCTAGAATAGGAGTGGGCAGGCTGCAGGATATCTTTCTCTCTAACACCCAAGGTCCATCAATTTGAGCCAGGCACAAAATTGTGGGGGAAGAACCATACACAAAACAACGGTTCAGGAGCAGAACCAATTACCAGTTGCATTGGGACAACTTGGGTATACCAGAAAATGTGTGCAGGTAGGGCAAATTTAAGACCATTCTCACCCTGGCTGTGGAATGAGCTCCCCAGAGAGGTCCGCCTGGCGCCTACACTGTACTCTTTTCGTCGCCAGCTGAAGACCTTTTTATTCTCTCAGTATTTTAACTATTAATTTTAACTTAAATTTAAATTTTACTGTTCTAACTCTGTATTTTAATCTTGTATCAATTTTGCTGCGTGGTTTTATCCTGGTTGTGCTTTTTATACTGTATTTTTGTATTTGTGTTTTTAACCTGTTGGTTGTTATATTATGGTTTTAATTTTTGTGAACTGCCCAGAGAGCTTCGGCTATTGGGTGGTATAAAAATGTAATAAATAAATGAATAAATAGATAATCTTCTTTTCTCCCTATGGTGTAGATCTCCCAGATAGGGAGACTTCTGTCCCAATATCTGTCACTTCAGTACAGAATATTATGGTTTTGCTTTTGAGGGATGCTTACATATAGTTCCTCATACCCTTGCAGTGAAGGGTTGGTTTGTGTTAGTGAGGCTGGGATTTAAAAACTAATTTGATTCGTATATATTGCACTCAAAATCATTTTATTGATTGCAGTTTATTTTACTTTTGATGACCTGCAGCTATAGACAAAAAAAACAAATATTTACATATATCCAATCAGGGATAAATCAGTCAGCAGAGCTATACAAAGACCCGGCCCAAGGCAATAAACTTTCTAATAATGTGCTTCTTTTAATAATGTATTAGTTTTAAATGTTTTAATCAGTTATATGTATTTTATGGTGTTTGCATTTGTGTTGTACCCTGCCTCGATCCAGCGGGAGAGGCGGGTAACAAATATATTATTATTATTATTATTATTATTATTATTATTATTATTATTATTATTATTAACATTTTAAAAGTGAGGAACACCGAGCTTGACAGATGAGTGATAAGCACCCTGGCAAAGTTTTTTTGAAATCAATTTTACTTGCCAGTCTTAAACAATTAGGAATCAGAAATTCTTGCCAATCTCCTACTGCAAATCCCCCAAAGATCTACCAGTAAATTCCAACCTGCCTTCTTAAAACATCCCCCCCTCACCTGGATTAACTCTGGACTGAAAGATCAGTAGTAACAAGCAAGCTATCTTTTGGGGAAGCTTGAGTGTCTCGCCTGATCTTCCTGTTGATCAGGGATGGGCAACTCATGGCCTAAAACTCCCATCAGTCCTGGCCAACATAGCCAATGGCGAAGGATCACGGGACTTTGGCCAACACATTTGGAGGACAAGTTGCCCACCATGGGTACTGAAGGGCCCCTGATAAGATTCTGAGGGCTCCCGGAATTCCACATAGCAAAATTTGGAAACCACTGTCCTCTGCAAATTAAGCAAACATTGGCATAATAACGTGTTCAGATTGCAGGAATTTGCATTTTTTGGTGTACTACTCTGATTGCTCTCCTTTTGGCGCAGATGGCATGGCCGTTGTGATAGCATTGCCCTGGGTGGTGTTGAAGTCTAGGGATGCAGGGGTCGTGCCCGCTCTGTCTTCTGCTGCCAGCATGTGAGCCAATGCATAAAAGGTGTATCAAACGAGACAGCTCAAAGCACTTTGCTTTGTCAACAGCTTGAATCAGGTTATTGGGTTTGGGGTTCATTCTTTCTTTCTCTCTTTAAAGCACAGACCTCTTTTAGACTTTCTGGATCTGCGGTGTACAGAGCGTGCGCTTTCTTTGAAACGGTTGCAGTTGACTTCGGAACAGAAGCACATAGAAACAGAAGGAGAGGAGAAGATGTGAAGCTGTTCAAGAAGTCTTTCTTTCGTTCTAGTTCTTTTAAAATGTGGGCTTTAAGCAAGAGATGGTAGCATAGCACCTCAAGAGTTTGAAATACATTCACTTTAATCATCCCGCCTGGGTGTGACTGATTTTCTCATAGAGCAGGGCTGCAGAGAACCAGTCCCAAGTGTTGGTAAATGTGATGCTAGCTATGCATAACCCTGCATGGATAAATTCACATACATAGGGCCCGTTCAGAAGACACCTTAAACCACCATGGCTTTAACCATGGTGGTTAAGCCAGAAAGCCAGGCCGTGTTCAGAAGACACCTTAAACCATGGCTTTAACGACAGTGAACAAGGCTTTTTGCTTTATTCGCTGTGGTTAAAGCCATGGTTTAAGGTGTCTTATGAACACATTGAGGTTCTGCATCACATTTAAATTTGCTCCAGACATGAACTGCAAGAAGGACATGTTGATATTTCTCTTTTGAGGTAAGATTATATATGCTTGCGTTAAAACAAATGTACACAGGAGGCCAAAGTAGACTTGATATCAACGGCATCAATGCAATTGACGTGAATGCTTTGTTGTTGTTCTGTAAATTTTAGCTGCGGGGAAGTCAGCACAGCTGCAGGACAGGAACAGGTGAGAATTTTGTTTCAGTTAATTTTTGGTAAGAATTCACCAAAATGCACAAATTTCTTCATATTCAGGGGCAAAAAGAACTTGAGATATTATTATTTTTTAAATTGAACATGGGGGAAAGTGAAACTGACAGATTCATCTGCCCAGACCCAAAGCTTTTGAGTGTTTAGCTTTTAAAAGTCTGGATTTGAATCCTTGGGTATTCAGCCATGTTTGTGGTGGCAGATTAGGGTGGCCACCTCTCTCTTATTTTCTTGCAGGCTCTTCATCTTTAGCAGCTAGATGGCAGGCAGGTAGGTACAGCACTATCCTCTCCACGCTGGGAATAGCTGTACCCATGGGATTATTTAGCTGGTGCAAATAGGTGAAAATTTCGGTTTGCTTCATTTGTTTTTTAATAAGTTTTTATCCAATTTTGCAAATCTCATCACATTTGAGATGGAAAGAACTTGAGATTTATTTATTTTGAAATGTGAATGCAGGAGGAAGCAAAACTGGTAGATTTGTCCATTCCTACTTCAGAACTGTGGTAGGTGGGTGCTGTGATCAGGACAGAAATCGCCTCTCTGAAGCTGCTGTTTGAATTTCAAGGGAAGCGTCTGCTGGTGTCAATGGAGGTTTCTCTTGAAATGCAAGTAGCAGCTCCGGAGAGGGTTTTTTGTGGGGCCAGGATCATGGCATAGAGAGAAAGACTTAAGTTGCTCCTCCTCACACGTCATGATCCTACATCTGCTCTGGCTTCTTCGGAACCGCTATTTACACAAGAAAAAGCATCCATGCAATTGGTGCCATGTGTAGTCAGGCCCTCTCCAATTTTCTATCCTTGACTTATATGCCCCTGAAGGTGGATGTAAGCTTCATTTCCCATGTGGCTGCAACCTGCCTGTCACAGAATATTACGCAGTTCAGGATGTAATTTGAGAGCTGCACAGGAATCGCCTTTGAACAAGCAGACACATCTATTGTATGCACAGATGTGCTGTGCATACCTTATGCTTTCAGAAGATCAACATCTTTTCTTGAACAAACAAACAAAGCCTATTTTGGTTGGTCCAAAGATCTTAGGAGCAGGATGAAATATTTCCATTTTAGCTTCAGTTTTGTTCCTTTATGGACAGGGCATTTACCCTACTCGATGGGAGACCTGCTGTCATGCTGAGAAGCATTTATGCCTCTATTGCAACGCGAGCCAAAACGGACTGGTGAATGTAGCAGTTCTGTGTGTGGTGGTAGGGACTACAGACGGGTTTCCTTACCTATTTTCTCTATTGGGGTGTTCAGAGGGAGAAACCCTTGCCTCACAAGCTGCTCCATCATTTCTTCATCGTCAGCTTGGATTTCGGAGACCATATTGCAAGGGATAAGGCCCAGTCTCGCGCACGTTTCTCCCCGGTAAAACCCATCGACATCTTTATCACCGTAAACCTGACATTGATCAAGGCCAAGAGAGAGAGAAAAGCAGTCACTCAGTCTCACCGAGTAATAAGAACTCCCAAAGGTTAAAACCAATTGCTGATCTTGAAGGATCAAAGGCCTTCAACCCCCATAACTAGATAGAGCCAGGTCACGAGAGGCCTGCGGGCAGGCCTGCCATGCGTATAGGATTTAGAAGTTTATGCATTTTGATTTTGCCTGGCAAAAGACACCATGAGTTGTGAGTGCTCTCATCCAAAGGTAACAACTCAGTAATGCTGTCCCTGGCATTTCTCACCACCCAGAAGAGCAAAGAGTGCTTAACAATGCTGAGATGGAAACACCACCATCTTGAGCCTATGTTCAAAACCCATTCCTGCAGGAGTATGGCCCTGTTCCAGAATATATCATACCTTGATAATCTGCCCTTCTTTAAATGGAAGTTCCTCTTCCGCTGCATCAGGATTCGGAGACATTGTCAGTGGATCGTAGTCAAAGAGGGCAACAAAGATCCGTGTGGACACCTCCTCTGCACCAGGATCGGTTTCTGATTCTTCATAAATCTCTGGCGACAGACGTTCCCGGCTACAGTATCCATCTGGAAAATCAACACCAAAGACCAGGAAACATTCAGTGACACCAACTTTCATCTCAGTGTGAGGCAAAACCAAAGACAGAGAACATAAGAAGAGACCCCCCTCGGAGGTCCATCTTGGATCCATCATCCTGTTTTGATCAATGGACGAAGACCCATTGCTCCTACAAGCAGGGGCAAGGAGAAAATAACCCTCCATTGCCAGTATTCAGAGGTACAGATCCTCTCAACATGGTAATTTTGCTTGGCTATCATGACTAACGCTGCCTCTGAACATGGTGGATCCATTTAACCATCCTGGCTAATAGCCACCGATAGACCATTCCTTCTCATTCTCCTCCATTAATTTGTCTAATTGCCCCTTAAAGCCATATAATATAGTAACCGGCACAATTAACTTAAGTGAATTCCTTATGGTTTGTATCTAAAAGTACTTTCGTTTGCACACCTTGAGTCTCCTACCAAATAAGAGGATCTGCCTTCTATGAGAGGAAGGGACCTTCTCGCAGAAGGTTCCTCCACCCACTTTGGAGGACCACCCTCCCCACACACATGGTGTAGCATATTCAGGGGGGCTGGAGGGGCTGCTGTGGGAAGGAGGAGATGGTGAAAGCCATCACACTTGATCCTGCTTAAATCTGGATCCAACGCAATGTTCTTAGGTGTCCCCCCATGTTCTAGACATGTGGGAGAAGAAGAACCTTCTCTTTCCATCCATAGAGGCCAACACCTGCGTTCTCCCAATCCTATAATTTTACTCAGTTGCTCATGGAAACTTTTTAGTGTGCTGGTCGATACCATGGTTTTCTTCTTCTCAAGATCATGTAGACGTGTAGCAGCACTACCGGAAGAAAAGAAAACTGGTAGCCAGGGCAAGGCAGTCACTCTGAACAACAGATGCAAAGGGCAGGAGACAGTCCTTGAACAAGAAGATCAGCAGGTGGCCTGCTCTCCCCCAGAAGTTGAGAAACACTGTCTTAGGCTGCAACCCACCCACCCCAATACAGCATGATTAGGGGACAACCTAAGATAATTTTGGGGTGGGGTGGGGATCAGATGGACTCAGGCCAGTTTTGAGGGCAAGACCCCATCCATGGCCCTCCTCCTCCCTCAGTGAGTCCACCTTCTCACCACCATTGCTACAAGCTCCTCCTGCTCTTTCTCATCATTGCTCCCACTTGCTTGCTTGACAGGCAGAGAGCAAGGAGGTCACGGCATCTGCTCCTCCTCCTCTTTCTCATTACCTCCATTTTATGGGCCGGAGGAACTCCAGGGGGTCCTGGCCATTGCCCAACCCTTGACATCGGTCCTGAGACCACACATTTAACCCCCACTGCACGGTAACAGTGCAAAGAGCTTCACACCAATTGCCCATTACGCCGCATGCAATGAACTCGCCCGGTGGTCCAAGGTGAACCGCAGTCTCAGGTGTAAGAGGGAAGTAACGTTCAGCTCTATGAAGAGTAATTCAGATGAGACTTGCTTTGAAGAACTCAGGTGTGCTCTGCTACATTGGCTTGCTCTCTCTCTCTCTCTCTCTCTCTCTCTCTCTCTCTCTCTCTCTCTCTCTCTCTCTCTCTCTCTCTTTAAATCAAGGCTGTCTTGTTACCCAGTCTGGGTAGTAGCTGGCTTCATAGCTGGAGTTGCATTATATGTAATGTGAAACAGTGGACTTGGACAACGCCTCCCATAATCCATTGAGATGAGCAGCCGCTAATGCTGCCTGCACACTGGCAAACGTTTCTAGTGGCTACAGCGGTTTCCAGGGGAGAGGCCACTGTTTTTATATCATTCCTCACTTCCATGGGACAAAATGGATTGCTATCACCAAGTTTAGCATAAAAAGGGGACTCTAGAGTTACACAGACTGCCCAGCTATAAGTTAGCAGCTCCTTCTACTTATTCCATCTCAAGGGAAGGACAGGGAACTTAGTCTGTGTCATCAACCGCAAGACGAGTTTGCAAATCAGCAGAAGAGTTCTTCTTATGGAATCCCTTTTTCCCCATCAACCAGACCCTGAATCTGCCTGGAAATCCTTCTGCCCTAGACCTCTCAAGAGCCTGGAACTGGACTATATCACCTCCAGCCAGAGAGGACTGTGCCATGCAGACAGACATATCCCTATTACAACTGTGACTTGAACAACAAAGAATCTCGTGGCACCTTAAAAGGTCAGCAAACGTAAGCTTGGCTTTTGTGCTGAGATTCTGTTCGTTTTTGCATCGCAGAAACCACTTCCCACAAATGGTTGCTGGACTTGTGGAGAGAGTATTGGACTTCGAGATCTGGGTTCAAATCCCATCCCAGTCATTGGTAGCCTTGAGCATCTTAGAACGGGAGAGCCAACAGGTTTTTTTGTTTTAATTTTGCGAAACGGACAAGACGAAAGCTGTAAAGCACATTGTATATTAAAAGTTTGATATAGATTGTAATAATAATGAGTAAAATAATTAATAACAGCCACAGCCACCATGATCCAGCAGATAGTATGACTCCTGGCTACATGCTATGCATCATCGGACTTGGGCCACCCTTAAGGCTATGAGAAGAAGCAGATACTGCCTGTACCCCATAACCAAGCCAAAGTGCATTTGGGATCAGTTTCAACTAAGCACTGAGATCTCATGCTTCAGTTTCTCCTGGTTTGCAAAGCAACCCTGCATGCATCTAAATGTGGTGCATGATAGAAGTCTTAGTTACTGTCAGCAGGAAAAAAAAAAAAAAAGATCGTTATCCACAAGGATGCCCTTATTCCGACAGCCTTACTGATGTCAACACAGCAGTTCCAAAGCAGGAAGTTTGAGGAATGCAATATTCTCTGCCTGATCTAGAGATTGTGCTTTATCTTCTCCCTTCACCCAGTCCCCGCAAAGCCAATCTAGGCAAAACAAACACCGTTCTCCCTTTAGTTTATAGAATCATAGAATAGTAGAGTTGGAAGGGGCCCATAAGGCCATCGAGTCCAACCCCCCTGCTCGATGCAGGAATCCACCCAAAAGCATACCTGACAGATGTCTGTCCAGCTGCCTTTTGAATGCCTTTAGGGTGGGAGAGCCCACAACCTCCCAAGGTCATTGGTTCCATTGTTGTACTGCTCTAACAGTCAGGGAGATTTTCCTGATGTCCAGCCGGAATCTGGCTTCCTGTAACTTGAGCCCGTTATTCCGTGTCCTGCACTCTGGGAGGATCAAGAAGAGATCCTGGCCCTCCTCTGTGTGACAACCTTTCAAGTACTTGAAGAGTGCTCTCATGTCTCCCCTTCAATCTTCTCTCCTCCATTAGTGGTGTAATGTTGGGCTTCTGCCACTAGATGCCAGTACTGAATGGTTGCTTAACCTTTTGCTGTATAATAAAAGCTGGCTCTACAATTTGTAGTGCAACTTGTCTTGGCATTAGCTTCAACATGCACAAAGAGACAATAAACAGCAGCAGTGGTGCAAGGTGACCCACTGCCTTAGGTGGAAGGATGTGCACACAGCCATTCCCCCCATTGCTGCTGCCTACACACACACACACACACACACACCTCACTCTGAGGACTCCCTAGCAGTAGAAGTTGAGGTGGTCAGGCATTCTGGAGAGCCAGCCCAGCCCCAAATGCCTGGCTCTGAGAAAGGACTCCTCCTCGGAACGAGGCATTTCAGCCTGGCCATCTCTCTGGGATGCCCATTTCCCATCTCTTGCTGTGAGTAAACCCTTAGCACACGCTATTGGGCAGGCAGCTGCTTCAGGACAGTGAGGCTGGCCAGGTGGTAGTGGGCTTCCCATGGGGGAGGGGGGCAATTCACCACCCTCGCATTCTGCCACCTGAGGTGGGGAACTCCAGATTCCGTCTGGACATCAGGAAAAACTTCCTGACTGTAAGAGCGGTACGACAATGAAACCAATGACCTAGGGATGTGGTGGGCTCTCCCACACTAGAGGCCTTCAGGAGGCAGCTGGACAGCCATCTGTCAGGGATGCTTTAAGGTGGATTCCTGCATTGAGCAGGGGGGTTGGACTCGATGGCCTTAGAGGCTCCTTCCAACTCTACTATTCTATGATTCTATGACTCACCCCACCTAACGGGAGGCCTGGTCCGGTCAAGCGGTGCTATAGCATGACCATCCTGAACTTCCTGAACACAAACCACCATAGGGCTTATACAGAACACGTACACAGAGCCTGCACAGAACAGGACCTTCAGATAAGGAGGAGGAGGAGGAGGAGGGTGGGGAGACTTAGTCCAAATTTTGAAAGGGGACATTTCTCAGCTGCAAGGATTTAAATTTCGGCTGCCAGAGTGAATTGATAGGGCTGAAAAGGTTTTGACCATATGCAAGCTCTTTAAAAGTCCGGTGCCAAATCAACACAAATATTTAAACAGGTGACTTTAAAATCTAGTTTGAAAGCAGGTAAGGGCCCCCTCAACGGCATGGGGCCAGGATATTTGAAGGACTGCAGGCTCTGCTTTGATCTTGCCTATCCCAGCACTCCGCATCAGAGCTCTTGCGCTAGCTTTGTTCTGCACCCTTCAGGAGTGCAGCTGCTTAGCATATCAGACAGATGCCTGGGTCTGTTTTTTCAGGCTCATCGCTTTTAAAGTTGTTATAGTGGTTTTAAATGTATGTGTATATTATATGTTTTTGTGGTTTTTAATTTTTGTATATTGTTTTTAAATGTCTTAATATTATGTAAACCGCCCAGAGAGCTTTGGCTATGGGGAGGTATACAAATGAGTAATAATAATAATAATAATAATAATAATAATAATAATAATAATAATAATAATATTGTGGTACCCATTCCCACCGCTTGAAGCTTTAGGTGAGTCATTATGGCTTTTAAAAACAACTGCCTAGCTTTTAATCCACAAAAAACATTGGATCTCTTTGCTGATGATGCTTTAATGTTAAAACTCGCTCATGTTAAAAACATGTGGAAGCCAGAAACTCTTGCCAATCTACTATTGCAAATTCTCCAGAGATCTACCAGTGGATCCCAACCTGCTTTCGGACCACCACTATGCTAAAACATCCCCCCCCCTCCACTCCCAACACATGCACTCACCTGGATTAACTCTAGACTGAAGGAAAGGAACAATATTAGCCAGTAAGCTTATATTTCAGGGAAGCTTGAATGCCATGACTGTTGAGCAGGGATGGTCAAACTCCAGGTGTTTGGGCCATCGGTCCTAGATAGGGTTGCAAGGGATGATTCATGGAAGCTCTAGGCCAAAACATCTGGAGGGGCCATGAGTTGCCTACTCCTGGTGTGAGCCTTTACATTTATCGATGCTGGCGTAGGAACAGTTGTGGAAAGCAGCATTACCCATACCAACAGAAGTTTGTGTAAAGAGGTTCTAACTCATTTTCCATGATAAAAAACCTGCCACATCTGTGCCTGGTGATCCTGAGCATGGTGGCCCAAACCATACTTGCCATTCACACTCCCACTCTCAGAGAGCAGCCACAAGCTAGTTGTATGTGCTGGCCTTTACTTGGCCAAGGTCACAGTTTAACATGGGGATCATCCCCAATCCTCTAATCTATCATTTAATTCATCAGAACACCATATCCGGAGGGATGCCACCACTTCAGGGGAATGGTATTGAAGCGTCACTTCTGAGCACCGGAAGGGTGGCGCACAACGCCGGTGGCAGCCAGACAATGAGGAGAAGGCAGGCCAGCCCCGGAGCTCTGGATTTATATCTTTTGAAAGTGCAGGAGGAATACGGACGAAAAAGAAGACAGCAAACGGGACACCGAGAAAATGGGGGAAGGAGGGAATAGAAATAGGAATCCCCAACTCTCTCTCTATACACACGGACACACACACCTGTCTCAGAATGAGTAGGAAAAGGAGATGCCAACCTGGCATGTTCCAAATGTATTGGAATACCATCATCCTGGGCCAACTGGCTGCCCAGGATGATTGGAGTTGTAGTCAACACATCCGGAGGGTGCCAGGTTGGGAAAGGCTGCTCTAGGTGTATGGAAGTACTCTTCGTTAGGCTCACTCGTTAAATACATAAATAAATCGGCCTGCATTGATGCTTTCCCATTTATACTTTCCCAAACCAAGAGGCAAGACGCTTGCTGCAGGTAGTACTGGGCCAATGTCTAGGGCTGAAAGGGGGCTTTCCCTGTTATGCCACGCAACCCCCACCCCCAAAATCACCGCTGCTGAATAAAGCTGTGTTTTTGCTTAAAGCAAGGTGCCCTGCGTTTTCCTTTAAGGCAGAATGCCTTTGACTTAAAAGAGAGAGAAAAACGTGGTGATTCTTTTTGCCACCACTGTAGAAAATTGGTGGCAGGGTGGTGGCTATTTGGGGGGTGGCATGGGGTGCAAAAAAGGCCATGGGGCACCTGCAATCTGCAGGTCATATAATGCCCATCCCTGCTCTATGCACTGTAGGGAAAAGGCTACTGCTGAATGTAGAAATAAACTTAATTCTGTAGCTCCTGGAAGGAAAGCCCGATCCTATGCATACTTACTCACATGTGTTCCCTGAATATTATGGGATTTCCTCCCAAGTGTGTGGGCTGTCCAAATCTGCTTATTGGCCTAGTGCTGTTGACTGGTTCCCTTGTAAGGGTCCTGGATTCATGAGCCAAGTTGCAACAGAAGCATCAAAGATGATGGTACGGAAGCGGTGATGTGGTCAATGTTCATTGGCATTGTGCAGCCATGGAGGAGGAGGAGAAGGAAGAGGAGGAGGAGGAGGAGGAGGAGGAGGGCAGGGGTTCATGCAATGAGTGGCACCCAGACTCATCTCAATATGGAAAGCCTGATGACATGGCAGGGAATTTGGGTGGATGATCAAAAGCTCTCTTCTTCCTTGATGGCGGAGCCTAAGCAAAACTTACCTGTTTTTCAAGAGGGGAGATAGGGTGGGGGGAAAGCAGGACAAGGCTTGTCTTGGAAAGACAGGCAGCCACTTCGACCGTGAGCATGGCATGCAACGTCGACATACAGTAATGGCGCTCATTTCACAACCAGCTCCAAAAAAGCGGCTTTTGGGGGTGAGGGGCACAAAGGACAAAGAAGGGTTTTGGCATACCGTATCTATAGTCAGAGGTCACGGTACGTTGCCGGCACCATTTCCTGTGTCCGCCAATGCTGCGATAATAAGCTTCTTCGTTTACGGGGGAAATATTTCCCTCACTACCTGACCGAGCGCCTTCACTGTTACTGTCCATTGTAATCTCTACGGAGAAAAACGGAATGGTCTATTAAGCACGGCTCGTTCCCTTCTTCACGAAGGCTTCCACAGGGCAACTTTGCTTTGTGCTGGAAGAAGACCGTTGCCCAGCGAAGGACGCAAGTGTTTCACACCTGGAGAGGGATGCCCCACCTTTTGCCTGAGTTTTCAAGGCACGGACAAGTCGACAGGGTGGGGGAAGACACGTCGGTCGAGATGGCAAATCTGTCCATTTTGCTTTCTCCCACGCAAGAACTTTGCATCCAATTTGTGAAGAAATGTGCAAATTTGGGTAGGAAAAAGGAAAGGAACCTCTCGTGCAAGCACTGAGTCATTACTGACTCTTGGAGGGATGCCAGCTTTCGCTGACATTTTCTTGGCAGGCCTTATAGTGGGGTGGTTTGCCGTTGCCTTCCCCGGCCGTTATTACCTTTCCCCCAGCTAACTGGGTACTCATTTTACCGACCTCAGGAGGATGGAAGGCTGAGTCGACCCGAGCCGGCTGCCTGAAACCAGCTTCCGCTAGGATCGAACTCAGGCTGTGGGGAGAGTTTTGGCTGAGAAACAATCAAAATGATCACCCCTCTTGCACTGATCAAATTCGATATCCCAGCATCGAGACGGCTTTGTTGTAAAAACCTGCTCTGTAGAGGTTCAGAGTGAAGAACCTATCAGGGAAAAAAAGTAGCAACCTCAATGCAACACTACATATATGGTTGAATGCCCAGGGAATCAAATCCAGACTTTTAAGAACTAAGCACTCAATGCCCTGGGCCAGGATGGGCAACTTTGCTTTCTCCCTCATGCATTTCCGCCCCCCCCCCCCCGATCTCACGTTCTTTCCATTCCATTTACGAAGGAATTTGAAAATGTTGGTGAACTCTTATTTAAAAAATAAGGACTCAAACAGAATTCTCACCCATCCTTAGTCATGAGTGCACAAGACGTTGCAAAGCCATTGAGGCCAGGCGTGAGAAGTAATGTTGGGTGTCCCTCCTCGTAGTAAGGAACATTTGGGAGGGATGGTTAGCAAAACAGTTGGTAACTCCTGGTTTGTGACCTCATGGCCAAGTTTTGCCTGCTCCTTCGCAGACAATTCAAGATCCAGGAAGAGAGCAGCAGATGTAGAAAAAGATAAGGAGAACTCTTACAGTGCAAATGAATGATATGGGATTTCGGGGGGAAATAGTTACATATTTACATAGAAGAGATCAGTGTAAAACAGGGAGTTAATTCACTTCTGAACATCAGGTGCTAATCTAATGGATGGCATCACGTTACCTATTTTGTAAGGCCTGATTAACACAAGCTGGGGTTTATTTTGAGGTAGAAAAGTCACATCACAATGTGCCTTTTGCATCAGTTTAATGAGATGAAGTAATCGTGTGTGTATGAAATAATCCACATGGCAAAAGAGGCAGTGTGGTGTAGTGGTTAGAGCACTGGACTAGAACACAGGAGATTTGGATTTGAATCCCCACTCAGCCATGAAGTCCACTGGGTGACCTCAGACCAGTCACTAACTCGCAGACTACTCTACCTCACAGGGTTGTTGTGAAGGTAAAATGGAGGGGAGCCATGAACGCCAGCCTGAGCTGCTTGGAGGAAGAGTTAAGGAAAAAAATGCAACACACAATAAATAAAATCACAGCTTGACACATCTCCAAAAGCAGGGGGTTTTCTTTTTCTTTTCAGGATGTGGTACTTTGCTGTTTTACCATGAACAAGACAATTTCATGTTGTGTAAACTGAGGCGCAGGGCGGGAAGACATTTAATACTGTATAAATCTGTCCTTCACAGAGCTCAGCCAGTCAACAATAAAACAGGTCTCCATAAGCATGGGAACATAACAAAGACTTTGTTTTTGTAAGGAGTGTTACCTTTACATGGGACGTAGCCATGCACTGAACGGAGATGCCATCTGCCTCTAATTCCTTTGCATTTTCTCAATCATTTGTACTCTTGTATTCCTCAGTGTTACATTCAAATGTTAGACTTTGGTTAATCTTAACTATGGTTTATTGAAAGAAACAAGCCAGCTTCATGAACCATAGTTAAGACTAATCAGAGTTTGCTGGGATTCAGACATAATATTGAATTGTGTAGGTTAAATGCCTCCAATCTCCTCCTCGCTGTTGCACTGGAAGAAAGGGGATAGCTGTTGAGCCCAGGGCTTGTTCACGTAATGATAAACCATCATTCATCATTAGGTCCAAATGCAACACAAAAATAAGTACAGGGTTTCGGAAATACAGAGGCTTTCACCCATCTTCCCATAAATATATACCAACGAGCCATTCTGCTCCTTGCTCTGAAAGTAACCAGGGAAAAGCAGTTAGCTTCCGCAGAGGAAAAAGCAAAAGGGCTCATTGCTACATACTTGTGGGAAGATGAGTAAAAGCCCCAAAAGAAGGAACGGCGTTTCCAAAGTACATTGGCCAGAATAAATATTTCAGGCATTTTGATAACCACATCACTCTTGCTTTTGGGTGTCATCCAGGGCCTTTCCCTTTCGTTGGTCATGTAGATCCAAATGCAGTTTCTGAGTCTCAGCCATAGACTCAACTGATAAGGCTCACATTGACTTCCTGATGTGGGAAGAGGTGGGTTACAGGCGGCTCCTTATGGGTTCAGTGTGGCCCAAGACACCCCTCTTGTGGCTGCCACTGATCCTGCACTGCTGAAATTTGGTGGTGCAGCAACAAAAACCAACCAACCCACAGCTGTTTGCCACCAACATTTGGTGGCTAGCTACTCTGGGGACTCAAAAGTGCCAGCTTTAGCTTGTGTAGGCCTTTCGTATATCTGCAGCAATTTACGGGCAAATTTCAAGTGACAAATTTTTGCTGCTGTGGACAACGCCTCGTGTGGCACAGAGCGGTAAAGCAGCAGTTTCTGCAGCTGAAACTCTCCCCACGGCCTGAGTTCGATCCCAGCGGAAGCTGGTTTCAGGCAGCTGGCTCGGGTCAACTCAGCCTTCCAGCCTCCTGAGGTCAGTAAAATGAGTACCCAGTTAGCTGGGGGAAAGGTAATAATGGCCGGGGAAGGCAACGGCAAACCACCCCGCTATAACGCCTGCCAAGAAAACGTCAGCGAAAGCTGGCGTCCCTCCAAGAGTCAGTAACGACTCAGTGCTTGCACGAGAGGTTCCTTTCCTTTATTCCAGACAATGCGGTAGCAGGAGTTGCAGCTCTTGGGAGGGTCCAGGGCTGCAAATGGGCCTCCAGACAAGCCAAAGTTGTTCATCACTGCTTTAGACTCCCATGTTTCTTTTCTAGGCTAATTTACCATCAGCATTCTAAGTCTGGTAGCTCATAGGTCTTTGTCAGGTTGTTTTGGTGTTGTTGTTATTTTTTAATGTGTACTTCTTTTAGTTTGCAAACATATGTACTTCTACATAACTAAGGAGTCTCCTGACTATGTAGAAACTACTGCCTTATTTTTGGGGTGGGGGGGTGGGCCAGTTTTCATTTTTAAACTGACAGGGATGCGAACTCTTGACATTTCCAATGATGGGGTGATCATTCACTTTGATAGCAAAGGCACCTCCCCAGACACATCGGCGGCACTGCCGAGGGGCAGGTGGGCGACTGGAGCTACTTGAAATGAATGGAGGCTTTAGGGGACCAGAATGAAGACCTTTGGTTCACTGACGGCAAATCAAAGGGATCTACGCCCATTTGCATTTTTCTCACTCGAGACCGTTAGAGAGTCTTTGGTACCCTTGACTAACTTCCAAACAAGTGAAGGAAATGTAGGGAAAAAATGAAATGCACTGATAGGGATGAGTGGAAAGACGGATGGAATGATGGATGGATCGAAGAGCAGGATGAGTGCAATTCAGTTGCAATTCATTTCAACAACAGGTCTATCTTCACTACAAACCTATATTTGGCTTCAGTGCCATTGCTTCCTCTAAACAACCCTAGAGAATTATAAGGCAAAATCAAAAGTTACATAGGGGTGTCTACGATTTTCCTCCACCTTTTATTTTATAGCCAATAGAGCCTTGAGGCCACCAGATGGGCAAGTGGGGAGAGGCTGTTTCGCCATTTCCCACCTATTGTCCAGGTTAAAATCACCTTCCCAAGCTGCTCTTTTACCCACGGGGAAATAGATATGTAGGGTATTTGTTGCATCCCATCCTTTTTTTCCCTTGAAGACGAAAAAGCAGCTGGGTATATGTGTGATTTTTAAGCTGAGTAAGAGCTGGGGGAGAATGCTTCCATTTCTCCACTCAGATCTGAGCCTATTGAAACTGTGTTGATGTTTGTTTGCATATTGTTGTTGCTGTTGTTGTTGTGAAGGGATAACATGCACCTGGCACATAACATCTAGTCTGGCTCATACTCTGCCCAGTGTGTCAAGGCAGAGCATTCTTCCTTTACAGACAGGGCCCTAGCTTCCTCATAAAACTACATTTTTCCAGGGATCATGGAAGAAAGGAGGCAAAGACCTGCCCATTAATCTAGCGTTAAGAGTTTGGATCCAGGATCTGCCTTCTGCGAGAGGAAGGCCTCTGCTCATGCAGTCCCTCTGCCTGAACGTTTAGGATCCTTTTTCCTCTTACACATCATAGGGGTATTCAGTGGTTGGTTGGTTTTTACTCTCTGTGTAGCATTTCCAGGGGGCTAGATGGGCTTTTGTGAGAAGGAGGGAGCGGGGAAGTCGACTTCCACCAGCGCAGTTGTTCCAGCATCAATCCAGACCCGATCCGACGTGTACTGTTGGGACACCCAATACCTCGTCATGGCAGCTGGTATCCAGCCAGTTCAGTGTCCATTGGGCACAGATTAAAAACTGTAGCTATCTTCAAGCAAAGGGTAAGAGCAAATTAGATGGGGCAAACTCCGGTGGGATGCATTGGGTGATCAAATCCAGTCCAACCAATTGGTCCGCTGTGCTGCGAATTTGCAAACCCGTTGCTCGTGACCCACGACGTGGCAACTAGAAAGACATCCCCCTACCTAGGCAATTGGAGCAGAGACTTTCAGCTCTCCCACCTTTGAAACGGACTCCTCCTTACTAAAAGGGGGAGGAGCAGAGCAGGGTCACTGCATTCTTCTCATTGGCCGAGAAATGGCCAATAGGAAAGGCACCGCCCACCTTTCCCCACCCCGAACAAAAGCCATTTCGGATACGGTCCTTGTGGAATTGTATCACTATGGAAAGCAAGCCAGGACGGCTGAGCAGCATGTCTGAATGCCCCCACATGTCGGTGTACACGCTAACACATGCATTGGTCACCTTTTCCCCAATGTGCTTGCTCGGCAAGGGGTGGGGTCTGGCATAGGGAAGCGTTCAGGCACACCACTCCTCCTGTACATACCAGGAGGGTACAAGTCCTGGTATGATGTCCCCACCTGCCTTTTTAATGAACAAATGATGCTAGTTCTGCATCCTTGGCATTTCATAGGCTCGGCTACTTAACTTGCTCCCCCAGGACTTTTCTACATTCCTATGCCCACTAGACATAGGGATGGTTTACGTTCATCGTATCTATCCTGGGGAAAGGGCTTTCCTTCAGGAACTCACCTTCCCCACCCACCCACCCACCCACTCCGTCTCTGTGGTCCCCACAAGCAACATAAATGTACCAGACAGGCCAACTAACCAATAGAGGGAACCAGCGTGGTTCGTGACCTCTGTGGCCCCGCGCCGCCGCCGTGGGATATTCTCCGTCCTGGGTGTTCCACCCTGTCCTGTCGTCCAGAGGAGGATGGGTTACCTAAGAGCTAAAGACCAAAACAAATAGGGGGGAAAAGGGGGGGGAGGGGGAGACAGGTTTGAAAATTACTCAGCTGCTCGCTGTCAAGAGTAGTGGGAACAGGGAAAGGGCAGGGCGTGTGGAAATTAACGGAAAATCAAGTCAATCATTGTCAAAAGCTCTAAAGGCAACTAAACTTCGTTTTTAACTGAAAGGTTAGCTGAAAAGAGACGGACAGGATGCCACTAAACCTGGAAAAGGAAACAAAACCAACAAAAAAATCCAAACACCACCAACATAAAAAAGAGAGAGAGAGAGAGAGAGAGAGAGAGAGAGAGAGAGAGAGAGAGAGAGAGAAACGTTTGCTAGCCCGATGTGGTACATACTTTGCAGACAACGGTCACACATTGGAACAGAAAAAGAGAGTTTAAGACATTCTTTTGCCTTTGTCGTTGCCACTAAGCATGCTGCCGGTCCCTTTGAGTCCTCCTCGGAGAGGAATGACACGGCCCTTCCCCAGAGCTGCGAAGAGTGGATTTTGCCTGTGTATTTTATTGGATTCACTCATTCCGCTCCAGCCAGAACACTGTCACCTTTGCAACTTCGCCATCCATCTCCTGCCATATCTTCCCTCTACTGGCTCGGTCTGTAGCCGCCTCTAGTTTTTAAAAAGTCATTAAGACTTGCAGGGGAGGACTCCTCAAGACCTTCTCAGGATGGAGTTATTTATTTATTTAATCCCTCACCCCACCCTTTCAGAGCTGCGCAGTGCTCTGCTTGCTAGTTTCCTGGAAATGCTGCCAGATCCTAAGGTTCTTCGGGGTCGGTTTGGCCACAACCAACGTTAAATGGAAAAGGCGGAGAAAACAGAATTGGCATCAATTTTGTTCGTGGAAGGTTAGTTTAAAAAAAGAGAGTGAGCGAGAGAGAGAGAGATCAGGAAGAAAGTTTCCATTGAGAATAAACGGCTGGCTTCCGCAGGGCGGGCGGAATCTACTAGTGTCACATAAGACGGGACACTTCTGGCATGTCCATTCTCTGGATTGTCTGCAGTCCTAAAGGGTGAATGAGCTGTCCTCCATTGCATTTGGGGATTGGGGAGGTTTATGGAAGGTGCTATAAAGTTTTTCTAAGCATAGCTGACCCTCTTGTGCATTAAATGTAGAACTACACTAATCGGGGGGCCCAGACGTATTTGGGGTGCGTGTGTAAAAAGCTGAGGGCTTCTCCTGCATTCTGAGATGCAGTTTGCAACTTCAAAGGCAAGAAGAGATGGTTTTTCTTTTTAAAAAAAGAAAGGGGGAAAAAAGGAGGTAGCAAAAAAAGAAAGAAAAGGTGGATGATAGAAACACAATGAATCTTGTAACTCCAAAATCCTAGGTCACTGTCACTACGGGACAGGAAAAGGAGAGGGTATTTATTCTTGGTACTTGCCCAGAGATAAGGACTGAAGAGAAAGAGAATTCTTCCTTGAAAATCTGGGAGCGAGGGAAGCAAAAACAATATGACAAAATGGAATATTTTAAAGCAGACCTCAAACAAATGGGGCGGGGGGGGGGTGAGTGAGGGCAGAAAGGGTTGAAATAAAAGTGTGTTTTGCTTTTAAATCCCAAGTTGAAAATAATGTCTTTTACAGTTAGATTCTAAGGAACTTATTCAAAGCTAAATAACCAAAATAGGGGGGGGGGGGAAGAAGTGAAAAGAAATTAAGAACAACCCCAAACGTTAGGAAAATGGTAGTTCAGCTAACCCTTAATTAAAATTTAGTTTCAGTTGTCCTTTTAAAGAAAGAAGGGTGGGTGGGAAAAGCCATTTTTTATTTGCTGATTTATTTATTGCCTAAAGGGGCTAAAAATAACATTGTTGTAAAGCAAATTAATCCCATTTTAGTATGGCACAGGGTGGGGGGGGGGGAGAAAGAAAGAAAACAGAAATATTAAGAAGCCTGTGAAGCAACATAGTTTAATAGAGAAATTAAAAAAAAATGGGGAAGAATGGGGAAACGAAACGAAATAAGGAAAACAGCAGAGAGGCATGCTGAGGATAGCCTTTTTAAGAAAAAGAAAGGAAGAAAAGGACAAAAAGGAAGAAAAGAGGTTGATTTGGCAAGCAGATGTGAGAAGAAAGTTTGTATTTCAACACACCGGAGGGTCTTGGGGCTCTCGGTAGGATGACCTCGAATGTGGGATGGAGGCTGCCCTAAGGCCATTCCCTCTTAAGGGGCTGCTCCAGCCTCCCTGAAAATCTTCACGCATCAAATTATTTGCTCTACTACACCTCTGGGGCTCATACTTCCTCTCATAGTAATCCGGCCTGCCCTCCTCACTCCGGGGTTCTGGAAACAGAGGAACGGGGTCCTCAAAGTCTTCTTCGACACTGCTCTGCCTGGTCAGAGTCCTCCGGCGTGCGAGCAGCGGCCGCGGCGTCTTCCTGCACAAACAGCTCCCGCCATCGGCGCAACAGCCAGGCGCAACGTTGGCGGAAACCGTGTCGTAAGCGCTGCGGAAGCTGAAGCGGGACTCCTCTTCTTCGCTGCCGCAATCCAGGCCGCTGTCTGGGCTCCTCGTGGAAGACCGGCTGAATTTGTAGCCCCTCTCATCCGCGTCCTCCAAACTCCGCTGTTTGACTGGGTGCCAGCAGCTGTGCTGTGGGTCTTGACAGTAGGTCCTGGCCGGTCTACTCTCTCTAGCTATCGCACGCCTCATTTTGTGGGGCATCCCTAAACCCTGCTTGTGCAAAAGTTCGGCATAATCTCCGTCCTCTTCGGCGACTTCAGGGATACTGAAAAGCTTTTTACTGTGGTGGATCTGCTGAGCAAAATCAGGCTGTTCCAAAAAAGCAGCTTCAGTGGTCTTATTCTTATAACATTCCTTTACGTGGTTTTTGTTTTTGTTTTGTTTTTTTAAAAGAAAGAAAGAAAAGTACAGGCGAGGAGAACAAATAGTGTGCGATCAAAAAAAAAAAAAGAGGAAGGGGAGAAGAAAGAAAAAAAATAAAGACAGAATTAGTTTTAGAGCAATGGCGAACGGAAAACATGCAGTTTTTATTCAGTGAGGAAAGATGTCATGCTTTGGATGGCAATCTGTGAAAATAAAAGACATGATTAGGAAGTTGCCCAGTGTTGTACATAGCGCAAGGATGTCGGAAGAGCAGGCTGGTACGTTGGGGCTCTAACAAGAAACACACCCAGGCACTTGAAACAAGATGGTTGACACCGCACAAGAGGTCTTCTTGGCACGTGGGGAGGATTGGGGGGGGGGATTCGTCTGGGGCTGCACCCTCCCGTCTGTTCTCCATCAGTGTGCAGACTGCTCTTTTCAGTAGACTTATCATGTCAGTGCACAATCTCCTCTCCTCACTCATGAAAAGAAGCTAGATGAAGAAAGAAAAAACCCCACTAGCATGTCTTTGTACACTGAGAATGGTTCCCGTAAGGCACCTTAATGCTCCTTTTCCATTGAGAAAATGGCAAGACAGACTGGAAAGACTCAGGTATTAGTATTAGTCGTCATCTTGGTGCCTGTCTAAACATAACCCTATATGGAAGGGTATCCTATGAGTGGATTCACCAAATAAATTCTACGACAGTCAGTTTTAGGGTTGGAGGGGGTTATATATTGATACCTACCAGATGCTAGAGAAATTCCTGTAAGGAAGAAAGGAGAATCAGCACCACGGAGAGTTCTGAGCCAGGAGAGACGTTTGCTTTTCGATAGCTGTGCTCCTTTGTTTTAAAGAACACCCAACGTTAGAAGGTTAACCTTCAGCTTGGGGATAATTTAATCCCATTTTTTGGCTTGGTTTTTTTTCTTGCCTTGAACATTTATATGCCTGAAGAAAATGTTTTATGGCACAGGGCATATTAAATGGGGCATATGTGTGTGCATGAAGGGGTGGCGAGTTCCTTCCAACTCTGCCATTCTATGAACTTGCGGAATCGTGCAAAGGTCAATCTCTGGCTGAGGTTACAGAATTCCTTGTTCAGAAAACTGGGTCATTGCCGGGAAGACTCTGGTTATGATAGCACTCTTCAAATACTTGAAAGGTTGTCACACAGAGGAGGGCCAGGATCTCTTCTTGATCATCCCAGAGTGCAGGACACGGAATAATGGGCTCAAGTTACAGGAAGTCAGATTCCGGCTGGACATCAGGAAGAACTTCCTGACTGTTAGAGCAGTACGACAATGGAACCAATGACCTAGGGAGGTCATGGGCTCTCCCACACTAGAGGCTTTCAAGAGGCAGCTGGACAGCCATGTGTCAGGTATGCTTTCGGGTGGATTCCTGCATGGAGCAGGGGGTTGGACTCGATGGCCTTGTAGGCCCCTTCCAACTCTACTATTCTATGATTCTATTCGTTTATTTTTAAAGCACAGAAGATAGACGTCTCCGACGTTGTTCAGCGGAGTCTGAAGATGCTGCTAGTCCGTGAGATGTCTGGAACATCCAAGTCTATACTCAAGCAACCCCACTGGCTTATCTCTCTCTAACTTATCCTGCAGTACAGAGGCCTGCCCATCTCATAGTTGCTTTTTACCTTGAGCGTGTTATGCGACGTTATACTGACTCGTCTCCTCCCTCCATCTTCCAGCTGCATCTCTGAGTACAGCTCTTCTTCATCTTCTTCCATGATGTCCGACAGGTCAGAGCCCCGGCTGCTCTCAGTGTGGTACTCCTCCCCATGGCAATAGTGGGGCTGTTGGAGGGGAGGGGGAGGGGGAGAAAGAGGGGCGGACAAAGCAAGACGGACTTTCAAAATTAAAATCAACGCCAACCTCAAAGGTTGAGGTGGGCTCACTCCCGACAGCCTTAGCGCCACAAACGTCCTAATACCAGCTGCAGGTTGTGCACCATCTTGAGAATCTTAGCACTCATTTACAAACAAACGAACAAACACACAAACAGGTTCCTTTGCATAACGGCCAGGGCGCATGCACAATTCAGCAGGCGTTGGTGCCCAGTTACCTGCTTCCCAAGCTCAGAGCCTTTCAAGAAATCGTCAACCGAAGCCCCTTTCCGCTTGACCCGCGGCGAATCGTAGCCGTCCTCTTCTTCGTCGGAGTTTGCGTAATGCACGGCGTTGCTCCTTTCGGTGAACATGCTCCTCCTCTCCAGCTGCAGAGGGGCGGACAGGGAAGAGGGTGAGAAAAATCTCCTCCCGGCAGGGAGGGCAGCAAAGGCCTTGCATTTCGAGGCTGTGTGCCTGATGGAGTAGAAAGAAGGGGGGGACAGGGCACCAAAACACTGGTACTGGGAAGAGACTCTGGTGTTCGATGCGGTAAATAAATGGTTTTAATAGTTTTCTTTCAAAAATAATCCAACGATTAAAACAATAATAAAAATCGTGTATTGGGAGCTCAACGTTTCGGACCCGAAGTGGTCCTTCCTCAGGAGCGGTGTGTGGCGATTACTTCCACCTATTTACAAGTGAACGGCAAGATAAAAGCTCTTAAAGGGTTCTCCGTTGCGCCATAGTGTCAATGCCTTTGTTATCTGTAGAAAGTCATACAATGAAGGTGTTGACACTACGGCGCAATGGAGAAGACTTTAAGAGCTTTTATCTTGCTGTTCACTTGTAAATAGGTGGAAGTAATTGCCACCTCACAGGCTCTGAACACCAAACCTGGCCACGGCTACTCCCTGCTCAAGCCAAGCACCACCGCTTGATATGCCTGAGGCAAGGGATAAAAACCACCTTCTTCCAAACTATGTGGAGAAAGGGGTTTAAATGGAGAAGGATTTCTATATATATATATATATATATAATATAATGCGCTGTGAGTTATATCTGCTGAGGTGAATGATTGTCAGAGTGGGTGTTAAATGTGTAAACTTAAGATGATAAATGCCAAACAGACACGTGGGATTTTTGTGGTAGTTTAAAAACAAAACAATCAAAATTTATTGTTAAAAGTTCACAAGCTTTGTTTTAAAATAACAACATTTAAAAACCTTTTTGAAACCTTTCATACAATCCGGTCACTCATTCACATACGCGCTTTCCTTTTTCTCACACAATCACTCTTGAATTTTCTTTATTCTCAGTATTGGTTGATATACATCCACTACGTGCACACCACACTCTGAAGACACCACTCACTACACTGACCCTCAAATTTCCCAGAACTTAAGTACCATAAACACAGAGAGCAGTAAAGACTCTAAGAGTACCTAACAAGTCTCCCTGAAAAGATCTCCCAATCCCCATAGTCATTCCCTTATATATCACTCCTCCCCCCTCCCAAGACATTCTAGCTCCGCCCACTCAGGCCAATATTCTAAAAACCACAGACTTACAAACTGCAGACATACATTTGGAATTGACTTGTGGGGTGTAACGCCACAGATACCTCCACACACAGCTCCTGAGGACGGGCCACTTCGGGTCCGAAACGTTGAGCTCCCAATACACGATTTTTACTATTGTTTTAATCGTTGGATTATTTTTGAAAGAAAACTATTAAAAACCATTTATTTACCACATCGAACACCAGAGTTTTACTCTCTTTCCAGTACCTGTGTGCCTGATGGCCAAACGAAACACGGCAAACGCACCTGCGCATTTAAGCCACAGGTGTTTTGCCGGTTGGTTTTGAAAACGCAAACAGCATCAGCTCAGAAAAGGTTGATAGTTAATGGGATCAGAGCTAGGGACGGGTGAAGATGTGATGCGTCACCTTGTTGCGGCCCCCCAAATTCTTCCTCAAAAGATCTATTTTGTTGCCAGCAGCCGCAATGCCACTTACCCTGTTGCTCTCTGCCGCCACCCGCTGAGCAGCTTCTCTGGCCATGGCCTTCGCGACCGTGTTGGGGATGGGTGTGCCTTGCGGCTGGGGGAGTATCCGATTTGGAGAGGGAGACCTCCTCCCCTGGAGAGGGCTGTGGAAGTTGGGAGGCTCCAGGGTGTGTCCGTGGACGGGAGACGCCACGTGGGCCTGCTCCCACGACTCATCCCTTTTTACATGTGGACATAAATGTTCGTCTTTGGTATCTGGGATGCCGGCACTTGGTAATGGCTTAGATTTGGGAGCTGGCCGGGGGTGAGGGGTTGGAGGCACCAGTAGGTCGGGTGGAATGGCAGCGCTCAACGGGTCCACCGACTCCCCTTGGGCAGAAAGCGTCCGGACGAGAACTTCCTTGGCTTCCAGGTTCCGGATTCTCGGTAGCTCCACCACGGTATTCTCTGCCATAGGAAAGATCACTTCTGCCACCTAAAGACAGGTGCAAATACAATGACTGATGAGAAAGAGCCATGTTGCCTGAATGAAGACTCCAAATGTGGCAGGAGGGGAAGGAAGGAAGGGAAGAAGGAAAGAAAGAAGGAAGAAAGGAAGGAAGGAAGGAAGGAAGGAAGGAAGGAAGGAAAGAAAGACGGACAGAAGGAAGGAAGGAAGGAAGGAAGGAAAGAAGGAAGGAAGGAAGGAAGGAAGGAAGGAAGGAAGGAAGGAAGTGAGTGAGCACTTTGACACTGGCACAGAACTGCTAGCAACACCAAGGAGGAGTAAAGCCAGCAGGTTCTGGGGCTCAGTAGCGTGCCAACTTCTGGGGAATAAGCCCTGGCAATTGCCTGACACATGACGCCAACCACATCAACGTGTTGCAACTTCCCCTGGACTATTGCTTTAAGCTGCCGGTTTGAATAGTCCACCATGAATAAAAGCATCCTGGGCACAGAGAACAAGCACATCAGGGAGAAGGTGGGGCCCAACCCTTCTGCCTGAGGTGCTAGTTTCATACATGCAAGGAGAGGTGTTTACTTTTTTTATGGGAGAGTATATTCAAATATGTAAACCAGCAGATGCAAACCTACTTCCCCTACCCCCAAAAATCAATCAAACAAAAGCACCCTGTGCAGGAAAATCATCATCATCAATTTATTTCTTACCTGCCTCTCCGTTTGGATCAAGGCAGGGAATAACATTTGACTGCTTGATTCTGCCCGTTGTATAACCGGCCCCTCCCATGGGAAAGGAAGCCCACTCTCAGCACCTGCTCAGAGGGTTTTAGAACTTAGCGACATCCCCTGAAACAAACCGGTGAAGCCTCAGCACCAGCCGGGGACCGTCCTGGATCAGATTTGCCCATCCCTGAACGAAATGATGCCGCTTGGCCAACCACAAATCTAGACCATGGAGAGTCACACCTACCCGTTGACCTTTTGCATAAACGCCATAGCCAGTCACGGTGGCTCCATTGGAGGTCCCTGTTGCCGTGAGAATCGGCGGTTTCCAAGAAACCAGGATGGTTCCTGGTGTCGGTCCGGCCTGAATTCTGATGTCTTGAGGGGGAGCCGGTGGACCTAGAGGAAGAAAAAGTTTCAGTTACCACCAGCCAGTTCCTTCTTTATGCGTGATGTATGGAATATTCCCTGGTAATAGAGCTATAATTGTCTATAGTTCTATTAGGGTGGCATCAGGGAGGAAGGAGAGAGGAAGGAAGGAAGGAAGGAAGGGGTTCTTCTCTGCGATAGTCCCAGGACTTTGGAATGTAAGTATCGTAACTGCAGAAGGGACTGTAGCTCAGTGTAGAACATCTGCTTTATATACAGAAGGTCCCAGGTTCAAACCCCAGCATGTCCAGTTAAGAAAGGATCCAGTAGACAGATGGGGCCTCTGCCTGTATGGTCTGCTCTGCCATTTAGAGTAGATCATAGTGCTTGTTTCTGAGTAGACATAGATAGATTTGTAATGACACAATCCTAGACATATCTGCTCAGAAGCAAGTCCCATGCAGTTCAGTGGGGTTAACTGTCAGCGAAGTGGCTCTAGGGTTGTAGCTTAAAGCTGCAATCCTCTATGCACTTTTCTGGGAGTAATCCCCATTGAAGTGGATGGGGCTGACCTCTGGGAAGACACGCATAGGGTTGGACTGTTAGTCAGTCTGATTCGGCTAACAAATCAGATTGACTTTGTATTATGTTACAAACGCAATTACATTCAAAACAAGCAGCACAGGGGCGTAGAAGTGGGAATCGACCGAAAACCCCACAAATGCAGCCTTGCCTAGAACGAAGCACCTTTGAACGTTTGGTGAACGTAGCTACAGTGAACGTCGCTGTTCTAAACACAACGTCTCTGCTCTGATCAGATGAAACTTCACACGATTTTGATTCCCTCTACGTTTTGACAATGACAAAATTTATTTCGCCCGTGACTAGCTTTCATCCTCTTTCCCCCACATCCCGGAGGGGAAATATGGATCTATTCCAAAATCTGAGCTTCGTGCAGCAACTCCCCGCTCCCACTAAAAAAAAAAAAAAAAGAGGACTGAGTAAAAATCTCTTCATTTGAAGGCCCTGAAAACCTGTTATCACGATAGTGCACTTGCTACATCTCTAATTAAAACCAATCCGCTATAAATAGAAGCGGGCTGGATGGAAGCCTACAGGCTAAAAATATCCCTGCCATTATTAAGGCCATGTATATTTCATGAGTTCTGTCACATGGTCGACAACATGCCGGCTAAACAGAATAAACTAAAAAAGCTTTCAGAGGGAAAGGACCACCCTACCTCCCACCCCGACCAACATCTCAATGATCAATTCGCTCTAATGACAAAGCTGGGACAGCCCACAGCAGCTCCATGGTCTTGTTGCCAGACAACGGAAATCTCTCAAGGATGGAGAAAAAAGTAACTCATTGCAGGGGTTAAAGGTATATACTTTTTTCCCTAGTGGGCTTCTGTATATCAGCTATCCCTTTCAGTTTCCCTTGGGAGGGGTGGATTCATGTTCAGGAATTACCCCTCCCCCCAAACTCTCTCACCTGGGTTTCTGGTGGAGCATTCAGTTATGGAAGCCATCTCACCAATGCCCTGAAGTGACGCCGTCTATACCATTATACCATTCAATGAGATGAATGGTACCATCTCATCCACCAAGGACTTTCATCACCTTGGTGGATGGGATCTACCTATGCTAAGGTGTGCTTTGAAAGACACATGCAACATGTCCTAAGGCAGACGTCCCTAAACTGATGCCCTATAGATGCACCAGACTCCATCTCATGGCTGGCTGTAGATGCTGGGAGGTTTAGTCCGACACATCTGGAGGGCCATCTGGTTGGAGAAGACTTGCTGGAACCTATCTCTGCGCGTACACCTGCCAAATGGATTGAAACTGCCCTCTGAGCTATTTGGGAGACATGGGTGTCTGAATCAAGAGTCCATCACCATCGCTGCCCTCCACTCTGAACAAATATGGAGACAGGGCACCACTCTAACTGAAGACAATGTATTCAATTTAGAGCCAACTCAGAGAAATTGTGCGGTGTAATGGGGCCACCCTTGTCTTTGCAGGCTGATTTGAATGATGGCATTTATTCTACATGACCGTGAACGTGACTTGGGGTTATCCACTTTCATCATCCTGTGAACCAGGGAGGTGGAACCTCTTTCAGCCTGACAGCCGAATTCAGTTTCGGAGAAGCTCTTGGCGGCTGCAGCCCAGCGGTGGGTAGAGCCGAAGGAGATCAGGGAGGGCCCCAAATTCCAGAACTACAACAAATACAAGGGCTGAGCGGTACAAACCAATGGCCCCCAGTGCAAACCATCCTGCATACTGATAGCACCATATAAGTAATAAATAATTGTGAACGGCAATACTGTAATAGTGAAAATCAAGTCACACCTGCTGGCAAAGTCGAAAACTCTAGGAAGGCTTCTTTTTTTTCCCGTTGCTCTAGCGGGAGCTGCCAGGGCATCTGGTGAGGCTTGGCCAATACCTTCACCTTGTAGGCCATGTTGGGCTTCAGGTTAAAAAACTGATACTTGTATCTGGCAGCCTTGACGATGTCGAATTCTTCTTCATTGAGGAAGATCACATGACTGTAATTGCTGTTGGTTGGGAGCCAGGTGAGCTCAGCAGACACCTGGGTCACGTGGTCCACCTTAAGGTGGCAGGGTGCCACAATGACATCCTTCCCTACTAACAAAGTGCACTGGAGCTCATCGGAGTTGCCCCTACTGGTTATGCTTTGAATCGATATTCGATATGTGCAAGTAGCAATGTTGAGTTTTTCTATGAGAGCTTTAGTTCTGCTCCCCAAGGAGACGCTCATCCGTATTTCTTTGTCTACCAAGACATTGTAGCTATGAATGGTTCCCCATCCGGGTGGCACGACCGGAGGCTCCCAGCCCACAATAACACTTTTGGCTAGTTGTTTGATAAGGGTAATTTTTCTAGGATAAGGCACAATGTCTTCCCCAATTTCATCAATGTTCACATCCAGCGTCCCGGCACCATTATTGACGACACTGGACTCTAGGTGGCTCGGTGGGTTGATCTCCAAAAGGCCGTCTCCGTCCAACGCGTGACCAATGTGGTTGATGTAATTCTGGTCCTGCTCACTGCTCACCCCACTCGACAAACGGGATTCATTGTCCTGCACAAAATCCACAAAGTTGGAGGGGACCAGACCTCTCTGCCCATCTAGAAGTTCACCTGGTAGAGAAAGATAAAAGATGGGAGGAAGGTGGCACTCATGCTCTGAACTGAGCTATATACTCTGTGTCACCACAGCTCAGGAAAGATACACTTTTTCATCTGTGTTCACTCTTAAAGGCAGACAAAGTGAAATATGGCCAAGCTCACCCTTCATCCCCCATCCTGATCTGCAGTAGAGAAAGTTCAATGAAGACACCTCTGTGTGTTGTGCCATGCAGTATGTGCCCTGGGTCTTTCTCCCCTGCCTCCGGACAAAGCTTACACCAGGGATAGACAACTGGGTGCCCTCCAGATACTTTGGACTGCAACTCCCATCATCTCTGAACTTTGGTCATGCTGGTTGGGGCTTATGGGACTGGAGGGTGCCAGGTGGCCTCCCTGAGTTGATCACTGTATCAAGTAAACCAACTGGTATTCCCTACCATAAGAAAAGGTGATGGGCAATAAAGGAGGAGGAGGAGGTGGAGGAGGAGGAGGAGGAGGAGGTCTATGAAACAGGTCTGCTTAGACAAATGGAACCTCCATGTACACATACCTCTGAATGCCAGATGACTGGGGCAAAGAACACCAGAATACTATTGCCTTCATGCCCTACTGGTGAGCTTCCCAAAAGCAACTGATTGAATACTGTTAGAAACATAATGCTGTACTAGATGGTCCTCTAGTGGACTAGATGGATATTCTTGTATTCAGGCGAAGATAGTCACTCTACTTCATAGTTGAAGGACTTGGTTGGACCAGTGTGGCATAGTGGTTTGTGGAATGAAGGCCAGGAACACCCAGATTCAAATCCCCACTCAGTCATGAATCTCATTGGCTGACCATGGGCCAGTCACTCTTGCTCTTAGCCTGACCTACGTCACAAGGTTGTTGTGAGGATAAAATTCAGGACACTATGTTGTCCCGAATTTCAAATCCCAAAGCTAAAATGGTATGCTGGAAAGCTCCCTTTCCCCTGAAAATAAGAGCTGGTGAAAGAGGGGCAACGAAACACAGGCCCAAACAAACCTTCATAGAAGCCATCTTCATCCATGTCTCCATACACATAGAGGTATTTTCCTGCTGTGAGGGGGAGCTCCGCTTCGGGGTTTTCATTTGGTCCATCGAACGGGTTGTAACTGCAGCAAAAACACAGATGGTGTTTTTCCCCTCATAACTTTTCAGGAACCAAACGTGTAATTTGCCAAGGATCGCAGGGGAGGGAAGGTAGCGGGACCATTTCTGTTCACTCCTGGTCACTGCTGTGCTCCTACTGAGCTGCATCCTGACTATTCCCTGCAAGCCAGTACCTTGGGGATACGATGGAGTTTAATACACCCTCAAATTGCTAGGCCCTTGGTGAGGCAGACAGGTTTACCACAGGGCTGGCTGGCATCAAGTCCCTGAAATAGCTTTGGGAATGGGACGGCATTGGTGCAAGGCAGACAGACAGGTGGGCAGGAAAGCCCTCTCCTTGGCCCTCTCCTTCACTTCACATTTCCCTGGTGGCTTCTATCTGGGAGCCGAAAGATACACATCGTGCAAAAAGTCATTCAGTGAGCTGAAATTACCTATATCGGGCGATGCAAAGATGGACTTTCCCCGAATATCTCTGCTTTGAGGTATTAGAATTCCGTTCATTATCCATCTGCAAGGAAAACGAGGAAATGAGACGGGTTTTCCACCTCCGCATATCAGCCAGGACAAATATACACAACAGTGCTTCATGTGAGATTTATACCGACCTGCGTGCGCCCACTCACACATACACACTTCTCCCCCTCCAGATAAATCTGCAGATCGTCTTATTTATTTAGGAAGGCGCATCATGCCCTTCTCATCGGCCCAGCTGTGAGAGCAGTTAGGTGGGCGATCCCACATGAGAAGGCCTTCTCCGCAGTGGCCCCAGACTTCTGGAACAAGCCCCCATCGGAGGTCTGCCATCCTCCATCACTGCAGGCTCTTAAGAAGGCCTTGAAAATATATTATTTTACCTTCTCGTGATATGATTAGTTGTTGCTGCTGCTATTGCCATTGTTGTTGCTGGCTTTATTGTTGGGTGTTGTCATTTTTATTGCTATTTTATTGTGTTTAGGTTTTCATTCCTTCATCATTTTAACTGTTCCTACGGATTTATTATTATTTATTTATTTATTTATTTATTTATTTATTTATTTATTTATATAGCACCATCAATGTACATGGTGCTGTACAGAGTAAAACAGTAAATAGCAAGACCCTGCCGCATAGGCTTACATTCCAATAAAATCGTAGTAGAACAATAAGGAGGGGAAGAGAATGCAAACAGGCACAGGGTAGGGTAAACAGGCACAGGGTAGGGTAAAACTAACAGTATAAAGTCAGAACAAAATCAAGTTTTAAAAGCTTTAGGAAAAAGAAAAGTTTTTAGCTGAGCTTTAAAAGCTGCGATTGAACTTGTAGTTCTCAAATGTTCTGGAAGAGCGTTCCAGGCATAAGGGGCAGCAGAAGAAAATGGACGAAGCCAAGCAAGGGAAGTAGAGACCCTTGGGCAGGTGAGAAACATGGCATTAGAGGAGCGAAGAGCACGAGCGGGGCAATAATGTGAGATGAGAGAGGAGAGATAGGAAGGAGCTAGACCGTGAAAAGCTTTGAAGGTCAACAGGAGACGTTTATATTGGATTCTGAAGTGAATTGGAAGCCAATAAAGAGATTTCAGAAGTAGAGTAACATGGTCAGAGCGGTGAGCCAAGAAGATGATCTTCGCGGCAAAGTGGTGAACAGAAACCAACGGACTGATGTGAGAAGAAGGAAGGCCAGAGAGGATTTGATTGTATTAGCCGCCTAGTGAGGGCTTCTGCCTTGAAAGGCGGCCAAGAAATGCTTCAAATAAATAAACAAACAAAGAAATGTAAAAGCGCTAAGAACTGGTATTGGGCGGAACTGGTATCTAACCTCTTGCAAAATCACATGGGTCATTAAAAACCCAATCACTGTTCTAGCCATTAAGATTGAGATGATGATGAGCATTGAAACTAGGCATTCAATGCCTGGGGAAATCTCAGAGGCCAGAAGAACAATTGGATCTATTACAGACTAAAGGCCTCCTTATATCGAATCAGACCACTGGCCCATTTAGCTGTCAGCTGCCTGCCCTTGTCAGCAACTAGTTCCGATGGAAGCCCTCAATGGGTTGTATGTGGCCGGGGGGGGGGACAGTTGCTGATTTCTACTATATTCCAGCCTTTCCAAAACCTGCTAGCCAGGGTCTTTCTTTATTGAAGGTGCTGAGGAGCATAGCTGGAATCCTCTACATACAAAGTGCAGGCGACAGCAGTGAACTGAGCATTCGGGACTGCATTCCGGTGGTAGGATAGCGCCAATGGCAAAACCAGGGGACAGACGTACTTCCAAATGCCAGCATAGTCTAGCTCAGTGGTTCCCAAACTTTTTCTGGTAACCGCCCCCTTGGTTCCACAAACTCATGCCCAGTGCCCCCTGCACGCAGCCCCTTTAAATGGGAAGCACCCGCCACAGGCTTGCCGAAGGAGGGAGGGAGGGAAAAGAGAGCGAACACCTCTGTTTTGCAGCCAGCGTGGCAGGGCACACCAAGTAGAGTATGTCTCTTCATTCGCGTTTTGGTGCTTTTGAAACATTTCAATTCACTGTTAAAAGGACTCTTCTTAAACGGTATTAATACATGTGCGGAGTCTTCCCCTATATGGCTTGGGACGAAACTACTTTCTCCCATAAAAATGTCCCTGGGTTTTAAGACCTTCTGGAGAGGCACTTCTCGGAAAAGACCACCTCAAGCGCCCCCCTGCTGCCCCCTTGCCTCTTAACGCCCCCCTATGCAATCCCACCCACCCCCAAGGGGGCAGTACCGCCCACTTTGGGAACCACTGGTCTAGCTTAAAGCTTTTGCTGCCAGTAATTACGCCTTTGAAGAGGCATTTCAACTGTTTAGAATGGGGAAAATCCTGCACAAGAGGCAGGAAACACCCCCAAGGGTTTGTGGAAGGCCGGATTAGGACTCCTGGCTGAGATGCCGCACTCCAAACCCGTCAGCTACGAAGCCTCTGGTAGCTGCAAAACAGCTCACATCAAGAGCTCTACCTGCCCCACTCCTGGCCCCTATTGTTTCTAGCCACCCCCTCTCAATCCACCCACCTCCCCATGAATCAAAAATGCAGGTACTGTTGCTTTCTTCTGTCTTATGCGCCGGTAGTCCGTGGAGAGAAGAACACAGCCCTTTCTCTCCACTTTGCTGCCATGCCACAGAACCCGTAGCTGAACCCATAATGATTACTTTGGGAGTCTTATTTCCCTCCTCCTCCCCGCCTCGCTATCAATCACCGAGACAGGAAACGGATGGCGCCTTTGTCCAATGGACGAGGCCCGCTTGCATTTTCAGAAATTGCCACGTCGAGTGCCGCTTTGTGGCTTTGATTTTTCATAGCCGGATTTCTCCTGAAGCACCCAAGCATAATATAATTCTCTGGCTTCTGAGATGTTGGATACTGCACCGCTGAACATGCCTGGAGCCAAATTCTCCTAGGAGGTATGCCTGCTCCCCATAATTACCAATACAAAAGGCAAGCAGTGAGCAATTCGGTTAAAACGAGCTCTGCTTGGGAAGTAAAGCACAGTAGAAGAAAATTCATCCTGGGTTTCTGTATTGGCATCGTATTTTCGGAGAGGTGGGAGTATGGTACTGCCATCTCTGCCAAACTTATACACATACTTTTTTCCTGACCTGCTGCAAATTCTGGTCAAACCAGATTTGCAGCATGCTTTCAGTGCAGTCTTATGCCTATCTACTTAGAAGAAAGTCCTATTTAGTGCAATGTGACTTACTCCCAGGTAAGTATGTGTAGGATTGCAGCCTTAAAACTGTATTTAGTAAAACATACCCCTTCTTCCAGACAGGAGAGCGAAACGGAGTCCACCATTATTATTATTATTATTATTATTATTATTATTATTATTATTATTATTATTTATTTATATAGCACCATCAGTGTACATGGTGCTGTACAGAGTAAAACAGTAAATAGCAAGACCCTGCCGCATAGGCTTACAATCTAATAAAATCATAGTAAAACAATAAGGAGGGGAAGAGAATGCAAACAGGTACAGGGTAGGGTAAGCAGGCACAGGGTAGGGTAAAACTAACAGTAGAAAGTAACAGTAGAAGTCTGCACAACATCAAGTTTTAAAAGCTTTAGGAAAAAGAAAAGTTTTTAGTTGAGCTTTAAAAGCTGCGGTTGAACTTGTAAGTACGGATGGCACAGGGAGCTATTGTTCAGTGCCTGTGACGTCACTGGGGGTGCTAGTATACTTCCCTACTTGCAATGCTGGAGCAATTGAGAAACTATTTTTTCTAGGGGTTTGTTTACAATTCATATTTATGTATACATAGGAATGTATGAGAATTTCTTTTCAGCTTGTAGATCACTTACAAATGCCCAGAATCCAAACAGGAGCTCATGTTACCTGAAAACGTTCCAAAATTCCAGGACTTGTGTCCATGTTTGCAAAATGTGAACCACCCAGAGAGCTTTGGCTATTGGGCGGTATAAAAATGTAATAAATAAACAAATAAATAAATAAATAAAATAAAATCTGCACTTCTAAAAATGTGCACTTGGGAGGGGGGATGCACAATTTTAACAATTTAATTTTTTTGAACATTTTAAAAAGTGCATCTTAATATGTACACTTTAAAAAGCACACTTTTAAAAATCCACCTTTTTGCACATTTTTAAAAAGGCACTATATATATATATATATATATATATATATATATATATATATATATCACATTTTCACACTTCAGTCAATGGGGAAAAGTGTGCCCCTTTGAAAATTCATATTTTTCCTACTTGTACAAATCGAAAAAACCCAAGCCATCATTTGGAAATCCAAACTGTTGTTTGTTAGTTCAGGAAAAATAGCCAACTATGGTTTGCCTCAAACCAGGATTGCAGCGAGGGAATCGTAGCACATGAAGGGATAAGGGAGCAGAGGAGAAGGAGGAGCCAGACCTCTTGTTCACATAACACCAAACCCTGGTGTTAATCTTTGAACCACCTCACTGTGCGTTTCCACATCCTGATGCGTTTGCTTGTTCCATTAGTGTACTTCTTTCCCAAGGGCTGGTGCACACCATCATGTTATCTATATCATCAGCTATTCTTAGCTAAACTAGTTGCTTCACCACAGCCAAGGAAGACACAAGCATGGATCAACTTACGTCTGATTCAAATCGGCATCTTGGGCTGCCAGATTGTGACCGGGACAGGAAAGTTGGCTTGATGGACAATTGCCCCGGTTTGTCACCTGATAGCTGCAGGGGTCGTATATACTCTGAGATCACACAGTGGCCTCCAGACGAGCTTTCATGACCTATGTGGAAAGGAGAAAGGGAAGAATGTCATAGGATATCATACTGGAAAATTTAGTGGGTTGGGGAAATTACCAGGTTGGGGGAGGCAGTGAGGGCTGGGCCCCCTTTGTGACACCCTTCTGAGTTTTTAGAAGGCTACAGGAAGGGATATGATTTGGTCAGATTAGATGAGAGTCAGGGTGTGGGGCTTGTGGGTTTCATTAAGGAGCCCCTAGATTCCCCCAACTCCATTATTCAAACTATGTCTTGGGATTGTTCCAATAGGGCTTTAAAATAATAACAACAACCACCTTTATTTTATTAGTGTTATCACAGGGATACCCAATCATTAAGACTTAATGGTAAAATCAATTCAGCTCCTTTACTGAAGTTTCTCCTTTAAATCTTATCCATTAAAGGCAGAAACCACTTTGTCGCTGGGGAACAAGGTTTGTAATCAAAAGACAGACATTCCCGCGAACTAAATCAGATGGAAGATTTGCAATAATCCATATCCAGCATTTTGCATCCCCCCATGCACCCCGCATTCAGAATGCGTGTGACATACCAACATTGCCACATAGCCAAATCAGATTGGCTACCTGATGCAATCATGTTCACAATGGGATCCCTGATTGCCTGGAAACATATGAAGGAGAAGAATTACTAAAGGCTACCTGATGCAACCATGTTCACAGTGTGATCCCTGATTGCCTGGGAACATAAGAAGAACTACTAAAAGCTACCTGGTACAGCCATGTTTACGTGATCCCTGATTGCCTGGGACATAAGAAGGAGAAGAACTACCAAAGACTACCTGATGCAACCATGTTCACAGTGTGATCCCTGATTGGCTGGGAACATAAGAAGAACTACTAAAAGCTACCTGATACAGCCATGTTTACGTGATCCCTGATTGCCTGGGACATAAGAAGGAGAAGAACTACCAAAGACTACCTGATGCAACCATGTTCACAGTGTGATCTCTGATTGGCTGGGAACATATGAAGGAAAAGAACTACTACACAGAGACAGCAGCTCACGCAAAAAGGGTTGGGAGGGCATTTACTTTTGTGCGAAATGGTTGTGTCCATTGACATTTGGCACCAACGACACTTCTCTCTGTTCTTCAGAACACCACCACCTGGAAATTAACAGTCTATGACATACTGCAGCCTGTTCTCAAACATCTGAACCACTATGATATATAGCATCTCTGAGAAACAGCCTTCACTTCACAACTGCCCTGAGAAATTGCTTGTACCATAGACGGAGATGCAGAGCACCCCGCTGGGATAAAGAGTGTGGACTTCAGGCTTCCCGGCAGGACCAGCTGCTATCCTTGCTTACAGTTGAACAATGGCTGATGGGTCCTTGGCTAGAGAGTCCGGGAAGGGGGCAGGGAGAAGGAAATTTGGTGGATATGAAGCAGAAAAGGAACTTGCTAAGGATGAGTGCATATGTGCCACTTTAATGCACCCGACCTCAGGCTGTTTCACACATGACCTGCAGGGAACCCAGGTTTATGGCCAAGTACACACTCGACAGCTGTTGCAGCTGATCCCGGCTCTCTTGATTTCATCTGTCCCTTTGCCACCTTACATTTCCTCCCATAATACGTCAACAGTCTTAAGGTGCACAGCTGGGGGGGGGAACCCAACCCCTGAATGTGTAGAGAGGTCTGTGCTGGTGATTGCTTTCACGTGGTAAACAGTTTTCATAGGCAATGGTTCACCGTGTAGTTTCGCCAAGTACATCTTCACGCCAGCACAGATCTTTCTTCCTGCCACGAATAACTGTGCCACGGTGCGAATGCTGCACATAAACTGGGCCCTCATTTGCAGGCTTCAGCAAGACTCTGCACGATGGTGTCCTTGTAGCCTGGCAGACATTTTCCAACTGAAAAAATATATTGCAGATTTCCAGATGGATTTGCAGTGAATGTGCCCCTCCCAGAAAGCAGGAGGGGGTAATATAGCATCTCCCCACACTTCTAAAGTAGGGGGTGGATGTATCCCTCATAGTTTCCTTCTAACCTAGGAATTTTTTTCAGCCAGAGGCCAATTTCAATTTTGTTGAAACTCTTGGAGGCTACGTTCCAGTGGTGGATGGGGTATCAGAGAGTAGAAAATAGCAGAAAGGATATGAGTGGGTGCAGGGCATGTAATAGCAAAGTACCTTTGTGAACTGACTATGAACCAGATTTTACCCTAAACTGCATGCAGATTCTGAAAAGGAAGGCCACAGAATTATTGCGTTACAGGGGGACAGAGAGGAATGCAGAGTGGCTCCGATATCTGAGGATGTCAGCACTGTCCTAAATTGGACTCTCTGGCTTTGCTACTGCTGCTGTTGCTGCCAGTATAATTAAGCTCCACTTTCTGCTTCTGTATTTGCGGCTTCCAGAGGAACAACAATGGAGTGGGGAGGGGGGGACATCATACAGCACGTCTACCCCGTGCCCCAACTTCTTTTCCAAAATGCCACCTTGCAGAGGCAGGTTGGTGTGGCGTTTATGGACCTCTGCTAAGAGCTGAGGGCCTCATCCTGTGCATGCTGAACAGCCACAGATTAAAGGACCACTATGTCAGATGGGACCCAACCTCTTGGAGAGAGGCAAAGGCAAGGGCTGAATGCTTCGCCTCTCCCTTGGTTCGGACATCCTGTCTTGTCCAAAGTGCTGATCATGGATGGATTCCAAACGTCTCCATAACTTTGATCTCTTGCAGAGAAAGGCACCTGGAGAGGTAAGGCTGACTGGACAAATGCCTGGGGAGGAAAGGGTTAAACAGCCCATCCTACACTTGCTGGTCCTTCTGCTCAATCTGAATCCACCTGCAGCTGCTCTACCTGATATTTTAGAAAGATCTTAGGGGAAGATAATCATGGAATTACATGTAGGCTGAAAGCTGAAATAATCAATGTGTGGCTTTCTGCTTCACCTGCCTGGGATTTTGACCCCCAATAACGCTTTCTCTGTTCCTGCAAAGCATGCGTGGGAAAGACGTGCTCAGCTGCTGCTGTTTCTCAAAGGCTATAACACACGGTGAACCCATTCAGAAGACACCTTAAACCATGGCTTTAGCCATGGTGGTTAAGCCAGAAAGCCAGGCTGTGTTCAGAAGACACCTTAAACTATGGCTTTAACCACGGTGAATAAGGCTTTTTGCGTTATTCACCATGGTTAAAGCCATGGTTTAAGGTGTCTTCTGAACAGGGCCATAGAGAAAGGGCTTCCTTCAATCCTGCTCAGTCCATCTCCTTGGGCTTCCAGAACCTTCCGCATGGGGGTTGGGCTGTGACGGATGGGATGGGGCCAGCTCTTGCCCTCATACCAATGGAAGTGGATGGTTAATGTGCTCTTGAATAGGGCTGTAGTGTACACAACCAGCCCAAGAGGCAAAGGACAAGATGGCGCCCCCACCAATCCACCTACAGCAGCTGAATCTTATTTCAACCCTGACAATGGGACATAGTCCAGCAACTCAGCTGAGGGCAGCAGACAATTAGAGGGTCACATGGCAGGCACAGTTCTGTCCTCCAAAAAATGGGAATCTCTGAGGGGATCAGGAGGAACAACTGGGTGGGTGGCCTACCAGCATCTACCACCTGAAGCATGTTGCCTCACCCTGCTTAATGGCAGGGCCAGCCCTCTCAATGGCCAACCTGGGGTTGGTGCCGTGTAGTGCGTAGAATGGACCTAAACAAAACCCAGGCAATCTTGCTCACTCTATGAGCCTCCTCCTGCTTCCGTTGCTGGCACAAACCCTGCTCACCACGAAAGCGTTCACCAGAAGCAGACACTACAATGTGACGGACTTCTTAATTTAAAGGTCTCAGAGCACAAATTAGCTGCTGGCGCTTGAAGAGTATTTGCACAAGACAATTCATGCAATTGATTGATCCATTATGAACAATTCTGAATGCCTGAGAGAGCATTAGGTTGTCCTCCATATCTGATGAACAGCAAATCTTACTGATTGGCTTCACTGGGAAGATAGTTATCCTCCTTTCCAAAACAGATTTCAATTGGCTGCGGTTAGAAGATACATCTTTTTTTCCCCCAAGTGGATTTGAGTTGCACAATCTAATCCAATCCGACCAGGTTTTTGTTTGTTAGTTTGCTTTGAAATTCGCTGCATCTTTACAAGTGCCGAAACGCTTCAAGGTGTGCACTAGTGTAAATCGGATACAAATTCGAAACGTGACAACATTGCAGAATTCACCTTTTAGAACTTTGGACCCTTGGAAATGTTGTTTCCGAACTTTCTTTCGAGGGATGGTTTTAAAGACAACAACTTAAATATTCACTCTCCTCACTTATACCTAAAGCAATAATGCAAAGTAGCTACTTCGCTTCCCATCCTTTCCCACCTTATTTTCCAAAAATGCCCAAATCCAGCTGTCTTTCTAACAGTGCACTGAACCGTTTCTCCCTGGGGATAGCCCTACATCTGTTTCCCTCACTGCATCTACAATTCTCTCCCACACTCCCCAATATAATTTTAGTTTACTACTGGATAAGAAAACAGAACATCCGTTTTCTGGAGCAGAAATTTGGATACAGTCAACAGCTTTAAGAGAGTTGAAAATGGTTTGAGAGAGGCATCGTTTCCCATCTAGTGCAGGGGTGGACAATCAATGACCCTCCAGCTGTTTTGTCCTACAATTCCCATCAGCCTCAACCAGCATAGCCAATGGTGAGGGATCATGGGAGTTGTAGGCCAAAACTTGGAGAGCCATGAGTTGCCCACTCATGCCATAGTGTGTATACTCTCCCTCCCTCTCTCTCTCTCTCTCTGTCCCACACGCTCACACACATTTTCTTCCACTGTTGCTTCAGTTCGAACTGTTTGTGCAGGCTTTTAAAATCATATAACTGGGCCCAATTCAAAGTGCTGGTATTAACATTTAAAGCCCTAAACAGCTTGGGGCCAGGCTATCTGAAGGAACACCTCCTCCCATATGTACTTGCCTGGACCCTAAGGTCATCATCAGGGGTCCTTCTCCGTGAGCCCCTGCCAAAGGAAGTGAGGCAGGTGGCTACCAGGATGAAGGGCCTTCTCTGCTGTGGCACCCCGGCTGTAGAATGAGCTCCTTAGAGAGGTCTGTCTAGCACCTACACTATATTCTTTTAGACGCCAGGTGAAGACCTTTTTATTCTCCCAGTATTTTAACAGTCTATAAATTAATTTTAACTTTGCTGTTTTAAATTTGTAATTTAAATTTGTATTTTTGCATTGCTGCTGTTTTTTTTTTTAAAAAAAAAATCTTGGTTGTGCTTTTATATTGTATTTCATATTATGGTTTTGTACTGTTGTTTTATACTTTGAATGGACTTAATTTTGTGAACCGCCCAGAGAGCTCCGGCTATTGGGCGGTATAGAAATGCAATAAATAAATAAATAAATAAATAAAATGCAACCCCCTACAAAACCTGTTTAAGCAGAGGCAAAGGCAGAATGAGCGTGTAAGCCCTGAGCCACGATCCCTCTTCCAAATAGTCTTCAACTATCTGAAAATAAATAATCGTCCCTCTCCAGCCAAATGCCTTTGAGCACCAGACGTTGGGAACGAAGAACAGGAAATGAACTTCATCGCCATGTTCTGCTTTCCAGGGCATCTGGCTGGTTATTGATGAAAAAAGGATGCTTGGCTTAGCTGGACCCTGGGTCTGATCCAACAAGCCAATGCTTATGTTAATACTACTGAACGTTTCGCCATAAAGCAGGTGGGAGTTCACGCTGCTTTTACCTGATGTCTTTTTGCCTGTTGTATCATTCTTATATTGTATCTTTGTAGAGTGGAAGCCAGCCCAGTAGATTTTATTTGGAGGGCTGGGTAAAGTTCTATTCAACTGGAATCTTGATTGCTCAGATCTGTGTGTCTGCTGGGCTCTGGATTGAATCCAGTTAGCTTTCCTTGAATTCGCTTTGGGATTTCTTCCTCCACTGGCAGGTAAGGGCCAAACAAGAAGTGTTTATGTCAGGGGAGATAAAGCAGAGGCGAAGGAAAGTCTCACTCTTTCCCCCCACCCTGCAATCTTTTTAGGGTTCAAAGCTAATGCCCCACCCTTTTGGTCCTAAGTCAACATCTGGATTGGCCCAACCTGCCAATGCAAAACCTCAGCAGAGGATCGACCGCGATGCTAGGCCGGGCTGTGTGCACAAATCAACATGCCGGAGCTATTCCAACTGTCCTCGGATAACCTCCCGTCAATGCTGCTGCTGTGACCTTTGCAAATTATTTATGCACTGGAAGCAAACTAGCAAGCCGAGGCTCAGCTCATTAGTGGTAGCCGCTACGGGCGAAATAGAAAAGACCCAGCCGTACCACCCCAGCCACCTCCCACCCCCTTGGGGGAGTTTTACGTGTTGGTTTGGGAAACACACAGCCTAAAGGAACATTCGAATCAGAAAGGCAAGAGGAATTTGGTCTGAAATTATTCTGTAACCATCTTCTTGCATTTCTAGATCCTTACTTCCTCCGATGCCTTAAAAAGCAAAGTGAAAAGACATTTCACAAGATGTTATTTGGTTTGGGTTTTCACGGCGAAGGACTGAAGACTTCTGGAATGTACTTCAGTGAGTTTGTTAAGTCTTCCTTATTAAGGCAGGGATTGCAGGGGGGTGGGTGATATAGGGACCAATCCACTAGGGCATTCTCTTATGCAAGCCCCATTGGTCGTACAAAAGCAAACGTTAAATCAACAACTCCCTTTCCCTCCAGTGCATCCGAGAGCCAGTCTACGCATTCAGAATAATCATGTCACATCCCCGTTGAGACCGCACCACTTCAGCCTGCTGGGGGATATAAATACTCAAAGCAACCTTCCTCAAGCTGGGCGCCTTCCGATACATTGGCTTACAACTTCCATCAGCCCCGGCCAGGATAGCCAATGGTCAGGGATGATGAGTTGCAGGTCAAATATATGGAAGGACCTGGATTGAATGTTTGGCCAAATTATTATTATTATTATTATTATTATTATTATTATTATTATTATTATTATTATTATTATCCCACCTTTTGCCCAATACTGGGCCTCAAGGCAGCCGTACAAAATTTGAAATATATACATTTTAAACCTAGGAAAAGAAATGTACAAAAAACCCAACAACAATATTAAAACATAAACTTTACAAGTCCTTAACATAGATGGAGGACCAGATTATTCGCCAAAGGCCTGCTGGAACAAACAACTTTTTGCCTGCTTCCGAAAGCCCATCAAGGAGGGAGCCAGCCTAGCTTCCCCGGGAAGTGAGTTCCAAAGCACTGGAGCAGCCACCGAGAAGGCCCTCTCCCGTGTTCCCACCAAGCGCGCCTGTGAAGATGGTGGGACTGAAAGAAGGCCTTCTCCAGAAGATCTCAAAGCACGGGCAGGCTCATAAGGGAGAATACGGTCTCTCAGATAACCTGGACGCTCTGGTAATCCAAGGAGACAAATTTTAAGCTAGTTCTCTCCCTGATATACTGATTTCACAATCCCACCTCCCCTCCACTTCCATCTATCTAAGGCAGACAGACCCTCTTCCTACAGACTGAAGTGGTACATTTCAAACAGAGCTGTAACTCATGCTAATCATCATAATGAATGAAGCCTCCAGGATTTTCTAGACCAGAGCAGAACTTTCTAGACATTCTACGGGCAGCTTTGAACCAAAGTGCTCACTCTCACCTTTGCCTAAGGAGGTGGCAATTCCATTCATTAATTGGGACAAGGATTTGCTAGGTGAGACAGGGATATCCACGGATGCCAACGCACTGCTACTCAGGAGATCAATCTTCCCAGCTTGCTGCCGAAACCTTTCCAGTTCCTTGGACAAGAGGTTAAACTGCTCGCTCTGCGTCCGACATTTCTCCTCTAGCTCGCGAACCTTGGCCTGGGCAAATTGAGAACAGAGAAGAGATGGAGGGGTGGGCAGGATGAAGAGGCATGCCACACGTGCGCATCAGGGTTCCAAAGGGCTGGCGCAGCCCAGATCTTTCCCTTGCCCACATGGCCATTCCTAGGTTTACCGCCCCACAAGATCAAATGGAATAGGTAAATTTGGTGACTTCTGCCTATCGGTCCAGCTGAAATGCTCAGCAGTTCCCAGGCACTCGCCGAGGGAAACCCAGCCAGAATTCAATGAGGGCAGCATGACCCCCATGCCGGTTGGAGAATGCTGGGAGTTGGAGGTACACATCTGGAGGAAGCCAGCTTGGGAAAGGATGCACTAAGGTGCCACGGTTGTATGAACCATTGGGATGTGTGTGATCAACTTTTGGGCTTGGAAGGGGCTGCCGCTATCGTGCAAATCACACTGCTGATGTGCATAACCTCCACGTGGAAGCAGAAGTTAATAGAAACTGTATTTCCAGCTGATCTCAGCTGGGTCAAAGGCACATTTGTATGGGGGGGGGAGCACTGAGAACACGGCTCATGGAATAAAATGCCTGCTGCCATCACAGTCACTGCTGGACACACTATTGCCCGGTTTACATATTACAATTTTTCACATGAGCGCATGCCCAAGACCAGTTGAACCCGTGGACGTCCAAAGGTATCGTGTAAACCGTGCCCATTAAGAGTGCCGAGACCAAACTGCAAAGAGCAAACTGGGAGCCCCTGTTTCCCCATCACGTAATTATCTTAGCATGACAACCTGGAAGAATATAAGCAAGAGTTGTGCGCCTGGTGTGATTCAACAGGAGCATAGGAGGAAGGCTGCTGGTTGTGGTGTTGGGTACAGAATTCATCTTCCCGGAAAAAAAAAATCTCGCTCTTTTTAAAGGTTGGGAAGACGGAGCCAGCATGGTGTAGTGAGAGCCAGTGTGATGCATGTATCAGACCACTAGGACTTGGAGAGTTAAGCGTAAATCCCCATTTAGCCATGGTGCTCACTAGGAGACCCTGGACCTTGGGTCACCGACTCTGAGCCTAACTTGTCTTGCAGGGATGTTGTGAGGTTAACACTAGGGAGCAGGGAGGGACCTGTGTATACTGCCTTGAACTAAGTGACAAAAAGATGGGACACAGATTGATTGAATGACTCAGTGAATGAATGATAGCACTGTCAGTGCCTAGTGCAACCTCACATGTTTGGGGAATGGCTGAATAAGATTTTCAAGGAGAAATCAGCAACGGATTCAAATGAGTTCAGATTTCTATGAATCCGAGCTGCAGATTCCGCAGCAGAATGGCCTTTTCTGAGTTGCGTGGATTCCGTGGACTTGCAGACAATTTTTTTAATGGGATTTGTACAAATTCACACTTGCACTAACGTGCATTAGCTCAAGCGGAATGAAATTCTTGAACATCCCTAAAAAAAACCTGATGCCATCAATGAGCGGATGACAGAATGAAAGAGTCCTGACAATCTGTGAAGCACAGGCAGAATAGGTTGAACAAAATCCATACATCCCAACTTCCTAGTTGCTGGGGAACGTGGGTTAGATGGACCCTTGGTCGAATCCAGCATGGCCCTTCTTAAATATTCTTATGCTCCTCTTCACGACAACCAGCAGAAACACCATAAATTGTACAAAACAGTTTTTTAAATGGAAAATAAAAATTATGCAAAACAAGAAAGAAAAAGAAATCATGCACATTAAGGACATATTTGGGTCCAAACAGTGGGAAGTTAACAAGCAGTGAAACCCTGTAAATGTCTGCTCAGAAGTACGTCCCATTGAGTCCAATGGGAATTACTCCCAGGTAAGTGTATATAGGATTGCAACCTCAGTGCATAAATGAAGGAACAAATAATTTAGGGGGGGTTATAGAATTCACCTTTTCTTTTTTGTGGTGTTTTCAGTTTCGCATCAGTGCAGAATTTTGGGGTGTTTGTTTTAGCTCACAGAGCCCTAGTTATAAGAAACCAGCTTTCGAGTTAAGTGAGGCCCAGGATCCATTTGGCCAAGCTCTCTGGATTGGGGGAAAAGGAACGTATTTACATATGTGGTGGGAATGCAAATATGTACAAAAATTGTGGAAGATGGTGTTTTTGGAGATTGAAGAAATTGTGGGAATGAAGATAGAACGAACACCAAAAGTCGCATTACTGTCACTATTTGAAGATTTAAAATGTAAAAAGGAAATTAAGGAATTGATATCGAATTTGCTGACTGCAGCAAGATTGATTGTAGCTAGGAACTGGAAGATTCAAGGAGATTATTGTATTGAAGAATGGTACAAAGAAGTATGGGATATAGCTATTAATGATAAATTGACTTGTAATATTAAATTGAGAAGAGGTATAGCTAAAACAAATGATTTTGAAGGAATCTGGAAACAGTTCCTAATATTCGTGTTTTTTAAGGGAAGTGGGAAACCGCCAGCAGAAGAAAGGATGAGATTTTGGAATCAGGAATGAGATCCCGAGGTGGGGGGTGCACTTGTATGTTAAGTTTGATTATGTTATATAGATACGATATTAATGTTAATCAACATTTATGTAGTATGTTGTTGTTTTTAATTGTAATGGTGTATGTTTAAGTATTGTAGAAAATAAAATATATATATATATATATATATATATATATATATATATATATATATTAAAAAAGGAAGTGGTCTTCCCCAGCTCTGTGAAGTAAGGTCCCGTCTCCCCCATTGGAGATGCCAAGTACAGAAATTGGGATTTCATAAAAGGGTATTCTATATTCTACTTTTGATCTGGTGTTCTACCAGCAATGCAGTTTACTGAACACTGAAGCTGCAGCAAAGAAGCAATCTGATCACACCATTAAGCTCCTAGATTTCAGCTCACCATGCCACCACACACAAAGAAGAGAAGGCTGAGCATACAAGCTGTGATCTGGGTGTGCAGTGAAGCAACCAAATGACTGTTTCACTGTGAAATCAATGCCTGGTAGAAATTATCATCACGACTTCATGGAGATTAGGACTATCAGTGTTTATTAGCCATGCTTGCTATGAATGGACTCCCCGTGCTCAGAAAGAATACAGATCTGATTTCCAGACGTTGGGTCAAATGAAAAGGGGACAACGTCTCCTCGTTATCCCTTGCTTTGTAGACGCTTCCTGGGGCATCTAGTTGGCCACAGTTAGAGTGCTGAACTAGAGGAACCTTTGGCCTAATCCTGCACGACGATTCTTATAATCACCACTTGCCCAGTAATTGACCTATGGTAAAACCGTCCTGTGAATTGGCCCTAACATATATTCAAAACTCTGCATTCCTGAAAATATTCAGCAGCTCACATTTTTTTTAATTAAAAAGCAAACACCACCACCAAACACAACACAAATAACTTCCAGACACTGTCAAATCAGTTTGTTCTATATTTCGAGCTGGAATGGGAGAAAGGCTTTAGATCATAAGCCAAGAATCCTAGTCCTGTTTTTTTGTTTAGCTTCCAGACTCAGAAAAGCAAGCCAAACTTTTAGGTGGATCTCTGAGTAGTTTGCATCAAATTTTCAGTTTCCATAAAAAAATAAAAATAAAATCTGATTGTAGCATCTCTAATGTAATATGTTTACTTGTATTTGATAAGCAAAGCTAAAAAAAAAGGGGGGATTCTTATGTTTTCGGTGGTTTTACTCCCAACACAAATATTTGAGAAGGGAAATTAAAGCACACTTAATGTAAATTAAATGTTATATTATGGAGAGATTATTATTGGAATACTTGTAAAAAAAAATGAAGTCAATAGCATGTAATTCCTTTGAATTGTTTAAAATTAAGGAGGGGAGAGGTTAGGGTGACCAACTGTCAGGATTTCCCCGGATTTGTCCTGGTTTTTGTTCTTTCCATGGTGTCAGGGGGGATTTTCTATAATTTTCAATAATGTCCTGGAATGACACACCTTCCCCTTTATGGCTGCCATTAGCTTGGCAGGAGGGAATGACATGCTTTCTTGAGGCACGTCATTCCCCCACCCCGAGCTCCAGTTGAGGTCTTAAAGGGGAAAGTAGGTCATTTGTGGACATTATAGAAAAGGCCCCAATTGGAGTGGATGGTGGTGGTGCAGAATGAAATCCTTTCCCCTCCTCCACTCCAATCGGGTTCTTTAAGGTGGCGGGGGAATAACGTACTTTCTGCAGGACTCAGAAAGCTGCTTCCCCCCCACACACACACTAGGTGTCCTCTTTTTTCGTTTCCCAAATATGGTCACCCTAGGAGAGGTACTGAAAACTGTTGATGCACTAATAAATTTTAGCAACCCAAAGCTATGCATGATTCGTTAACAACCACTCTTTTATTTCGACAGAGTTCAACTTGTTTCCACTGTTGGAGCACCTTTAATTTTGCTGTCACTATTTATGAGTTTCGTTTCACACTGAGACACACATAGAATCATAGAATAGCAGAGTTGGAAGGAGCCTACAAGGCCATCGAGTCCAACATGTATTTCAATGACTTCTGTGTGTTATCTCACATACGTGCTGGGGATAATCACCTGAAACCCCCCCCCCACTAATTACAACTTTGAAACTGCCAAGCTTAATAGTGCATATTCACATTTGGCATCCATTCGTTACTAATGAACTTATGAAACGGAAAATTCTGTGCGGAAAAAAAAATAAAGCAACATTCTGCCCCACATCACTGTGGTTGCTTAAATAAGCTTTGATTATTATATTGGTTATTGGTTACTGAACACGCTGCTCCACTTGTTTGGGTGGAGGCTGGAGAGAAGCACTGAAAAGAAAGGGGAGCGATCCACCAACACTCCTGAAGTTGAGCGCACCGGAAGGTAATGATTACCATTCCTTTCCTAAGGTTTGCTTACCATTTTTATAAAGGGTAAAGCCCAATGGAATCATAGTGGATCTTAATTTTTTACCAATGTTCATTTATTTGTCGGTATTTCAGCAGTCTACCACGGAGGTTAGAACCTGCAGCCAACATGCCAAGCTTCTATGTTTATGTTATGGCGAATGCTTAACTTTTGAAAATTGAAAACGTGTATTACTGACCAAGTTGGAAACGGTGCCTACAATCCGGAGTCATCGTTTAATATTACATTTATACGTTTTCCCTTGTTTGTATTCTTTCACGTTTATGACATGTGTTTGTCCTTGTTAATCACCAGTAACTTTGCTGTATGTTTATTAAATGTTTGCTAAATGTCCATTGACATTCATTATATGACTGCTGGCTAGGATAAATCGTGTTAAGGCCTTTGGTAGATGCAGAACACATTGGGTTCCCTGTATTTTGTGCGCTCAACTTCAGGAGCGTTGGTGGATCTTTTTCCTTTCTTTTCAATCTCACAGTGAGGGTTCCTCTTTTTTTTTGCTTTTGGGAGAAAAACATTGGGCGTGTCTACACCAGGGGAGAGGAGGGGGAGGATCTCACAATATGGTGATCGCAAGATCTTCCCCCTCAGTCCACATGTGACACGCAATGTCCCGGGAGGAAGGAGGACGTCACGCCAGCCATTTTTGTATTATTGTTGAAGATGAGCGCATGAGGGCTCCATCAAAAAGGTAACTTTTTGTTAAAAAGAAATAAAGATCCAGCTCCCCCCTCCCACCTCTGATGGGCACAGAGCTCCTGAAGAGCTCCATGCCCCATGCCCGGTTCCCAGATCTTCGCATTTACTCACAAGGAGCTGGGACGAAGCTGGGATGGCCGCCCACACTTCCCGCGGTCTCAGGATGATCCTGAGACTGCGGGAAAACCTGGGGTAAAAGCCATCCCAGTTATCCCAGGGAAAGGCAGGGATCATCCCTCCCTGCCCCCAGGATCCCCTGTGTGTCATATGGATGCACAGGGATGATCCCGGGGCAATCCCCGGGATAAGGCATGGTCTAGACATGCCCACTGTAGCAGTTTTGAACATGACTCCTGAAGGGGGAAAATGACTGCATTTTCCAGCAAGCTGGCAAAAGGGTGTGTGTGTGTGTGTGTGTGTATTGCTAATTAACACTATCTGTTGGAGGACTTGCCCACTGCCTCATGCTCAATTTGCAGGGTTTGTAACAAACAAAACAACGCCTCCAGACTTCTCTCTTCACAAAGGAAGAATTGTGGAGCTGAGAGTACCCAACTTTGTCTTCCCATTAATCAGCCAGCCAGCCAAGTAATCTGAACTCAGATGAAATCCACACGCAACCTGAAAGTGACGGCTTTGCACGAAAGTTTGGAACCATTCTTACTGGGCATGCTGGTAAGATTGGTCGTTGACATCAAAATGTGCGCCTTGAGAGCTTGCCATTCATGAATCACTCTTTGTGCCAAGGCTCACGGCTGGAAGGGTATACGATGGACTTTGATTCCCCCACCCCGCCCAGGGGTATCCGTATCAGTAGCTAAGCATGCTTTTGTAACAATGATTCTACTGTGTGCATTTCATGCAAAGGTAGGCAACATTCATTTAGCATTAGCAATTGGTGCGGGGTGTGGGGTGAAGGATAGGGGAGGTATTCACCTGCCCCAGTCTGAAATACCTGCATGCTGTCCAAGGTGGTCTGGATGAAGAGCAAAGCAATATACACAAACACGAAGACATAGGGGGAAAAGATGTGGAACAAAAGAAAGATTTGTAAAACAACAAAACCAAAAAAGCGCCATACAACAGATTAGAAAACACTCCCCCCTCCCCTTTCGCACATTTCCAACTGACACATATGTCGAGCATATCCATGCTATGAGTGCAAACCTGTTTCACATCCAGTTTAAATATTGTGGCTTGCTGCAAAGAATCCTGGGAATCGCACTTTGGAAAGAGCATTGGGCAGCCTTCGTTCAAAGTCTCCAGAACCTCCAAGGAACCAGTCATGGTCCCAAAGAGAAACTTTCCTGGCAAACATGAGGCATCTTGAGGGGTGGAGGAGAAGGATGGGAGAAAGTTGCAATGTTTGCAGGGATGGGTGATTACTGGTAAAAATAAAAATGGCAGCATCAGTATCTCCTTCACCTGTCCATCTGAAGTTGTGCTTGATAGCCAAGTTTTTCAAGCGGCACAGAGCTGTTGCAATCGATGCTCAATTGGGCTGCCAGGTTTCCCAGAATGCCTTGGTCAAAATGACGCTACACAATGACAGTGTCAATCTGACTGAGGCACTGTTAGAATAAAACAATGGCAGCCTCCCTCTAGCCAGTGGGAGCCATCCCCTCCCCTCTCTGCCCTGCCAGGATGTAACATTTCTCAGGCAGAAGCATTTGGGGGGGAACATGGCAACCTGGCTGGCCTCATACTGAAGCAGTTTCATGCCGCTTGAACCCACAGGGAAAGTTTGCTTTAATGCAAGAATTGGGGCAGGGAGAAGGCAAGGATGGCTTCTGGTGCTTGTATTATGAGACCTTTGCCCTCCAAAATCTGCAACTTTCTCCTGCCTCCCTCCCCTCCCATCCACCCCAATAAAATTGCCCAAAAGCTCTTCCACTTTCACAGCCTGCAGAAAGAGTACTAGCTACTAGTGTGGGCATTTATGAATCGCCAACACAGAAGGCGAAAGAAGGACGTCAACTGGCATCAAATTGCATGCATGAATTTAGAGGTAGAGACGCAAATTTAGCAATCATTATTATAATTTAAATAAAGGTACAGTACATCTCACTATTACAGGGGTGGGCAAAGGATGATGGGAGTTGAAGGCCAAAACATCTGGAAGGCCAGAAGTTGCTTCCACCTGTGCCTTATAGTATAGGTGCTAACTGTTGATGGGCAACAGTTTTTATAGTTCTTCACCTTTAAACCAGGATTGGACAGTACAGGCCTGTAAATAGAGTTCGGTCCTTCAAATAGAGGATTCGGTCCACCATGTAAAAGTGGACACAGGGCTACCCTAGCTACACAGAACTTTCAGTTACCCAAATTCCTTGATATGGAGATACAAGGGTTGGACACAAGGTTGAAACTGGTTTTAAGTGTGTAACGTAGATATGCCTGCAGATACGCTTTACCACACTTAAAAAAAGGAAAAAAGGAACGCAACCCATGCATTAATAGCAACCACATTGGCATACATTAAAAAAAAAATCAATAATGGTGCTGATTTGCAATCTCAACAGGCCAATTAAACGAACACATACAGGGGGAAAATTAATAGGCTCAAAGGCAATGAAAGACCAATAAGCGAATCACAAAGGTGAAGAAGAGCAGAACATTTAGGTAAAACTGGGATTTCAAGAAGGTTACATGTCCTCTTTCCTGCTAATAGCCTCTTCCACTTCGGCCAAACTAATTTCCTCTAGCATGCGCTTGGAGTTCGTTATCTTATACGAAGTGGGATTGTTTGTTTTTTTCACACACACAAAAATCAATTTTAATATATTTGGCAGTAACAATGAAATTTCACAGATAACGCTTTGCCGTGAAGGCATAAAAACTTTTAAAGGAAGGAAGAAAAACCTTAACCCTTGGTCGGCAAGTAGGGGCAGCGATTTTAGTTCTGCCCTTGTGGGCCAAAACTTAAGCAAAGGCCTCTCAATCCCTCTTCTCCTCTGGTCTCTCCTTTGGCAGAGTTCTCCTCATTACATACCGGAGTAGCTGACTTCCATTTCTGTTTGAGGTCTCTCCCACCCCACCCCCATTGCTGATAGTTTCACTCCATCTGCTCATTGCAGTATTAATTTCACTCTGAAATTGCCTGTCCTGCATTGTTTTAAGAACCATGAATGGGTTTGTTCTTGCGGTTCAAGATACAACAGGAAGACAAGGAGTGCCCTACCAGTCGTGCTCAAGGGCTCGTGTGTGTGTGTACATTTACCATACAGGTTTGTTAAAGTTAAGCTGTATCAAGATCCCCAACTCCGAGTTTTAACTTGTATGGATCTGGGGGAAGGGGGCAGAACCTTGAAAGAGGGCAAAGCGAGTAACTTGCACCCAGACCCGCAAATTTAACAATGAATCCTCAAAGGACAAATATAAGGACAGCAGTTAACTAGGGGCAATCCAGACTTCCGGTCCACATCACTAGTAAATCGCTAACCACATTAATTGCTATCCCTGGTCTTGCCTTATTTATTTATTTACTTATTTATTTATTTCACTTATATACCGCTCCCATAGCCAGAGCTCTCTGGGCGGTATACAGAAATTCTAAAATTGAGATAAAAACAAGTATACAAAATTTAAAATTTTAAAACACAGAACATACACACATACACTACAATCTGCTTTGCAGACCAGTTTAACCTTCCTGGCTCCCCACAAAGAATCCTGGGGATTGGAGCATGTTGATGGTGTTGAGGGTTCTCCTTTAGAGATTCCCTAGCCCCACGGCATGGAACTACTGCTCCCCAGGGAGAGGGGATGCCTGTGAACACCATTTACTGCAGGGGTACGCTTCGCTAGGCTTCTCCTCCTTCCTGAGCTCACCTCTACTTCCCCTTTCCACCTACTCAATTCTCCGCTTCACCGGGCCTTCATTACCCTTTCCTGTTTTATGTTCAAGCTGCCCCTTTGCTCTCTTCAACTTCCTTCTTTCCTCCAATCCCTGATGTTCACGTACAGACCTGCCTTTTCATTCCGATCCATCTCATTTGTCCATCCAGTCCAGTATTGTCTAGTCTGACTTGACAGCAGCAACCCAGAGTTCCTGGATGATGGCCTTTCCCAGTTCTACCACCCACAAACACCCCAAGATCCCTTTAGCAGGAGTTTCCAGGGATTGAACATGGGACCTTCAGCACGCAACGCTTGAGCTCAACCGTTTCAATGCTCACTTGGGCTCTCCTCTTCTCAATCCCTTTCCCATCATGCTCCTCTGCCTCTCTCCCCCATTTCAGACTCTTTTCCTATGTTCTGGGCTGGATGCAAGGAGGAAAGAGTGAGGAGTTGTAATTTGGAGGTGTAACCCAAACCTACCACTCACTATTGGAAGGAACAGGCAGAGTTAATTATTTTATGCTAAGATTCCTTGTTACAGTAATACACCCAAACAGCCTCAAAACAGAAGCCAGCATGCTCTTAACTGTTATCCTGATCAATTAAAAATATATATACTATACTTACCTATTAATCTACAAGTTGAATAGGTCGGTAAAATAAGTACCCAGTTAGCTGGGGGAAAGGTAATAACGGCCGGGGAAGGCAACGGCAAACCACCCCGCTATAAGGCCTGCCAAGAAAACGTCAGTGAAAGCTGGCGTCCCTCCAAGAGTCAGCAATGACTCAGTGCTTGCATGAGAGGTTCCTTTCCTTTTTCCTGAGTAATCTACCAATTGATTAATCTACCAGTTTAATGGACTTCAGCTTGCAGCCCTAATTATAATACCACGAAAAGGTGAGGAGGGCCTTGCTTACCTCTAGCAGCTGAACTGCACCTTCATGTTCTTTCTTAGCTTCAACCTGAGCCTGAAAAGACATAGAGAAATAGAGGAAGACAATTATGCCACATTCCTGTTATCCAACCCAACAGGTCTTTACGAACATTATGGCTGGTTGGTGGTTTTGAACATACTCTGGGGCCTTTAACATACTTTAAAAGGCTGCAATACAGAATCTTAGAGGCATATATTCCAGAACACCTTGCAGCAAAGCCTTGCAGATGGTGCATACTGACCTGCACATTTGTGTGAATAGGTCTGCGCAAGGGTTGTGCCAGGTATGCCCAGGCACACCCTAATGTCTCAAACAATAAGTGCCGAATTGAGAGGGCCACTGAGAGGGATCCAGAGGGGGATCCAGATGCAGCAGGAACAGTCCTCCGGCTGCCCTCTGACTGATCCACTGCTGCTGCCCCTGTCAGTGCTCTGTTACTCCGAGCAGAAGGAGCAAAAAGGAATCAGTCCACCAGGACCCATTCTTCAAAGAGGCCAGGAGGAGAGCCCCCGAAGGTTAATATCGCCTCATAAGCCCCTCCTCCAGGCAGTGTCACACAAAGTCCCACCAATGCCATGCATAGACTAGGGTGACCCTATGAAAAGGAGGACCGGGCTCCTGTATCTTTAACAGTTGTATTGAAAAGGGAATTTCAGCAGGTGTCGTTTGTATATATGGAGAACCTGGTGAAATTCCCTCTTCATCACAACAGTTAAAGCTGCAGGTGCCCTGCCCTCCTTTAAATCCAGTCACAGTATAGCTGCAGTATAGCTCCTGCAGCTTTAACTGTTGTGAAGAAGAGGAAATTTCACCAGGTGCAACATGCATACAAATGACATCTGCTGAAATTCCCTTTTCTATACAACTGTTAAAGATACAGGAGCCCTGTCCTCCTTTTCATATGGTTACCCTAGCATAGACCAAGGGGATTGGGGATGATGCTTCATCAATTCCTGGCCAACTTCACACACCTCCTGCACTCTTTTGCCTTCTAAAGAAACAGATCCTTCTTTGAGACCCTCTGACTACCTTGGAGAAATGGAGTGTGCAAAAATATCCTTTTGTTAAGAAAAAGAAGAGTGCAGTGCTCACTTTTTGCATTAGACCAATATCCCCTTTCTACTAGCATCTGATAATAATAATAAAAATAAAAATACACCAAACAAAATTGGTCTCTGGAGTGCAAACAATACCTTGGCAGGTAATAAGAAACCTTTGTCTTATCTATCATTGCAGGCTTAATGATAACGTATATCTTCCCAGAATTCAAGCCCATATCAAAAATGCAGAAAGCGACATACACATATGCGCTGTAAACCTAGGTTCGTGGCAAACTTGGTTATCTTATTAGATCTCCTTATCAGCATAGAGTCTGTGAGGACAATATTATGTTCTTCGTTCTGTGATTGGGAGGCTGGGTAGGACAGCCTGAGAGGGGAGAGATGTTTCATATATTCTGAAATACAATCGCTCCTGATTACACTATCAGAGGGCTAAGGTGAAACCAGTGGTTATTAGCTTTGTCTGTAGGAAACACAGCACTGGAAACACATAAAACCAATGGTTGCAGAGTCAAAGTCTACACCAGCCTTCCATGCTGATATGGCTCCATCTTCTATCATTTTTTGCTTTTTCACATGGAAGAGCTGCACCTGCAAATTTAGTGGGGCAGTCTGAAATTCTACCATCTCATTGTGTTTAATGCGCAGTTTGGCTTTAAGATGGGTGAGCAACTTTGTGGGGTGGGTGGATCTTGGGGCCATTTTTGCTCCCACCCCACCCCAGACCCACAACAGTCCTGCCATGGTGGCAGAAAAAAATTTGGCATTTCTGCTGCCAAATTTCGGCAGCAAACCACGACAGAGGATAAAAATGGCCAAATTTAGCTTGGCTGTAAGCAAAACTGTAGGCCCTGGTTGAGCCATGGGCTCTAGTGAAGCTGGGATGGGCCGGGACAGATGCAGGTAAGACCCCCCTTCCTCCTCTCCCTTACCTGCATCTGTCCACGGTCCCACGGCTGCTTCAACTGAGCCCGAGGACTCAAGCAGGAAGACCAGGCTGCAGCTGCGGCCTTGTCTTCCTGGTTGAGTCCTCGGGCTCAGTTGAAGCAGCCGCGGGACCACGGATGGATGCAGGTAAAAAAACCCTCCCCCTTGCCCCCTTACCTGGCTCTGTCACGGTTGCCGCATGGGTGGCAGCGACAGCAACAGGGCCAAGTAAACCCCCTTACCTTTTTTGCGGAGCTCCGGATCAAGGCGAAGGATCCGCCTTCACCTCGATCCGCTCCGCAACTCTCCGCGGCTCCCTCGATCCTCTTCGCCTCCGCCTTAAGGGGAGGCGAAGCCCCCCGATCCGCTCCTGCTTCTCCAGTCTGAGGAGAAGTGGAGCACATCCCTAGCTTTTACTGAATCCCTCCTTCAGGGAGGTTCCTTGAGTTGAAACCTCAGGCAAGTGGCTACTCTAGTGAACCTCCTCTCAAGTCCCCCTGCTTGACCCTGCGGCAGAGTCTGGGGAATCTGTCAACTCTGATGTTCCATCCACCTCCAACAGAGGCTGAGTTCCCAAACTGGTGTTGGGAGGATGACCTCTGAGCCTGGCCATTTTGTCCGATAACCTCCTGGGAAGATTCATCCTTGACTCCTGAAGAGTCTCCCTCCCCACTTCCTGTCTTGGCTGGTGTACATCTGGTTCTGGTTCTTCTTCAGTCTCCGAGTCTGATTCAGCCCCCGAAACCCAGTCCCCCACACTAGGAGAACGATCCTGATCCTGAAACTTACCTTCTGCAGGAGTTCAATTTCCTTCTGTTTTGCGTTGAGAACAGCCAAGGCTTGCTCATGCTCCAATTCCAGCTGTTGCCGCCGTTCAGCAGCCTCTCGCATATGCTGTTGAGTAGGAAAGGAAAGCAACCCATGAGTCTGGCTAAGCAACTGGTCCGCTACTGCTTAGGCGTGCAATGCTAATCTTTAAAAGGCACGGGGAGCCCTTTGGAGCAATGCCAAGTGAATGAAACAGGCGCCCGAGGAGTGTGGGAAATTTAACCATCCGACAATTCATTGCATGTACCGGCTGTCCCCAATCATAGCTTTCCAGCAGCAAATCACACGGATGCAGCAAGAGTTCCATCGAAGATTTTCTTCACATTATCCAAAGCTTTTTGTAAAGGCTGATATTATTTGTTAGATTTGCACCCCATTTCCTGGCTGATACTGGCCCCCAAATTATAATAGATCCTTTGTAAATAACAACAACAACAACAACAACAACAATAATAATAATAATAATTTATTACCCGCCTCTCCCTCTGGATCGAGGCAGGGAACAACACCAAACACAATATAATACATAGAATTAGTTAAAAGAGCATATAAAACCAATACAATATTAAAATAACAATCGCAGCATCTTAAAATTCTTAGGTTTAAAATTCATCTGAATAGGCCTGCCGGAAGAGACTAGTCTTTACGGCTGTCTTAAATTCTGAGAGACTTTAAGAGGTGATCCCTAATTGTTGCCATTTAATGTCTATCCAGAATTATATCATTAGGTTTTCTTTAACGTTTCTTTTTGACATGCTTTGAGATATCCACCAAGCAGGCTATAACACTTTGAAAAAGGTTTGAGAACAGTATATGGAAATGTGTCCTTGGCCTGAACAGTTGTCAATACTGTTGTCAACCATTATAAAGCAGTAGTGTAGATCCTGCTCCCAATATATTCCTGAATAAATTATTTTGATTAATAGGAGCTTTGTTTTGCCTTGGGATTGCTCAAACGCCTGACAAATGTCAAAACCTTTGAACAAGCAACAGGACACATTAAGTCTGATATCCGACAGGTGGAGCCATAAACAGTGAGTCAGAAAACCACAAACATGGAGCCAAAGCAGTACGGAAACTGGTAAGAAGGGCCATAGCTTGGTGGTTGGGCACATGCAGAAAGTCCAGATCCAATCCCGGGCATCTCCAGTTAAAAGTAGCAGGTGATGGGAAAAGATTCTGGAGACCCTGGGAAAGTGCCGCCTGTCAGAATAAACCATACTGGGCTAGATAGACAAAAAGGCTAGGTTCAGACAACATGTTAATCAATGCAGTGTGAAAACTCCACTCAACGGTTGAGTTTTTAGGGAGTACTCCCCACCCAACATGTTCTAACTCTACCATTGTGTAACTGTGGTCTACCATGGAGTTGAGTAAAATCCATCACGATGTTTGATCGACAGTTCCTTTGCCCTCTCTCCTGTCGCAGTTCTCCCGATGGTATCCCATCAGCCATTGGTGCTAAAAACCAATCTTGGCGGCTCTCCTAGAGGGGGACTGACTCCTTTTGCCGCTCTTGCCAGGGAACTCTGTAGCCAGTGGGAAATGTCAACACAATGCAATGGAAAACTCCACAGAGCCTTCCACACAACACACAACACAATGGTTGTGCAGGAACTCTCCTCTGCATGGTGTGGATATTCTGTGTGGAGTGTTTCCACACACACACCCCAAAAAAAACCCCTCTTGCCATTGTGTGGAGTTTTCCCGCCAGACAACACGTTTCCCAACAGTGGTGTAAAAACTCCACTGTGGAGTTCTAAAGCCACCGCTGAGAAACGTGTTGTCTGAACTGAACCAGCGTCTGATTTGCCTCAATATGAATCTGCATTAATATTGCAGATTAATAGGGAAAATGGAAGGAAAGGAAGTTATGAGTAAAAACAAGGTGAAGTAACACAGATTACTGAGAGCCAGTGTGGTGTAGTGGCTAAAGTGTCAGACTAGGAGTCGGGAGATCTGGGCTCTAGTCCCCGCTCAGCCATGGAAACCCACTGGGTGACTTTGGGCCAGTCACAGACTCTCAGCCCAACCTACCTCACAGGGGTGTAGTTGTGAGGATAAAATGGAGAAGAGGAGGAGGATTATGTACACTGCCTTGGGTTCCTTGGAGGAAAAAAGCGGGATATAAATAATAGATTCACCCATCCCTAGCTGTAGCCAAACTTTAATGTAATGAACAACTACAACAACAACAACAACTGTGGGCAGTGGTATCTGCCCCATGGTCAGGTCTTCATACTCTTGCCTCTCCCTCCCTGCCTTGTATTGCTTTCACCACTTGTCTGTTTTAGATTGTAAGCTCCTTGAGAGAAGAGATCTGTCCACATTGCCTATCTGACTCTGCAAAGCACCATTTCTAACCTGATGGCTTGGTATAAATCATCAGTGCATAAAAATGTGAACAGGGATAAAGTGCTGGCAGTTTCGTTTCGCAAATTATGGCCAACAGCCCTTGATTGTCCTATATTTCTTCTGATTGGTTTTGGAGCTAAAGCAGCACCATCCCTGCACAAGAGGGAGATGGAAGTAGGCTCAGGGGAAACCCAAGGCTTGCAGGAGAGAAAAGATTGTGAAGGAGAACCTGTCCTGTCTAACCCTACTGCCCCTGTTTTGGGAGAAGATGTTTCAGGTAATCAATCAGAATCAGATTCAGAACTAGAAGACGCAGCGCCAGACACCAGCCAGCCTGGACCAGTGGGGGAGGAAGCTCTCACGGGCGATTCCCCAGCTGGGAGTCAGCGCTCTCCAGAGCTTATCTCCTCAAGGCCAAATCCTACACACTCAGTGGGAAGTAAGCCTTCTTCCAGAGGTGAGCATCCCGACAAGCTAGCTGATGCTAGAGTCTGCCAGAAGCTCAAACGCTCGGGGCAGAAGGAAGGCGTGAGAAAGTCAGTTTGATTATGCCAGAACCTGCCCCTGCACCAGGCTCTCTGAAGTTACCGGCATTTGGGAAGTGGCTTGCTATTCTTCTTGAGCGGACAATTGTCTTACTTAGTTTGCATAGCTTTGCCTAGGGGGACGTTTCCAAGAGGTTAGATTCTATTCAGTTAGGAGAGGCATTTGTTGTTTAATAAAAGCTTGTGGATTACTTAGCAAGCCTCATCATTTGCCTCCCATCGAAAGCAGGAGTGTTCTGAGAAACACGACAGAACCTTCCCAAAAGAATCCACTGAGGATTGAGTGTGTTTAGTGGATATGGAATCCTGAGTGTCTGCTGGGCAAAAGAGAAAGAGAAAAAGGACAGGCAGACAACCAGTGGGAGAGAGTTTGTTGCAGGCTCCGATTCCACCTTTAAGCAAGTGGTCTTTGATAGCATCCCAGGAAATGGTTTAATCAGGCTGTCCTCTCTCCGCAAATTCTTGCATCTGTTGCCAACGGTTCCCATTAAATAGGCTGACAGGAAGTGGTGCCCGCCCAAGGACTTCAGTGTGGACAAAAGGGGTGGCAAATCTTCACTCCCCACTGCATAGAGGCCAACTTTCTGACTTGGAATTGTCTACATTTAGCTAGCAAAAGCAGCAAGAATCATTATGATTCTGCCTGTTTTTTGAAGGGCTAAAATAGGAATGAGAAGTATCTGAGCTTGCTTGGCAAAGCCTTTCTTTCTTTCTGCTTTTGTAAAGGGCAGGGGACAGATGTTGGAAAACGGGGTTTTCTTTCTTTCTCTGCTTAAAACTCAAAGGCAGAGTTGCTTTGTCTGCCTTTGTTCACGCTGAAATATACACACACTGTGCCTGGCCTGGCCTCCTTTTTTGCTTGTCCAACAAAGTTAAGATTGTAAAGCAGCATTTGAACTTCACTGCATCGCTCTGAAAGAGACCCCAGGAGTCAGTTCAATGAGCTGACAAAATTGGCAGGGGTTGGGAAATGAAGGGGAAGCCCAGCTAAAGAACGAAGGTACTACATGATTTTTTAAAAATTGTATAGACCAGCATGAACAATTTACAGTGCCATCGTATACATTTCTGCCCAGAAGTACCTCGAATGTGAGGAGCCTTGAATTCGAGAAAAATGTTCAAAAATTGGACCAGTGTCAGAGGAAAAGCAGTACGAAAATGCAGAATTTTGAAGAAAAAAAAGTGAATTTTCACACTTTAGTCTATGGGGGAAAGTTGCAAAACATGGGTGGGTAGGTGGGAAACCACTCAAAAATTCTGTGTGATTTTCCAGTTTGATTATTTCTTATTTATGCAATTTCCCCGTTCACGCAAATTGAATAGCACTCACTACCGCTCATTGGCTGCCTATACGTTTCAGAGCCCAATTCAAGGTGTGGTTTTAACCAATAGAGCCCTACATTGGTTGGGACCGCAATATCTGATGGAACGCCTCTCCCGACATGAACCTACCCATACACTGCGCTCAACATCTAAGGTCCTCCTCCGAGTGCCTACTCCGAGGGAAGCTCGGAGGATGGCAACAAGGGAGAGGGCCTCTTCAGTGGTGGCCCCCCAACTGTGGAATGATCTCCCCGATGAGGCTCACCTGGTGCCAACACTGTTATCTTTCAGGCGCCAGGTGAAGACTTTCCTCTTCTCCCAGGCATTTAACAGCATTTAACAATGCTAAGTTTGTTTTGTAATGGACCCCAGAACTGTTGTTTTTAAATGGATACTCTTGTTTTTATACTGCTGTTTTTATGTTTCTGATGGTTTTTAAATTTTGTATACTTTTTAAATGTTTACTGTTTTTAACTTTTGTAAACCACCCAGAGAGCTTCAGCTATGAGGCGGTATATAAATGTAATAAATAAAATAAATATATAAATAAGGAGAGATGAGCCTCAAGCTGATTCTTGGAGAAACTGGGAGAAGGGGAATATCGTTTGCTTGCCCATTTCGACTTGAACTGGTGACTTTGGGAGATATAGGCCAAGGACTCTGACTAGGCCATTTCAAGTCAGGCCCAGACCCATTTGAGTCTGGTTCCAGCTCGAAATGGGGTTTATCTCCAGTCAGAAGACGTTTACTTCTTGGGAGGAGAGCAATGACAAATCTTGATAAAATAGTTAAGAGCAGAGACACCACACTGACAACAAAGGTCCGCATAGTTAAAGCAATGGTATGCCCCGTAGTAACCTATGGCTGCGAGAGCTGGACCATAAGGAAAGCTGAGCGAAGGAAGATAGATGCTTTTGAACTGTGGTGTTGGAGGAAAATCCTGAGAGTGCCTTGGACTGCAAGAAGATCCAACCAGTCCATACTCCAGGAAATAAAGCCAGACTGCTCACTTGAGGGAATGGTATTAAAGGCAAAACCGAAGTACTTTGGCCACATAATGAGAAGACAGGACACCCTGGGGAAGAGGCTGATGCTAGGGAAAGTGGAAGGCAAAAGGAAGAGGGGCCGACCAAGGGCAAGATGGATGGATGATATTCTGGAGGTGACGGACTTGACCTTGGGGGAGCTGGGGGTGGCGACGGCCGACAGAAAGCTCTGGCATGGGCTGGTCCATGAAGTCACGAGGAGTTGGAAGCGACTGAACGAATAAACAACAAAATCAGAGGCAGCATGTTTTAATAGTACTTCTTAGGATCACCAGCAGGAGGCAATTCCTGGCCACCTGTCCTGCTTGTGAGTGTCCTGGGTTAGCCACTGTGCAAACAAAATGCTGGACTAGATGGGGTTTTGGTCTGGTCCAGCACGGCTCGTCTTATGTTCTTTTGAGCTTTCGACAGGGATACTGACATAATCCAGGTGGTTTTCAAGGTCAGCTGGGGATTGGCAGGGAAGGGGGGTGGGATTGCACGTCATTTGGAAGGTTGGACCTCCCTTTTCAAACTGCTCTGTCCCTTTTTTCTACAAAGGGTGTGCATGCTCCCAGGGAAGAGATTGTCCCCCGGGAACAATTTTCAAGGGGACCACTGAGATTTATTTTCATAGAATCATAGAATAGCATAGTTGAAAGGGGCCTACAAGGCCATTGAGTCCAACCCCCTGCTCAATACAGGAATCCACCTTAAAGCATCCCTGACAGATGGTTGTCCAGCTGCCTCTTGAATGCCTCTAGTGTGGGAGAGCCCACAACCTCCCTAGGTAACTGATTCCATTGTCGTACTGCTCTAACAGTCAGGAAGTTTTTCCTGATGTCCAGCCGGAATCTGGCTTCCTGTAACTTCAGCCCGTTATTCCGTGTCCTGCACTCTGGGAGGATGGAGAAGAGATCCTGGCCCTCCTCTGTGTGACAACCTTTTAAGTATTTGAAGAGTGCTATCATGTCTCCCCTCAATCGCCTCTTCTCCAGGCTAAACATGCCCAGTTCTTTCAGTCTCTCTTCAGAGGGCTTTGTTTCCAGACCCCTGATCATCCTGGTTGCCCTCCTCTGAACACGCTCCAGCTTGTCTGCATCCTTCTTGAATTGTGGAGCCCAGAACTGGACGCAATACTCTAGATGAGGCCTAACCAGGGCCGAATAGAGTTAACTGCCCCAGGAAAGGATATATATATATATATATATATATATATATATATATATATATATATCACCGTCGACATTAACTGTGATTCAAATGGCTTCTTGAATGTCATTGCCTTTTTTTTCCCCAGGAAAATAACTGGGACAAGGCATGGAAAGCGACTCAAATTTAATTCCACGCTAGAACGCGGCGATCAAAGGGGATTGTCGCCTGCTCAGCAGACATGACTCCGATGCTGCAATAGTGATGGGGTGGGGGGCACGGGACAGGAAAGGAAAGAGGGAAAGAGAGAGAGAGAGAGAGAGAGAGCTATTTCCTTTGAGATGTTATATTTAACTTTTCAGGGCATTAAGCTGTTTCAGCACATTTCAGGCCTGGCTCTTCTGCCAAGTTAATAGGTCCCGATATGATGAAAGAGTGAGTTAAAACCACTCCTTCTCAATGCAGCAGCTGGGTTGCTGGGTTTTTTTTTAATCTTGTTTTGTTTTGGCACTCTCTTTTTTCTCCTTTAAATTCCAAAGATGGAGGAATGGCAAAGCAAAGGAAGCACTCCTCTTCTGGACAATTTTTTTTTGGTAAGGTGTGGGTGGCTAACCTGTGGCACAGAGCCCCATAAGTGACACCCCCCCCCAATGATTGAGCCCCACCCTGCCTTCCCCTCTATTTGAACATTTCAAGATTCTGCACTCACAACGTCAAGCCTGGCCTTGTGTTTCAAACGTTCCTCCTATTTATTTGCCGAGCGTCTTGCTAACAACAACAAGAACAGGCACTTACATAGCATATTGCAGGAGCCAAACTGCTTTGCACACACTTCCACACACGCACACACATCCCAAATTATCTCTCTGCATACCTTTAGGACCTGCTCTAGGTTCTCCAGTTTGGCTTGGAGCTGGTGTTTCTCCTTCACAGCCAAATCCCGTTCTTTGGTCACTGCGGCGTGGGTTTCTCTAAGCTGATCATAGTCTGTTTTCACCTATAAAGCAAGAAAGGAAAAACCACGGGAGCACAAAATTGCAAAGCAAACAAAAGAGAGGAAAGAACCATGAGAGCACAAACCAGCCTTTCAAGAGACTCCATCGCCATGAAAGAAGAACTCTGTGATTAATTACTGATCCCCAAAATGATTTTAAAAGAAAAGAAAAGAAGCCTGTGATGATGACCCAATAATCCTTGGGCCGGTTCACTTGCTCACCCAGTTGAAGATCCTATGTATGCCGTGGAGGAGTGGGGCCATACATAGGAGGAGGGAGGTGTACGTAGCCTGGCAGAAATGTGTTATGTGGGAATGTGGTTGCGTGAGCAACATGGGCACCTATTGAAGAGTGGTCATGACATCACTGATGTATTACTACCACAGCCCTGGTTCAGACAATGCACTAAACCATGCTGCTAAACTCCAAAATGGTTAATGGAATGCATTAAGGCCAAGAGTGCCTACTATCAGCTTTGGCTGATACTCCAGCTGCGCCCCTTCTTAGAGTCAGAAGACCTAAAGACAGTAGTGCATGCGCTGGTAACCTCAAGGCTCGACTTCTGCAATGCGCTCTACATAGGGCCACCATTGTACCTAGTTCAGAAACTTCAACTAGTTCAAAATATGGCAGCCAGGTTGGTCACCGGTACACCTAGGGATGACCACATTACACTAACATTAAAATCACTCCACTGGCTGCCAATTAGTTTCCAGGCAAAGTACAAAGTGTTGGTCATTACCTTTAAAGCCCTAAATGGTTTGGGTCCAGGTTACCTGCGGGATCGCCTTCTCCCATACAGTCCGCCCCGCACACTCAGGTCCTCTGGGGTGAACTTACTTCAGTCAGCTAAAACTAGGCTGACATCAGTTTCCCAGAGGACCTTTTCTTCTGTCGCCCCCAGATTGTGGAATGGCCTGCCGGAGGAGATTCGTACAATTAACTCTCTGTGTGATTTTAAGGCAGCTTTAAAGACTAGCCTTTTCCGGCAGGCCTATCCAGATCAATGTAAAATCAAGAATTTTTAAGATGTATTGATTCTGTACTAATGTTGTTCCCCATCTCGATCCAAAGGGAGAGGCGGGTAAGAAATAAATATTATTATTATTATTATTATTATTATTATTATTATTATTATTATTATTATTATTGTCTTTCAGGATTCGGGCTAGCATCAAGGGTAGGCACGGTTGGGCCCCTGCCGAGAACCCACACCCCAGAAGGGGCCCACTGGCAAGAGCCGGCTGAATCTGCTCCTCCTCTTCACCATGGCCCCATGCTGGTTCACCTGCCTCTTGCTCTGGCCCCCGGCAGTGGTGGCAATGAGAAGGGTGAGAACACCACCGCTGACTTGCTCACTGGCTTTTTGCCTGTTAAGCAGGCAAGTGGTAGCAATGCTAAGAAAGGTAATGAGAAGCAATAGCAACTGGTGGCAATGATGCTGAGGGAGGAGGCCCATTGAAGGTGCCCTACCTAAGGGCTCTGAAAAACATTAGAAACACAGGGGGGGAGCCAAATGTGGGTGCAAGATGCAGCTTTCTGATAGGAAAGAAAGGAACCACTCGTGCAAGCACTGAGTCATTACTGACTCTTGGAGGGACGCCAGCTTTCGCTGACGTTTTCTTGGCAGGCCTTATAGCGGGGTGGTTTGCCGTTGCCTTCCCCGGCCATTATTCCCTTTCCCCCAGCTAGCTGGGTACTCATTTTACCGACCTCGGGAGGATGGAAGGCTGAGTCAACCCGAGCCGGCTGCCTGAAACCAGCTTCCGCTGGCATCGAACTCAGGCCGTGGGGAGAGTTTCGGCTGCAGAAACTGCTGCTTTACCGCTCTGCGCCACACGAGGCTCTTAGCTTTCTGATAACCTCAGTTCAATTAAGAACTACCGCTTTCTAGCCCTTCATGGATGAAGAAAATATGTCCTTGTGGGTAAAGCTTCAGAAATTATTGGAAACCAGAGGAATTGCTGGATAAGTTTTCCACTAGTGAGAAGGACCTGCTTCAGTGATCAGGCACATGCACTGGTTCTTGAGACGAGACATCTGGCATCCACTTCCAGCACTGAAATTTCTAGGGAACTGAGCTCTGAAGAATGACAGTTCTTGCAAGTCACACTACAAATTTGAACAAGACATCCCTCAAAAGACAAACCACAGGGACAGGACAAGGACACTGGTTTATGCAGGGACAGCACAATAGGACCACCACCCATTAAACAGGGACCGATGGAACTTATGCAATTGCTGTTCCAGGGTCTGAGCTCAGGATGTGGTTTCCTTTCATACAGAATCTGGAATGTTTAATTAATTTATTTGGCACAGTGGGCTGCGCACATCCCTACGCTGGTTGGCATTTAAACACAGCACGCAGTCAATAGACCCTTATTATTTTCTCCTCCCCTCTCAATTTGGCCTTGAATTGGGTGCACATCTGCAACCTATTTCATCTGTTGCCTACCCAATATGTTCATGGAGTCTGTCAATCCCATTTATTTGTGTTTATACAAGTGGATCTAATGATGGCTTCAGCAAGCTGCTGTCTTAGGAACATATGCGCTATACATGAAATGAAACAATCACATCAGAACACCGAAGGTCCCCCAGTGGCAGGAAGGGATGGTTGACCTAGTTTGAAGGACTAGCAGTAGATACAGCCCTGATTCTTGGATGATGCTTTGCTCTGGGATGAACTGCAAAAGGGTAGCCTTGCCCATTACACCCAAGTTATACACACACACACACACACACACACACACACACACACACACACACACAGTCCTCTGGCAACATGAAGAGTACCAGATTTTTTTATGGCATAAGCCCCAATAAATCTGTTAGTCCTTAAGGTGACATGGGATTCTGTTTCGTGGTTGCTCTGGGTTAATGCTTCACTCAGTGGTTTTATTCTGAGTTAAGTCCTCCAGCTCGAGAAGACAGGGCCAATGAAACTGCAGGTTTGTTAATAGCAGAAGAATCAATTAAAACTACAAACCATAATTTAGAACAGATAAACAAGAACATAAGAACCTAAGAAGAGCCCTGCTGGATCAGACCAAGAGTCCATGTAGTCCAGCACTCTGTTCACACAGTGGCCAACCAGCTGTAGGCCAGGGACCGACAAAGCAGGACATGGTGCAAGAGCACCCTGCCACCCATGTTCCCCAGCAACTGGTGCACACAGGCTTACTGCCTCAAATACTGGAGATAGCACCAACCATCAAGGATAGCAGCCATGGATAGCCTTTGCTTCCAGGAACTTATCCAACCCCCTTTTAAAGCCATCCAGATTGATGGCCACCACCACATCCTGTGGTAGTGAGTTCCATAGCTTAACTATGTGCTGTGTGAAGAAGTCCTTCCTTTTATTTGTCCTGGATCTCCCACCAATCAGTTTCATAGGATAACCCCGGGTTCTAGTATTTTGAGAGAGGGAGAAAAATGTCTCCCCGTCCACATTCTCCATATCATGCACAATTTTGTACACCTCTATCATGTCTCCCTTCAGCCTCCTCTTCTCCAAGCTAAACAATCCCAGTTGATGTAACCTTCCCTCATAGGGCAGATGATCCAGCCCCTTAATCATTTTAGTTGCCCTTTTCTGCACTGCACTGCACTGCACTGTGGGGAAAACAGGGCAAATTAATACTGGATAGGACGGAGGCCAAGGAAACCCTATTTACCTAGGGGGCACCACGCAAATGCTAAGTCCTCTTGCCTTACGCAATGAGAGCCACCCAAACCCCAGGGTGGGCCTGTTGGATCCACTCTCCGCTGACCCGAAGGACACTTCATGGTAAGTCCAACTTTCTGTTCTCGGTCAGCAGAGGAGTGGACCCAACAGCAAAGGGATGACCAACAGCAGTATCCCCCCCCCCCCAGGGTGGGCCTGGTGACTCACAGAACCTGTTGCTGAACCCGGCGCCCCAAGCCGAGGCAGCCTTGTTGGTCTTGTAATGCTGGATGAGCCCCGCGGCAGCCCTGCAAATGTTCCTCAAGGCATCACCACACCCTAGAACAGGGGCGTCGATCCTTTTTCAGTCCAAGGGCCGCATTCCAGTTTGGTAACAATTTCGGGGGCCGCATTCCAGTGGCGGGAGGAACCGAAAGCAGAAAGAGACGGGGCTAAAAGAGCAGCTGGCTACTAAGACCGTGCAGAAGCCTTTCAACCTTTTAGAATAGGAGGGGCAGGGAATTGTACAAGATCCAGCAACCGCCAAAGAATGTGGTCATTTAGGGAATACTGGATACCAGTAGGGTGACCAACTGTCAGGATTTCCCCGGATTTGTCCTGCTTTTTGTTCTTTCCATGGTGTCAGGGTGGATTTTCTATAATTTTCAGTAATGTCCTGGAATGACACACCTTCCCCTTTAAGGCTGCCATTAGCATGGCAGGAGGGAATGACATGCTTTCTTGAGGCACATCAGTCCCCCACCCGAGCTCCAATTGAGGTCTTAAAGAGGAAAGGGGGTCATTCGTGGACATTATAGAAAAGGCCCCAATTGGAGTGGATAGTGGTAGTGCAGAATGAAATCCTTTCCCCTCCTCCACTCCAATCGGGTTCTTTAAGGTGGCGGGGGAATAACGTACTTTCTGTAGGACTCAGAAAGCTGCTTCCCCGTACACACACTAAGTGTCCTCTTTTTTCGTTTCCCAAATATGGTCACCCTAGATACCAGCATATGAATACTTATAATCAATAAAGTCCTGAGCACAGGCCAAGAAGCCAGGTGATTATTTCTCATCTTTTTTTTATTTTTTACCAGATCTGGAGTGCAGGGATAAATGAAGCACAAGTATGGGTTCCTTATCTGCCTCCTGAGATATTACCTGGTCATACTGCAGTGCTTTGTGGGATATGCTTGCATATTGGAGGCTCAGGCGATTCTTTTCATGCACAGCATCCTTCCATTCATTTTCCTAAAATGAAAGAGGAAAAGTACTAAAGCACGTCTTATTAAATGACCTCCATTAACCAGTGAGGAATGCCTCTGATATATCCAGGGCATTGTGGGAACTGTAGTTTGGTGAGCACTTCTTGGGTGTGTGTGTGTGTGTTTTTTAAAAAAAACTTCTGTACCATGTTTTCATCCAAAACGTCAATCATCAATGTAATATTAAAACCACAATAAGACAACGAAACTAATAGATGAAAAGAAGAAGAATACTATTCACCTAGCTAAAACCATACAATCTTGACCTGGAATCAAAATGGACACTAGGGGCCTTTCTACACCTAAGGATTATCCCAGGGAAATGGAGGGATTGTCCCTGCCTGCTCCCGGGATCCCTTGTGTGTCATTTGCATGCACAGGGATGATCCCTGGAAAAAAGGCAGGCGTAGAAACGGCTTGTGTCAGCAGTACGTGTAGTTCCCTTGGGGCGGGGCATATTTCAAAAAAAGGTGATTTTAGCCTTGTCTGTTTCCAAATGCCTATAATCAATGGTGGGTCCAGTTTAGTTCCAGAACATTCATTATCCCTCCGTGAATCCGTATGCGGTTCCAGAGTCAAACAAGTTTTACACTGTTTAACGCAGCCTTTCCCCAGATGTTTTACATGATGACTCTGAGCATTCCTGAGTGGAGTGGAGTGCCGGAGGAGACTTGTCAACTTAACGGTCTACTAGCATTCAAGAAAGCTATAAAGACTGATCTCTTCCGGCAGGCCTATCCAGTGGAATTTTAAGATGTTTTTAGAATGTTTTTAGGAATTTTTTTTTGTGGGGGGATGTTTTTAACAATGTATATTAGGTTTTAATTCAGTTTTATGTATTTTATCATTTATTGTTGTTCCTCGCCTCATTCAGAATGGAGAGGCGGGTAAGAAATATTTTATTATTATTATTATTATTATTATTATTATTATTATTATTATTATTATTAGCCATGGTGGCTGGGGCTGATATGTCAAAGTGAGCACCATATTGGGGAAGGCTGGTTTAACCTGTTCAAAATCAATGGCTTTTCTGCCCCAGATGATATTGACAAAGACAACACACAAACTCACACACAGCCACTACAAGCCACAGGAAGGGTAATACAGCTTCAACTTTCCCACGCTGGCATTCATATAAATTAACCCATAAACATGCAATCTAGTCTTCCAAGCTTCAATAAGGTTTCACTTATCACCAGCTAATGTGACATCGTGGGCTCTTTCTTTAAAAGCAAATACACAATAATAATAATAATAATAATAATAATAATAATAATAATAATCCGTACAAGCTCAAAACTTGCTTCCCAAATCCCTAGGTTTCTTTTTATAAACAGAGATGAATGTATGAAACCAGGGAGGCTTAATTTTAAAATAAAATTCTGCGTGGAAAATGAAATCAGATGCCATAACATCGGTGAGTTCATTAGCATCAGCAAGATTAAAATATGCAAGGGAGCCCAACCGGCTCAGTAACTTTTCCTAATGAAATTCAGAGCTTAACATTTCTTTTATTGCCACCTTAAGACATAGATTCTATCAGGGCTGAAATGAAACACAAAACCTACAGGCATCGACATGATATAGAAATGCTTGTTGTTCCATATCCGGGAATATTTTTGGAATATGTCCCAAAGCTAATCTCTAAATCATAATTCCTTGAGCAAAATCCTTAAAAAATAATAATCAATTTCCCAAAACAGATACAAACAATGTTGGATAAAGGTAACTTCCAGGTTCCCCCCATAGTTGCATATTTCTAATAACCTTTTGGCATCCGTGAAATACAGCGATTCTTTTGGCTTTCAGTTTTCCAGTTTAATAGGAAGTCAAGCCACTGAATGGCTTTAACTGGCTTGCACTCAGTAATACCCTGCAGGAGAAATGCAAGCTCATTAATGAACAAACGCTTCTTCTTTTTTTAAAGTTACCTTATACGTCAGTTGCATCGTTGCAGAAAGAAAGCCAGACTATCTTCTGAGGTTCGAAATAAACGCGACATTAAAAAAAAAAAAAAAAGTAGTAACAATCTTTCAATAGGTACAAGGCCGGCCAACTCCGAAAAAATCACAGTGGGGTGACGGCTTCAATAGATTTAACACAATCTGACACCACTGTCTGTGTAGCAAGGTTCTATATCGCCTGGAGTTAAGCATCTGTTGTCCTGTGTTCTAGTTAGCTCATGCATCAATTTTTGTATTTGAAAACAAAATCTGTGCACTGCTGGAATGTGAAATTATTCAGTGTGCGACAAGGGCTGGGGGAAGGCGGAAAGGCACTGACCTCTTTGGGAGCTATTGTCTTTTTCCAGACCTACAAAATTCTCTGCACTGAACATGTTGCTGGCCAATGCTCCATACTGTTCTTTGCACCCAGCTTTCTAAGAGTGGTGTTCCTGTGATCCCCCAAGGAAGGCCGGAATGACTGGTGACCTGCCAGGTGCCACACAGTCCTCTTGTCACATATCATTGGATTTTGGATGCTGGACAACCTCCGCTACCACATGTGTGTCTGTTTTTTAGTTTTAGTTTTTGCAGTGTCATGCAGGGAGCAAATTAAAAGCAAGCAAACCCAAGGGTAGGGTGGAACATGAGAAGTTAGGAGAACTGAGCATCCAGGAAGTCATGCAAATAGTATCAGGTGTGAAGCTCGGTCATGAACTTCTCCAGCCCCTTCCCCTTGGAGATTGACCTGGCGTCTTCCTTGCTTTCCTTCAGGAGATTGCAGCCTTCCCCCCTGCCATGCTAGCTTTCTAGGTGCAGGGATGTTTGATGTGTCTTAAATGGAGGAGCATTTAGCCGCACGGGGCCTCACCTGAGTCTGACTTTGAAGAAGTTACAGCCCAAGCACACGTTTACCTCTGCAGTGAGAACTATGCCCTGGTTTATGATGCTTTTTGGATTTGAACTACAGGGCCGGTGTCCAGAGTTGGCATGGTTGGGGCCCTGGAGAAGGCCTATGAAATAGGGTGACCAACTGTCAGGATTTCCCCGGATTTGTCCTGGTTTTTGTTCTTTCCATGGTGTCAGGGGGGATTTTCTATAATTTTCAATAATGTCCTGGAATGACACACCTTCCTCTTTAAGGCTGCCATTAGCATGGCAGGAGGGAATGACATGCTTTCTTGAGGCACATCATTCCCCCACCCTGAGCTCCAATTGAGGTCTTAAAGGGGAAAGTGGGTCATTAGTGGACATTATAGAAAAGGCCCCAATTGGAGTGGATGGTGGTGGTGCAGAATGAAATCCTTCCCCTCCTCCACTCCAATCGAGTTCTTTAAGGTGGCGGGGGAATAACGCACTTTCTGCAGGACTTAGAAAGCTGCTTCCCCACACACACACTAGGTGTCCTCTTTTTTGGTTTCCCAAATATGGTCACCCTACTATGAAAGGTCCCCGGAGTTGCTCTTCCTCTTCACTATTATGAAAGAGGAAGAGGCTGCAAGAAAGGCAAATGCTATTTTGGGCTGCATTGATAGAAGTATAGCTTCCAAATTGCGTGAGGTACTGGTTCCTCTCTATTAGGCCCTGGTTAGGCCTCATCTAGAACTGCATCCAGTTCTGGGCTCCACAATTCAAGCGTGTTCAGAGGAGGGCAACAAGGATGATCAGGGGTCTGGAAACAAAGCCCTATGAAGAGAGACTGAAACAACTGGGCATGTTTAGCCTAGAGAAGAGGAGATTGAGGGGAGACATGAGAGCACTCTTCACATACTTAAAAGGTTGTCACACAGAGGAGGGCCAGGATCTCTTCTCGATTCTCCCAGAGTGCAGGACACGGAATAATGGGCTCAAGTTACAGGAAGCCAGGTTCTGGCTGGACAGCAGGAAAAACTGTTAGAGCAGTATGACAATGGAACCAGTTACCTAGGGAGGTCGCATTCAAGAGGCAGCTGGACAACCATCTGTCAGGGATGTTTTAGGGTGGATTCCTGCATTGAGCAGGGGGTTGGACTCGATGGCCTTGTAGGCCCCTTCCAACTCTACCATTCTATGATTCTAAGATAACCTGCTTGTTCACCTGCCTGTTGCTCTGGCCCAGACAGTGGTGGTGGTGAGAAGGATGAGATTCCACTGCCTACTTACTCACTGCCAATTTACTCTCTGCCTGTCAAGCCAGCAAGTGGTAGCAATGATGAGAAAGACGATGAAGAGCAAGAGCAGTTGTTGACCATGGACGTGAGATGGTGGACTCCCTGAGGAAGGGGGCAGAAATGAGGGTGTCTTGCACATTGGCCCTCAAGACCTGGATCCAGCACAGACTGCAGGGCTAACAAATTTGAATTGAGGTTGGGGTGAAAGGTAGTGTGAAAAGTGGACCAAGTCAGAAAAGGACCTGGAGTTGGTTGTTGTTGTTGTTGTTGTTGTTGTTGTTGTTGTTATTATTATTATTATTATTATTATTGCATTTTTATACCGCCCAACAGCCGAAGCTCCTTTTAAATGCCTTCACTGTTAAAAGCCGCCTTGAGTCCTAGTATTGGGAAAACAGTGGAATAATAATAATAATAATAATAATAATAATAATAATAATAACGACAACAACAACAACAACAATAATAATAACAACCACCAACTGAGAATAAGCTAAACCACACAGAAAGTTGTTATTGTTGTTGCTATTATTATTATTATTATTATTATTATTATTATTATTATTATTGAGAAACCATCTGCATTTTTAAATAAGCTCAGTTCCACAATTAGGGTTTCTTTTTAAGATGCAAATTAAAACATATCCTAATGAAAGAGGATCAACACAACACAATTGGAGCTCCTTCCTTAATGATAGTGCATCGTCTGATAATACAGGACATAAAAATAGCAGGCGCTGAAAACAAAGGAAGAAAGTGCCCGCCCAAGGCATGGGGCTCCTTCTGTGTAAACAGGAATGGCTTCCCGAAATCCAGGTGCTTTACAGCAATTAAAATCTCCGTAAAATTAAAAGCACAGAGCATTAAAAAAACAACACAAGCCAGATTAACACAAAACAATTTGCTGGAAAGATTCAAATATACTCAAAGCCCGGCGGAATAGAAATGTCTCATCCGCCCACCTGAAGTGCATGAGAGAAGGGGCCAATCTAACCTGGGAGGGAATTCCATAAGTGGAGCATCACTACTGAGAAGACCTTGTGCCTCCAAAGAGGGCTACAATTGATTGGCAGGTTCACGCGAGAGGAGGCAGTCCTTCAAGTATCCAGGTCCCAAGCTATCTAGAGCCATGTAAGTAAGAGCCAGGGCCTTGAACTGGGTGCAAAACCACACTGGAATTCATGGCAGCGTCTTGCAGGATTTCCTATTCCGTAACTATAGGATTCACCTGGACCACATGGGTAGGTGATATTCTTGTTATCTGTACTGGTCTGGAAACAACCACATAGGTAATTGGGAATGAGTAGCCTGTAATGGCAAGCAAGAGTATCTCATGTTATTAAACAGCAACAATTTTTGTTTCAAAAAGTGGCTATGAAGACTTAATGCCAAATATCAAATCCCAACACAAATTGAGCTACAGTGTCAGTGATATTAAAATCTCTCTTTCTCTCTCTCTCTCTCTCTCTCTCTCACACACACACACACACACACACACTGGCTGAGTTCGGGCAACACGCTAATCAACCACCGTTTGCCATTCTGTTCCTATTACCTGCCCACCCAGTTGATTAGAGTGTCGTCCGAACTCAGCCAATCTCTCTCTCTCTCTCTCTCATAGTACAACTTTCCAGCTCGGACAAGAAATTGCATCTCTATTAGACCATAAATGTCCACACTAAAATTTCATCAGACATCCCCAACACATTTTTCCATTCATCCTTTTCTCCACATTCATGAGGGCAAGAAACTTGTCTTTTTGCTGCTCGTGGTTCCCTGGCTTCGTAGAGGTTGGAATAGCCCTTAGCAAAAACGTCAAGCAAACAGAGGCAGCGGTCAGAGTTGGACACATTGTGCCTACTCTGTCTGAGTGAAGTCATGCGTGCTGGGAACCCTAGCGATGGCATCTACTATGGCATGCCCTTATCGACCCCTAAGGGAGAGGTCTCTCCACTTCAATCTTCGGGGGGGGGGGGCTGTACCACAGGAGGCGGGGGTACAACCGCATCCCTCAGCCTACTGCTCTCCCCTGGCTTCAAACTGTACAGGCTGCAAAACTGTGCGGTGGTTAGGGAAGACTGCCCCTTGTGGCTGAAGATGTTACCGCAAGGCTTCAACCACATGAATTAAATTTAAATTAATTTAATTAAAAGGAATTAATGCATTTTTAAAACAAAGCAATCCCGAAGTGCACTCCCCCAGGGTGCCCTTAGTATGCAGTTCCAGATCTCTAGGTTTCATGATCACAGTGCTATGGCACTGATGGACACACACAGACACAAACACACACAAAGTCTTTTATAATCATAGATGAAAGATGAGATTTTTTCAGGGTACCAAACACCCTTCCAACCAAAAGACTCCTCACATTTAGTGGCAATCTCAGTGGAGGCACACAGAACTGCGGCGATAAACTCAACACATCATACCTTTGCAGCATGAAAGGAGCTGTGAGCGGCAGAGACCAGGGGGAATTCACTTCCAGGTAATTAAAGTACAGTAGCAGAAGATTAAATTTGTGCAGGCTATTAAAAAAAAATACAGCTCAAAAGCTCTCACGCTTTTATATTTAAATTGCTAAGCACCATATGCTCATTGGTATCTCGGGAGTCTCTTCATCTCTCATACCTCCTTTTTCTCTCTCCATTAAAGCAGAGATGGGCAACAGAAAACCCAGAACCATTAAGAGTGGCACTTTTCCAAAAACCCACATCTTATGGTGAGTGTCTGCAGACCCTCTATTAATGTCATAAATTTATATAGGGCTAGTTCTTGTGTACCTGGCAACAACCCTGTCCTCATCCTGAGCATTATCTTGTGACGCGCATGCCCCGCCTCAATTCAACACTGCTGAAGTCTCCTCTCTGCCTGCTGAGCACCGCATTAATTTCTTCTGCAATCGCCTGTCCTTTTGAAGCCGTTTTCTCAACCCAAAGCAAATTGTAAATTAAATGATGTGGAGTTGCCCTAGGACTGGAGAGTGGAAGGGAAGCACACATTGGCTTCTGCCATTAGCCAGGGTGTGGAGGGACTCTGGGAGGCTGTATGGCCTGCTTCCCAGGAATAACTTCAAGCCAAGGGGGAGACCAGTCTGGGTCATCCACTGGCCAGAGAAGAACCAGTTGCAGGGAGCTCATTTCCTCCGTCCTCCCAGAAAGAACACAGTTGCCTTGGGGCTGCAGAAGAACAGGGAAAGGAACACCCCAGCCCTATCCATTGGCCTGAGGAACAAGAGCCAGCAATTGCTCTTCAAGCAAGAACACCAGCAAAGGAAGATCAGCCTCACTGAAAGAGCATTTCAAATGCCCGCCTATAACTAGGGATGTTGTGAGCACTCCACTGGGTCTGGAGTCTGTCTGACGGACTGCCGTGCGCCCAGCTCCAGCTCCTCAAGCGGTGAGGCGCTCACGGGGCATGCTCATTGAGCACCTTGTAGCTTGGGAAGCGCCTGACAGAGCAGCCCGCCCCTTGCTGAGCTGCCCGTTGCTGAGGAAAATGGCGGCCGGAGCATTTCCTGTAACGTCATGTTGCGTAAATGGCAACTCTGCACCTGCTGTTTACGCAACATGACCTTGCAGGAAATGCCCCAGCCACCATTTTCTGCAAGACGACCTTCCTGGAAATTCCCAAGCCACCATTTGGCACAACCATGGTGGCTCACAATGGTTCCACGGGCTACGGCAGGTTGCAACAGCGGTTTGTGGAATTCACCCATCCCTATTTATAACTCACCGCCTTGTTCTGGCCTCAAAAAACTAATCAACCTCCTCTTTCTTCTCCCTCCACTCCCCTCCTCTTGTGCATCTTGTCATTTTAGTTCATAAACCTGATGGGCAAGGCCTGTTGCTCTTTTTTAAAAAAATAAATAAATGATGTGAGCCTCTTCAGGTGACAATAATTGCCTGGATAGTGGTCTAAAAACAGGGTAAATAAATGTTTACATTGCATGCCTACTAGCATGTCTCACTGGGACTTCCTTCCCCAACCTGATGTCTTCCAAATGTTTTGGACAACAACTCCCTAGATTCCTGACCCTTGGCCATGCTGGCTGGGGTTGATGGGACTTGTAGTCTGAAACATCTGAGGGGGAGGCTGGTGCAATTTTCTTACACTGCAATTCTGTGCATGTCTACTTAGAAGTAATTCAATAAGACTTACTCTCAGGTGTTACCCAAGGTTCGCGAAAGCTGGCTCAGAGATTGAGAGACTGGAGTAAGAAAAAGGCAGCTTAGCAGGAACTGGGGATAGGGACAGAATACAACCATGGGGTGCGAGCCCCGTGCAAAGCACTCATGGCTAGGGTGACCATATGAAAAAGAGGACAGGGCTCCTGTATCTTTAACAGTTGCATAGAAAAGGGAATTTCAGCAGGTGTCATTTGTATGCATGCAGCAACTGGTGAAATTCCCTCTTCATCACAACAGTTAAAGCTGCAGGAGCTATACTAGAGTGACCAGGGGCGGATCCGCACGTTGGCCCCAGAGCGCATTTATACGACCTCAGGGCACCCCGAAAATGATAGTCTGTACTTGCCTGTAAAAAGAAACGAGGAAGAGATGCCGCCGCCGCCGCCACCCAGCTTCCTGCTCCCCAGCCGGGACGGAGAGCTGGGTGGAGAGCGGAAAAAGCTCTCTACCCCGCCTTCTTCAAAAAGAGCTCTCCGAGCCGGCCGGGGAGCAGGAAGCTGGGTGGCGTCGGCGTCAGCGGCGTCAGCGTCGTCGTCTCTTCCTCGTTTCTTTTTACAGGCAAGTACAGACTATCGTTTTCGGGGTGCCCTGGGGTCGCATAAATGCGCTCTGTGGCCGAAGCGCAGATCCGCCCCAGATTTAAAAGAGGGAAGGGCACCTGCAGCTTTAACTGTTGTGATGGAGGGAATTTCACCAGGTTCCCCATATATATAAATGACACCTGCTGAAAGTCCCTTTTCAATACAACTGTTAAAGATACAGGAGCCCGGACCTCCTTTTCACAGGGTCACCCTACTCATGGCATTCCCTTGCTTCCTAATCCAAAGTAAGATATTCAATCAATTTGATCGAAGAAACTTTGCCTGGAGGAGAAACTTTGCCTGGAGGAGTTTTCCACCAACAGAAGGTCCTTGAGTGATGCGCCCAGGGAATAGCGCCAGCCAAAACAGCAGCATGCAAATTGACTCTAGCAGGGACCAAGGACACACAACAGCCCCAGAAATCTAATCAGCTGCCTCCTCTTAAGAGGAGGATTGCAGCAGTGGTGGTGAAAGGCAGCCAGCTGAAGAGTGAAACAGGCAGAGGTGTTACCCACAACCCAACTATCTACTCAGCTCTGCAACATGCACAACACAGTCTCACAACCGTTCTAGGTAGGCAGAACTAGGAGCTGCTGTGGTCTTCCTACCTGCATCTAGCTGGCTGGCTTTACGTACAGTTAGGGATGATTCCAATCATGTGTGTGTGTGTGTTTAGGAGTAGGGAGTGGTGGAATCTATTTTATTATAATTATTTTAAGGACAAAAGAATGTCACAGGCATAAAGCTAAACAGAGAAAACACTCACATCATCTCAACTTGTAGTTGCTCTAGTACAAGCCTGGAATGTTTATTTAATTATTAGAACATGAACCTGGCAAAGGCAGATTTTGGGAAGAGCTCTCAGCAGGACCACCATCACAGATGGCCAGTGGGTGGTATTGCAACTAGCCGCTGAGCAGGCGACAGCTGACACAGGGGCCCAATAGGGTTACATCTGGCTCTACGAACTTTCTGACTCTTTTCCTGGCTCCTTAGTCTACGCCTCTCATTGTTCAGACACATCCTTGCTTGCCTGAAAACTGTCAGACCTGACAAAGAAACCAAGTGATGTACACGCATGTGTGAACCATCCTCACAGCACGGGACTGTCAAATCCCACTGCCATGAAGTTCCTTTCAAATGAGAACCAACTAGCCCATTAATTTTTTAAAGGATCATTTCATTTTAAAGACAACAAAAGCATTAACTTTTCTTGCTGTTAAAAATACCTTCTCAGGGGCTCCTTCAGCCCCTAACGCAATTGGAAATGCACTTAATGGAATTGTTACATTTTAAAGTAACTCAGACCGTGTGGGCTCCCGTGCGGCTGCATGTAGGTAGCTGAGAGAAATAACAAAATTGGAATCCTGTTCTCCCTGTTCCTCTATGTACGTCTCTTAAATGAAATGGGGGTTGCTGCTGAACAGAGAACTCAAATGTTAGAAAACGTGAGCAGAGAGAACACTCCCCCGGGAAAATCTTTAAAAAGGCAAGCAATTTCCTTACATGCAAAACAGAAGCAATCATTTTACATTTGGGGATGCTAGGGAAATCTGAATGTTGTGAATCCCTGTACAGAAAAGAACTGATCTGCAACTTTTAGACTAATGTGAATATTGGATCACAGGTATCAACTGGATTTCACACTTCTATGAATGATGCGACACAGCTTAAAAAAGTTAGAAGTATCAAAAGGTAGATTGAAATAGGCATTTTGAGACTTAAAAACAACAACAGATCAATGCAGAAAAAGCTGCATCTTGAAGGCCTCTAATGTGGGAGAACCCACTACTTCCCTAGGGAATTGGTTCCATTGTCATACTGCTCTAACAGTCAGGACATTTTTCCTGATGTCCAGCAGGAATCTGGCTTCCTCTAACTTGAGCCCATGATTCCCTGTCCTGCACTCTGGGATGATAGAGAAGAGATCCTGGCCCTCCTCTGTGTGACAACCTTTCAAGTATTTGATGAGCGCTATCATGTCTCCCCTCAGCCTTCTCTTCTCCAGGCTAAACATGCCCAGTTCTTTCAGTCTCTCCTCATAGGGCTTTGTTTCCAGACCCCTGATCATCCTGGTTGCCCTCCTCTGAACTCCTTCCAGCCTATCTGCATCCTTTTTGAAATGTGGTGCCCAGAACTGGACACAATATTCTAGATGAGACCTAATCTGAGCCAAATAGAGGGGAACCATGACCTCTCCTTCCCATGCAACAGACTTCACCATCTGTACCACTTATTGCTCTCATGACACACACATTGGCTACCCTTGACTGCTGCATTTCATCCAACTTCACCTATTTGACTGAAAGAGTGCTAACCTTTCTTGCATTGGCTCTGAATCTAACAGCTGTACTGCAATTGTCTACGTGTAACGGCATTTGTGGATGTGTGTGTGGGTGGTAACTTTGGATCTTCTGTAGTCCAACCATAGATTTAAGTCTTCTCAAACATGTTAAAATTATGCATATTTGGAAATTTAGTTCCCCAATCATCTTTAGTGCCAGTCAGCAACCATCAAAGCCCACGTTTCATTCTTGCTATTTGCCTCTTGCCCCACTGTGAGGAGCTATTCCCTCACAGCATTGGATGGGGGGTGGGGTTGGATGGAGAGAAATATGTATCTCATTTTCAAGTGACAAACGTTGGGGCTGGGTGCTAACTAGAAGCCACTGTTCTGCTGAAGCAGCCAACCAAAGATGATGAACATGTTGGGGGGGGGGAGACTTCCTTCACTCTAAAAATAAGTTCACCACACGTCTACATGGCAATGAGCATTAGAAATCCCACCCGCTAAAACTGCGGGGGCTGGCATGAGAGCAGGAGTCGTATCAGCCTTGATGAAATACTCCATCCCCACGTCTTTTCTTCTCGCAGAGAGTGAACGTTTTAATTAAGAGAATCAGCGTCCACGAATATTTCTCAACAGGTCTGCCTTACTGCAATACACAAAGGAGGGGAGGGGGGGTGAGAGCAAACGGGGAACATCTGCAGTTGTCATGGCAACGTGGCTGAGCCTGTGAGGAATATATCTGTCCTGTAGCATATATTCAAGGAGCAAAGCATAAAGTAAAGTAAAAATGCATTGGTTATTCTGTAGGACCACAATGAGGATGACAGCTCTGTTCTCATAGGGCTGGAATCCTTTTTGGCCATTTCTCTGGACACAGTGGCTTTCCCATGATGCCCTGGGGGAGGGGAGGAAGAACAGCCTACTTTGGCCTTTCCTGCAATGCTCCTCACGTGATACCATAGTTCCCATTCTTGGTAGGGTAGTCAGGTGTCCTACTTCACAGAGGACAGTCTTCTTTTTGAAAGGCTGTCAGAGGATAGTCCTTTATTTAAAAGCATCCTTTTCTTTGACGGGCTGTCTGGTTTACAGGGAACAAACCAGAAGAAGAATGTGTGAAGTTGTCCATCCAGAATTAGCAGCACCTGGACTTCTTCCCCACAATGGTGGGGTGTGTTGTATTTATATTAATATGTTTTATATTATGAATGGTTTTAATTTTTGTGAACCGCCCAGAGAGCTCCGGCTATTGGGCGGTATAGAAATGTAATAAATAAATAAATAAATAAATTATAGTAACGATTTCTAAATTTGCAATATGCCTATCAATCAGCACAGACAAATTTTATGCCAATCTTTGTCCTCTCTTTTTGACGATGTGCTGCCTCATCTTTGGCCATACGTAAGTGGCCACCCTAATCCCTGGCTCTGTTGTTTCTCTGGTTGTACTTTACAACCAGAGAAGAGGAGATTGAGGGGAGACAGAGGAGAAGAGGAGATTGAAGGGAGACATAATAGCACTCTTCAAATACTTGAAAGGTTGTCACACAGAGGAGGGCCAGGATCTCTTCTCCATCCTCCCAGAGTGCAGGACACGGAATAACGGGCTCAAGTTAAAGGAAGCTAGATTCCAGCTGGACATCAGGAAAAACTTCCTGACTGTTAGAGCAGTACGACAATGGAATCAGTTACCTAGGGAGGTTGTGGGCTCTCCCACACTAGAGGCCTTCAAGAGGCAGCTGGACAACCATCTGTCAGGGATGCTTTAGGGTGGATTCCTGCATTGAAGAGGGGGTTGGACTCAATGGCCTTATAGGCCCCTTGCAACTCTACTGTTCTACGATTCTATGTTTACTTTTATACCCACTTTATTACTTCATCCCTCAAGATAAAAAAAAAGAGTACTTATTCAGGGAAAGTATGCACAAAAATGTGCAAATTGGGAGCAAGTATGCAGAAAAATGCAAAATATTGGGGGGGTAAGCTTGCTGTAAAAGTGCACACACTAGGAAAAATGCATACAAAATGGCATATATTAGATGAAATGCACACAAAAATGCATGTGGATTTTCATATAGACCTTGAAACAACCTGAATTCAGATATACGGCGGCTAAATGTTCTCGACTTAGTTCTGACAAAATATGAGCGCTGCTGTGTGGCTTTTCCTCATTGCTATGTTCAAGAACTGCACACCTAGGGATAAAACCTTGGAGCTTGCCCTTTACTTAATGAGCAAGCTGCGAGGATCCAGGCTAATATTTTATTAATCAAAGATGTTTTAAAACCTCAAGATATAAGGATACTTTAAAACACACACAGGGAGTGAAAGAGAGAGAGAGAATGCCTGGATCACTTTTCTTTCCTTCAAAATAATATTAACTCCTTCAAAAAAAAAACACAAAACACACACAAAAAAACCACACTAACAGCTCCATTTTGTTTTAAATTGAAGATGATGTTTCTCAAGGAAACCTATTAAGTCAAATTAAAGAGCACACTCTCAAGAAGTTACAGATTTTCTTTGTAAATATGGCTGCCTCCCATACTGGCAAGCCAAAGGCAAATTTATATTGCTAAAGTTCCATGTAGTTTGACACTCAGTTCATGGGAACACCAAAGGAAGTGGTAAAACCATCACTTTAGATGGCAGGTAAAGGATTCCATAATCCAATGACCTAGCCACAGGGAGATGTCTAGGCTAGTTCTCTCTAACAGCTGGGAGATATACTGTATTTCTTCGATTGTAAGACGCCATCGATTGTAAGACGCACACTAATTTCAGTACCACCAACAGAAAAAAACACCCCTAAGACACACCTGCTATGTTCATTCCCAAATGTTTTGGCAGAGAACCTGACCAAGGGAGAAGGTGGCTGCATGTAGAACAGAGCCTGCAATCCACTCCGGCCGGCCACGCACCGGGAGATTTAGCATAGCAAGGCTGTTCTGTGCCTGCCCAGGCAGATCCAGGATACAGAATGGGCCATCTCTCAAAACAGACAAGAGGAGCCTAAGAGCAGCCTAGGGACATCCATTCAAGGTCTCTCCTTGTCTCCTCTAAATGCACCAAGAGGGTGTGCGCCTTGGTGTGTGGGAGGCTTCATAGTGGATGTAGAGGCCTAGTATGGCCTAAGAGACATGAAATTGCTGTCCTTTCGGCGCACTGGAAATCTCCAGATATGGGAGATGGCTATAGTGAGGGATTGCAACATCCTGAGCCATACTACACCCACCTCCTGTGGGTTTCTGGAACACACTGGAGTCCTCCAGAACTTTGGCCCCACTTTGAAAATGCTTCTGCCTGAGCCAGCCTAGATTCTATTCAGTGTAAAACTCTGCCCTCTCCCTAGCTGAGAGACTTGTCCAGGTCTTCCAAGTGAATAAACAGTGAAACCTGGTCCAACCTCCAAAAAGTTTATCTGTGGAACCATTGCTCCCTCGAGCCTATTCTTCCTATCTCTCAGCACTATCCGCATGGCACAGTTCCACAGTGCAGGGGAACACAAGCGTTAAGTAAGTGCATTGCACTTTTCCTTCAAAGCAGATCCACAGAGAATCTGTTATTGTGGTCAGAATAAATGACCTATTGTATGTATCTATTGCAGGGAGGGGTGGGGGGGAGGAGGAGGAGGAGGAAGAGCGGAGCACAGCATCTAAATGGCTCCTTAGAGCATTGGGCTCAGGTGGTGGGAGAAGGCAAGCTTATCCACAATGCAGGCAAGAAAACATATTGAGCACTTCCCTATCCCTAAAACGGAATGGGCTGGGAATCCAAGAAGGAAAACACTGCTCACACGATCAACAGGCTGGAGGACTCTCCAGGGCCTGGTCTGAAGGCACATAACACAGCAAGCACGCAGACGCTAAGCAGCAGCCAGGCACCTCTCCATCATGCCTGGATCAAGCCAGGAATGCCCAATCCCTCTTGCTACCAACTGTTGCTGCTGAGGCCATCAGAGGGAAAGGAAGCAGCAGCCAGGCACCTGGGGTTTGTGTGAGGTTATTCGAGGGAGAGGAGAGGAAACGTCAGTCTTTCCACCGTGTCCACGACCTTCTGAACTTTGCAACTAAGAATCCAGTGCCTAAATTTGCTTTCTTTCCCTCCTCCCTCCCAATCCCCTTTCCTTTCGTATCACGGTTTTTTTTAAAAAAAGATGGTAAGCCTGTGGGCAGAGACTGTCTTAAGAATTATTTTCGTAAGCCGCCTCGAAAGCCTTTTTTTGGCTAAAGGGCAGGATAAAAGTGCTTAAATAAATAAATGTAATATTTATGTATTTATTTATGATGCTTTTTTAAAAAAAAACCCCACCACCCCAATCACTGAAGTTCTCTGGGCAGTGTGCAACACATTAAAAACCAACAGTACAAACATTATTGCAATAAAAACAGTGCAGAATAATAACCAGCAGCAAGGAATAAAACTATTGTCACAATAGCAAATTAAAACCAGCAGCAGAATAGAGTACTAAAAGCGCTAAAAACAGTTCTTCAAATGCCTTGGACAAGAGAAGGTCTTCACCTGGTCCCAGAAAGAATGTAACATAGACTCCAGCTGAACTTCTCTGGGGAGACCATTCCACAAATGGGGAGCCATCACTAAAAAGGCCCTGTCTTCTGCAGACACCTGTCTCACCTCATTTGGTGGAGGGACCTGGAGGAGGGCATCAGACAATTATCTTAATGTCCAGGTAAAGAAATATGATTCAGACTTATCAACTGAACCATCAGCAAATTTTCAAGGGTTGGATCCAGATTTAAGCTTGATCAATGGCGCTGGTGGAAGTGGACTTCCTTGCCTCCTCCTTCCTATGTCACACCCTCCAGCTAGCTGAAAAGGCTACACAGAGAGTTTGGAGACCTTGCTGAATGGGGTGAGCTGTGGTGTGGGTAGGAGGGGGGGAATCCCTCAGAATTGGGCAGAGAGACCTTCTGTTCTCATGGAAGGAAGATCCTGGATCCAACCCCTAAATGATATGCTTAAGATGAATCTCCAAACATACCAAGGTGACACCAGATGTCAGATGAGCGGCTCCTGAAGATCATGGCATTAAATAGTCCCTTGCTGAAATCACACCCAGAGTGCTGACTTGTCCTGAAAGCAGCCCCACATCCGTTGCAGCACAGCGGCCCACACTGTTGGCCCCTTTTAAAAAGGCACCCAAGTGTCAGCGTTTCCTCCTCCTCCTCCTCCTCCTGAGCTGTGTGCATACTGTTCAATTAAAATTAATCTTCCTTGCTGGCTGATGCTGACCTTTCCAGCGCGTGCCTGGAAACAGAACATCACTCCCCTGGGGGCAGAAAGGAGAGGTGGGGCCTCAGAGAGAGTGCAACACCTCCTGAGCCGTGGCAAAACGGGCAACGTCATCTATCCCTACACAGAGGGGGGTGCTGCCTCTGAATCTGAAGGTTGCACGTAGCTATATCATGACTAGTAGCCACTGAGAGTGTCAGCTGGGTGCAACACGTGTGTGCATCATCTGAAAGCAAAGTATGCTTCCCTTCCCCTTTGAACTATGTGTCTCTTATGCAAATTGGTGCAGATTTAGGAGGCGAAATAGCCAACGAACCCACTAAACTCTTACAATTAATCAACTAATCAGTTTTTAATTGGGGGAGAGGCGCTAGTCTTATTCAGTAGCCTTCCAGTCTTTACCAACAAGATGTTTTGCTGCTGTTCAGAGTGAGCTATAGCTCAAAGGGAAAATAAATGGGATCTAGGGTAAATCCCCCCTGGCTTTAGAGAGGCATTATTTATTTATTTATTTATTTAAGGATTTTAATGCCGCCATTCAGCCAAAAAAGGCTCTCACGGCGGCTTACAAAAGTATTTCTTGACAGTCCCTGCCCAGAGGCTTACAATCTAAAAGACATGACACAAAAGGAAAGGGGATTGGGAGGGAGGAGGAGGAGGAGGGGGAAAAGGAAAGCAAATTCAGGCACTACAATCTTAGTTGCAAAGTTCAGCAGTTACAGTTGACAGCAGGAGGGAGGGGGCTCTCAGCTGGAGCTGGACCCAGGCACGGTGGAGAGGTGCCTGGCTGCTGCTTCCTCCCTCGCTGGTGGCCTCTCCAGAGATAGTTGGTAGCAGGAGGGAGGGGGCTCTCAGCTGGAGCTGGACCCAGGCACGGTGGAGAGGTGCCTGGCTGCTGCTTCCTCCCTCACAAAAAATAATAATGCTTGGTTGCATTCCTTGCATGCATCATGGAGACTGTCAAGTCAGTTCGCCAATGGGACCCCTCTTGAAATTCTTTTAACTCCCTCCTCCAGTTTAATAGCAAGAACAGAAACAAACGGGTAACGAGAAATGCCCAGGGAACAGACCGTCAAGTTTTAATTGTTTAAAAATAAAATAAAACCATCAACCTGAACGAATTAAGAACTCAGGGTGAAAAGGCTGATCAAATAACTTGTTTTCACAGCAGCCTAATCTAATAACGTCACTGAAAGCAATGAAAACTTAAGTGAGACCATTTCAAGCATCTGTGGCTCAACTAGTTACAGAGCATTTTCAGCCCCCCCCCCTCAAATGGGAGTGCTTGTTTGGGGATTTTGCTATTTTGTTTTCTTCCCTACAGGCATGCAGTCAGTGTCAACACCTTCTTCGTGGCCCTGGTTTGGACTCCAAGTTTGTTATTAGAGGGGCAGATGTCTAATATCCATTTATAGATCTCTCCTCCTCCACATGTCTGAATAATGCCTTTTAAAGACCACCTGAGCCCGCAACCATCACCACAAATTTGTAGTAATGAATTTCACAAGTCAGTTGGGGAACTGGAGAGCTGGGATTGGCTGCCACTCGTTTTTTGAGCATACACTCAAGGGGAAAACTGGTTGCAAGGTAAAGTGTGAAATGGCTTGTTAAGCCGGGACCTTTAATTCATAGGAGCAAATTGTAGGCTGGCGGCTTCTTGGAGCTGTCCATGGTGCTGGAAGATCCTATGTCTGACCAGAGACTCTCTGCAAGGATGTGTCTGGCTGAAGCCTGCTATTTGTTTCCGCTGCTGGTCGCCAACGGCTGGTGCCTCTTGACTTCTACCCATTTGTGGCTTCACTATTTGGTAGCAGCGGAGCCCAACAGGACTTAACTCATGCTCAAATCTACCAAGACCAGTCAGCTAAACTAAACAATGGCATCCCTCTGGGCAGGACACAGGGTAACATTTACTCAATATACCTCCAAATTACTAATCCAGCTATGAGATGAATCTCAAAGGGGAAAATGGTCATTGTGGACTATAAATGCATATTCTAAAAAAGAAAGTGTCAAATACTAGTGTAGGGGAGGCAGAGTTTTAATGAGATGTTATAATGAGCATGAATGTGTAGTTCACACACCAAAGGAGACAGCTGCTACAAACTGTAAGTGCATTACCAGCCAAAAAGAACATTTTTTAAAATCACATGACAACATCCCCTCCCTCTTTCTGTTTGTTTCTTTGTTATTATGCCTTTTTTGAAGACTAGATATAAATGGTTAAAGTCTTGCGGCCATGAATCCACAAGCAGTTCCCAATCTCAATTAATTTTATTTATTTTATTTCACTCTTCTTGTGTGAGGCTCAAATTTTATTTATTTGCAGAAGTTTTATACGATCCATTAACAATCATTTCTCTAGGCTGTGTTCAAAATTCACTGTAAAATCCCAAAGTGTAAAAAATACAACATGAACGTAAAATCAAAAGCAAGTTAAACAGTAGTGCCAAAGATCTTTTTAAAAAGCACTAAAACTTGTTTCTAAAACTTAAAAATCTAGGAAAATAAAATAATAAAAAAGCTCTTTGCCTTACACTGAAAAGGCCATGGCATAGGCATCAGACAAGCTTTTCCGATTTCACTACTGGGGTGTCACCTCTGAAAAGGCCCTCTCCTTAGTAGCTACCTACATCAATTCATTTGACACAGGAGTGGGAAATCCAAAGAAAAACATCTGAACATGTTCTTAGGGTCTGAATAGGTATGGGGAGATTATCCTTCATGTAACCTTGTCCCAAACGATTAAGGCTTTAAAAGTTAATACCACCACTTCAAATTGGGCCCAGAAATGGACTGGTGGCCAGTGCAGATAGCAAAACACTGGTGCAATATTGGCGGATCCCTCTGAACAATCTTGACACCCAGTTCTGGGCCAGCTGAAGTTTCTAGCCCTGATGGTTGTGTACTAGTTCCAGTATTCGAGGTAGTAACCCTATGTGCACCAGTTGTTGGGGAACATGGGTGGGAGGGGGCTGTTGCACCATGTCCTGCTTTGTTGGTCCCTGGCTGATGGCTGGTTGGCCACTGTGTGAACAGAGTGCTGGACTAGATGGACTCTTGGTCTGATCCAGCAGGGCTCTTCTTTTGTTCTTATGTTATGTTCTTATTATTTCCAAAAGCAGTGCCATATGTATTCAATTGAGTAATCTAAATGAGAGGTTATCAGACCATGGAGAAGTTGCCACATAGGGTCACCTATAATCCTAAGCTGAGAAAAATATTTTGCTGAAAACTGGGCACAAGGAATATTGGATGCTGCGTTAGGCCATTGGTGTTTCTACTTTGGTTGTCATTACTGTACAGCAACTGCCTGGGATGTATCTTGCATGGTATACCATGGCTCATGGCTGTTACTGGAGGACTTGCTGTTGGAAACAGCTGTACTGTCCCCACCACTGCATTAAAATATACATATGTGAGATTCGTTGGCTTACCTGCCAGTGTGGTGTAGTGGCTAGAGTGTTGGACTGGGAGTCAAAAGATCTGGGTTCTAGTCCCCACTCGGCCATGGAAACCCACTGGGTGACTTTGGGCCTATCACAGTCTCTCAGCTCAACCTACCTCACAGGGTTGTTATTAGGATAAAATGGAGAGGAGGAGGATTATGTATGCCACCCTGGGTTCCTTGGAAGAAAAAGGTGGGATATAAATGTAATAAATAAATAAATAAATATTTTGGGGAAGGAAAAGAAATGGAGAACATCGGTAAAATCATGCACACATCAGTATGCACATTGATTTGGCTTCCAGAGGGCAAAGCCTATGCACCGCCATGCATAGGAGGGCTGGTAACATCTGACCCATTCTCCAGTGTCCAATTGTGTACATGTTTATTGCAGATTGAGGAATGCTTAATTTAAAATGACTTCTCCCATCTCATAAAGCCTGCCGCTGGATGCCATAGGATTTACTCATAAGCAGGTGTTTCAAGTGAGAGCCTCATTTCTAATGAGGAGTGACACATAAATGAAAGAGCAAGAAGCTTCTTTAATCTCTCTCCCACCCCTGTGCACAGATCCCGTTCCTCCACTGGCAATCAAAATATCTGTCACTGTAATCGGCACGCTTACCCTTACAACGCGAATTTTTTCTCCAGACCTTTCCTGATGCCGGGGCTGCTATTTAAGGCATTTTTGTTCCCTCCAGTGCTGAACCAGCTTCGGTCTTTGATATAAATGTTTTGACAAGAATGCACTTTTATGAGAAGAGTTTTGAAGGTCCTTGCAGTAAATGATATCCATGTGTGAGCAAGGGAGAAGGAGAAAGAGAGAGAGAGAGAAGAAGAAAAAGTACCGGGCAAAACACAGCTTCTCAGCAAACTCCGCTTCTAGCATGAATACATGCATTTCAAAAGAGAGGAAGGAAGGAGGATAGATTCATGACCTTGGTAAAGCAAATGGAAAGTATTAAAAATTTGCCAGGGCTTGCATTGGCAGTTCATCACAAAGCCAGAGGAATGAAGCCTACAGATCTGGTTGTCCCACCTCAGAAAAGATACAGAGCTGGGAAGAGATTTAGAAGAGGTGCAACCAAAATGTTCATGGGATTGGAGTGCCATACTTACAAGGGAAGGCTAAAGAAAAAAAGAGAGTAAAAGATGGCAGGGGAGGGGTTTATATAATTAAAAATGGCAGGGAATGAGAGAGAGAGAGAGAGAGAGAGAGAGAGAGAGAGAGAGATTTCTCCCTCTCTCAAATGCGAAAATGCAGTTCAGTGCTAATAAAAGCAAGCACAACACTCAATTGACTCATAGGATTCCCTGGCACTGTGTGGTACAGAATGCTAGAAAAATCAAGTTCCAGCCCCTCCTTGTCTGGACCAGCCCAGAACCAGAACTGAATGAGGCCTCCACATGTCTGTGGACCAAAAGGAGACAGCAGACCCTAACAAGCTTCCTGAAACCACAACCCTAGAAGATGCCCCAGCTGGGGTAGACCATGATGTTGGGGACCCAACATGCCCTGGCGAATCACTTCTGACTTTCCACATTCATCCCCAAACCCCAGAGGTGGAGACAGCTTCCTGAGTGGAGCCAAATCCAGAAACTGCAGCCCGCCATTGGCAGCCCAACGTCTTCTTTCTGAGTCCTACTCAGGAGGAGGTATCATAGAGTGAAGTGTACTTTGCCACAGGGTCTTGCTGATGTTCTAGGAAGTGGTGGGACAATAAGGCCCAGCTGTAAAACCCTTCACTTGCAGTCACTCCTGCAACACCTTATTCTGCCCTAGTGCAGTTTTCCCCATCGTTGTGCCCTCCAGGTATTTTGGCTGTCAACTCCTATCACCCCCACCAAAGACGACTAGTGTTCAGAAATCCTGGGAGTTGTAGGGCAAAATATTTGGAAGGCACCAACTCGGGGAAAACTGCCCTAGACTTTTGTGTGCTAGTGCTAGTTTCCTGGATGGACAGCTCACCTCCACCGCTTCAGCAACATTGCCAGGGATCTGTTTTTTTTAGGCCTAATCTCCACCAAGCAGGATATAGCACTATGAAAGTGGTATGAAAGCAGTATATAAGAAGCAGGAGCCCCACTACTGCTTTATAGTGGTACTGAAGTGCATTGACAACTGTTGGGGCCCATTGACACATACCACATACTGCTTTCATACTGTTTTCTTAATGCTATATCCTGCTTGGTGTGGCTGCTGCCTTTTATATACCACTTTCATACCACTTTCATAGTGCCATATCCTGCTTGGTGTAGTTTAGGCCTTACCCTGCTGGACAGCTCCTTGGCCTTGCTGATGATCCTCAGAATCGAAGAAGCCACACTACTGCTTTTTAGCGGTATTGGGCAATAAAGTGGACTTTTGGTCTGATCCTTTCTTTAAAAAGATATTTAAGGCACATTGCTTGCCTTAAACCAGACTTGTGCTACCTGGCTCTCTCCAGATGTGGCCATGCTGCCTGGGAATTATGAGAGTTGTGGTCCTCCAACACATCTGGAGAGCACCAGTTTGGGAGTGGGGGTAGGCTGCCTGGAACCATCAGCCACCACACATTCCTCTTAAGTCTTGCTTATCAGTTTGGCCATTCTAACATTCAGCCATTTGTATGCAGCCTGACCACCAGCACCAGATACGTCACATCAAGCTCCTGATCAATTAGCTTTGCTCCCAGTGGCAAGAACAGATAGAAAGGGGCAAGTATGGGGCACCGGGAAACATTTTACTAAGCTTCAGAGTACTAGTATCTCTATGGGAGTTCCAGCACAACATATAAACCACTAACTTCCACATTCACCCCAATTTTTCTTCCACATCCTTTTCCCTCTCTAATGCCAGCTCCTCCTAAATGAATACGAAATTGAATTTGATAGAAAACAGCATTACAGTTCCCCTTTTGCGTCTCTCTTATGTAATCTTTGACTACTGCTGCATTTCATGGGGAGAACAAGCTTTGCTTCAGTTTATTGTTGTCTTTTCTGGGCAATCAATCTTCCTTTGGGGAATTCTCTATTTCCTTTTAACCATTCCTCCTTCTAACAGATCTAGAAAGGTAAGACTGAGAAGTGATGTTTGTCTTAAAAATAAAAAAAAGCTAATGAACAAAGAATTTATTAAAGATAAGCTTTTTTTTTTTACTAGCACCAGAGCTTGTACCTCTTTCCGCATCTACATTGTGGTGCTTTCCCCCTCTCTTTTCCACTTTTTAAAAAGGGGCCCCAAACCAGATGGCTATAGGTGAAATCCAGCCCTTGAGCAGTGGGTAGCAAACACACACAGACACACACACACATGCCAACCCCTCTCTCCTCCCCAAATTGCCAGCCATTTCAGATAAGAGGGAAGAATATGGGTCAGGAAGAAGACTTGCTGACAGGCATGGGCCACCACGTCCTACTCAACATGGCTCGGTAGTAGACAATGCCTACAAAAACTTAGCCATCCTACTTACTGGAATATCTGTAGCACCCTTCCTCAACCGGGTATTTCCAGGAAGCTTCAGACTACAGCTCCCATCACCCCTGGCTATTGGTCATGCTGGCAGCTGTGATGGGATCTGTGGTCCAAAACATCCAGAGAGGACTTTGTTGGGGAAGGCTGACCTCTACACAAGTCACTAACACATCCTAAATTCTTCTGGATCTGATAACGCAACTGAAATAGAGAAACATGTAGCATCTAACTGTGAAAATGTGTGTGAGTCCCTCCAAGAGTCAGTAATGACTCAGTGCTTGTACGAGAGGTTCCTTTCCTTTCCTTTCCTTTCCTTTCCTTGCTTTTAACATCATGTCTACTTCAATCTCCCTAATGTGCAGTGTTTTTTCCCATGGCAAAATGCATCAGCTGGCACTAGTAGAGGATTCACCTCAAACACATACTAGAAAACCGCAAATATCAACTTTAGAGGAATAATTTCCCTCAGGACTGCAGAAGGGGAAGAAAGACTTAAATCCCCCCCCCTTACCTGTACTGATAACATTAATATCAGCACCTTCTCCCAAAATGATGCAATCTGGATTCATGAAAGAAAAACATCAAGTGTAGTTTGGCCAATGGGGGTTGGGACATCACAGGCACTGGACAATCAGGGCCCCGCACAGCTGATCCCACCCACCGGTTCAAATCAAACTGTGTTGAACTCTTGCAAAGCCAGGTTTTCAGAGCTTGCCCTGGGTCAGGAAAAGATACATGGGCATGGAACACAGCAAGAATGTTTTGAAACTGTATGCTATTAACGTGCCGTGTCTTGTCTTAGCCTAGAAATTCTAGCAAGATGTGTTACTTGAAAATGAATCACCATTGTAAGCCAAAACAAGTAGGAGGGAAATCTTTCTTTGCTTCCTTTGAAATTCTCCAGCACAAAGATGCTGTTGTGCTGTTGCTGCATTTCGGCAAGACTCCCCGTGCTTCTGATCATCCTGAAGTGGAAGCAGGAAGAGACCATCTCCTTAATCCATTCCTTATCAGCCATGCATTTCTGGATCCATGAAGCTATGCAAAACTTTGTTCAACTTGTATAATATTGCCAGGATTCGATCATTTTTGTCTGTCTCTTCTGCCAAGACTCTTGTTCATGCATTGGTTATTTCTCGATTGGACTACTGCAACCTTCTTCTCACTGGCCTTCCTTCTTCTCACATCAGTCCATTGGTTTCTGTTCACCAATCTGCTGCTAAGATCATCTTCTTGGCTCGCCGCTCTGACCATGTAACTCCACTTCTGAAATCTCTTCATTGGCTTCCAATTCACTTCAGAATCCAATATAAACTTCTCCTGTTGACCTACAAAGCTTTTCACTATCTAGCTCCTTCCTATCTCTCCTCTCTCATCTCACACTATTGCCCCGCTCGTGCTCTTCGCTCCTCTGATGCCATGTTTCTCGCCTGCCCAAGGGTCTCTACTTCCCTTGCTCGGCTTCGTCCATTTTCTTCTGCTGCCCCTTATTGCCTGGAACGCTCTTCCAGAACATTTGAGAACTACAAGTTCAACCGCAGCTTTTAAAGCTCAGCTAAAAGCTTTTCTTTTTCCTAAAGCTTTTAAAACTTGATTTTGTTCTGACTTTATACTGTTAGTTTTACCCTACCCTGTGCCTGTTTACCCTACCCTGTGCCTGTTTGCATTCTCTTCCCCTCCTTATTGTTTTATTATGATTTTATTAGAATGTAAGCCTATGCGGCAGGGTCTTGCTATTTACTGTTTTACTCTGTACAGCACCATGTACATTGATGGTGCTATATAAATAAATAAAATAAAATAATAATAATAATAATAATAATAATAATAATTAAAGCCAAACAAACAAACAAACAAACAAGCAGAGAAACAGAGAAGAAAATCCCTGTGATCTCAATGGAGCCTAGCAGCTAAGAGACAGTGCTATGAATCAGGAACTCTTCCGTTCAAATTTCACCTCTGCTACGTACTCACTAGCTTACATTAGGCAAGCAATTCACTTTCAGCCCTGATCTCCCTGTCTGCAATACAGGGAAGAATAATAATAATACTTTTCTTATCTTTTAGGGTTGTTGTAAGAGTTACAACTAGATCACGTATGTGAACCACTTTGGACACTTGGTTCTTCTTATGCTAACACCTATATTTGGGACTAGGAGACAGAACCAACAGGAGTAGCTCAAAAGGCCAAATACAGCTTGCCTAAGGGCTGCTGTAAAGATGATCTCATTGGGGATGGCTTCTAAATTTAGGGAAATAATTGCTATACAAGCCAGAGAAACAAACAGAAAGAGAAACAGCCTCCTTGGAAGATCCTCTTGGCTCAATCACTTCCAATTCCTAATAGTTGTTAATAAATTCAAAGCTGAATTGCTGGCTTGTGTGTGCCTGTGTGGGAGGGAGAGAATCACTCTGTTACTGGCAGCACTCCCCAGTTGAAATTAAACCAATCTTTTACATTTCTGAAGAGTCTGCCTGTGGGAATTGTCAAAAGTACAAAGTCTTCTTTACCTTTAACAGGACTTGGAATGGGCAGCCCTTCAAACAGAGCACAGTCACCTGGCAGCCTTCAAATAGAGGATGATCCTTGGTAAAAGAGGACATGTGGCCACCCTATAGGGCACTGGTACCTGGGCATGACATGGTTGCCTTGGTGATGACGCCAGGTCCCTTCCCTGATTTTCCCTCAAGCCCTGTTATTTGAGATCCTTCAACAGGTAATGCCCAGGATTCAACCTGCGACAATCTGTGTGTGAAGAGCGCGTCCCTATTACCAGTGACATGGGAAGCACTATTTTGTATGTAAATAGAACTTTACACTCTAGCAATCCCCGATATAAAGCGGTCATTCATTCCAGTTGCTTCTTCACTTCTCTTCCATCACAGCTAATCATGACGGACAGAAAGAAGCAAATTACCAAAATGGAGAAAAGAAATCCATAAAACAGATTAAATTAAGCTGCATCATAAATGATAAGTCTGTTTCTTTTTAGTAAGCCTGGGGATATATATATATATATATATATATATATATATATATATATATATGATGTCATGTCTGACCAAAAAAACATGCTGTATGAAATTGAACAGATTAAAAAGGTGTCAGTCTCCTTAGCCTTTCATATAACATTTCTCTCTGTGTAGAAAACAATCACAGATTCATTCCCAGCTGACATTGACAGCTCAGCCATCCTCAGGATCTTTGAACCACAAAGCAATTTAAAAACCAGGCTGCTAAAACAACTGACAACCTGGAACAGCCTGCTGTCTGTGAACTTTGCCCTCCTCACTTTAAAATGCAGGTTTCTGATAGGTATGAAAAATACAGATAAAAGTTATTTCAAGCCTGCCTAAATTCTCCAGAAATGACTTCAAGTCTCATTTCGGCTTGTTCCCGTTTTCATTTTGACCTGCTTTTCAGCTCATTTGAACGGGGGAAACTGTGCCTATTTTTCAAAAGTGTTCACTCCCCCCATGGACTAAAGTCTGAAAATGGGTATGTATTTTTTTTTTTTTTGAGAAATGTGCATGTTAAAGGGCATATTTTTTTAAAAAAAAAAACCACCTGAATTTTTGAAAAGCAAGTACAAATTCAGGAATTGGTGAACATTTCTAATGCGATGGGGTGGGGGGAAGCACTCCTATTTGTGTTCACATTTGGGGTTAGGAATGGGACATGTTCACAAAAATTTTGAATGAAAACAATGTTCTCATACATCCTCATCTGCCAATTTCAGTGACACAAATGGATTCATGCAGAACGGGAATTGCCTAGAAATAAGAACAGCTCAAGAACTAGGTATATCTGAAAGACCAATTTAATGAACTTCTGCTAGGGTAAACTATTCCAGCTCTACCATGTGGAGCAGTGAAACACGCTATTGCGGACCCATGTTCCACAAGGGAGTACTGGCGTAACAGCCACTGAATATTAGTGGCAAGTGCCACATCCTGAAATGGCCAGGGGAAGGCCCTCAGGCAGTATAGTATAGCTTATCAAGAGTTTGATAGCACCAGGCAATTACGCATGGCTGCCAACCATTTCAAGAAATTTTAAAACCTTGAATTGATTTGTGGCCTGCTTATTTCGAACTCCTTTCATTAAAAGCCAAAACACACACAGGGAATGAGCTGATGTCAACAAAGGCTGATTGGGGAAAAAGGCAAGGATGGAACAGTTAATCATGCAGAGATACAGCAGGGGAAGCTTCCCTGTGGATAAGTCCCATTGGGCTTCAGGATTATTTATTCATTAATCCTTGTACTGGATGGAGAATGCATTTGTGGCACATGGGCTGCTGCAAACCAATCAAGGGGTGAATTTATTTTGAAATAAAAGTGTCCAGACAGCTCTTTTTAGCATGTAACAATAATCTGTTTTTAGTGTGAACTAAATGAAACGGGTTTGCCCGTATATAATCCTTTCGGCTTGATGCACTCGCAGCCTACAAAAGCAAGTGCCTTCTCTTTTCCACATCCCTCTTCCCTGGAGCTGAGATGCTAAGACACTTAAAATCCATTCTGTCTATCTCCTACCCACATTTAGAAGCTAGAAAAGGTCTGGGCACACCCACTCCCTGTGTACAGCTTATAATCATTTTTCTTCAAATGAGTCCTCGGAAAACCTCTTGTTGCTATTCCCAGAACAAAAGCTCAAAACCAAGAGAAAGATACAGAGAGAGAGAGAACCGGGAGGAACAAATTTTAGCCAATTTGTCAGAACAAATGCTTCAAAATTCTACTCATCCAGGACGGACTCCCTGGCTGGTAATTGAAAAATCAATATCCTCATTTCCTGCCATAGAGCCAATAGTAACATTAAAATTGCAATCTGGTTATCCACAGTAATCACAGCCAAACACAATTATCCTCCTAAAGCAGAAACACAACAGAAGCCCCTCAAAATACAATTAATTCCAACGCTGCAGCTCCAACCCTGTTGCAACTCCCATATTTCCCAATGGTTACACTAGCTGGGGGTTATGGGAATTCAGTCCAATATATTTAGAAGACTGAGGGAGCTCAAAAGAAGGGAATCCGACTCTCTCAAACTGACAACATCGGCCAATAGTGCCTTACAGCAAAAGGATTAGATCTGTAAGATCCTACGTAGGTGGTAATTCATCTTCTTTAAAGAAAACAGATAAAGTCAATGCATACAATTGTGATAATATAAATATTTGCAGTTTTCAGATATTATTGTTTCTGGGGTAGGCCACTTAGTGCCATACAGTCATTTTGGACTACAACTCCCACAATCCCTTACTATTGGCAGGCTGGTAGAAGTTGTAGTCCAACACATCTGGATAGTTGCCTACCCCTGAACTATATCTTTATGGTGACAGCTGCAGAATTATCACCAAATTTAGCTCATCATAAAATTTCAGGGTAAATACTGTGGCTCAGGGAAACATATGCATGATTTTTTTGAATTTACAGAATTTCTCAGGGGAGGTTGTGCATGTGCCTCTGCACGCACAGAGAAAATGTTGGATCAGATGGCCCTTGGGCTGGTTAGATCAAACAATTGTTACACCTCCAACTTTTGGGTGTTCTTCACTTTCGAGATCACCAGAGGAAAACGCTCAAGGATGGACCCCGGGCAGAAATTTGAGATGAGTCAGGAGCCAGGAACTGTGAGACAAGCCAGACACTGGAACTCAAGAGCAAGTCAGGAGCAAGTGAGAAGTCAGGAATGAATAGTAACCAGGGCTCAGTTGCAACAGGAAGCCCTTCTACATTTCTTCCTATCCAGGAGGATACAATGGCCGCCTTGGGTGGGCAGAATCAGTCCAAGGGCCACTGAGAAGCTACCCCTGCAGTTTGGTGGTTCACTACAAGGGGCAGCTGTCACAGATCCCGTGGCTTCTGACACAAAGTTCCTTGCAGGATTCCTTGGCCCCCTCAATGCTACCCTTTCCCAGGATCTCTCTCAATTGCCACCAGTGATCTAGAGGACCAACAAGGATGACCAGCGTCCTGCATGGATTGTGGTGCCCTGGAATAAATCCCAGAATGATCTACGCTGTCCTTGGGTTCTGGGCAACGCAAACCTGTTGAGTTATGACATTTTTTATCCCCCTCTGCCTCAAGGGAGTTCAGGGTGGCATGTAAGTTTCCCTTCCCCTCGCCATTTCACCTTCACAACCACCCTGCGAGGTAGGTTAGATGGAAAGATTCTGAGAGGCCCAGGGATGGGGTTTGAAGGCTAAGGAGGGATTTGAACTGCCTGACTCCTGATCCAACACCCTGAACCAGCCTTCTCTAACCTGATGCCCTCTAGATGTGTTGAACTACAATTCCCCTCATTCCAATGGCCATGGCTGGCTGGGGGTGATGGAAGTTGTAGTCCAACACCTCTGGAAGGTGGCAGACTGGGGTAGGCTGTTCTAAACCACTATACCATACTGGAAGTGCAGCGTTTTCTCAACCGGGGTATGTGTGTGTTCCCCAGCGGTAAAAACAGTGAAAAACACTGTTTTGTGCTTCAGTTCTTTTGTTAACAAAAAGTAACTCCCTGTCCCTGACAACAGGATTCAGTTCAAAGGCTAAAACTAAAACAGCCTACCAGCAAGGGTCACACAGAATTTTTTTTGGCACATTCACCACCAACCAACCATCTCCAGTGTTGCTGCTGCTACTGTATTTCTCGTAACACAAAATCCAATTTGCAGATAATGAAAGGGGTTCAAGATTAGCAATTCTATTTAAAATCCCACATGGATGTAAAACAGCAGAAAAGACGTCTTCTGTGCTCAGAAAGAAAGCAAAAAAGGATGTCAGTACAAGGGGCAAAAAAAAAATCGTGTTTGCAAATGGATCTTACTCAGCTTAGAGGACTGTATGCAGAGAAGGCATTTACATTTACACACATACACACTTTTCATCTTTGCACATATTCTTTGCTGCCTGCCCAAGTACAAAAATATGCAAGACTCAAAAGGGAGAGCACATTTAGAACTTGCTGTATGCCTCTTTAAAATACTCAGAAGCAGCGATCAATGAAACGATCAGATAACACTTCATTACTTGTAAACTGTGAGGGGGAAAGGTGGACGTGAAGTGAGGAGAGATTATTAGTCATGTACCTGAACTAATGAGAAATTACACAGTGATTGGGAATCTATCTTGTGTAGTAGCAAGAGATTCTGAGCTGGTGGCAGAAATGGAGGTGGTGGCAGCTGGGATGCCCTTAAGTCACAGAAAGTTGTCCCTTCTTAGTCATAGCACTTACTGGAAGGACAGGGTCATGACCGATAGAGCAGCGTCCTGTCAGGCTATGAAGGATCACTAGAGGCAAGGTAAAGCAAGGCCTGGACGCTCAGGACCATTGACAGATCACTGTGGAGGGTGGTTTCTGAAACTCACCAAAAGGGAGCTGTTGTCTAAGCAACATGCAGAGGCCTTCTGAAGTCTGGCTGGCTTGGACCTGCTGTTAAGTCCACCACTGAGGAGCTGTTTGTGCTCCTTAAAGGGCAATTGCTTAATGCTGTAGCTGATGCCTCCTATGGCATGAGAGGAGTGAGAACTGCTTGGGGTTGGTGGGTTCAACTCTGAGGTGCTTGGGAAAGCCACCTCCTCTGGCCTGGAAGGCCGTGGAGTAGTGGGTAATGGTTCACCAAATGATGCCTCCTCCCCTTCTGAGTCTTCTTCCGAGCCTGAGGGGAATTGAGGCCAGAGGACATGACAAAAGTGGGAGCAAGGAGCAGAAGAGCCTCTGCCTGTGATTGGTTCAGTTGCTCTAATTTTATAGAGAAGTAGGGCCCTTGGAAAGACCTATGGAGCGAGGGGTAGCAGAAGCAGGGCCTAAGGAAGGAGGAGGAAGGGCTTTTTGAAGGCAGTGGACCTGGGGGAGGGGGACGTTAGGAAAGATGGCTGGAAGAGAATCGTAGAAATAATCCAGCAGCATGGCTTAGTAAAACTCCTGGGGAATCCCACTGTGCAATTTTACCATCCTCTGAATCCAAGCACCGACTGGAATACCAAAACAATCTCTCTGTGACCAAAGGAGGGGTCTCGTGCTGAACTCTAGCTCATGACAAAACAACACTTCATTAAACAGCGGCCATGAGAGATACCTTGTGGCCCATTTACCATCTGCACAGGCAATGGGAACATTGACAAAGCAGAATTGGAATTGCCCTCGACCAGCGCTTCTATTTAGTTGCAGAGCTTGTGGATGTGTGTGACTTACTGAAGTAGCTCAAAAAATGTTACTGCAGTGCAGCAGCGGTTTCCAATGAAAATACTCCTTCTTTCAAATCTGTGCCATCTCCAACCAACCCAACATTTCATAGAGTGAAATATGGAGACGCTTGCATACATAGGAACATTGGAAGCTGCCTTAGATCAAGTCAGACCATTGGTCCTTCTAGCTCAGTATTGGCAGAAGTTCTCCAGGCTTTCAGGTAGGATCTCCTAGTGCTACCTGGGGATTGAACTTGGGGACCCCTGTATGCAAACCATGTGCTCCACCACTGAGCTATGCCCCTTCCCACCAACTCTATGTTCATAGCAACACTCAGTGCCTAACATGCTCTCCCACTGCCATTCTGTTACATATTGCAGAAGGCTCTTTCACAACTGCTCTACACTAGGTTGATTTATTCCACGAGCCTGTCTAGCACCAGCTACTAAACTTCCTTAAGGATTTTTTTTTCCAAGGAAGACTGCAGAGGCCACCAGTGAGGGAGGAAGCAGCAGCCAGGCACCTCTCCACCGGGCCTGGGTCCAGCTCCAGCTCAGAGCCCCCTCTCTCCTGCTACCAACTGTCTCTGCAGAGGCCACCAGTGAGGGAGGAAGCAGCAGCCAGGCACCTCTCCACCGTGCCTGGGTCCAGCTCCAGCTGAGAGCCCCCTCCCTCCTGCTACCAACTGTCTCTGCAGAGGCCACCAGAGAGGGAGGAAGCAGCAGCCAGGCACCTCTCCACTGTGCCTGGGTCCAGCTCCAGCTGAGAGCCCCCTCCCTCCTGCTACCAACTGTCTCTGCAGAGGCCACCAGTGAGGGAGGAAGCAGCAGCCAGGCACCTCTCCACCGTGCCTGGGTCCAGCTCCAGCTGAGAGCCCCCTCCCTCTTGCTGTCAACTGTCTCTGCAGAGGCCACCAGTGAGGGAGGAAGCAGCAGCCAGGCACCTCTCCACCATGCCTGGGTCCAGCTCCAGCTGAGAGCCCCCTCCCTCCTGCTGTCAACTGTAACTGCTGAACTTTGCAACTGATTGTAGTGCCTGAATTTGCTTTCCTTTACCCCTCCTCCTCCTCCCTCCCAATCCCCTTTCCTTTTGTGTCATGTCTTTTAGATTGTAAGCCTGTGGGCAGGGACTGTCAAGAAATACTTTTGTAAGCCGCCGTGAAAGCCTTTTTTGGCTGAATGGCGGCATAAAAATCCTTAAATAAATAAATAAATAAATAAGGAAGCAGTAATCGTCCTGCACTTTTTCCAAAGGGGTATAACACAGTCTAGAAGAATCACATCTGCAGCTGCACTAAGCCAGGACTTCTCGCCACCAAAATGTTTTCTCTTTATTCCAGACCTCAACACACAAAGTGTCTATCTATTGGTTCCAAAAAACAAATATTCATATTGGTTATCAAGTGTTGGTCATCACCTTTAAAGCCCTACATGGTTTGGGTCCAGGCTACCTGCGGGATCACCTTCTCCCGTACAATCTCCCCTGCACACTCAGGTCTCTGGGAAGAGGCTGACAGGTATTACCCAGAGGACCTTCTCTTCTGCTGCTCCCAGACTGTGGAAGGGCCTGCCGGAGGAGATTCATCAATGTAATAGTCTTTTAGCATTTAAGAAAGCTATAAAGACTGATCTCTTCCGGCAGGCCTATCCAGTGGAATTTTAGGATGTTTTTAGTATGTTTTTAGTATGTTTTTTAGGAAGTTTTAACAATGTATACTATGTTTTTAATCAATATTTTATGTATGTTATAATTATTGTTGTTCCCTGCCTTGATCAGGATGGAGAGGCAGGTAAGAAATATATTATTATTATTATTATTATTATTATTATTATTATTATTATTATTATATAATGCATATTCATGTGGGGTTTCAAGCTTCCTTGGAGGATGTGACCCTCCCTTATATTGACTTCACAGGGTGCCACTTCACTTCCAGGCTAAGTTTAAAATGCTGGTTGTTGCCTTTAAAGCCCTAAAAGTTTTCAAAAAAGGATACTTAGAGCACAATAAGTAATTGTAGGACTTTTTTTAATCTGTAAACATGCACCCTAAGACTTTTTGCACTGTGGATGGTTGTTGTTTAATATTTCCATTTTTCAGTAAAATTGTGAGTACACTAATTCCGTTTCCACTGTACACTTTTAAAAAGTTTTTTGTCCTCTTTCTGCCATTAACGAAAAAGAAAAGCCATCAAGGACAGAAAACAGCCACCACCCAAGAGGTCCTGTGAGACCCTCGAGGTCAAAGGAAGGAGGCCAAGTCTCTCCCGTTGACAGGTAGGGAGGATCCCTTCTGCCCCTTGGGAATCACAGTTATGCACAAGGAACGGCGATTGCATGCATCAGTCCTCCGCTGTGACAGTTTACAAGGCAATGTTCTGAAATGAGGTTGTCCGGGGGCACCGCTTACATTATGGAAAGGCTGGGATTAAGTGGCTGTCAAAGAGCCCTCACTGGGCAATATATTCCAGCCTGCCATCCTGCTCCGCTCTCCTCTGAATCGAGGGCCATTAAGGAAGCAGGGCAGATGCAAAGCGTCAGAAAGGTTTGGGAGAAAAAAATGCTCATTGATGGAGAGGTGACCAGCTGAGAGAAAGGGAGTCTCAGGCCCAATTTGGCATGTGGCCCAGGTCCAAATTTCAGCCCAGCAGCAAAATAAATAAATAAATAGTGCTGTCACCAATGGAATGCCAAAGCAGAGCACACATTGACTTGCAATAGCTGCAGAGCACCCTTCCCCATCATGGTGTGACACAGGAGACGCCAGTTCACTTAGAGTCATAGAATAGTAGAGTTGCAAGGGGCCTCTAAGGCCATCGAGTCCAACCCCCTGCTCAATGCAGGAATCCACCCTAAAGCATCCCTGACAGATGGTTGTCCAGCTGCCTCTGGAAGGCCTCTAGGGTGGGAGAGCCCACACCCTCCCAAGGCAATTGGTTCCATTGTTGTACTGCTCTAAAAGGAATTTCCCTCATGTCCAGCCAGAATCTGGCTTTCTGTAACTTAAGCCCATGATTACGTGTCCTGAATTCTGGGCTAACTGAGAAGAGATCCTGGCCCTCCTCTGTGTGACAACCTTTCAAGTATTTGAAGAGTGCTAACATGCCCAGTTCTTTCAGTCTCTCCTCATAGGGCTTTGTTTCCAGACCCCTGATCAACCTCGTTGCCCTCTTTGATGTATTGCTCTTATTGCTGTTCTCCAGTGGTCTCAAGGTTGCATGAGAGCAATAGGAAGGAAAGCTGATATGACACTATATAAAAAAAGCATGGGAGTTGTGCAAGGCAGACAACCCTCCAAAACAGTCTTCAACTCAATAAACACCTGGCTTTTGTGTATTACTGCAGTTTTACAAAATAAAGAAGGATTTGAAACATCTGTTTGACACACAGTCGGAGAGAGGGGGGGGGGGACATGCAAGCAGATTACAGGTAAGGCAACATAAGGCATCCGTGTAGATGAGAGGAATTTGCTTGTATCAAATCCCACAAGCTCAAAAATATCTAGCAGAAAAACGGAACTGTTTACATATACTTTGCCCTTTTAAACCCTCACTGCAGGCTGTTAAACAATTCCATAGTTTAACACTGCATCGTTAAATTCTGGAATTCACCACCACAAAATGTGGTGATGGCTACTAATTTGGATGGCTTTAAAGTGGGGTTGGGTAAATTCCTGAAGGAGAATTTACTACTAGTCCAGATGGCTATGTGCAACCTCCAGTATCAGAGGTAGTAGGCCTATATACACCACTTGCTAGGGAACATGGGCGTGAGGGTTGAATGGCACTCGTGTCCTGCTTGTGGGTTCCTGTGTGAACAGAGTGTTGGACCCTCGGTCTGATCCACCAGTAAAGTAGGCTGTTCTCCCTCCCTTTTCCCTCCCCCATTCCTTATTCCTTGCGTGTCGTGTCTTTTTAGATTGTAAGCCTGCAGGAGCCTTTTTGGTGGAAGAGCGGAATAACAATACTATAAATAAATAAATGAATAAACCTGACTCCAAAATGGATGGGTAGGACATAAGAACAAGTGCCCTGCTGGATCAGACCAAGGGTCCTTCTAGTCCAGCACACTGTCCACACAGTGGCCAACCAGCTGTCGACCAAAGACCAACAAAGCAAAACATGGTGCAACAGCATCCGCTCACCCATGTTCCCCAGCAACTGGTGCACACAGGCGTACTGCCTCGGATAATGGATGTAGCACACAACCATCAGGGCTAGTAGCCATGGATAGCCTTCTCCTCCAGGAATTTCTCCAACCCCCTTTTAAAGCCATCCAAATTGGTGGCCATCGCTACATCTTGTGGTAGTGAATTCCCTAGTTTAACTATGTGCTGTGTGAAGAAGTCCTTCCTTTTATTTGACCTGGATCTCCCACCAATCCGCTTCATGGGATGACCCCAGGTTCTAGTATTTTGAGAGAGGAAGAAAAATGTCTCCCTATCCACCTTCTCCACACCAGGCATAATTTTGTACACCTCTAGCATGTCTCCCCTGAGCCTCCTTTTTTCCAAGCTAAACAATCCCAGTTGATGTAACCTGGGAGATGCTCCAGACCCTGGATCACTTTAGTTGCCCTTTTCTGCACTTTTTCCAGCTCTATAGAAATGGTAGTTAAGCCTCTAAAGAAATAGATTGCTTGCAAACCTCCAAAGAGCACAGAAAGCTTTGCTTAGTAACCTCCTGGTGCGCCAAAAAAACAACCTTGGAAGCCTGCGTTATTCCGTCAAAACCAGTCTATCAAAATTACATGACTTTTAACACACTTTTTTAATTGGCTTCAATTATTAACACCTACCCTGGCTTTCAAAATGACAAGTGCCTCAGTTGGAGAGGCAGCTGAATTTTTAATAACACTTGGGGCGGGAAAGGCGACACAACGCGGATGAGACACCAGTGGGGAAAGGCAGACAGCATTTCACGAGACAAAACGCTCACGAGGCCCTGAAGTCGTCTGCTCATCATGCTTCTTTCCTGCTTGGGGATCTGCCTCAGATGGAGTTAGAAAAGCTGACTTGCGCCTTGTGTCATATTGATACGATTCCATCATGGTAACGCTCTAGCCCCCTTGCGCATTTATACCTTGTAGCACACACAGTGGCTCCTGTTGCAGCCTTATGGGTAATACAGAATAATGCTAGGGGAGCTGTACATGGCATGCCTGTGGTGCCCCAATAGTTCAAAACTGATAATGTAGATCTAGCTCAAGATTCCTTCTGCCACGAATAAGCCAGAAGGCAGTGTGGTGTGGTGGGTAGAGTGCTGGACTGGGTCTCTGGAGACTCAGGTTCTAGTCCCCACTCATCAGCCATGAAGCTCATTGGGTGATTTTGGGCCAGTCACTGGGCCCATTCAGAAGACATCTTAAACCATGGCTTTAACCATGGTGGTTAAGACAGAAAGCCAGGTCATGTTCAAAAGACACCTTAAACCATGGCTTTAACCACAGTGAATAAGGTGTTTTGCTTCATTCACCAAGGTTAAAGCCATGGTTTAAGGTGTCTTCAGAACACAGCCTGGCTTTCTGGCTTAACCACTGTTGTTAAAGCCATGGTTTAAGGTGTCTTCTGAACAGGGCCCGGCTTTCTGGCTTAACCACTGTTGTTAAAGCCATTCTCAGCCTAACTTTTCTCATAGGGCTGGGTTTTTGTTTTGTTTTTACCTTTCATTGTTTCCTTCTTGATGGAATGAGGACTGATCTGCCGTTCATAAAAGTCATGCGGCACAGCCTGACTGAGAACATACCATGTCGGAATGCAAAAGCCGGGGAGAATGTCCCATGGCATCAAAGGCTCCCTGCATATGGAAAGCTAACACATCATGAGGAGGACTGTGCTGTATCGCCCTTCTCCTTGGCATGTTCATTTTCTATGTGCTGGGCACATTTTAATTTAAGTTATAATGGCATGGGGGGAAAACATTTGATCATGAGATCTACCAGCTGCATTCCAAAATGGTCCAATATTGCTTTCCAGCGCCAATTGCTGACTGCTCATTTTAGACCAAGCTAATGGGGCATTTGCACTGTCAGGGCGCCCAACTGCTGTTCTTAGAGGACTGCCATGCTTGGAACATTAACCAAAGTGCTGTTAATGAGCCAGGATGTTGCTAATAGTTGCTCGGCTGTTACACTGTTTAGCGACAAGAGGAAAGCTGCCAAGAAATGGATACCTTGCTGTTTGTTAAAGCTGCTGTCCATGCTGAAACCCAGAAAAAACATACACAAAAAAACAAGAGATACTGTTGTGTGTGTCATGGAATTTCTTACCCCTGTTTAAGGAAGGGTGCGAGGAAGGAAGATTAATCACGTCTTCCTCCAAAAACACTTTGCTGCTGTTGTTAACCAGCAGTAGGCAGAAAATAGACCTAGATCGACTGGTGGAACTCTGGTTGATTTGCAATAGATCAGCAAATGTTTCTGACTTTTAGTGTGTCTAACCATAGCAATAACTAAAGAGTTATCCCCCGCCCCAATAATAATAATTTATTATTATTGTTATAATAATAAAACAAATTAGGTACCGCAAACACGTTGTCTGCCCACCTCTGTGGTTAACAATACTAACACAAATAGCAGTCACTACTGTCCCAAGAGTGTGCATTTGCCTAATGTATTCCATAGTGATTGTACACACATAGGATACTCCACTCACCCTCCATTTGCAAAATAAACTTAGCTGGCTAATGAGTTTAGTATAGATCAACAACAGAGGGCAACCGTGGCCAAATCCAGCTCCTTGGAGAACACCTGCCCTCCTTCTGCCAGTGGTGAAATCAGAGGCAGGATAAGTGTGTGGAGGGAATCTGGGGCAAAAGGTCTTCCTAGCTGTCCATTTTGGAGAAGTAGCATCAAAGGGATCCCACCTTCCATTCTCTCCTCAAAGTGGCCTAGCCTAAAACTAATTGTGGACCAGGGGTATAGACGAAGGCCACAAGAGTAGCTGATTTAAGACTAGTTCTCACGGAGATGGTCAACTTTCTGCCAGGGTATTCGCTCACATGGCTGAATGCTTTTCCATATGCTCCCCCCCACCCCACCCCACAAATCCTTGCACTAGCATGCACACTAACAAGGGAAGAGAAAGCTAGTTGTCTGTATGGAGGGATTTGTTTGCTTGTTTTTAATCCGCCTTTTAACAGATGTTCTCTAGATGGATCACAACCACTAAAAGAATACGATACAATCCAAAACAAAAAAAGGAACAGCAGAGGAATAAATAATAGAAAGTATATAAAACAGTAAAAAAAAATCTAAAAACTAAACTCTAAAATGCCTGAGAGGGCAGAAACATCTTTGCTCTGCACCCTTCCTTGGGGAGGGCATTTCATAAAAGGGGTGTTACAACTGAGAAGGCTTTATATCCATCTTTTGATGGGTCCTACCTCTGTGCAAACAAACATACACACTATGTTCTAACAAAAAAACCAACGCAAACAACAAAGATCCCTGCAAAACGCAGACAGCACCCATAGAGAATTCATTGAATGAGTAAGTACCCTAATACACAAGTTTACATGCTATGTAGATAGAGGGCAAATTTTTTAAATAAACATAGCTACGATCCTGCACCACAGATTCAGATGCCAAGAATTCTCATTACGAACCCCCATGAAAGAAATTCCTTTGGAAAGGAAGAAGATATGCAGAAAAAATACTGTACAGATCTGAGATTTAATAAATTAAGCCTGATCGCTTTTAAACTGAATCCACCACGCCTTTGGTTCTGGATGCAAGTAACATCCATTCACATAAACGGCTGGTTGAATTGCCATTTTCCTTGCGTTTGTAGCTTCTGTCAGATTCCTGATGCACCATTTCCTTAATAGACACCTCACTGCTGTCAGCATTTCCTTCGCCTGCACTCCAAGCCAAGGGGGCCAGAAAAGCTTAGCTGATGAAAGGAATGCGAGTGGAAAATGTCAGAAAAAGACAGAGCCATTTTTTTCCACATTCCGGGGCAGGCACAAACCGAGAATCAAGGTACCGAGAATAAAGCTCCCTAGTAGGTCTTGTGAACATGGAGTATGCAGAATGTGAGGCAGATTCACATCAGGACCAAAGCAGGGAACTACAGGGCAACTAAGTCACAGGAGCAAAGACACTTTATTGAGCTTATCACACCAGTGTTATACTGTGCAATCACTGCGAATTGCGTGCAAAGGACTCCGAAGTTTTCTAGCTTATAACCTGCTTTTATTGTGAAGTACTCTGAAGTTTTCCAGTTTATAATTTGCTTTGACTGTGAAGTACTCCCATGCATCCTGCTTTAATTGTGCTATAAAGCCAAAAGACCCAACCTATTTTGCTACTAGTTTTCGAGCGAATCATTTGTTGTTTTCCCAGTGGCCACTGGGGGCGCAGGACAAGGATTTGATACTTTTAAGCACCAAATTAAACAAATGCTTACATCTGCGTAAGTTTTAAAGATAAAGACATCAAAATTGGCACAGTAATAGATATTAAGGAGAGCTTTAAGCATACCGAATTTGAATCAGATTGGGTCATCCGTTGATTTTTTATGATTTTATTTAGACTTCCCCCCTGAAACCCTTTTCCTGGTATGCAAAGGATCTTAGGAGCGCTGCCGCCCGGGGTGTGATTTAGCTAACAACAACAACAACAGCTTAGCACTGTAGGGGATAATCGAGGGAAACAGGTACGTGGGATGAAGCTAATTGTCAGCAATCGGACAGAGAAGGTTGTGTGATAAAGCCTGAGTCACTGTAAAAGGAAAGCTCAGGTACGCTCATCCATATGAGTCACTGGGAGGCTCTACTCTTGCAGTTGCTTGAGTGGCTACATGCAAAACACCTTGGATAGTGTTAGAAAAATTGTGGATTACAACCCAATTAAATCAAATAAAAAGGCATCTGGATGCAGTTTCAAAAGGAAAGTTTCTTTCCACTTCAGGTACCAACAATCTCTTTGTACAAAGGTCCCTCTCCCTTGTCAATGTAAGGGGAAAAGGCCCGGAACAGAAGTTTACGTTTCATTTTATACAGGGGGGGAAACATTGTATGCAAATAATTGGTTGCTTGCTCAGATCGTCACAGCTGATCCTCCTCCCTGCTTTCTTGACATGCCCAGATGGGTGAGAGACCCTATTGACTTTGTCAACTCCATTATCACGTGATTCCCTTAGTAATGAATCCTGGGACCTTCCTGTCACGTATTCCATTGTCTTTAACTAATCCCTGTCCACCACTTCCTCCCTGGTTCCCCCCCCCTCGCAATGTCCCCTGGGACATTCCTGTCCCACCTTGCCTACGTGATAGAAACCTTCCTGCTTCACCCTCCCTTGTCACCTGACATTCCTCTTGATGGGCGAGTCTCCCACCTCTTATTTCTCTCCCTGGTTTCCTACTGAGCTGTGGGGAAAGGAAATAAGAAGTGTGTGTGTGTGCCAAGCGCCTGGTGATTTAACCAGCGGCTAGGGCCCATCCTTACCCCTGAGTAAGCGACCTTACCCAAATAGGTAAATGGGACTTTTCTCTCCTACCTGGGAGTAGGAGGTCTATTCTACTCATCTAAATCACTTAGAAATCACCCAAGGGTGGCATTTTGGGAAAGGGAAATGAGGGATCTTGTAAGAAGGACGGGAGAGAAGAGATGGGAGAAGGGAGTAGTGGGAAATCAGTTATTTTTCCATAACAATAGCTCCTTTAGAGTTCTGGCTGAAAGCCGGCATGGATTCACAAGTCCACTGTCTTTAGAACTACCACATCATGTGTAGTAAACATCCCCCTCTGACTCCCTGACTACATACAGACATCCTCACTAGAATATGCCAGATGAGTCCATAAGGCTTTAAAAAAGTTAAAATTATACTCATTAACTAACATATTATCCCACATCTCCATCCCCTCCTTTCAAAAATGTCAATTTCATTTTATTTATTTTTTTAAAAAAAACCAGCCAAAATTCCAAGCAATATATTTTTAGCCTTGGCTTACCCAGAGAGGATCGTGTGAAGAGTTTGATCTTTTCATTAATGCAAATTTATTTAAGCAGTCAAGCACCGGGAGGGGGAGAGACTTTTAAATATGTTAATCACAGCTTCTTTGGGGCTCAGTAGTCTCTTGCGTCCCACCGGTGACAGCAACATGTCATGGACTAGCGGTGTGATCCATAAAAGGAAGGGTTTGGCAGCTGATGGGCTCATCTAAAAATGTTCTCACGTCAGAAGGGAGGACGACTGACAATCCTGCACTTAAAAAAAATAAATTAAGTAGTTGCGGTGCTGATGAAATGCAACAGTGAGGTGGCTCTAAAGGAAAAGGTGCAGAGTGTGCAACTGTCCGGTCCGCAGTAAGGAAGGTGGGTCTGGGATTGCACACTCACTCCCTTTGATATGGGTGCCACTTCCTCACCCCGTCCTCCCATTGGGAGGTGGTGGGCTCTCCCACACTAGAGGCCTTCAAGAGGCAGCTGGGCAGCCATCTGTCAGGGATGCTTTAGGGAGGATTCCTGCATTGAGCGAGGGGTTGGACTTGATGGCCTTATAGGCCCCTTCCAACTCTACTATTCTATGGTTCTATGATGCTTCTTTGCATCAGGTGCTGAGAGGGGGCAGAAATGTATGCATGGCTTCTTCAGAGCAGGGATGGGGAACATCCAGTGTGTGGGCCCACAAGGTGCCCTAATCTGGCATGCATCACTTTCCCAGGTCCAACCTGGCAGGATCTACACTACTGCTTTAAAGCACTTTATAACACTTTTGACAACTGTTGGGGCCCAGGACACACTCCATATGCAGTTGTCAAAACGGTTATAAAGCGCTTTAAAGCAGTAGTGTAGATCCAGCCGCACCACTGTCATCCCCATCACGGCATGCTGCATAGGGAGTTTTAAACATTCCTACCCAGTGTGCCACATTGGGGATGGAAATGCGCCTCCGGCCCCCCAGCAGATCTGCATGGACCAATTGAGGAGGGGGGCTGAGAAGGTTGGTTGTGTGTGTGTGAATGGTGTCTTCACGAGAGAGATCCATTGCTAGCGTGTGGCCCCTGGGGGGCTTCTCAGGTGGCAATCTGGCCCTCAGTTTCCTCATGTCTGCTTTAGAGAGCTGTGTGCCATCTTCCTTAGTTACCAGCCACCCCAAATAGGGTTGTCGAGGTGTGTTTCCCATCAGAGCTCTTCACACATACGTAGAGAGGCCTCGTGCTCATTCTGTGAGCTCAGTAGATGCATCCCAGAATCAAGGCTGCCCCAGATTTTTGCACATCCAGATGCAAAGAGCGGATGCCTCTGAAACCCATCTGGTGCTTCCAAATGAGGCTTCCATGGCTTCACTCATGGAATTTTATGAGAGGTCCAGATGATATCTTCCGTTTGTAACCATCCTGAGTTTTCCAGCCCCTTCTATCTTTTTTCTTACTAGAAAAAATATATATAGAGGAAAAGACAGAATGGTTCCACGATGCCTTTGGGCTGGTACTGCTAGGAACCCTCCATCTAGAAGCTCCCTTCCAAAGAGGAAGCAACCAAGGTCTTAGCTAGACCTAAGGTTTATCTCGGGATCATCCCGGGGTCATCCCTGTTCATGTAAATGACACACAGGGGATCTCGGGAGCAGGCAGGGATGACCCCGGGACGATCCTGGGATAAACCTTAGGTCTAGCTAAGGCCCAACTCTGCCCATCTCTTGAATCCATGTTGCACGTGGCCCAGAAGATTTCATTTGAAGTGATAAGTAGGGATAAAAGCTATGGGATCAAACCAAAGGGCTACAAGTGGGGCCTGCAACAAAATATTGCAGTGTTCACTCTTGCGGTCACAATATCCGATTGCTCCACAATACACCATTCCATTATCCCTCCCCTTTCTGGTTTTCCCCCCCTCCCACAACAGCCAGTCAGCGGTCTATGCTCAGCCCTCACTGAGATGTTTTATGATGGTTCCATCACCACCCCTTTCCTTTTTCACCCTAAAATTCTCCTTTTGGGGGGGGTCTTTTTAAAAAAATCCATGGGATTCCCTCAAGCCTGTTGATGTCTCTTTCTTGTGAGTGGATGGTGTTGTTTATAAGGACCAGCATATGGGCAATTGAGATAGCTATTAGTATATATAGAGAATGGTTTGCAAGATTTATCTAAAGCATTCAAGGAAGTTATGGGCCAATATTTCACTGGAAATTGTTTAATGGGTCACTGGAAAGAACTAATCCAATCCTTAGGCTACATGGACTTCATTTTCCCATTGATTGAAAGCGTCCAGCTGTAGGGCTTTTTTAATTTATTTTTTTATGTGTAGTCTTGCCACTGTGTGAAGCACACAGCACTGCCATGCACATTTCCTGAGGCTGCAGACTGTACAGATTAAACAAACATATTGCAGATATTGTTTTACTGCAGCTGTGTATTTTTTTAAAAAAATTAAATAGGGATTTACTGCCAGAATTGAGGGGCAGTGACGAGATAATTAGTTTGATGTCATTGGAAAGTGGTACCTGATGACTCTCCTGTATAGACACACAGAGTGCCCAAACAACCATTTGGCCAAGGGATGGGCCAAGCCATGCATACAATGTCCCTGTGACTGCTGGGGCATGAGTCCCTTGCTAAGCGGTGGAGCACATGCTTTCCAGGCTGAGCATCCCCAGCATCGCCAGTTAAATGTATTAGGTAGTAGGTAACGAGAAAGACCTTGATTTGCCTGAGACCAAGGAGGGCAGACATTACCAGGCTAGGCAGACAAATATTAGTCCCAGTACTGGGGGAAAGGTGGAAGGTAGAAGAAGAAGAAGAAGAAGAAGAAGAAGAAGAAGAAGAAGAAGAAGAAGAAGAAGAAGAAGAAGAAGAAGAAGAGGAAGAAGAAGCATCATCCTGTGTTCCTCTGCCAAATATGAGTCCCAGTACTAGGGGAAAGGTGGGAGGGGGAGGAGGAGGGGGAGGAGGAAGAGAAGAAGGAGAAGGAGGAGGAGGAGGAGGAGGAGGAGGAGGAGGAGGAGAAGAAGAAGAAGAAGAAGAAGAAGAAGAAGAAGAAGAAGAAGAAGAAGAAGAAGAAGAAGAAGAAGAAGAAGAAGCAGCAGCAGCAGCAGCAGCAGCAGCAGCAGCAGCAGCTTATTGTGTTCCTCTGCCTCTGGGACTAAGCCTGGAATTTTGAAGCAAATGAGGAAGCACCCGCCTTGCTTTGAAAAGAAGTGCAGAACAGGCAGCTGCAGGGGAACCGGACACAGCAAATGGCAGGTGAAAAGAGAGAACTTAGCATGTGATTAGGTGGCCTTTGTGTGGGAGGGAGGGGGTGCGCAGACAGAAGTGCTGGGGATGACAGTAAATAGTGGTGTAAGAAATGCACACCAGGAACCCTGTCTTTACACCTTTGAAATTCTGGAGGATGTGGCGGTCTGCCTCTGGACACAGACTGGTGTTTCCTTCCGTGCATGCCCTAAATATGTGGCGAGGGGAGCGCCAGAGGGCTGGGTTGTGACTCAGGCAAATCAAGGCCTTTCTCATTACCCACTACCTAATCCGTAGGGATTGCACCCAGGACCTTTTGCCTGCCACGCACGTGCTCCACCACTTAGCAACGGCCCCAGCCCCAAGCACCAAATGATTGTCTGGGAACTGTGTGTGTATACACAGGAGGGTTATTCATTCAGTACCCAGCCACTACATGACTCCAGTCACTTTAAACTGACGACCCTGACACTTCCCCACGATCTGGCAATAAATCCAACCTTTAAAAAAAAAAATAGGTGAATTTGGCCCATGAGCCAGAGATACAAAACGCCTGGTGTAGGAACTGTCTACAACTTAGCTGGTAAGTTAAGGAGGTGTCTAAAAGTTTAAACGATGGAACTAAATTATCCATACCCATGTTGCGAGGGTAGAAGGAAGTTCCCAGAAATAAAGACATGGACACCAGAGCTTTGGGGTAAAATTAGGGCCTCTTTATTTACACATGGAGATTCTCACTCCATGGATCTGTGCGTGAACATGCAGGAATCTAGTTGGTTTAGCTACAGGCTTTAGCTCATCCCTCAGGGCGAGCAACTCAGTTGAAAATCAGAGTCGGGTATCCCGGCCCCCTTCTCAACTACACGAGTGTTTGGTGAGACCGATCGGCGTCTTCCCCACTCTGGCTGCGTAGCCGAGTAGATGAGGCAAGAAGGTCTCAAAAGGCAAACCATATCCTGGCACACAAGCTGCAAAGCCCATGAGGAGCAGGACCTCTGATTTGCCAATCGTTATAAAGGTGACAGAGTGCTCACTGTCCCTATTCTGCCTCCCCACAATTCCTGCACAAACCCTGCCATTATGATTGACCTATTTATCTTCCATTTCTAAAGATTAAATCCGGTATGGAGTAGGTGAAAACCTGAGCATCACTAGGAGCGGATCTACACAGAGTCGTCGGGGCGCCCTGAAGGCGTTTGCGTGCGTCTCCAGGGTGCCCCGAAACTCCTAGTGTAGATACCTGTAGATACCTGTCCAGAAGAGGAGGAGGAGGAGGTGGCGGCGGCGAAAAGTTCCCAGGGCTCCTGTCAGATGTGAGGGTGCCTAGGCGGGCTTCTTCCGCCGAGCTCTCCAACCCGGGTGGCTCTTTCGCTGGCAGGAGGCCGGCGGGGCGGTGAGCGGCGGTGGCAAGGACGCTCTAGGCACCCTCGCATCTGACAGGAGCCCTGGAAACTTTTCGCCGCCACTGCCGCTGCCTCCTCCTCCACCTCTTCTGGACAGGTATCTACAGGTATCTACACTAGGAGTTTCAGGGTGCCCTGGAGACGCACGCAAGCGCCTTCAGGGCGCCCCGACGACTCTGTGTAGATCCCCTCCAGATGACAGGGAAAATTCCTACTCAGCCCCTCCTACAAAGGGGGCGACTGATTTCGTCCTACACTGGTTTGTAGGAAGGGAGGGTGGGGCCGAAATCGAAAGAGGCCGGAGCAACGCCAGGGTGAGCCTTTATAGCCTGGCTCCACCCCCACCTCACGTGCAGGCCTTCTTTCTTTATTTCCGTCTCCTCCCTGCCCCCCACAACAGCCGTCTCGCACCCAAACCATTCCAGATGGGCGTGAACCAGACTAAGATGGACACGAAGGAGAAACGGATGTTGTTCCCAGGAGGGCCAAACACAATTCTATTCCCACTTGTTTCTGTTATAGATAAAACAAATGCAAGAACCACTTAAAAAAGCAAAGAAAATCTAGGTAAGAGCTACCCCTTACAAACTAATGCTGCTAACCTTTGAACGAATTGTTGTTCTGCAACTCAGCAAAAAGCCAAAACTGCAGACGCAAGGCCTTACGTCCTGTTAAATGTGCATACGATGAAAATATATATACAATTACATTTTGTAATAATTTAATCTGATTCTCTCCTGCTCGAGGCAGGGCAGGATGTGTTTTGACCTGGTTTATGCAAGGAGCAAATTTAATAATAGGCATGGATGAGTGTTGATTATTTAAGCAGAATGAATGGAACTTAAGTGACATTATGCATCACACACACACACACACATCCTGTATTAGCAGTAAAACAGCTTAATAAACCACACGATAATAGGATCGTTGTGTAGTGGTCACAGCAGGCTAGACAGATGATCAGGCTTCTTACTTTGCATGTACTTCACTCTCATAACATTGTGGTTTTTTTTGGGGGGGGAGTTCATTTCTTATATGAAATACCATTCATGTGGAGACAGAAAGGGATGACAATGGTGAGAATTCTAATTTTAGGCCATTATATATGCAACTTGCACTCAAGTGGTTCAGTTTGGGTCCTCACTTCTCTGGCCCTGCTCATTCTGTCTTCCAGATTCCTTTTCTCTTTCAAAAATAGAATCATAGCATAGCAGAGTTGGAAGGGGCCTACAAAGCCGTCGAGTCCAACCCCCTGCTCAATGCAGGAATACCTCTGGTCCGCTTCACCTTCCAACCCTCAGGTGTGCCTACCCCTCACACACTCTGCTTTCTTTTGCTCCCGTCTCCTCAGGCCCCTGCCACTTCTGGTCTTAGGTCTCTCCTGCTTCTCTCTAGCATCTGAAGAGCTCCACCAGTAGGCAGCAGCAGATCTCTCCACCTCTCTGTGATGTCAGTGCCACTGATGCGGGGAGGGGAGAGCTGCATTATTTAATGCTTCACCTCACCCCTCTGCTCCGCTTTCGTTTTTGCGGCTCCCTCCTTGTAAACAGTGTGGGTTCGCTGGTTGGCCTTTGAGGGGGCCAAGTAGGATTTTTTTACTCCCAAATTCCTTTTATTTGGGAGTTGTTTCACCTACTTCACACTGTAAGACGGCGAGGGTGTATTAATAGGTTAATTTGGTTCTATTTGGTCACATTTGAAGGGCCAGGCATGCGGGCATCAGGAGCAAGAATAAGGTTGGCGAGCATTCATAAGGCACCGTTGAGGTGATTGGTAACACCTGAGCCCCTCACCTGGGAGTCCTGTGGCACCAGGTGACAGGATAAGGTTGACTTCTTAGGCCAACCTTACTCACTAACTCAGAGTTTTGTAACCTGAGGAGGAGTGACATCGGAAGGCCTATCTACCCTATAAGGGGAATCCTGACGGGGGGCAAAGAACACGCGTCACCTGTCAGGATAAGAATGGATCGCCCTATCCCAATTATGGCCAAGACGCTGGCCAAGATAGGATGCCCGCCTAGGCCTCCATCTTTCCTTGCTGAATCCTCATTAATAAATGTGGCCCTATTTAACTCCAACCTTGTTGTCTGTCTCGTTATTTCGCCTTCCTCTTGCAATTGGCCTCTGAATCATTATCCTAATCCAGAGGTGGTGGACCTCTTTCAGGCTGAGGTCTGAATTTAATTTCAGAGAAACTCTTGTGGGCTGCATTCCACTGTTGGATGGAGTTGAAGGCAAAAGAGGTGGTTTCAAACATACCAACACGTTGTAGCTTAAAGCCCTTATTACCAGCACCTTAAACCTAGGAGAGGCATTTCAATCTTATAGAAGGGGGGACTGTGCAAAAGTCAGGTAACTATCAAAAGTTTGGCAATTGGGGGAAACAGGATGGGGCCAGGGGACTCATGGAGTAATGGATTGGGACCCCAGATGGGTCTGAGCTTCATTTCTTTATTTGCCACCTTCCATGGCAGGAGCCCTCCCAAGGCGGCGTACAAGAATAAAACTCTTATAATAAAAATCGATAGGGTGATAAAAATAGTACAACAATAAAACTCTCATAATAAAAACTGATATGGTGATAAAAACAGCAAAAATGCAACAGCAGTGAACATTGTAAAAAAAAAAATTATTACAGGAAACCCCAGCATAAAAACAAAACTTACCATATAAGAACTGCAGCAACTACAGTGTGATAAAACCTAAGGAGAGGAAGGGCAGAGTATAGAAACAGGATTTTAAGGCCTTCCTAAAAGTCTTGCCCCAATCCATGGGGGGCATGAAGAGAGGAGGCATAACACTCTTCAGAAATATATTTCTAAAAATATTTGAAGTTCAGGTAGGGGATTGTTTCTAACCATCACCATCCCCATCCAAATTACAACCATTTGTAAGGATTTTATCCAGTTGCCTGGACACGTTTTCTCTTATTCCAGATTTAGCAAATGAGCTCAAAAATAGCCTGTTCCTCACAGTTCTCCAGCATAGCAACACTAAAAAGGAAAAAAAAAAAGTGTTTCCCCAAAGCAGATGACTTCCTGAAGAACCAGAGGTGGAAGCCAAATTTATTGCAAGGCCTGTCAAGGGAGACTAAATTCTAAATAAAGCAAGTAGAATACATATGCACTGCTTGAGAAATTGAAGCAAGAAAAACATGTAGGTAGGTGTGGTGTGAGTGGGGAGACAGATAGGACTTTGTTCCACAACACACCACAGTGCTCCCAGCTATTGTGACTACCACAGCAGCCTCCCCTCAGATTCCTCTTCCATTACTTCAGAGATGTTGTTATACTACAACTCCCATAATTCCTTACTATTGGCTATGCTGGCCAACATCTGGAGAGCCACACATTGCCCACCCCTGCTCTACATCCTTGTCTTCCACAAAAGCAAGGATCCAAAGTTGAGATCAGTAGCACACGGGCCAAACATCACACGCCTCGCAAGATCCATGACCTTCTTGGGACTCACAGAGGGCTACCACTGAAGTAAGGCTCCACATATATCAAACAGTCATCCCAGATACAAATACCAGACAAGCTTTGGTACAGCTTGTGGTGGTGATTCATGTACAGACCTAAGTGAATCAACTCTCATTCATGACTAAAACTTGTCCTGTTCCAGGACCGGCCTGAGACATTTTGTTGCCTGAGACAAAGGACAAAATGGCGGCCACTCCACGACTGTAGTTCAACTTTGCTTCAACAGTGGCAATAGAACAGTCTACTCCGCCACACCTGATGGCAGCAGGATAGCTTACAGACCCCATGGCAGGGAACAAGGTCAACAACAAGCAAACTCTGCCATTGTTTGGGCAGCTTAGAAGGATGTGAAGAACTGGGGTAGGCGATCAGGAGGGTTGGGTGGGGAGTTGCCTACACTGTCACCCAGCATCTGTCACCTGAGCCAACCCCTTCATTCTGCCTAAGGGCAGGGCTTATGACACATGACACACACACAAACACATAGGGGAAAAAGGAATCACTAGAGCAGGTCACCAGTTCAGCTTATTCATCCATCTGGCTCATACAGAGAAGGGTCGTTTCTATCATTCGCTCCCTGATTCTTTCTTTAGCAATACCAGGAACCAAAGCTGTGAGTTTCTGCAGGCAAAGCATGTGGTTTACCACTGAGTTGTGTTCCCTCCCCCAAGGAAGTTAAGGGTGAAGCAGCGAGGAGGCAGAACAGCAAAGCAAGTCACAATCAGACAGACAGACGTGGATCACGTAGGACACGATTAAGAGGCGCTGCACTGCTGTGCAGTGGGTGTGCCTCCAACACGATGCCCCAGTTCACTCATTCTGCTGGGGTTGGTGGTGAAATTATATGGTGGAAGAGCGGAAGGCCACAAACATCTATGTGAAATGGGGTCTCTGTGCAAACAGCTGATTTTATGGGGGCTCCAGTGAAGTGATTATCCCCTATACTTTATGAGGGATATAAACTGGAATTCTACTGCTGGGTGACCCACAAGATCTGTGATCTTGTTAATGGCTATGCACACATCCTAGAGTTCTGAAAAAGGGCCTGTCCAAAATCCTCATCTTCTTGAAATTGTACAGGGACGTTTTAGTCCTGTTTTCTGAAAATCTGGATAAGAGCTGCGTGCGTAAACATTTTTAAAAGAAGTGCTTACAGTTGACTCTATTTTGGGTTTGCTTCAATGCATCCAAACTGAATGGACCAAATATTTACTGTAAGTGCTAGGGTAAACACAGAACGCATCTGCTATTGTACAATGTTTCACAGAAGCCAGGAACGGTCTTGAATAAACACAGATGTAAGTGTGCATGGACTTTGAGACCTGATAGCTTGCTTGGAACGGGAAACCTAGCAGCCCAGCCCTACCACCATCTGGCAGGGAGACCAAGGCCTGGATAAAACTGTGTGTGCATCAGGGCTGCACCGAATTGACAAGGAACTGTTCTTAGTCATTTCACCTGTACTGAAGTTGGCTGGGGGATGGGGGTGTTCTCCCAAATATATTTCAGGAGGCAGAGGTGAAATTCTTTTGGGGGGAAGAGAATTGGAGCAGACACCATTTGTTTCCCACCCACCCAAAAAAAACCCTGTTCTGAGATGATTTTTGAATTTGGGGACATTAAAATGGCTGCCACCATGAAAAAGCATGGCTGTCTCCTTTCCCACTCACAATTATAGTGGAGTTTAGTTAAATAGAAACAGAAAAATACTGTGGATAGAAAAATGGAGTGGATAGATGGTTCCTCCATGAGCTCATTTTATTCATGTGTTAAATACCCCTCCAAAGGAAGAGCAGTGATTGAAGGTTTGTTAAAAATACAAAACCACAGTGTCATTCCAGGGAACCCTGTTTTAAAAGCTGAACTCCTAGGGGAAAGCTTCTCTTTTTTACAGTTGGATTTAAAAATAAAGAAGATTTTTTTCTTCAAAAACTCATCATGTTCTATTTGAAAGCACACCTGAAGGTTTTTTTAAAAAAAATGTCCCATGCTGGCTTCTTCTTCTTCTTCTTCTTCTTCTTCTTCTTCTTTAGGAATACAGAGAGGAGAGTGAATCAGAGATTGACAGTGAAGTCCTATACATGTTTATTTAGAAGAAATCCCTATTGAGTTCAGTGGGATCTAGTCTCAAGTAAATGTGTAGGTGAAACATTAAAAATGATTTAGCAAAGCAAAGCTTGAGGTGGGGTGAGTTACAATTTCACCTCGAATTACTGGGCCAGTTCCATGAATTTTTGGTCAAATCACTCTTTCTTTACAGGCCTAGTGTACGTTTATTTGATTCATTTTTACCTTCCCTTTTCGCCCAAGGTGGCTTAGGACAAAAAATAAAGAAGCCCTGCTACATCTAAAACAGTCCAAGTTAAAACCGATAACAACACCTATTAAACCATAACGGTTATGATTTCATAAGCATTATATAGAAATACTTGAATGGTTGTCACACAGCGGAGGGCCAGGATCTCTTTTTGATCCTCCCAGAGTGCAGGACACAGACTAATGGGCTCAAGTTACAGGAAGCCGGATTCCGGCTGGACATCAGGAAAAACGTCCTGACTGTTAGAGCAGTACAACAATGGAATCAGTTACCTAGGGAGGTTGTGGGCTCTCCCACACTAGAGGCATTCAAAAGGCAGCTGGACAGCCATCTGTCAGGGAAGATTTAAGGTGGATTCCTGCATTGAGCAGGGGGTTGGCCTTGTAGACCTTTCCAACTCTACTATTCTATGATTCTATGAATATGTTTCTTGTGGGAATTTAGAGGGAGGGAGGAGATACAAATGAAGTTAGGACCTGAAAACTGTGCATGCTCCAATTGTGGAACTACGCCTAGAAATTCTCTCTGGGATTTCTGAACTGCCAATTGAACAGGAATTTGCACAGAGTGGAAGTCATGGCCGAGCTAAACCTATGAAACAGTAAAGCAGTGGTTCCCAAACTTTTTCAGGTCACCGCCCCCTTGGTTCCCCAAACTCATGCCCAGTGCCCCCTACCCTACCCTATAAAAATCATTATTCAGAATAGCGGTTTTCTACGACCCACTAAGGAAGATAATAACAATAAATTCAAAACAGTAACAACTGAATATTTATTCAAAATCCAATTACATTTTTTTTAGTTTATTCATTTAAACATAATTGATGAACTTGATCCAGTGATACCCTCTTTTCAAATTCTGATTGTCATTTAGCAAGAATATTAGATATCACATATAGTAACTAGGGTAGAGGACCTCACTATTCTGTAAATTCTTCATGTGATGGATGGGCTTGATGAAGGGATACCAGTTTCCCAATGTCTGGTTTCAAGTCACTTAACATGAGTCTTCAATCACCACGTTAAGTAATCTGGAGTTGATTTCTTTGCTTGGAGAGAAGTAGGAAGACCACACTAAAACCACATTCCGATGTTGGAAATGCAACCAGGAGCTTCTGAACCACTCTCCATAGTGCAGGAGAGCAATTCAGTTAAAAGGACTCTTCTTAAATGGTATTAATACATGTGTGGATTCTTCCTCTATATGGCTTGGGACGAAACTACCTTCTCCCATAAAAATGTCCCTGGGTTTTAAGACCTTCTGGAGAGGCGCTTCTCAGAAAAGACCACCTCGATCGCCCCCCTGCCGCCCCCTTGCCTCTTAACGCCCCCCTATGCAATCCCACCACCCACAAGGGGGTGGTACCGCCCACTTTGGGAACTACTGCAGTAAGGAACAGACTGGGGGACATCTCTAGACAGCGGTGCAATGGTTTGCCTAGCCCATAGGCAGGAGGTAGAATGGCTGTGAGGTAGAGAACGGTCCTGGACATGCAGGAGGAAGGAGCCAGGACATGTGCTCTCTGTCCAGTCTCCTCAAGGACATAACTGCTGCTCCCACTTGTTCCTGGTTATGAAAAGAATATTTAAGCACACATTAACAGATCCTTTTCTTTTTTATCAGCATCTGTTGCAAACCCAGAGCAATTTGGTTTACACTTAGGCTGACGTGCCACTTCCCGACAGCTGCAGCCAGTGGTAAATGCCACCGTTGCCTAGTAACTAACAGGTAAGGGCTGCAAAAGTGAGGAACAGATCTATGCACGTTGCATGCTTAATGGCCGAGGGCAAAGAGGATGTTTGCCTGCAGAGCGAGCGCGGCGACGTTCCTTATCATGATATAGCTCCGTTGCTGTTCTCCGAACAGGTGTCTAAATGAAAAGCCATGGAAAAGAGGGACATGCTGTACTCAAACCTTCTGACCTGCCAGTCTCGGAGAACAAACCAGCCTTCACAGTTGTAGTGTTTTGCATTTCACTGAAACTAGAGGTGAAATAAATGGCTTTGCTTGAGAATGCACAAGAGAGTTATACTACGGGCCTAGAAGGTGTCTCGGAATAGGGCCGGTTCTACCATTAGATAATGCGAGACAGCTGCCTCAGGAGACAGAGGGTAGCCAGGGTGGCAGGGAGTGACAGAGCTGTGGATTCCCTAAGCTAGCCTGCTGCTCTCAGGTTTGATGGTAGATAGCTGACCCATTGCCAGTGTTGAACTAAAATTCAACTGCCAGACCTTTCAGCTACTGTACATGGAATGGGGGAGGGAAGGGGTGATATTGTACTTCTCCTCAGGTGGCAAAATATCTTGGCCCAACCCTGCGTGGGAGCTCCCGGCGGTGACACTCTTGTGCTTTTACCCCCTGTGCTGTTAGAGTCCTGTTCATTCCACAACGCTTGCAGACAGAACTGTGTTCGTTAAGGATACCACTTAGCTTGCAATAATCGGCTCCCAAGAGCCCAGTCTGGCTCCCCCCGAGACTTATAAAACACCAGCATAATCTCTGGTCTGGGCAACTCATCTCACTGGAAAGGGCCCTGCCTCAATGAGTACGCACTTCTTTTCCACCACATGGCTGCTTTTGGATCAGAAACAGAATGCTGGACTAGATGAACGTTTGGTCTGATCCAGTAGGGTTCGTCTTATGCCCAATGGCATAAGAACATAAGAAACACCCTGATGCTGGATCAGACCAAGGGTCCATCTAGTCCAGCACTCTGTTCACACAGGGGCCAACCAGCCATCAGCCAGGGACCAACAAAGCAGGACATGGTGCATGCAACAGCATCCTCCCACCCATGTTCCCCAGCAACTGGTGCACACAGGCTTATTGCCTCGAATACTGGAGATAGCACACAACCATCAGGACTTGTAGCCATTGATGGCTTTTGCCTCCAGGAATTTATCCAACCCCTTTTTGAAGCCATCCAGATTGGTGGCCATCACTACATCTTATGGTAGTGAGTTTCATAATTTAACTATGCAACAGAATTCCCTTATTTGTTTATTTGTTTATTTTAAAGAAGGAAAGGAACCTCTCGTGCAAGCACTGAGCCATTACTGACTCTTGGAGGGACGCCAGCTTTCGCTGATGTTTTCTTGGCAGGCCTTATAGCGGGGTGGTTTGCCGTTGCCTTCCCCGGCCATGATTACCTTTCCCCCAGCTAACTGGGTACTCATTTTACAGGACGGAAGGCTGAATTGACCCGAGCCGGCTGCCTGAAACCAGCTTCTGCTGGGATCGAACTCAGGCCGTGGGGAGAGTTTCAGCTGCAGAAACTGCTGCTTTACCGCTCTGCACCACATGAGGCGCTATTTATTAAAAAAAAAAACCCAATGTTTTCTGATCAGATAAAAAAACAGTTTAACCCCCCCCCCCAAAAAATGCCGTACAAATAAAAACAATGCAAATATTCAAAGGAATAAAATTCAATACACTTCTATAAAGGAAACGGACCTGAATTGCAGTCGTGCTCCTGTTTTGCATACACAGAAGCCTTCAGGGATTCGGCAACGATTGGCAGCCTGTAAGATGTTGATCTATATAAATACAACCACCTCCTTTCAGCCAGACACCACTGAAACAGTATCCTCTCTAGAGACAGTGCAAATGTTCTGTAACAGTGTATACCTAAACTCCGGTATTAGAGAACCTTTCCAAGCCATTTAAAGAAAAGAGAATCCCTAAGACCAAAACAGGAGAAGGTCACCCTACACGAAAAGCTGAAGATGACTCTTCTCTCCATCCTGTTTTCACTGTAGAAAGCTGCATTTGTTTAGTCTGTATTAAGTTACATAGGATATCTTTGGCCACAGGGCAACAGTGAGTAAGGATGTAACACTAGACCCATTTCCTTGTAAGTAATTCGAATCAATAGGTCATGCGGACAAGTGCACATATTTGGGAGTGGAATCTGTTAATATTAATAATACATTTCCATTATCATTTTCATTATCATTATTAGGTACTTGGAGCTGAAGCATCTCTTGGTCACATTCTGGGCCCAATCTACACCAAGCAGGATATAACACTTTAAAAAGGTTATGAAAATGGTATATGTAATGTGTCCTGGGCCTGAACAGTTGTCATAACCTTTATAAACCATTATAAGTAGTAGTGTAGATCCTGCCCTGGTGTGACCAAAGGACAAAGCTGGGCAATGCTAAAACAGAAGGACAGGGGAAATTCTGCACCTCATTTCTTGGGTCAATTCTAATTATAGAGTCTTCTGTTGCATTCAGTTCTGGGCTCCACAATTCAAGAAGGACGCAGACAAGCTGGAGCGTGTTCAGAGGAGGGCAACAAGGATGATATGGGGTTTGGAAACTCAGCCCTATGAGGATAGACTGAAAGAACTTGGCATGTTTAGTCTGGAGAAGAAAAGATTGAGGGGAGTCATGATAGCACTCCTCAAATACTTAAAAGGTTGTCACACAGAGGAGGGCCAGGATCTCTTCTTAATCCTCCCAGAATAATGGGCTCAAGTTACAGGAAGCCAGATTCTAGCTGGGCATCAGGAGAAACTTCCTGACTGTTAGAGCAGTACGACAATGGAACCAATGACCTAGGGAGGTCATGGGCTCTCCCACCTAGAGGCCTTCAAGAGGCAACTCGACAGCCATCTGTCAGGGATGCTTTAGGGTGGATTCCTGCATTGAGCAGGGGGTTGGAGTCGATGGCCTTGTAGGCCCCTTCCATCTCTGCTATTCTATGATTCTATGAAGGGGTGTCTGGTTAACGGAACTCTAACCATCCCACCCCACACACATATTACTCCCCCCACAACAATATAGGTGGAGAGGAAGTGGCAAGCTTCTTTCCTCAGCACAGCTCAGGCTAGCACTCAGCACTTCAGTCATGATGTGGAGAGAGACCTCTTCACCTCCACTGCCACCTAAGAGCCCAACAGCCAAGGCAGCACTGTTGACTTCCCCATACAAGGAGATGAAATGAACTGAAATCTTTATTGCTAAAAGCAATAAGCCGTCACAGTTTAACGTAGAAAAATAAAATACCAGTAAAAAAGATGAGCTGTATGTAAATGGAATAAAAATAGATGATTTAAAATACAATAAAAAAGCTAAACCAAAATACAAGAGTATAAAAATACAAAATCACATTTACATAAATTAAGAGCTCCACAGTGGGGTACTAGAACAACACATTTAATAAGGGCAAAATCTCCAGCTCCTCATTACAATACTTTATGCAAGGAGATATAACCCAATTGTTGGGGGCAATTGGGGATCAGCTGTACTCAAATCTGAACAGGGAGGCCACATTCTCCAGGGCTGGAATCCCCAAGAGAGGCCAGTTGCTAGACTTGGAGGGTGCCGTAATTGAACAAGTTGACTTAACTGAAATTTTACATGGTCAATTTTCCAGTAGTCAATACAGCCCAATGCCTGGGGAATTGGGCTTCCCATGCTCAATAATAACCCTTAAAATCTTGCCACTTGCCAGAGATAATGGAGGTCTGTGATCTTGTAGGTAGGCTTGGGTCAATGGGTTGAAGCGCTGTCTGCAGAAGGCACATCGCCTCTGGCCATACACAGGCAACCTATTTCTACAGCAGAGGTAGGCAACTCCCATAATCTCTGACCATTGCCACATTGCTGGCTGGGGGCTGATAGGAGTTGTTGGGGAGGCCTGCCCTATAACTTAGCCTAATGAGGTATAACTGGGGCAAAAAGCATATTCTTCACACGACTGCCATCCCTCCTCTTGTGGTCTCCCCCTGCATCAAACTGCAGATAGTAAGATCCCCAAGCTAGGAACATGTGTTCAGTGGAGGGCAACCAGGATGATCAGGGGTCTGGAAACAAAGCCCTATGAAGAGAGATAGAAACAACTGGGCATGTTTAGCCTGGAGAAGAGAAGGCTGAGGGGAGACATGAGAGCACTCTTCAAATACTTGAAAGGTTGTCACACAGAGGAGGGCCAGGATCTCTTCTCGATCCTCCCAGAGTGCAGGACACGGAATAACGGGCTCAAGTTAAAGGAAGCCAGATTCCAGCTGGACATCAGGAAGAACTTGGAACCAGTTACCTAGGGAGGTTGTGGGCTCTTCCACACTAGAGGCCTTCAAGAGGCAGCTGGACAACCATCTGTCGGGGATGCTTTAGGGTGGATTCCTGCATTGAGCAGGGGGTTGGACTCGATGGCCTTGTAGGCCCCTTCCAACTCTGCTATTCTATGATTCTATGTAGCCTGACATTTTGCATTTTCTTACGTGCCATGTACACTGAAGGCATATATATGTATATCTATTATATTTCAGAAGAACTTACTCGCCAGAAAATGTATATAGGATTGCAGCCTTTTTGTAGTATATAATAGGCAGGAAGTGTGTGTGTGTGTGTGTGTGAGAGAGAGAGAGAGAGAGAGAGAGAGAGAATATCCCAACTTTCATTTGTGAAGTCTGATGTGCAAAGTAGCCTTATGCTTCAGCAAAGATACATACATTATAGGAAGTTGCAGAAGGCAGATAATGATATTTGACAACAAATTATGCCCACAGCAGCAGCTCTCTTCAAAGCCTTTCAGATTTCTCCAAGAAATAGAAAGCATTAATCCCCAGTTCTCAGGCTTCTGCTCCACTTTCCTCCATCTGTCCGTCGGAAAAGCCAAACAGCCCTGCAAGCTATTGCAAGGTATCCTGTATGACGTGGGCCTTATTTGTTCTCTCCCAAACTGCAATCAGACCCATGTAATGTAATGGGCCCATTGACCCAAACCTACCTACAAGATCACAGACCTCCATTATCTCTGGCAAGTGGCAAGATTTTAAGGGTTATTATTGAGCATGGGAAGCCCGATTCCCCAGGCATTGGGCTGTATTGACTACTGGAAAATTGACCATGTAAAATTTCAGCTAAGTCAACTTGTTCAATTGTGGTTGGAGCTGCAGTGTAATTTCCCCAAAACTTAAATCGTATTCCTCTCCTCAAACATCAAGCCAAGACGTGTTATTTGCCAAGGTTCTTACGCACACACACACACACACATCAGAAGCAGAGATAGCACTTTCTGCAGAGAAAATGCAAAAGTTGATAGAAAAAGAGAGGAGCTATTCATATTGAGCAGATCACAGGGCTGCATCTGGAGCTTGGGAAACTGCTGATTTGGATTTCAAGGCTGGCTCGTTAGCTCATTTAATATGCATTCATTGAGCTTTATTCTCTACTTGGGAAGAAGCCGGGGTGGGGTGCGGAAGAGGAGTGCACAGCATGCATCTTGCGGCCTGCTGCAGGAACACTTGCAGCTGTGCGCGTCACAATACTTGGCTGTCAGCGTAGGACTTGGGGACAGACGTCCAGGTTCCCATTCCGCGCAGTGAGCAGGAGTGTCCCAAATGCAGCAATGCTAGCCTACTATATGTAAGTGAAGTAATACATACGACCATCTAAAGTTTGGCAGTGGAAGCAGGGGTGGGGTGGGGCGTAAGACCATTAAGCCCAGAGTCTAAAATTACCCAACCCTTCAGATCATCCCTTGAGGTACCCTACCACCGGAACTGTAGAAGACGAGCATGAGAGACAGGGCCTTCTCTGTGGTGGCATCAAGGAAGTTAGCCTGGCTACATCACTCCACCCCTTCTAGTCTTCCAGTCTGCTTTTTAGATGCTGCTTTTTAGAAGTGAAAGTTTTACTGGTGCTGTTCGTTTTTTAAAAATTATTCTGTGTTTTATTCTGCGTTTTATTCTGCTTTTATTGCAAATGCTTATTGTATTGTGTTTACTAATTTTATTATCTGTGCTGGCTCCTTGAGAAAGGCAAGTTAAAAATGTCCTTTATAAATAAGTAAGTAATTAGCAGAGTTACCAATCCCTGGGCTTTTCCCAGATCTATTTGCTTCTCTGACAATCAACACACCTCGTGCTAAGAGGCAAATACGGTAGTCTTGCACAGACTTGCAAGTGAAGAGTCAGTTGTTGTACTAATGTTGTTCCCTGCCTTGATCCAAAGAAAGAGGTGGATAAGAATTATTATTATTATTATTATTATTGTTATTGTTATTGTTATTATTATTATGAACCAACATTGGCATACAGAAAGGGTCAGTGATCGACACAGGTATATTTTGACCAGTTGTTAGGGATTTCATTAGACCCTTTAGAACGGAACTGGAAGGAATGTTCATCAACCAGTCCAATAACTCAGGCCAAAGCACATACTAATATCCCCAGACTACACTCACAAACAGAAAGCTATACTGAACAAGGAGTACCCCATCAAGATCTTTGCACATCACCCCCAGCAAATGAGCCAAGCCACATACACAAGGCAAGGGTATCTTCTCACTTTTAAGTCACTGCTTGATCAGAGGTGGAGGAAAGTATCTTCTGGACCCCACTCCAAAGCAAAAACATAAAGCAAATCCCATCCAATGAGTAAACCAACAGAAATCTTAGCAGGACACTTGTCCATCCTATCCAACATCATCTCTCCAATTGTGCCTTTGTCAATATCACTTCTGTTTATCCGACATTTCTGCTTACTCTGATTGGAACTAGGGTAGAGGGAGGCCCTTCTTTTCCCAAGCTCTCGAACCCCATAAAACTGCACTGTAGGAATGAGGAATTCTGCCCGTGCCAAAATCAACGGCACATCTGGGACAAAATCCCTCAGGGGCAGAACTACATGTTATGCTCAAAATCACCATAGTCAAAATGGGAGTCTTCCAGCTGAAAAAGACTGTTGTAGAAGCATTTTTAGACAATGTCCACAGATGATGCTAAAAGGCTATTGATCCTCCCATGGGTAAAATCATGTCAATGCTCAGATTTGTAAACCCCCCAGAGGGCTTCAGCTATGGGGTGGTATATAAATAATAATAATAATTTCATGCAGCATAAATTGAGTGGCAAATTGAACCTTCAGCTGGAAGACCCCATTCTTATCATCCTGGCTTGAATTATATCCCAAATTCAGCTGTAATATTTTGAATTGGAGGTTACAGGAAAACTTGTTTGAAACCAGGAACAAGATTAAAGGCTGCAGTTCAGCGTACAAGGTGCCCTTTCACACCATAAAACCGTATTTCAGCTTTAAAACTCTTCCATTTTATATGCCCTCTAGTTAGAAATGCAAGGAATCAAAAGATTGTATGCATCTGGTGGGGAAGAGAAAGGTATAAGTGAAGAAAGGTTTCTGACAGTTTGCTGCTGAACTGGAAAATCATATTTGCCTCCAAACAAGCCAACAAAATCGGGAAAAGAACATTTAAAACTGATGACTTACTAAAAAGCTCCACTGATGATTTTCTTGGCTTAGTGCGGTGACATTAGACCGAAAAGCCTGAGTTTTCGCCTCTAAAAAATGGATCCGACCAAGTGTTTTCTGCGGCGCTGTAGGTTGTAGGTGCGGTAGCTCATTTCCAAACTGCGAGGGACAGAAAGGAAGAAGAGAAGAGGAGGGTAGAGAAATAAGAGTCAAATTTTCAATTTAAGAAATTGTAATAACCTTGAACACTGTGTTGTCTTTTCAGGATTTTTTTTTTAAAAAGCAACAACAGTGTAATTGATAGAATGCTTTTAAATACCATCTGTCTGAGTAAATAGTTTACAAGCGACTGGGGAGGGATGGGGAATGTTCTCCTCATCAACTATGCAGGAAAAAACAAGTTAACCTCATACACAATTTCTTCATACACCATCTCTCCCTGTGTTTTGATCTTATTTCTGAAATGTATCTCATGCATTAAAGAATCCTCCATTATTCCATTGCAAACGTGACAGTGGAATCCTATAGCAACCGGTGGTCATCCAAATTTCCTGGCCTACAATCCCAGCATCCCTCACTATTGTGGTTTGTGGCAAGGGCCAATGGGAGTTGTAGGGCAAAATATCTGGAGGGCCACAAATGGCCCCACACACTATAGATCAACCTGGTATTAGGCATCAGCCTGGTAGCCATAGGCAACCAAGAACCGTATACAGCTGAGTGAATGTGGTGGATGGAAGAGGGACAGAGTGCTGTTCCCCTTTCCTGCACTCAAGTGGGCTTCAAGAAGAGGGGACTTCTACTCCACATCGAGCATAGAAAGGCAACTCTCTGTCCCTCAACTGCTATTCTCCAGCAAGCTAGCAAAAGTCTTGCCTGGTAGTAATTTTTGTAGATTTGTTTACAAGGCTGCTACACTCAGATGTAATGTTTTCTGCCATTGGTAAATGATGTTCATCTGGGACCAAAAGTATCAAATATACATTCTAGGTGGGTATCAAATATATTTCCCAGCCGATCTAAGAGTTGCTCTTCACATTAGAGATCTATTGAAGCAAACAAAACTAAACTAAAACTAAAACAGATTCATATTCCGTTTCTGAAAATCCACTTAGCGGTTCCCCCCACCCACCAGTAAAAAAATAGCAAGTTTCTATCCCTCAAGTTTGTAAAGATAGGTTTGAGAGTGTGTGTGCGATTGAATTTACAGATGCCAGTGGCAAGTAGTAGAAGGTGGGCAGCATTTCCAATAGTGACACGTGAGACATGCCCCCTTCCCTTGAGAAATGGTGCTACTGTTTTGCACCTCTCCCCGAGATTTCTGTTATTTCATCCAAGGAACTGGCTTTGAGTATTGCTATAGGCAGAGTATGACCATAACTTAATTACAGCAGGGAAGGGTTGTAGCTCAGCAGTAGAGCACATGTTTTGCACGGAGAACGTCCCAGGTTCAATCCCTGGCATCTCTGGTTAAAAATACATCCAGGTGCAGGTGATGGGAAAGACCTCCACCATAGACTGAACAGATTTGCTGCTGGTCAGAACAGAACATTCTTCTCCAGGCTGAAACCTTCCAGATGTCAGAGAATTCCACAACAGAACCAAATGAATTTGGATTTCTGTGAATCCAACCCATGGATTCCACAGGAGACCAGGTTTTTCCAAAGATCACAAGTTCTGCAGACTTGTGGACCAGTTTTTGTTTCTGTTTAACTTTCCAGAATTTTACACAGATTTCATCATACAAAAACATGTAAAATAAAACAACAAAGGCCCAAAATGTGCAATTTCCCATAGGCTAGAGCATGGAAATACGCATTTTGAGGATATTTGTGCATTTGTGGGGGTGGATTTGCACACGTTCACGAGTGCGAATTTGCGCAAATGAGAATTTGTGCAACTTTTGGAAAGTGGAAAAAAAATCAGATTCTGTCAATGAGCGGGCAATGGAACGAAAGGCACCTGACAATCTGTGAAATGGATTTTACAAACTCCGTACATCCCTAGACTACAGTTTACATCAGTCCCAGCCAGGTGTTGCTGGGAGTTGTAGTCCAACATATCTGGATGGCACCAGACGGGAGAAGGCTGGAACTGACAGTACTAGGCTAGATGGTCAAGTCCAGTGAACCTGAATAAGTGTTGATGACCAAAGGGACCTTTTGTTCATGTGTGTCTCCAAATGTGTCCATTTTTTGATAGGACTCCTTCCAAATGTAAGATTCCTTTCTTAATGAAGGCAGAGTTGACGCTGACAACTTAAATGACTATTTGGAAGGAATCCCCAATGAATTAAAAACTAATGTACAACACAACCAGCTCTGTAGTGTAATTATCTCATACAAGATAGGACAGCTACAGTGCAGCGTTAAGGGTAAGCCTTTTTAATTAGCCAACTAAGCCGTAATATTGTTAAGTAATACGAGAGAGATTTCCTTCCTCAATCAGCAAGGATTACGCATGAAGATTGAAAGTATGCAGAGATGTCGTTCCTCAGCACCAGCCTGCTCAGCTTTTGTATCCACCAAGCTGAATACAGCCTACCACCAGCCATGTATGATAGCATAAAACGAGTGCACATTTTAAACACAATTTAACTCGAAGTATACATTTTAAATGGATTTCAATCGATTCTTTGAGCAGAGAACTGCTTCGCAAAATCTGAAGGAGTGCAAAATCCATTGGATAGCTATGTCCCATCTCCACATTAGTCTGGGAAGTAGGGATTGGGTCAGTTCATATTGGAGTTTGCAGAGATTGACATCCTCAAGCATCCCTACCAACGAGTCACCCACAGCCTGGCACGGACTTCACAGCCCCTAGGCAAGCATGCACAAGCAATCTAGGTCACTGCCTTGGTATTTAGGAGACCTAGCGATTATCTTCCCTAAAAACAAAAACTGACTCTAGCAAAGCATTTGCACTGTCAAAGATACTTAGCCATTTAGGCTGTAGCCCAGCCAGTGCTCCTGTCATATTGCATTTTCTTTTCCTGCTATCCTGAAATCTTCCTGAATTAGCTACTCTTACCTATTTCCCCCTCTCAGAATTGCAAGCCTCAGCTTTCAATTCCCTGCATCCTTACAAAAAAAGAGAGAGATGCTATATCTGCACCATTGCACCCATGTGTGTGTCCACCCCAAAGATGAAGAAGAGAGACCAGAGTAGGGGTGAGGGACAACATAAAAGTCAGGGAAGCCTAGATGGATATTTTTAAGACAGCATTGGGTGAAGCAGCTGAGTTTTGGGATCAAAGACCACTTCGGGTTTTTTTTTTTAATTTCTTGTAAAACAACAAACTACTTGGAAGCCAAGCTAGATGTTATGATGGCACATCCTATGTGTTACACATGCAAGTTGTGCCAATGTACCATAAAAGAGAACGGGCGGGTGGGGGTATAAAAGTACAGGACGGCTGGGGAGAAGACGTCTCTCCATGCTTCCCTCCCCACAAAATGCTCATCTCCTCCGGTTTTTCTCCTGGTGGGGGTTGTCCAGCTTTACGGAATATCCCTAGTGGCATATAATCAGGTAATCTCGAGTTAAAAGTATGAGGTGGCAGGTTGGGGGGTGTTGTAACTGCACCCTGAGCCTTCACTGAGCAGAAGGTGGACTAGATGACTTCTGAGATCCCTTCCAAGTCTATGATCCTATACATCTATCCCCGCCCACTGGAAACTCAGGAAAGCCACTCCCAATCAGAGTAAACAGTACTGGGTGGAGTAAACAGGGAGCAAACTGTTTACTGTACTGGGAGTAAACAGATGGACCAATGGCAGCTTCTTACGCTACCTATGTCTCATTGGGAGAAAAAGAAGTAGGGAAAAGTGGTGTTGGGGGTGGGGGGGGAGAGGAAAGCATTGGTGGGAATGTCTCGGACTGAGAGCTTAAACTACAGGTGCTGGGGAGTGGGGGGGGTCATGTGGCTGCTACCAACCCACATCTGCCTTGCTCATATCTCCCTGGTAACATCTAGTAAAGAAACTCGTGATGCATCGTGCTCCAAATTTCCCTGCCTTCTGCCCTATATTTGGAGTGTGGACAGGGAAATGCTGAATGTGATGATGTCTCATTAAACATTTCTTTTACCAGGAAGGTGTGTGTGTGGTGTGCGTGTGTGTGTGTTTGTGTGTGTGTGTGTGTGTGTGTGTATGCACACACAAGTGAAGGGGAATATCTACTTGGGTCCTGATAAACAAGTAAGTGTGTGGAGCCAATGCTGCCCTTGCCCAGTTCAGAAGATGCCCCCTGTTAAAAGTTAGTGGCCAGATGGAGCAAAAGAATAAGTAGAAAATGCTGGTCTGGATGCATCCCAAGTAACCAATAATGGAGAGGACAAAAGAGGACAGGATTTGATTTTACAAGTCCAGAGTGTACCAACAGTCTGCCTATAACTGACAATATTCAATAATAATAAAAAAACAACCTTGGAAACTTGGGAACATTTGGAGGTTCATTACCACCAAAGGAAAAACACAGACGTCCGATATCTACGTCCATAAATTGTATCTGGTAGCAAGAGGACCACCATCGACATCCCTGTTCCACCTCTCTGGTGATTTCACATCCCAGCGCTCCTGCCCATGTGAGTTTGCTTCCCTGCTGGCCAGCTTACTCTGGATGACCCTGCCAAGTTTGAATCAGCCCCTTTAATAACGTTGCTCCATCTCCACCGTAGGCATGGGATGGCGGGGTTGTTCATTTATTCATCGGCGTACCACTAGCTGCTTTTGTATCATCTGAATAAATATCGTAATTCAATCTCCAGGAACCATTCAGGCCTAATGAAACATTCAGATAAAGATACACTTCTTTCATAACAATCACAGGGTCCTTTTACCTGAAACAGAAGGGGAGGGGGGAATGCAGCACCAAAGGATATCTGCTGCCTCGGGAGCTGCTTGGTATTAATTATTCTAAAATTAGGCATCTATAGGCAAATATCCTTCCCTACACACACACAGACACACTTATTGATTGATTGACGGAAAGCCAGTGTGGTGTAGTGGCTAAAGTGTCGGACTGGGAGTCGGAAGATCCGGGTTCTAGTCCCCACTTGACCATGGAAACCCACTGGGTGACTTTGAGCCAGTCACAGACTCTCAGCCCAACCTTCCTGACTGTTAGAGCAATACAACAATGGAACCAGTGACCTAGGGAGGTGGTGGGCTCTCCCACACGAGAGGCCTTCAAGAGGCAGCTGGACAACCATCTGTCAGGTGGATTCCTCCATTGAGCAGTGGGTTGGACTGGATGGCCTTATGGGCCCCTTCCAAATCTACTATTCTATGATTCTATGATTCTATCTCACAGGGTTGTTGTTGTGAGAATAAAATGGAGGGGAGGAAGATTATGTATGCCGCCATGGGTTCCTTGGAGGAAAAATATATAAATGCAACAAATAAATAAATTATACACCTGATCACAAATATTTGCTGGGTGGATTGCAAATACGGGGTACAACGAACCAAGAACATTGCCTAATTGAAACAAGGCAACTCCTCTTCATTTCTGTAGGCAAGATGGGCAGCTCTGACTCCAGGTTTCGGAGGGGCCATGAGCAAGACAGCCATAATGAGTCCCGTCATTGTCATTGTCACTAGATGCTCCTCCCCCTCGTCAACATCATCACTGTTACTACTTGGTTGCTTGATAGGCAGAGGGCCAGGGAGCCCGTGGGCAGTGGCACTTCCTGCTCCTTCTTTTCACCACCTCCATTGTCTGGGCCAGAGTGAGAGGCAAGAGAACAAGCAGGTTGCCATGTGGGCAACTCCCAGAAGTCTCTTGTCCGCGGGCTCCAGCTGAGCTGTGGATTCTTCACAGGTGCCCAACCATGCCTACCTCCTGTGTCATTGACATCAGGACACACATGTTCTGCCATGGTTCTACATGATGTGTCTATCTCTTACTCTAGCACTTTGATGACACTCAAACACTGTTGGAGGCAGCCACCTCACGTCATGATGTGGCCACCACTGCCTTGCAGATTATGGTATCTGTCAGGTACCTTCTTTTTTTCTATTGGGGGGATATCGCAGGGCCAGGGTCAGACTATTTTGTGCCCTAGGCAAGGCGAGCTACTTACACACACACACACACACACACACAGAGAGAGAGAGAGAGAGAGCCAACTTTTATTCAGCTGTTCAAGAAGAGTTTCTGAACTATTATATTTTCCTTTTATTATGTTTTTTTCTTAAAACAGCTAATTTGTAAAAAAAAAAACACCAAAAAACCCTGTGACCCTTAAAGGGCAGTATTGTGCCTTTCTGAGGTCTGCACCCTAGGTGGCTGCCTAGTGGCCTAATGGTAGTGCCCTGGGGATATGTTGCTTTTTCTCTCTCTGGCATGCTCAATTATGAACTCGCCAGTGGAATATTTCTGGCAGCTCTGAAGACAAAGTAATATAGCTCCCCATAAAAAAAAAACACCCCTAATTGCAGTATTTCTCAAAGGGGGCTGCATTATGCACAGTGTTCTGGGAATTAATGGAAGGGTGCTGCCATCTTGCTGCATATTGGGCAGTCTCTAATACAATTTAACAGGGAGCACTTTGCCTTTTTTGGGTTTTGTTTTCATTTCCTCTGCAGTTCCTACAGTGACAAATCCACTGCAGCCAAGGAAATCGGTAGCCAGAGAACAAGACAGAGAACAATGTTCAACCAAGCAGGCAAAAAATGTCAGCAATTACAAGGCTATCAATCCACCGTGCACTTCTGGAAATATTGTGTCTGCAGGGAAACATGACATTGGAATGAATCTTGCTGGGATCACCTCTCTTGAGCTTTGCAAAGCACAGCCAAAGTTCGCTTCGATTATACTTCCCCCGGCCCCCGACCCTGATTACACACTTAAAATGAACACATTATGCCAACCACACCTCTGTTGCTACTGGAGGCACTATGAACTTTGGCATTGCCAAGATAATTGGAGGAGGTGTTGCGGATTGCCATCTGGTAGCAACGTGGCAGCGGGCTTTCTCCACGGTGGCACCCACTTTGTGGTCTGCCCTCTCCCTTAGTATTTGGGAGGCACCAACTCTGGCATGCTTTAGGCATTCCCAAGGGATTTGGATTGGAGCCCACAAATGGCACAAAATGACAAAATTAGAGCACCTAATTCAGAGTATAAAGGGAAACGGTTTCTTTAGCCTAGAGATCCCAGTTTGGATATCCAGATAATTCTCTAAACACCATTAACATCATGAAGACTCATTTTCAAATCACAATTCCTGTTCCAACACAAATTCTTCCCCCCGGTTCTGTTGTAACTCTTAATTAATTCTTATCTCGGATCTGTTTTACAGGCTATAACCCACTCATTATGGATGTATATTAAAGAAATTGGGGCTTGTGAAGGCCGGGGGGAGAGAACCATACATCCAGCCTAAAACCAGTCACACAGTTATGAAAAGGAACTGTGTTATCTTCAGAGGGTTTCCACCTTTTTCTGGTGGGATTCCTTCGTGTGCCTTCTAAAAGTCACACAGCAGGCAGATGTTCAACAAATGCAGCTTTTCACAGACTGGGAGGTACAGCGATATGAAAACTATGTATCTTGTGCAGTTTTTTCATGGTGTAAACACCTATCTGGAAAAGAAGGAAAAGATGGGAACTTGAGTGGGCTACCACTTCTCAGTGGTCAGAGATATTCATACTCAGCATTACTCTGATTTCCTACAGTTCTGACCTGCAGGCTAAGCCCTGGCATTTGAAAACATTTGCTGCAGTTCACTTCACTGAAAAGCACTGTGTGCATGACAACATGGATAACCTATATGTGGTATTGTATCTGTGATTAGGCCATTCACATCATTGGTGGTGGTGAACTTGCATTTGTGAGCCCGGCCCGCCTCCTCTACGTACAAGACACTCAGAGCACAATATGACATGCAATAAATCTTTTGACCCAAGTTTAAAGTCCTGTTCAAAAGCAAAACTCCAGGTCCTAATTTTAGCAGCAACTTCAACAAAAGGCCAACTCGTTTTATTGATCTCTTTCATTGTTCCAGATAAATGATAAGTTCAAAATAAACACAATAATCCCTCTCTGGCTCTTGCCAATTGGAGTCACTCCAAAACTCCAAGATAAAAGTTAGACAACATAAATGCCACAATTGCAATGCACCAGTTCCAGTCACACCTCTGTAAGTTGCCACCTCTTCAGGCAAAATGTTACTCTCAAAAATAGTACCATCAACAGGAGGCTCCAGAGCAAACGTGGGTTGCCTCCTCCCAGCTCTCACAGTTGGAATCAGAGAAGACTTTCTCATCAGAGGAAGACACAGCCATAGGCTCTGTTATGAATCAGGCCCAGGAGAGATGGAACATCCAGAGGGAACCTTTGAGACCCTGCCCCAAGACAATATCCCACCCAGGGACCTGCAGAAAGGGGGACCTAATGTACACCAACTGAACTCCCCTGACTCTGAATCCTTCACAATCATCCCCACCAGGTCCTCAAGAAAAGCGATAGTAATGAGCTTGAACTGAGGTTTAGTCCCAACAGAGTCCTGTTTGGGAAGAAACCCATGACTTTAAATATGGCCAGGATCAGGGCCCCACTTGTACTCACTAATTCGAAGGGTAGGGCAAGCAGGCTGTGAACTTAACCCCTCACTTGCTGCCTGCAAGCTGTTGATGCAACAACCTTCACTGGCTTGCTTCTATTCTAGCTGTCTTCTGGACAGCTCCTCCACTGCTTTGATTCCTGAAACTGCTGGACAGCTCCCTTGCTTGGCTTGGATGGCTGAGACAGAGCACCAACTGACATCATTTAACCCTACTGTATTTAGGGTTTAACCCTATGTCGACCTGTCCATCACCACCTCTCTGAAGCTCAGCAGGTCTGCACCTGGTTCGTGCCTTTTACAGGACACACCTGGGAACCATGTGCTTCAAGTTCCTAGGAGAAATATAAATGGGGAACAATTATGGTTCATTGGTTAGAGTGGCATAGCCCAACGTGATGCCCTCCAGATGTGTTGGACTGCCAACTCCCATCATTTCCAGATGACACAACTGGAGGGCACCATATTGGGGAGGTCTGGACCAAAGTACTATGCTAAAGCCAAAAATTACCCAAGGCCCAAAGGCTTGTAGGGGTCTCACTGAGCTGGCCATTTTTACTGAGTTCCCTCAGATGGCAGAGGCAGAATAAAATTCCCTCATGCTGCTCTGATCTTGTGAGAGTCTGGCAGAGAGGGAAGAGGAAGGGTATTATTTCTTCAGGCTTTAAGGACTTCCTACCCAGTCCTTCCTCCAATTCCTCTGTGGTGTAGAAAAGAGCATGGATCTCTCCCATCCCATTGGAACTATGACCAGGTGAATGGCTGGGGGACAGCACATCAAAGCTCTCTATTGCTTTATTTATTCACTAAATTTTCATCTTTTTTTTTTTGTGAGGTTCTTATGATGGCATGCAAGGTTCTCGCTCCCACCATTTTATTCTCACAACAACTCTGTGAGGTAGATTGGACTGAGAGTGTGTGTGACTGTTTCAGTGAGCATTACAGCTGAGTAGGGAACTGAACCCTTGACTCTGTCATTTGACACTCTAACCACTACACCACCATGTGTTTTTTCTTGCTTTCTCTCCCCCCCCCCCACTCCATCCCTTGCCAGTTAAGGGCCTACACTGATTGGCCTTATTGGCTGGCCCCAAATCCTAAGACTAGCACTGAGAGAGACCTAGGTTCAAATCCCTGCTCAGCTATGCTAGTTAGCACCCTGACAAGTTGACACCTCTCAAAGGAACTTACCTCACAGGGTTGTTGTGAGGTTAAAAGTCTTGCTCTGTACTCCCTAGAGTAAGGGCAAGATACAAATGCAAGAAGTGATACTGTTGACATTGATAACAAGAAGAACAATGAACGGTCATGGAAGAACACTTTGTAGTATTTGCACAGAGAACATTTAAGACACAACTGAACATGGAATCATGGACATGTCACGGACTACTTGCATAATCCATTTCAAGAAGCTTAACAAAAAAATTAGATTTATATTTTGGAAGGGGAATCGGGGATGGGGATGGGATGGGATTAGATGCATTGTTATTTCAAGTGATCTACTTTGCAGGCTCAAATTAATTTCACAACATTCTGCCAACGTTCAAAATGCAAGCTATACAAAATACAATGTGTGGGATACCACTATACTTGTTAAAATATGAAAAGGAATTTGGCACTATCAGGAACAGGAGAAGAATATATCATTGTCCTAAGACTCTTAAGTCATCCCCCAACCTTTGTTGTCATGAAACAGTACTATGGTAGAAAATGAAGAAGGAAAAATAATAGTAACAGGAAATCATACCTAAAGCTTTGTCATCTCCACCAAGAGAACAGAAATTGACTCTTGGACAATTAAGAGAGGTTGTTCAAGGGTAATTGAGAGGTTACTCATTACTAATCCCTCAGCTGTGCAGGAAGTGACACATTTGTCATAACCTTCTGCCTCTGACAAGGAGGGGTATCCTGCAATAACTTGCATGTGTAAGCAGGCCAATCACAGATCTAATACTACACATCAGGTCATTTATAGAGTTTCATACTTAGCGTTTTAAGTGGAATTCATCCACAAGTCTAAGTCCCAATAAGACCATAAGAGGAGCCATGCTGACTGAGACCAAAAATCTAGCTTGTCCAGTATACCAACTCCAATATTGGAGTTACTATATAACTATCATGACTAATAGCCATTCATAGCCCTATTCTCCATGAGGATGGCTACTCTCCTTTTAATGCCATCCAAGTTGGTGGCCATCGATACACCTTGTGGCAGCAAATTACATAGTTTAGCTATGCACAGTATGAAGACGTCCTTCCTTTTCTCTGCCCTGAATCTCCCACCAATCAGTTTTATGGAATGCCTGCAACCATTCACAATGCCGTTCTATGCATGCCTACTCAGAAGTCCCATTACTTTCCGAAGGGCTTACTTCCAAGTAAGTGTATTACAGCCTATGTGTACAATAATCAAGAACTGAGAAATCATGTGATACACTATTGAACAAGCCCTTCATATATATATATATATATATATATATATATATATATATATATATATACACACACACACACACACACACACACACACACATACACACACACACACACACACACACGCTGGACTAAGTAACTCTATAAATGCATTTTATCTAAAATTCACACTATTTAATAATATAATAATTACTTCTACATTTGCATCACTATATATCTATGTTACCATATATACATTTTATACAAATGTCCTCTTTTCTTTTTGGGGCGGGTTTGATGTATTTCCTCATATTTGGTGTCTCATAGGTTTGTTGTTTATTCATTCAGTCGTTTCCGACTCTTCGTGACTTCATGGACCAGCCCACGCCAGAGCTTTCTGTCGGCCGTCACCACCCCCAGCTCCCCCAAGGTCGAGTCTGTCACCTCCAGAATATCATCCCTCCATCTTGCCCTTGGTCGGCCCCTCTTCCTTTTGCCTTCCACTTTCCCTAGCATCAGCCTCTTCTCCAGGGTATCCTGTCTTCTCATTATGTGGCCAAAGTACTTCAGTTTTGCCTTTAATACCATTCCCTCAAGTGAGCAGTCTGGCTTTATTTCCTGGAGTATGGACTGGTTGGATCTTCTTGCAGTCCAAGGCACTCTCAGAGTTTTCCTCCAACACCACAGTTCAAAAGCATCTATCTTCCTTCGCTCAGCTTTCCTTATGGTCCAGCTCTCGCAGCCATAGGTTACTACAGGGAATACCAAATCCCTATATTCTATACACCTATTGCCCAGATCTTATGAGATTTGCTGGAGCAAATGAGATGCGGTCTTAGAGCAGACTAGGATTTGTAGTTTGAGAGACAGAGAGATTTGTGATTCCCTGTGTGGCATACTCTTGCTCAGGAACTACTTGTCCCAAGATTCCTTGTGCCATAAGCAGATGGGAGGGACAGCTGGTAGGAGAATCAAAGCAGCATAAAAAATAAGGGACGCTGATCCAGGGCAAGTAGGAGCAGTGATTTTAGTAGGATTTACAGGCCCCGATGTCTAGTTTGCACACATCATACTGCCAGGTCTAGCTACAAATAAATATTATTTATTTTAAAACTTTCTCAGACACTCTTCACCCCCAAAACCTTGTACCAGGGAAGTGTACAAGCATAAAAATAAACAGCAACAGCATCATAATGTTCATTTTATGTAGTGAAAAGATGTTTAAGCCACCTTTTTGGATAAATCTTCCCAAAGCAACATACAAAATGTAAAAACTCAAAGCCATAAAACAAAATAAGGACATCAGCCATTTTAGAAGTTAGATTTTACAGAACTTTTTTATGTGAATCATAGAATAGTAGAGTTTGGAGGGGGCTATAAGGCCATCAAGTCCAACCCCCTGCTCAATGCAGGAATCCACATGAAAGCATCCCTGACAGAGGGCTGTTCAGCTGCCTCTTGAATGCCTCTAGTGTGGGAGAGACCACAAACTCCCTAGGTAACTGGTTCCATTGTCGTACTGCTTTATTTATTTATTTATTGCATTTCTATACCGCCCAATAGCCGGAGCTCTCTGGGCGGTTCTCTAACAGTCAGGAAGTTTTTCCTGATGTCCAGCCAGATTCTGGCTTCCTGTCACTTGAGCCCATTCTTCCATGTCCTGCACTCTGGGAGGATCGAGAAGAGATCCTGGCCCTCCTCTGTGTGACAACCTTTCAAATATTTGAAGAGTGCTATCATGTCTCCCCTCAATCTTCTCTTCTCCAGGCTAAATATGCCCAGGTAAACATGCCTGCAAACCATTGGATTGCCTGTTTTGTATTTTATATTTTGTTTTAATGGGTTTTTATTATTTATTGCATATTTTGTTATTTTTGTACAATGCAGTTTTCCCATAGAGCTCTTGTTATTGGGCAGAATATATACATATATAACAGATAAATACATTAAAACAGAGGAATTAACACAAACAACTCTTCAACCAGCTTTAAAAAACCCCTCATACATTCGAATTAAAGTACAAATCATGAGTTTTGATATATGTAATGGGATTATTGTATTTTGGGGGGTGACATTTGTACTACCCCCCCCCCGATGCTTGGTTCCTGTCTGATCCCCAAAACCAAAAGGAACATTACACAATAATAAACTTCTGAACCAACCAAACTGCTGTTGGGTTGAAGGTGGGGGGAGAATTTAAAGAAAAAAGGGAAGACCTAAGCGCAGATCTTGCACTGAGGAACACATCAAAAGGAAAAGATAAATTGAACTTGAAAGCGATTCATTTGTTTTCCGGAGGTCTTAACAAAATGCAGCACTTTGTAGTTACTGTTTTCCAGGAATATGCCATTTGAAAAATAACAGAACCCTGCTTTTTCAGGATGTCACATGCAAATAAAACCTAACTGAGAACATTTGAGAACTACAAGTTCAACCGCAGCTTTTAAAGCTCAGCTAAAAACTTTTCTTTTTCCTAAAGCTTTTACAACTTGATGCTGTTTGGACTTTATACTGTTAGTTTTACCCTACCCAGTGCCTGTTTACCCTACCCAGTGCCTGTTTACCCTACCCAGTGCCTGTTTACCCTACCCTGTGCCTGTTTACCCTACCCAGTACCTGTTTGCTTTCTCTTCCCCTCCTTATTGTTTTATTATGGTTTTATTAGAATGTAAGCCTATGCGGCAGGGTCTCGCTATTTACTGTTTTACTCTGTACAGCACCATGTACATTGATGGTGCTATATAAATAAATTAATAATAATAATAATAATAATAATAATAATAATAATAATGCAATCTTCAACAACTACAACAACATTACTTGCACACATTTTGGGCTCCCTCCATCAACCCCACAACTATTGAAATTGTGGAAGTAGAAATTGAGAAGAAGTCTGTCTTTGTAAAACCCAGCATGACTGGCCATTAGAATTGCTCAACCAATGCTACAGGGGAAGTCTTCAACCTGACCATGAACCTTTTGTGAAAGCCTTCAGGGAAGAGGAGTGGGAATGGATGCAGGTTCACACATATTCGACTAAAGCCACCAAGGGAAGAGAGGACTAAACCGAGACAGGTAATTTCATTCTCACCCAAACATGCTCAACACTGAACAGTGTGCTTTCTGTTCCTGCATGTTCCTTGGGAGATATGCCTTTGAGCCGCATGTTAAAGCTCACAGCTCAAACAGCTGTGGCTACTGGCAGAAATTGATTACATTGTGAAAAGGTGCCAACGTAAGGGAAATGGATGCATACTGGGTGGAAATGATGCTATCCAAATCCCCTTCCCTGGGAGCAGGGCTTAAGTTCAAGAGAAAGATATACTGAGCTTTAAAGATGCATGGAAGTCAAAGCTTCCCTCCTGACAAATTCTTCTCCTGTTTCCAGCTGTCTTGAAGCTCAGTTCAGCATAGGGAAATGTCTCATACACCAGTGAGAAAGAATGATAGAAAGAAGAGGAGAACCAAGAGCAGCTGGTGACAATGGTGGTAAGTCGGGGCCATTGAGGGTGCCGTACCAGCCACATGCCAAGTTCTGCACACCAGCACAAGGTTTCTTTATCACCATATTTGGGCTTGAATCCTGGCTTAAAACCCAAACTCTGGGGCTGACCAGACCTCTAGTTCAGGTCAGGACTTGGCTAGAAATCTCTGTGACTAATGGCACCGCCAAGGCTGGGCCGCAGGGTGGAATTCCAGGACCATACAGCCCAGCCTCCCCACCACAAATGGTCACCCCCAAAGTGGCATGTGATGGGGCAAACAGGCCAAATGCAGAAGGGTTAGTTCTCAGGCTCAGTTCGGATGATCAGAGGGGGGAAAGAAGCCACCACAGCTTCTTTTCCCCGCCCTGCCTGTGCCAGCCGCACAACCGTGAGTGGGGAGAAATACAGCTCAATGGGGACTGAGCATTGCTCGCAGGGGTGGGATTGCAACACTTTGCTGCAGGTCCCCTCGGTCACTCTGGGATGTGCTTTGCCTCCTGTGCCCCCACTACCACGGCAAGCCCAGCAGACTGAGCTTGGTGCTTCAAGAGGAATGCAGTTCCTGCTTTCCACCAGGTGATGCCCCCAAGGGCCAATCCTTGCCCACCAGGCTCTATAAAGCCCCAGCCTCAGAGATCGCTCTTCTATTTAATTTGTTTCGGACATGAGGCCGCCGCCGCCTAGGCTCCCCTATCCCTTGCATTGATTATTCCTCTGCCTGGTTTGGAGCAATCAACTGCTTCCAGTCCACTTGGGTTGAGAGCTCAGCACCCTTAATTCCTAGAACCCAATGCCTCAATCCTGAACATTGGCGCCAGGTTATTTGTCCTGGGGCCAGGTTATTTGAAGGAACGCCTCCTCCCGTATGTACCTGCCCGGACCTTAAGATCATCCACAGAGGTCCTTCTCCGTGATCCCCTTCCAAAGGAAGTGAGGCAGCTAGCTACCAGGAGGAGGGCTTTCTCCGCTGTGGCACCCCGGCTGTGGAACGAGCTCCCCAGAGAGGTCCGCCTGGCATACCTACACTGTACTCCTTCCATCGCCAGCTGAAGACTTTTTTTTTATTTTCTCAGTATTTTAACACCTAATTTAACTTAAATTTAAACTTTGCTGTTTTAATTCCGTATTTTTTACCTATATCAATTTATGCTGTGTGGTTTTATCCTGGTTATGCTTTTTATATTGTATTTTGTGTTTGTGTTTTTAGATTGTTGGTTGTTTTATTATGCTCTTCGTGGTTTTAATTTCTGTGGACCGCCCACAGAGCTTCGGCTATTGGGTGGTATAAAAATGTAATAAATAAATAAATAAATTGTGTATCTTGTGATTTGATGGGTCCCAAGTGGTCTAAGCCTGCCCAGGAGTTCTTATGGTCCAGTCTGTTGCTTACCATTCTGTACACATGCTAGAATGCATTCTACGTTGCTCCTGGTTCTTGGCATTTTTCAAACCTATTATGGATGCCTTCCTAAACACAACAACAACAACAAAAATCACATTGCTTGTGTATAAATCCTGACCTCAATCCTTTGGCTAGAAAAGCCCAAATTTAATCTCATCTCTTGCAGACCCTCAGATCAGCAATGCCGCCTATCCAATGCCTATTTTTCTTTCCCCCCTAAGCAAAAAAAGTATCAAAATGTTAAGTACAAAAAAAAAAAAAAGGAAGAGCCGGGAGAAAAAAGCCATTTTCAGACAAAGCAATTGTTTACACGTTTCACATTAGATCTAGATCATTTTTCTCCTTTCTTTAAAAATAAAATAGAGGGCAAGTGAGAATCCACTAGAAATGGATGAAAGAGCGCAGTATCCCTGGGAGGCATATAGATAAGAGATTTCAGGCAGCATTTTCACGGCCAAAAAGAAAAAGAAAATTCCCTTTGAATAAACTCAACAAATGTCTTCCTGCTAAGACCAAGAACACACAGGCTGAAATTGCATTGTAATGTGTACAGTCCCGTTGCCTGATGAGAAAATTCCTGGCGTTTGAAAGACAGAAGCAGCATTAGTTTGTCAATAATGGGGCAAGTTCTCACACTTTTAATTAGCGATGTGCTCCTCAGACCAGAGAAGCAGAAGCGGATCAGGGTGCTTTGCCTCCCCTTAAGGAGGAGGCGAAGAGGATCGGGGGAGCAGCGGAGCGGATCGAGGTGAAGACGGATCCTTCGCCTCGATCCAGAGCTCCGCAAAAAGGTAAGGGGGGTTTACTTGGCCCTGCCGCCCCTGCCCATGCAGCGATGGTGGCAGAGCCAGGTAAGGGGGGAGGGGGAACTTACCTGGTCCATCACGGCCCATCACTGGCTGCACTAGAGCCCACAGCTCAACCCAGAAGTGTAGGCCGCAAGCGGGGCCTACAGTTCCTGGTTGAGCCGTGGGCTCTAGTGAAGCTGGCGATGGGCCGGGACGGACGCAGGTAAGGGGGAGGAAGGATTTACCTGGCCCTGCCGCCGCCCATGTGGCAACAGCGGCAGAGCCCGGTAAGGGGGGAGGGGGAACTTACCTGGTCCATCACGGCCCATCACTGACTTCACTAGAGCCCACAGCTCAACCCAGAAGTGTAGGCCGCAAGCGGGGCCTACAGTTCCTGGTTGAGCCGTGGGCTCTAGTGAAGCTGGCGATGGGCCGGGACGGACGCAGGTAAGGGGGAGGAAGGATTTACCTGGCCCTGCCGCCGCCCATGTGGCAACAGCGGCAGAGCCCGGTAAGGGGGGAGGGGGAACTTACCTGGTCCATCACGGCCCATCACTGGCTTCACTAGAGCCCACAGCTCAACCCAGAAGTGTAGGCCGCAAGCGGGGCCTACAGTTCCTGGTTGAGCCGTGGGCTCTAGTGAAGCTGGCGATGGGCCGGGACGGACGCAGGTAAGGGGGAGGAAGGATTTACCTGGCCCTGCCGCCACCCATGCGGCAACAGCGGCAGAGCCAGGTAAGGGGGCAAGGGGGAGGGGGGTCTTACCTGCATCCGTCCGCGGTCCGCGGTCCTGCGGCTGCTTCAACTGAGCTCGAGGACTCAAACAGGAAGACCAGGCTGCAGGTAAGGGGGAGGAGGGAGGGGGCCTTACCTAACACCGCCCCCCACCGCTTCGGAGGTCTGATTAGGAGCCGGAGCTCCGCAGCGGAGCGGAGTGGACCCTAGGTGGATCAAGGCAGGGCGGAGTGAGCCCGATCCGCAATTTGCAGATCGGGAGCGGCGTGGGGGGGGTCTGTGCACAGCCCTACTTTTAATCAAATGCGCAAGGAAGAATGTGAAAATAAACCAGTCGGAGTTTTGTTTTCAGATTCTCCAGATATTGAATCACACCCATGAAACTGGTACCAGCCATGATATATGAATCCACCTTCTGTTATAGCACAGTGCAGAGAACAATTCCTGGGAATTGTGGAATGGTAAGTAGCAAACCACTGCAGAGACTCAAAAGGGCTACATTTAGCTTGAATCAAGCTAAATTTGGCACTGTTGAGGAGCGGCAATTTGCAAATTATTTTGCTGATGCACTGCCAAATTTCAGCACTGCTGGGGCAGCAGCAGGAGCCACATTCAAGGCCATGGGGGTGGGGGGCTGCATGTGTCCCAAGCTGCATCTTGTCCACCCTGATGTCAATGTTTGGGACCAGACCTTTCATTCTGGAAATGTTAAACACCAAACGAGAATCGCAGGCAACGGAATAGAAGATGGTTGTATTAATTACATTTGAATCCGCACCCAGTAAGCCTGTCGCTGAACAATTATACTTAGCATCTACAAAGCACTTTAAAGTATTCAAAGCACTTCAAGTACATGACCTCAGTAATCCTCACACCAACCCTTGAAGGTTGGTCAGTCTTATTATCTCTCCTGTATTCCAGGACAAGGACTTAATCTTATTTATGATCACTTTAGGCACAAAATGTTAGGGTTACACCGCATGTTCAGAATGTGCTACAATTGGCCATCCAGAACTATAAAACACTAACATTTATATTATACTGGAAGTGTAAACAGGAATGTCGTGTGGTAACAAATGTCTAAATTTAGCTCCAGGGACAGCAATACAGCAATCATTCCCTACTTAGCAAAGCTCTTTACCTACCTATTTTAACAATATGCTTAAGCTCTACTGGTATCAATGGGCCTCTAGCATCTTCTTAAGAGAAGGACTAAGCAAGGATAGCCTTAAAGCGCTGCTATCGAATGTACACACATCCCATACGATTGCACAAGGCTCCGGTGATCTCAGCGGATGGCGTCATTCCATTCACAGGAGTCGCCTGCTTCTACATTTCACTCTCCTTGATTGTAATCCCGCACCATGAAAAACAACCGGGTCAGATATACTTAGATCTTTCTTGAGCAGTTCTAGCACCAAGGTAAAGAACCAGTGTCTAGAATGGAACCATATCAATGCACACCCTTGCTTTGGACTCAGATCCTAGACAAGGGACATGGGGGCCGGGGTGGGGGGTGGGGGATTTATATCTAAAGCAGAATTACATAACTTTGAACATTGCAACTAAGGTTCTAGTACCTGAATTTGCTTTCCCGCCCCCCTTGCTCCAAATCCCCTTTCGTTTTGTGTCATGTCTCTAAGATTGTAAGCCTGCAGGCAGGGACTGCCTTATTTCTGATCTTTGTAAGCTGCTCCGGATTGCCTTGGCTGAAAAGTGGGATAAAAATGATTTGAATGTAAGAACAAACAAAGAAACAGTGTACCCATGGTCCCTTTCTTTGCCTTTTTAAAGAAATTGCATGCAACAGGGTGGGGTGGGGGAATTAGCCATTCTGCCTTGTGCCACAGTCACTGTCTAGCTCCTTCCTATCTCTCCTCTCTCATCTCACACTATTGCCCCGCTCGTGCTCTTCGCTCCTCTGATGCCATGTTTCTCACCTGCCCAAGGGTCTCTACTTCCCTTGCTCGGCTTCGTCCATTTTCTTCCGCTGCCCCTTACGCCTGGAACACTCTTCCAGAACATTTGAGAACTACAAGTTCAATCGCAGCTTTTAAAGCTCAGCTAAAAACCTTTCTTTTTCCTAAAGCTTTTAAAACTTGATTTTGCTCTGACTTTATACTGTTAGTTTTACCCTACCCTGTGCCTGTTTGGTGCATTCTCTTCCCCTCCTTATTGTTTTATTATGATTTTATTAGAATGTAAGCCTATGCGGCAGGGTCTCGCTATTTACTGTTTTACTCTGTACAGCACCATGTACATTGATGGTGCTATATAAATAATAATAATAATAATAATAATAATAATAATAATAAATAAATAAATAAATAAATAAATAAAAACCACCCTCCCCAAGTCAAGGGGGTGATTTTCATCAGGTTTGCAGCACAGGCCAGAATAGTTAACCTCCACCACCCAATACACCTTGCAATTTCATTAGAAGCGGTGACCACCACCACTCAGGACACTTGATAGGCATTCACATATTTCTCATCTTGTTTGGCCCCAAGATGAGAGGTGGAAATGTGGCAGAATTTTCTTAAGGAGAGATTTCTGGTGCTGCTTTGAGAGGAGGACGTTGGGTTATAGAAGCCAAGCATGTCGGCTTCTGGAATACCTAACGCTCTCTGTGCGTTTATTGGTGTGAAATCAGCCTTGGACACAGTAAAGACCATCCTCCCCGCCCCAAACACGCCACATTTTTTTCCTTTAAGCATCAAAGGAGACCAAGGGCATCATCAGGTTTCACAATGAAGATGAACAACAGGTCAAAAATGTTTGCTCTTTTGTCATTGGTATAAGTCAGGCTGAAAGCTGAGCTGTGGTTTAAAATATTTACAGGGAAGCTCTGCCGCCACAAGGTGAAAGGTGTTACAGAAAGCCTTATTCACACAAACGGCGCTGTGAGAAAGGAAACCAGGAAGGGTCAGGATTTCCCATCATCCAAGCCTGCCTACAAATATGAATGACCCCACACAAATTCCTTCACCCTCGATCTACGCGCCCACACACTCCATCGAAACCTAAGAAGCTGCACCAGGCTGGTTTGGCAAACCCTAAACGCACCATTTTCAGCAATCCTGCTTATTTCTGTGCTGAGCAGGTCTAAAATTGGTAAGAATCACATTTTGGCTTTGGTGTTTTGTTCAGCCGCAAGTCCCTTATACGATCTAGCTTGACCTGGAAGCAATGGGGACTTTAAAAAGGAAGAAATGTCTCAAGAAGAGTAGCGTTCTGTCTTGATGGTTGTCACTGCTTTTAACGCCAAACACTATTTTACTGACTATGACCCTTTTAGGGAGCATTAAAAAAAAAGAGGTTGTTAAAAGGCACTATATAAATCCTGGAAATATGTTTTATTATAGAACTATTAAAGTTGTAGTTGATGTAACCTTTGTTTTCTGCAACCTCCTTCCCCAGAGTCTTTTCCTTTGTCACCTGCCAGGGCACTCTGACCACTTTCTCTTAATCCTGAATTGTAGTGTTTACAAAATAACCAAGGGCTCAGTTTTGTATGTTGTGGCTTCTGCTGCTTTTGATTGTGATGACGATTATCGCTGCATAACCCAAATGGAAAGCGCTGGGGCTCCTTATTGAGACAGCCATGCTTAGCTCTCGCAGTGGGTGGCATTCTGCCCCTCATTGTGCCTTTGGTACGTTTCTTAATCCCCTCCATCCATTAGGCCCATGGAAAAGGAAATGAAGAGCGCCACTTTCCCGTTCCCGTCTTTCTGACCCACATAAGGTAACAGGAGCATGCACGGCACGAACAGGCCATGTCAGTGGGGGACGGCAACTGAGCTTTGCCCCTTTGCAGATGCTCCACAAAACACACCCATTGGTATCAGGAACATGTGCAACTGTACACGTACGCACTAGGGGTGTGCACAGACCCCCCACTCCGCTTCACTTTCAGATCCGCCATTTTCGGATCGGGCCGCTCCGCCCCGCCCCCACTCCGCCTGTGCCCACTTCGCTCCGCTCGGAGCTCCGGATCCGGATTGGAGCTCCGTTCCCCCCCCATAGGGGGGGTTACCGGGCCCTGCCGCCATCGCCGCCCATGTGGCGACGGCGGCAGAGCCCGGTAAGGGACCAAGGGAGAGGGGGACCTTACCTGCCTCCGTCTGTGGTCCGTCGCCGTCTTCAATTGAGCCCGCGATTCCACCAGGAAGTCTGGGCCGCAAGCGGCCCAGACTTCCTGGTGGAATCGCGGGCTTAATTGAAGATGCTGACGGACCGCGGACGGAGGCAGGTAAGGGAGAGGAGGGCAGGGGGGGTTACCAGGCCCTGCCGCTGTCGCCACATGGGCGACAGCGACAGCGGCAGGGCCCGATAAACCCCACTTACCTTTCCGGCGGAGCTCCGGATCGAGGCGAAGCATCCGCCTTCACCTCGATCCTCTCCGCCACGCTCCGCCGGCCCCCCAATCCTCTTCGCCTCCGCCTTAAGGGCAGGCGAAGCCCCCCGCTCCGCTCCTGCTTCTCCAGTCCGATTAGAAGCGGAGCACATCCCTAGTACGCACACAGGTTGTTGTAACATAGGAGTTGAAAAATAAAAAGACTGGGTGGGAAAGACGCATGAGACGCGCATTAAAAATGGTGCGCTGGGTGTGCTCTTCCCCAGCCTTGCTGGGAGATGACAAAAATGAACCTAGAACTTTGGGCAGCTTGGAAAAAAGGAGGCGAAGGGGAGACATGATAGAGGTGTACAAAATTATGCATGGTATGGAGAATGTGGATAGGGAGACATTTTTCTCCCTGACTCATAATACTAGAATCCGGGGTCATCCCATGAAACTGATTGGTGGGAGATCCAGGACGCATAAAATGAAGTACTTCTTCACTCAGTGCATAGTTAAATTATGGAACTCGCTACCACAAGATGTAGTGATGGCCACCAATCTGGACGGCTTCAAAAGGGGGTTGGACAAATTCCAGGAGGTAAAAGCTCTCAATGGCTACTAGCCCTGATGGTTGTGTGCTATCTCCAGTATTCGAGGCAGTAAGCCTGTGTGCACCAGTTGCTGGGGAACATGGGTGGGAGGGTGCTGTTGACCATGTCCTGCTTGTTCATCCCTGGCCGATGGCTAGTTGGCCACTGTGTGAACAGAGTGCTGGACTAGATGGACCCATGGTCTGATCCAGCAGGGCTCTTCTTATGTTCTTATGTTCAGCCTTTTTCCCACTCCTCTTCAGATAGTCAGCAGTGTTTGATTAGTTTTTAATTAAACATTCTACTTCTACAGGATGTTGTCAGAGTTACATCCAATGTTGGTTCCATCTTTTCAGAAGGGGGTAGATTACTTGTCACCCTCCAGACATTGTTAGAGCTGATGGGAACTGCAGTCCAACAACGTCTGAAGGGTTACATAATGCCCGCTCTCCTTTTACAATAATGTCACACACCTCAGCAGATCTGTCCACCTTGCCCGGCAAGGCGGACAGATCTCTTGCTTATGTTTGGTTGGAGGATGAATGCATCCTCCAACCAATATAGATGGATGAATGCTTTGTCGCTCACTCAGGTCAACAGCCTTATAGGCTTCTTGCTAGAGACATGTCATTTATTAAAGAGCAAGGCAAAATATAACCATAACTACCATCCCTTTGCTCCTTTCAGTGAGAAATTGAAACTTCATGGTCCATAGAACATCAGACACAGCAAGACTCATTAAGAACACACTGGTGATTGAGGAGGTTTTTAAGGTATTCTAATATTTTGCATAGCCCAACCGCCTCCGGCTTTTTGCCAGACATATTTGCCGCTGTACTCTCCATCTAGTCACAAATCAGCCTGTCAACTCCAAAAGATGGATGCATAGGCCGTAATGGAACACAGGGTGGAGGAGGTGCAGGGAGTGGTCGGCGGCAGAAGGGGCATTCATAGATCTCTCTCGTCTTCACTAGCAGCAGCTGGCTCAGCTTCTTATGCACCAGCTTATCAATTAGACGGACAAATCACGGCAAAAAGTTCCTAAAAACCCAAGAGGGATCAGCAGAATGGACGGTTCTGCGCTTGAACAGAAATGCTGCTGTGAAAGGACTTTAGTTCAAGCGGAAGGTGTTCCTGATAGATAAGAGGCGAATGAGCATAACTGTATAAATATGCATGTTTACAAGCACGGGGTTCACCGCAGACAAGATACATTGCGAGACTGAAAAATGTTGGGCGGTCAGCCTGCAGCAAAGGTAACAGTGTGTCTTAGAATCGAAGAAATAGGGTAAGTGTGCACAGGATTGCAGCCTAAGCACTGGAAGTGGGGTGAGAGGAGACAGAAAGGTTCCATTTTCCACCTCCCTCCTTTGTTACTGGAATGCTAAGTCTTGGCATCAAGATGATTGGATTTGAGCCACCATCTGCAGCCAAAAGGTTTAGCTAGGCAGGCTAGCCCAACAGCAGGAGTGGCAGCTCACTGCAGGCTTCTCCCAGCTTTCCAGCAAAGCTGCAGTCCGCCGCTTAAAAAGCTACAGGTGAGTAATCTGTCTGTTTGGCTCTCAAGGGTTTATTATTTTTTAAAAAATCCTAGTCGGTGGAAGGAGGCATGGCTAGTTTACACCTCAACGGGCACCCAAGAACGCGCTGCCAAAGTCCTGTTTGGCTCTAAGATGCCAATCAACATCAGAAAGTGACATATGTGGGAAGTCGCACACGTCCACCATCATAATCGAAGATTAAAAGCAGGCTTGTTTAAGGAGTGGAAGAAAACCCAACACACTCAAGGAAGGTGTGCGGTTATTGGTACATATTCCCTACTTCTTTTGCATGGGCACAAATTCCAGGGGTTACCCTGTTTTGGCTTCCTTTGGAAGCAGAGATCATTGGAGATTTCAGGTGCTTTCAGATGAGATTTTTATGGCACGTTCACCCTGCTTCATTCATAGCCTTTTCCTCGTGACCCTGTTATGTATTCTTACTGCTTCTTCCATCTTTTTCCTTAACTCAGAAAATCCATTAAAGAGAAAAAGATGCAAGAGCTGAGACAGCATCTGATGGTTCGACCTTCGAGCCCTGCATCTGGAAGCACCTTTAAAGGATTTGTGATATTTGAGTTTAGGGTACAAATGTTCAAGGCTGGACATCTGGCTGGAGACAGGCAGCTTAGTGCTACACACAGCAAAAGGGGTGGCTTCACATCAGATGCATGGCGAGTGGCATCCCAAAAAGATGCCCTCCAAAGTTCAAAACAAGCCCTCTCTTCACTTCCTGCCTCTCCACTTCTCTAACCACCTGGAGTTTCTCTTCTTTCATTGCCTCAATTTCAGGACTGTCTAGGTGTTTCCTAGCCATTTAGAAAACACCCATTGGCTGTTTAGGCAGCAACACCCCTAATACGAAAGGTAGAGCCAGGACTAGCTGACAGGTTGGACTAGTAAGAAGCTTTTTGCTACCTGTCTCCCCTGCCCCATTAACATCCCCCCCCTCCTCATCCAATCCCCCAAGCTTACAACAAAACCATAGGGTAGCTCAGAGATACTTGACATTTGGGGTGGCCAAAGAATGATTTCCACCGTGTGAACCACGAGGGAGAATCCCAGCCCTGTGGTCAATGGCACCATGTAAAGAAGGCATTCCCCCTTACTGCTCCTTACACATAGAATTTTCTTCTGCAACAGCTGCAACATAGGTGGATCACCTCTGATCCATGGAGGGTGCAAATCTGTCCCACAAAGGCTTGGGCTTCTTCTAAAGGCTCCTCACACTCCCCACTCCAAGTCCCACCCCATGGCAAGGAGGCTCCTGGGGACTTTGAGAGGAGGCAGGAACATTAATCCCTTGCATGGGGACAACAGGATTTCCCTACATGCTGCTTACTCTTCCAATAGTGCCTATTTCTCCCTCTTCAGTTGCCCCCTAAAGACCCACCTTTTCCATAAAATTGTTAATCCACAGTCCTTATCCCACACATCCATTTCGAAGGGGGGCAATACAAGATTAAATATGTGTTACAAGCAGAGCTTAACTTTGAAACAGGACTATTCTTGGTCAACCACCCTGAACTTCAAGAGGGTTGACAAAAATGGGGTGAGGGAAAGGAGATCTAGAAAGTGAGAACAAGAGCAGGGAAGGAAATCCTTGATTTTTTGCCCCGGGCATTAGAATGTCTTGGAGTGTCTCTGGAAAGGGGAGTGGGTTCTGTCCAGTCACCATAGATGATTACAGGAGACAATTATTTGCTAGAAGAAATTCTGCAGACACTCCCCATGAGGAAAGCTTTTGAATAAAGTACAGGCTGAAATGCGTTGGGCTTTGTGAAAATAAACATTTTCAATCCTGAGAATTCTGTTCTCCCTTTTTCTGACCTGTGTTGAGTGCTCTCGTCCTTTTGTTTTTCCATCCCAAAAGAGCAATAGTTGCTCTCTTTTTTTCTTTACCAGCAATGACAGTAAAGGTGATTGACATGCTGTCTCTCCCTTCTTTAAATTAGCTTCTCCCACTGGAACACAGTGACAATCAGGCTGAGGTTTAACACACAATGGGTTGTTGCGATAATTCCACTGAAATATTTATGCAATACTTGTATTATTTATACCTTCGTCTTCTCTATCCAGGAATAGTGATTGACAAGAGGAGGAATCAAGTACCCCTTCGAGAACACTCCCTGAAAACACCTTCGGGGGGCAAGGAAAAACAGCAAATGGGGGGAAATCCACCCAGATGTCCCCTTACAAATTAGCATGGGGAGGAGGGAACCTGTGACTCTTCAGATATTGTTGGGCTCCAACTCCCATAAGCTCTGACCTTTGGCCATAGGGTAGCCAAGTGTCCTGCTTTACAGAAAACAGTCCTCTAGTTTGGAAAGTGGATCAAGGGCAGCCCTCTTTAGGATGGACTGTTCAAGCCTGGCTTAAAGTCAAAGAACTATCTGGAGGGCAGACCAACAGACTTGAATTTGCTCCTCAGGCTGGCCTGGGACAGAAAGCCCTTGAGAAATATGAGTTTGGCTTGAGGTATAAGTATCACAGTGGTTCCACATTTTAGTAGAGAGCCATTGTGGTGTAGCGGTTAGAGTCTTGGACTGGGACTTGGGAGATCTGGGTTCTAGTCCCCACTTGGCCATGGAAGCTCACTAGGGCCAGATCTACACTAAGCAGATCTACACTAAGCAGGATCTGACACTCAGAAAACATTTTGAAAACTGTATATGGAGTGTGTCCTGGGCCCCAACAGCTGTCACTACTGTTATAAACCAAGCAGTAGTGTAGATCCTGCCTGGGTGCCTTTGGGCCAGTCACAGACTCTCAGCCCAACCCACCTCACAGGGTTGTTGTTGTGAGGATAAAATGGAGAGGAGGAAGATTATGGGTTCTTTGGAGGAAAAAAGGTGGGATATAAATATAATAAAATAGTAATATTAATAGACATGGGGGAGACCTACAGCTATATTTTGCGACTGCTTACCCTCATCTTCGAACAGGAGTTCTCATGTTCAGGGTGCCAGCCATGCTCTCCTCCAGAATATGCTATTCCATAACCACCCATTTTGCATTTTTCTTTTCTTTTCCAGTTCACACAGAGTCCTCCTCAATTGTCTCTGTGTGCAAACCTCACATTTCTCCCAAACAGGCTGATATCTCCCTCTTGTTTCTCAGTACCCCTGTTTTGGCCTGTTATGACTCGTCACCTGAGCTTACTATTAGAACGATTAAAATTAATGACCCACAATTCCCCAACACACCAATAATGATAAAACTGGCGCTTGGCTTCCTGCGCTCTTATTCTTTTAATGAATGTGTATTATGCCTGGCTAGAAGATCTTGCAAAACCACCTCAACTGATTATTGTTAGCCACTTAGTTATTGAAATGTTTGTACTGCAGGAAGCTATTGCTTTAATGTTTATGAATTTTGCATTATGTTTATTAACTGAGTTGCTTCTCCCTGTAGGTCTTATTCATAGGTCTTTGCAATAGTGTTAGATAATCATTTTTTAAAAATTGTTTGTTTCTGGATATTGCATTTGTGTTGTATGTTATTGTTAGCTGCTTTGGGCTTCCTTTCGTTTGTTTGATCCCAGGGGCTCAGAGCAACTTATAGCCATTTTTCTAAACATTAATAGTTCTGTCCCTTAGGGGATCACAATCTAAGACAGCTGAATGGTTTGGGAGATAAAAGAAGCCAAATGAAATCCAAGGGACATTATAGACCACAAATCTACAAGTGGGACCTGCAACAAAATGTTGCAGTATAGAATGCTGATGTTCAGGGTGTCCCCCACATCCCAGTTCCCTGTGTTTTCCCCCTCCGTCAGTCTGTCAATATTCCATGACCACTGAACATTTTCAGGCCTACATGGGCTGTTCTTTGGTAGCCCCCTCAATTTTATTTTCTCTACAGATTTTTGAACATCTGCAAACCTTAGGGTTTTCCCAAGCCAGCCAGAACCTCCATCTTATTTATTTATTTAGAATATTTATATACCGCTCCCCATTGAAAAATTTCGGAGTGGTGTACAAGGTAAAATGAAAAAAAAAAAACAGAATAAAACAGTTAAAACAAAATTTAAAAGAAGCAATAACAGTAATCCAAGGCTGCATATTAAAGAAAGGCTTCTTGGAATAAAGATGTTTTCAGGAGGCACCGAAAGGAGTATAAGGTTGGCGCCTGCCTGACCTCCAGAGGCAGGGAATTCCACAGGAGGGGAGCCACCACGCGGAAGGCTCTTCCCCTGGTGGATTCCAATCGGAGGACGGATCTAGGTGGAACCACCAGGAGCAGGCCCTCGGATGACCTCAGTGACCGGGCAGGTTGGTAAGGGAGAAGGCGCTCTCTCAGGTATCCTGGTCCCAAGTTGTTTAGGGCTTTGTACACAAGTACAAGAACCTTCAACCTGGCCCGGTAGCGAATAGGCAGCCAGTGCACTTCCCTCAGCAGAGGAGTTCCATGCTGGAAAGGGGCAACTCCAGACAACAGCCGAGCTGCAGCATTCTGCACTAGCTCCAGCTTCCGGAGCAACTTCAAGGGCAGCCCCACATAGAGCGCATTGCAGTAATCCAATCTTGAGGTTACCAATGCCTGTACCACCGTGGGCAAGCTATCCCTGTCCAGGAGAGGCCGTAGTTGGCGAACCAACCGAAGATGATCTTGTCCATAGGTGGAGCTGTTTAGGCTATATAAACCAGGCTATGGCAATCTAAGCTTGTGCATCAGAAATAAAGGGAATAATAATAATAAAAAATACTCATACCACAGAATCAACAACTAGTCCAAAGTGCCATCCAAAGGGCGTTAAGTAAAACAACAATGATGGACACTTCACATACATTCATCTTGCTGTAAATCCTTACAACAACCCTGTAAGTTATGTCAGTTTCTTACCCCCATATTGCAGATGGGGAAGCTGAGAGAGAAGAGCTTGCCTAAAGCGCCCCAGTAAGGTGACAGCAGAGGCAAGATTTAGATTTGTTGCTTGGGCTCCTCAGCCATGGCACTGCGCTAGCTGTTAATGATGGGTTGTGTGAGATTTCATGGGCAGAGTCTACAGGCTTCTGGAAACGGCTAGTGGCAAAGAATGCAACACCCAAGGGAGCTGTGGGCGAAGGGGGGGAAGAGATGATGAGCGAGGGAGCATGTGTTGATTCATTCATTGTTTCCAAGCCCCCCTTTTTTAAAATATAAAGAAGCATAAGTGAGCAGCATACTATTGCAACTAGCCAATATAGTCAACAACAACGAACTGTTTACTTCCAACGTCCAATGATCTGTTTACTTCCAATGTTCGAGTCCAGGTTATCTGAAAGACCGTATTCTCCCATATGAGCCTGCCTGTGCTGAGAGATCTTCTGGGGAGGCCTTTCTCTCAGCCCCACCAACATCCCAGGCACGCCTGATGGGTATGAGGGAGAGGGCCTTCTCGGTGCCTGCTCCAAGGCTCTGGAACTCCCTTCCCAGGGAGGCTAGGCTGGCTCCCTCTGTGCTACAGTTTCAGAGGCAGGCGAAAACTTGTATGTTTCACCAGGTTTTTGGAACTATACTAGACCTGTGTTAATGTATTGAGTCTCCCCACCACCTCCTTTTAATCCGTTACTATTTTTTTTAAAAAAAAAACACCCATGTTTTTAATTTTACTGTAGGTTTAATTCTATTTTAACTTTTGTAATTTATATTTATGTGTTTTAATTGTACATGTTTTAATCTTGTAAACAACCTTGGGTCTCAGCACTGGGGAAAAGGTGGGATAATAATAATAATAATAATAATAATAATAATAATAATAATAATAATAATAATAGCAATAATAATAACAACAACCACTAGTAGTTTCAGTGGTGCTGTCAGAATTAGGGTCCAGACTTTGGGGCAGAGATGGAGGGCTCCACATAGCAGAATGAGCAAGGGGTGGGGGGCAAACGCAGCAGGGCTAGCACTCATTTGGAAACAAGTGGAGTGAGTTGCCATCTCAAGGGCCAGCCCACCACCATGAGACCATTACATCCCAAGTCTAAGGTTACCTAGCTGCAGGAGTGGCAAGGGGAAACTCAGCCACCCTTTCCACAGAAGCTGGCGTTCTCGTCCAGTTCTCTCCTTCCCTTTGCTGTTCCAAGCAGTTCCTGTGGTGCCTCATATTCCTCAGAAGAAGTTGAAGGCAGTGGGGGGAATCAGGCAACAGGAGATGGGAAGGACCTCTACTTGAAACCCTGAAGAGCCACTGCCGATCAGACCAGACAATACTGGGCTAGATGAAACAATGATCTGACATAATAGGAGGCACCATCTTACATTGCAAGAAGTGGTAGTTTCTCTCCATGCTCCTAGTTCCTATTCCGTTTTTTCTACCTAGACTTTAATCACCTGCACCTGTCCTCTCTTAGGTTAATTGCCTCCAACTGCCATCCCACCCAGCCAGCTGAAATCTCTCACAGACAAAACACTCACACCTGCAAATGAAAGACCAAGTAGGATGTGGAAGCACAACCCCTCATGCACAGTCTGGCCACGCCCTTTGTGTATTTATTTGATTTGTACCCCACCTTTCTGTGAGAAAATGGCATTCAAGGTGGCTTATAACTACAGGAACCAACTAACTAACTAAATTTACATTTAATAGGTGTGTGTGTTAAAAACACAATAACAGAATAAAAAGAGAACCCAGCCCGACAGACAAGGTTACGTGCCAACGGCTTGCTTGAACAAAAATGTCTTCGCTTGCTGGTGGAAGGACAGAGGGAGCCAGCCTAGCCTCTCCCTGCTGTTGGATCAGTCCAAGTAGGGTGACCCTATGGAAAAGAGGACAGGGCTCCTTTATCTTTAACAGTTGCACAGAAAACGGCATTTCAGCAGCTGCCATTTGTAGGTATGCAGCACCTGGTGAAATTCCCTCTTCATCATAACAGCTAAAGCTACAGGAGCCCTGACTTCTTTTGTATCTGGCCAAGAAGGCAGGGCTCCTGCAGTTTTAACTATTGTGATGAAGAAGTAATTCCACCATGTGCTGCAGGCTTACAAACGACACCTGCTGAAATGCCTTTTTCTATGTACCGGTTGAAGATACAGGAGCCCTGTCCTTCTTTTCATAGGGTCACCCTAAGACCAAGGGTCCATTTCATCCAGTATTCTGTCTCCACAATGGCCTACCAATGGCTCACAAGCAGGGCATGAGCACCACAACCCCTTCCTGCCCATGTTCCCCAGCAACTGGTTTACATAGCCATGCTGTCTTCATACTCCATGTCCAGCATCCAGTTTTTGGGAGGGGGGACTTGAGCAAGATGCCCTCAAGGGGCCCCCTTCCCTCAGTGACCATCTTCATCTCTATTGTTACTCCCTGTCCCGCTGGGCCCAATCCACACCACTACCCCAGAGGGAGAAAGCAAGACGAATGGAGGCTGATGCTCCTTCAATGTTTGCTCACGTGGAAAGAAAAGGTGAACAGGCAGCAATTGCTAAGAAGAGGAATAGAAGGGCCAGGAGCTTCTGGGTGCTGGCAGCCCCCGCCCCATGGGACATGGGCTTTGACTGATGTCCAACGATGCCCATTCCCAACACCGGTCCTGCCAGCACTTCTACCCAATGGACCACACTGGCCAAGTGATAGCCACATTCCGTCAGAGATACCCAATTAATTCATTTGTGGTTGGTATGGATCCTGAAATGAACTCTGGATGACACACAGATACCAGGGTAAAACACTAATAGTAATGTTCTGCCTGTACATTTCCCAGAGGCATCTGGCCGGCTGTCATTTGGAAACTACGCTAGAAGAACTCTTGGTCTGATTACACAAGGCATTTTTTAACGTTCTCATTGCACACATGGGGTAAAACTGACGATGATGGTATGGGACAGCTCTCCTTACACAAACAAACAAAAACCCCAAATCCATAAGGAATTTAATGCTAATGCTGCACATATAAGTATCAGGAAGGATTTCTTACCCACAGGCCCAACTCCACGGATGTCAAAACGAGAGAAATTACGGGCGCATCTGGCTGAGTCGGTCTACACAGGCTTTAATTATACACATTATCTAAGATTGCCTAGAAACAGGAATGCCCGCCAACAATGGAAGCCTCCATCCCATGGTCGCAGTATGCTGACAAATGCTGACAACAGGGTGGATGAGCCACTTAGCTGTAATTATTTAGAAGCCATTAGAATAATAATTGGGGGGGAGGGGGGTAAGAAACCAACAAGCTGGAATCCAAAGCCAAAAAAAGAAAGGAAGAAAACCAATTGGAAAGGGTCTGTAAGGGGGAAGGAAGCACACAATCAGTCTCAATCAGTGAGCTAGTTCAAGGGGCGGTGAAGAAAAAAATATTGAAAGCATTTCTATGAGTGATACAATCTTCCCCAACTTGGTGCCGTCTGGATGAGTTAACTCCCATGACTGGGAGTAATGGACCTTGGGTGGGAATGATGGGAGTTGCAATCCAGCCCATCTGGAGGGCATCAGGTTGGGGAAGGCTGCTTTAGCCTATTTAGGGTGCAATCCTATGCATGCTTAGAGAGGGGGGAAAAATCCTTCAGCTCAATATGACTTATTTCTGAGTAGAAGTGAATGGGATTGGGCTAGAACAATCTTTGGATTGAATAAAACTGTGATTCCCAATTAATTTGGTGGCGATTTATTTTATTTTATTGAAAAAATAATTAGGTTTAATACAAATATGTACAGGAATCAGGGATGGAGAGAGGGAATGCACCATCTTCAGAGGACCTTTAGAAACATAGGACAGTGCCTTATACCAAGTCAGATAATAATCTTTCTCATCAGTATGTGAAGAACCTGGAGATTGAAGAGGCCCTTTTTTATGCAATACATCTGCTCTACCACTGTGCTCACCCACAAGCTTCTATTACGATGCTACCTGTTGGGATGCATCTATAAAGAATCATTTTCTCCCTTGAGGATAATCATCATATACACATGCTGGTTTGTTTGTTTATTTATTACATTTATATCCCACCTTTGTTCCTCTTTAAGGAGCTAAAGGGAGAGTACGTAATCCTCCCTGTCTCCATTTTATCCTCGCAATGCCAACCCTGTGAAGTAAGTTAGGCTGAGAGTCTGTGACTGGCCCAAAGTCACCCAGTGAGCTTCAATGGATGGGATGAGTAGGGCCTAGAACCCAGATCTCCGGACTCCCAGTCCAACACTCTGGCCACTATACCACACTGGTTTCATGGCTTAATCAACCAATAGAAACACACAGTTTTCTTTCATCAAGAGGAAGCCTTGATATCCATCCATTGTACTAGCAGCACTTCTGAGCTCTTCTCACTTGGTTTATGCTTAGGTGTCAGTATGTTTAGGGAGAGGCCATAGTTCACAGGAAGAGCATCTGAGTTGTGTGTGCCGGGTCCCAGGTTTGAACCCTTCCATCACCATATAAAGGATTTCAGGAAGCAGGAAGCCCTGCCAGTCGGCATAGACAGTGAATGGGACTCTGTACACCACCACTCCTCTCATTGCAATATACAAGCACTAGCTCTGCTCCGTGATTGGCATTTTGCTAGTCAAACGGGCAGTAAACAGAAGAAAGTGTTATTTATTTTTCAATAGCAGGAACATTTCTAGTAAATGTAAGCACTGCAACCAAATTACAGAGATCGTGTGTGTGTGTGTGTGTGAGAGAGAGAGAGAGAGAGAGAGAGAGAGAGACAGAGAGACAGACAGACAGACAGACCGACCGACCGGCTGGCCGGCCGGCCTAACAGGAATATTCAAGTCTTGCAGCAAAACAGTTTGGTTTCTGCTTTCTTCAGCTGCTCTGATGTGAATCAAAGGGAGCGATAGACAAGGGTATATGAGACCTTGGGTACAGTAGCCTTTGATTTAGATCAAAGCAGCTGAAGAAGAGGGAAGCTGAAAGGTTTTGCTCTAAAACTTAATATTTGTGTTACGTTGGACACTTTAATAAATGTATGTTTTCCGTTATTAACTGCCTTTTCCCAGGACCTAGAAGAACCTTGTCTGAAGTGCTGTTTAATGCTTTAAAAACCCTCTCTCTACACACACAATATAGAGCCACACAAAAATAGTCACACAAAAACACAAGTGAAAAACAGCCAGAGGCAAGCTTGTACGGTGGTAGCCAAGGACAGGTGAGTGAATTCCCTGCATGTAAGAGGAGAGCATAAGTAGGCCAGCCAGCTATCTCCTTCCTCGTACTGCCATGGATACCTCCTCTGCTTGCTCAGAAAGCAAGCAAGAAGGGCTATAGCTCAGTGATAGGACGCCCGGTTCAATCCCTGGCATTTCCAGTTCAAACGATCAGGGAGCAGTTGATGTGAAAGGCCTCTGTCTGCTTCAGACCCTGGACAGCTGCTGCCAGTCAGAGTAAACCATAATGGGCTAGATGGACAAATAGTTGGACCTGGTATAAGGCAATCCCCTATATTACAGTGCCCCACAGCTACAACCTCCTTCTATTTCAGTGAACAAGCTATGGAGCTCCTTGTTTCGCATTAGGAGGAACTTGCCACCATCTCCCGTTCCTCTTAATGGGGAAAACAGAGCAGCCAGCTGTTATCTACACCAGGGAATATAGGACACTCCAAATCAAAGGAAGGACTTCTTCAAACAGCCATACTGATCGGAGCTGGAGCCCAACAACCTAGAAGGCCACAGTTCCCCATTCCTGGTCTATAGTATACTAGCGTTGGTTTTGCGCATAGGCTCCAGACACACAAACATCAAGAGAGCTCAATTCATATTCATGGTATTAATTTAGAAGTACATCTCTTTTGCCCTGTGGTAGAGGATGTGGGTATGAATACTCTTCTAGGATCAAAAACTATAAGGCCATCAAGTCCAAACCCCTGCTCAAAGCAGGATACCTGACTGATGGTTGTCCAGCTGCCTCTTGAAGGCCTCTAGTGTGGGAGAGCCCACCACCTCCCTAGGTCATTGGTGCCATTATCATACCGTTCTAACAGTAAGGACGTTTTTCCTGATGTCCAGCTGGAATCTGGCTTCCTGTTACTTGAGCCCCTTATTCCGTGTCCTGCACTCTAGGACGATCGAGAAGAGATCCTGGCCCTCCTCTGTGTGACAACCTTTTAAGTATCACACTCTTCAAATACTTAAAAAGTTGTCACACCGAGGAGGGCCAGGATCTCTTCTCGATCGTCCCAGAGTGCAGGACACAGAATAATGGGCTCAAGTGACAGGAAGCCAGATTCCAGCTGGACATCAGGAAAAACGTCCTGACTGTTAGAGCAGTAAGACAATGGCACCAATGACCTAGGGAGGTGGTGGGCTCTCCCACACTAGAGGCCTTCAAGAGGCAGCTGGACAACCATCTGTCACGAATGCTTTAAGGTGGATTCCTGCATTGAGCAGGATGTTGGACTCGATGGCCTTATAGGCTTCTTCCAACTCTACTATTCTATGATTCTATGAACTAGAACCTTTTGGGAAAATAGTAGCAGAGGACAGCTTTTGGAGAGACCTTGGGGAAGACATCCTCAATGGGTCCCCACCCTCAGTGAGTTTACCTTCTCACTGCCACTGACACCAGCTGCTATTATTCCTCATCCACTTCTCAACACTACTCCCACTTGCTTGGCAGGCAGAGAGCCAGGAAGCAGATAGGCTGTGGCATCTACTGCTTCTCCTCATCATCATCACCACCACCATTGTCTGGGCTGAGTGAGATGCAGGTGGACAAGCAGGTTGCCATGGTGAAGTGGAGAAGCAAGTCCAGGGAGGCTGTTTTCAGTGGGGCCCTCCTGGGGTGTGGGCCCAACCATGACTAGCCTTGATGCCAACCCTGGCAGAGGACACCATAACCAACCTGAATGCTCATTTATCATTTAGATCCCCTTCTCCACACCCTTTGAAACTACGTAAAAATGGTTTCGACATAATCATGTGATCCAATGCCGTATGCTCTGGTTGCATACCGAAACCGGTATTTTCAAAACACGAGGAAAGCAATCTCCCTAGAACAGGGTGGGGTGGGGTGAGAACAGTAGACGAAATGAAAGGATCTGTTTCTGTGGGTGAAGTTCACTGCTTACGAAAGATCACCAATGCAATATCAGAACATAAGAGATGTGCATGAAGTTCCACTGCATGGTCAGCAATAGCTAGGGTGACCATATGAAAAAGAGGACAGGGTTCCTGTATTTTTAACAATTGTATTGAAAGGGGAGTTTCAGCAGGTGTCCTTCGTATGCATGCAGCACCTGCTGAAATTCCCTCTTCATCACAACAGTTAAAGCTTCAGGAGCCCTGCCCTCTTTTGTATCTGGTCACTCTAGCAATGGCGGCTTTGTGCATCGTAAACAGTGACCTATCTGATATCCTACAGCGATTCTCCTTCTCCGTGGGCAACTGAGGCTTTACGCAATGTCTTCCAAATCCTTAAATAAATAAACGAAGGGGAGAGGGAGATAAAATAAGGAATATTCCTTAAAGTCAAGTCTATCCGGAGGAAGAACAGCCATGCAGAGTGCCATAGCGCTGGAGGGACATAATGAGAAAGCCATCAGAGGGGTGGGGAAATATGGAGGGCAATGAAATATATTTGCAAAACATCCAGAAGATTTCTGCAGCCAGTCTCTGAACAAATGACACTTAGGCTGCTAGCTGGAGACGGAGCCTTCTGCTATGTTCAGTCTGACACTCGTCCATTCTCCCCCACCCGCTCGCTCGCCCCACAACAAACCCGGCCACTACTTAGAGGTTATGTAATTCAGATCTGCCAGGGCATTAGCAATCACATGACACAACCCAGTAAGATTTCAAACCGCCACCTACAAAATGTAATTAGCAGGCAGTAAACAAGAGAGGGGGTGGGTGTAGAAACACTCATAGGATCAAGAGATAACGTGCGTCTTAATACTATAAACAAAATTCATAGGGATTTTATCGTTCTTTTTTATTTATTTATTTTAAAAAAAAACACACATAAGAAGAGAATTTGATGTGTTGATGAATCTACAACCAGCACAGATGCACAGCCAATTGGGGAAAGGTTGGTTAAGTAGCTGTTACTGAGGGAAAAAAGCTGACTTCTACCATGTCAGGCCAATGGGACTGCTGCAGCATCTCCCCAGGGGATTTATCCCGTACCTGAGGTTGGGGCAATGCATTGAACCTGAAACTTTCTACATGCTGAATAGTAGCCTGCTTAACTTGCAATTGTCCCCTTACGGCAGGTTATCAAAACCCCTCTATGAAATCCACAAATGCTGCCGACCCACAAAAATTCCTCGTACGTTCAGCCTCTCAGGTAGAAAGGCTGGGACAAACCTCCGCCCCTAGACCTTGGGTTGCACCACTGCCTTTCAAAATTGCAGGGGGTGAGATGAGAAGCAGGGCTATTCCTGCTAAAAGACCACTTCCCTTTTTCCCCGCTCTTCCTTCCCCATCCCTTTTACCTTTATGTTGTGTCTTTTTAGAATGTAAGCCTGCAGCAGGGACTGTTTTATTTTACTGAACATAAGTCAGCCACTCCAGGAGCCATTTTTGTCTAAGGGGTGGGATAAAAATGCTTTAAATAAATAAACCAAAGACAAAAGGGAAAATACTGGGCTTGATGGACTTGGAGATCAAGGCTATTTCATCTATTTGTGTTCCACAAGAAATTCAGTCAGTGGTGGTATTCTGTAGAGCAGGGATAGATGGAATCATAGAATAGTAGATTTGGAAGGGGCCTATAAGGCCATTGAGTCCAACCCCCTGCTCAATGCAGGAATCCACCTTAAAGCGTCCCTGACAGATGGCTGTCCAGCTGCCTCTTGAAGGCCTCTAGGGTGGGAGAAACCACAACCTCCCTAGGTAACTGGTTCCATTGTTGTACTGCTCTAACAGTCAGGAAGTTTTTCCTGATGTCCAGCCAGAATCTGGCTTCCTGTAACTTGAGCCCATTAGTTCGTGTCCTGCACTCTGGGAGGATCAAGAAGAGATCCTAGCCCTCCTCTGTGTGACAACCTTTTAAGTATTTGAAGAGTGCTATCATGTCTCCCCTCAGTCTTCTCTTCTCCAGGCTAAACTTGCCCAGTTCTTTCAGTCTCTCCTCATAGGGCTTTGTTTCCAGACCCCTGATCATCCTGGTTGCCCTCCTCTGAACATGCTCCAGCTTGTCTGCATCCTTCTTGAAGTGTGGTGCCCAGAACTGGATGCAGTACTCTAGATGAGGCCTAACCAGGGCCGAATAGAGGAACCAGTACCTCACGTGATTTGGAAGCTATAGTTCTATTAGCTTAGCTACAGTTATCCATGCTCTGATAACCTCTCGTTTGGATTACTGCAATGCGTTATACGTGGGGCTGCCTTTGAAAACGGTCCAGAAACTTCAACTGGTACAAAACAGGGCAGCACGCTTGCTAACAGGGACTGGCCGACGAGACCACATTACGCCAGTCCTTTTCCAGCTTCATTGGCTGCCAGTCCAGGTCCGGGCCCGATTCAAAGTGCTGGTATTAACATTTAAAGCCCTAAACGGCTTGGGGCCGGGTTATCTGAAGGAACGCCTCCTCCCATATGTACCTGCCTAAGATCATCTTCAGGAGTCCTTCTCCATGAGCCCCTGCCAAAGGAAGTGAGGCAGGTGACTACCAGGAGGAGGGCCTTCTCTGCTGTGGCACCCCGGCTGTGGAATGAGCTCCCTAAGGAGGTTCGCTTGGCACCTACATTATATGCTTTTAGACGCCAGGTGAAGACCTTTTTATTCTCCCAACATTTTAACAACCTATACATTTTAAATAACATGGTTTTAAATTTGTAATTTTGCATTGCTGCTGTTTTTATCTGGTTGAGCTTTTATATTGTATTTTATATTATGGTTTTATACTTTGAATGGTTTTAATTTTTGTGAACCGCCCAGAGAGCTCCGGCTATTGGGCGGTATAGAAATGTAATAAATAAATAAATAAATAAATATTAATGCAGCCCGAAATAGCATTTTCTTTTCTTGCAGCCGTATCGCACTGTTGGCTCATATTCAGCTGTGATCTACAACAATTCCAAGATCCTTCTCATTTGTAGTATTGCTGAACCAAGTATCCCCCATCCTGTAACTGTTCATTTGGTTTCTTTTTCCTAGATGTAGAACTTGCCCTCCATATAATGTAGACTGTAACTCCCATCATCCTTCCAACCATTGGTCATGCTGGCTGGGACTTATGGGAGTTGAAGTCCAAAACATCGGGAGGGCACCTCTCTCACGTCGACACTATACATTGGGATGAAGGCACAAAATACATTTCCATCCTGAAGACAATGTAGTGTATATACAGCACTAAAGAAAACCCCATAATGATTCTGCACAAAGATCATCCAAATTTTACGACAAGGAATCCTAAACTTTGCTGCCTTTCTAAATTAGATTGCAAACTTCTTGTTTTGCATCACTGAGGATGGGGCAGGGCCTTTGGCATGCAAAGCATGCACCCCACTACAGAGCGATGGCCCCTCCACAATATGTGAACATATATTAAATCACGCCATTGGTTCACTTAGCCCAGTATTGCCTGCATTGACCAGAAGTAGTTCTCTGCTATAAGGAAGCGTGTTAACGGAGGTGCCAGCATTGAACCCAAGGCCACATGCATGAAAACTATATGCTCAGCCACTGAGCTATGGGGAAGAGCCATATGCCTTTCAAGTGCAAAGCCTTAATACAGTAAGGTGGCTACTTAACTACTTCCAAACGAAGAGGGCAAAAGAAGACACCTATTTTCCAGGGAGCTTCGGCTACTGGGCGGTATAAAAATGCAATAAATAATAATAATAATAATAATAATAATAATAATAATAATAAACTTTGCATGGGCTAATTTACATGTTAAGGTTCACTTTTAGAAATAATTATTACAATTTAAACAGAAACACAGTGCATTTCTCTATAGTGCAGAAGGTCTGTGACCAGAGGCCTGTCTTCATGGCACCAGGTTGGTTCCACCTCCTTCAGAAACCCCGTGGCTTTCTTCTCCTGGGGTGGCGTCAGTAATCCTGATGCCGAAGAGGGAGCACGGGTTTTCCAGCGGTCATCTGGGTACTGTAGCCATCCCCTCACCCTCTTTCTGGTGAAAGGCAACCAACCACCAGTCACCTTCCACCAGGGACTGTCCCCAGATTGGCCCTGGAGTGACATCAGGCAGCAGAAGAGCTGTACTGACTTTGCTCTGATAGAAAAAGTTGGGGAAAGTCCCCAACTTTTTCAATCCGCAGCTTTGCGGGAAAGCCCCGCAGTGGCTGAGAAGCTGTGTCTGTGTCGTATAAATGATGCAGCATACATCTGCAGCCACCACGGAGCTTTCTCCATGTATAGACAGGTGATTTGTCTGTTCAGTCTGCTGTCCAGGTGCTGACTGTTCATGGCCAGCATCACTACTACTACCACTACCACTTCTTCTTCTTGAAACCGGAATTGAACAGGACAGCCCTTCAAATAGAGGACAGTCCTCCGTAAAAGAGGGCACATGGCCACCCAGTTATGAAGGCCGCCAAAGACTCTCGATCCAGCCTTCCTAAGCGACCAGCTCTGCCACAGTATTTCACTGTGTCCTTTAGGGTCAGCAAGGAACGCTGTCTTAAGCGTGCCCTCCGCGTGTCAAATCAGGATGGCAGCTGCTGCTCAGCATTAGAAATTCTCTCTTCCTCAGGAGGCCTGCCAAAAGTATGTGCATCTTCCAGCACCAGCGATAGACATTTTGGTAGCCAGTTTTAAGGAAAGTTTCAATTAATTAATTAACCCATGATAGTGCTTGGGGTAGAACAGATGATAAGCCCCGAACTGCAACCTTCTTCTCTCTGGCCTTTCTTCTTCTCACATCAGTCCGTTGGTTTCTGTCCACCATGCTGCCGCTAAGATCATCTTCTTGGCTCGCCGCTCTGACCATGTTACTCCACTTCTGAAATCTCTTCATTGGCTTCCAATTCACTTCAGAATCCAATATAAACTTCTCCTGTTGACCTTCAAAGCTTTTCACGGTCTAGCTCCGCCCTCTCTCTCCTCTCTCATCTCACACTATTGCCCCGCTCGTGCGCTTCGCTCCTCTGATGTCATGTTTCTCACCTGCCCAAGGGTCTCCACTTTCCTTGCTCGGCTTCGTCCATTCTCTTCTGCTGCCCCTTACGCCTGGAACGCTCTCCCAGAACATTTGAGATCTACAAGTTCAATCGCAGCTTTTAAAGCTCAGCTAAAACCTTTTCTTTTTCCTAAAGCTTTTACAACTTGATGTTGCTCAGACTTTAGACTGTTTGTTATACTGTTAGTTTTACCCTACCCTGTGCCTGTTTGCATTCTCTTCCCCTCCTTATTGCTTTACTATGATTCTATTAGAATGTAAGCCTATGCGGCAGGGTCTTGCTATTTACTGTTTTACTCTGTACAGCACCATGTACATTGATGGTGCTATATAAATAATAATAATAATAATAATAATAATAATAATAATAATCTAACAGATATTTAACATGTATTATAATGCAACAGCCTTATGCACTTGGTTTAGTTTGTTTAAACCTTTTCCCCACTTTTACACAACCTTTGGGGTTCTGATAAAAAAAAATAAAGGAAAATGGTCCAGTAAGGACCTTGGGAAACAAGCCAATTAATTGTGGTGTGAGTTTTCATCAGTTGCAGTGAAGAAAACTGTGAAGGTGGCAGTATATTTACACATGGGCGGGTTGAGTCTCGGTGGAAGATAAAACAGGTTAACAGGATCAGAACTAAAGATAGCAGCAGTGCAACAGAGAAAAGATAATCTACATACAACTTATATATATCTATATAAAAAAGAGATGAGGGCTGTCAACCAAATAAACATTTCCTTTTAAACTGATTTATTGATTTTAATTAATTCATTACATTTAACTACAATAATAATGGAAATGCCAGTCTATTTTCAAGTTATCTACCCAAAGAACCAGTGAGTAATTGTATCACCAGTGAGGGAAAATCAGCCTGAACCCTAAATGGATATAAATGTATGGTCGTTATTTTCTTATTATATTTTAGTTATTATGTTTTTTCGTACTGCCCAATAGCCGATGCTCTCTGGGCAGCTCATAAAACAAAACTTTTAAAACCATAAAATACAATAACATAGGAAAACATAATATGGAAATCTTAAGTTTAAAAAAGAATAACATCAGATTAAAAGCTAGATCTTAGGACAGGTATATATGGAAGAAGACGATTGTTCAGGTAAGGACTCATCACTGTGGTTCCCCACCCCCTCATTCTCTTTTCTCTGTGTTTCTCTTCTCAAGGACTGGCAGAGAACCTGCAGAAGACCCCAGATTCAATCCCCAGTTAATAGGCCCAGGCAGAGGAGGATGGTGGATTCCAATTTCAGTGGGCCTCTTTATTCATTCTCAGTTTTATTCAGAATTGTTTCCACAAACACACACACACACTTTGAGGGGGGGGGACAGACAGAACTCTAAAGGAGCCATGTCTCTAAAGGACCTATCCAAGGTGCTGAATTATATCCCCAAAATAGGTTTAGTATCTTACGTAGCTTCTTCAGAGTTGGCTGGTTCTGGCTAAAACCCCAAATCTGGACAAGGATAACCTAGCTTCAGTCGTCCATACTCTGGTAACCTCCAAATTAGATTACTGCAATGCCCTCTACATGGGGCAGCTTTTGAAGACGGTTCAGAAGCTGCAGCTTGTGCAAAATGCAGCAGCCAGATTGATAACTGGAACAAGGAGGTTTGAACATATAACACTGATTCTGGCCTGCTTGCATTGGCTGCCTTTTATTTATTTATTTATTTATTTATTACATTTTTATACCACCCAATAGCCGAAGCTCTCTGGGCGGTTCACAAAAATTAAAACCAAAATAAAACAACCAACAGGTTAAAAGCACAAATACAAAATACAGTATAAAAAGCACAACCAGGATAAAACCACACCGCAAAATTGATACAAGATTAAAATACAGAGTTAGAACAGTAAAATTTAAATTTAAGTTAAAATTAAGTATTAAAATACTGAGAGAATAAAAAGGTCTTCAGCCTTTATGTTTCCGAGCCCAATTCAAGGTGCTGGTTTTAACCTATAAAGCGCGACACGGCTTGGGACCACCATACCTGACGGAACGCTTCTCCCGACATGAACCTACCCATACACTGCGCTCAACATCTAAGGTCCTCCTCCGAGTGCCTACTCCGAGGGAAGCTTGGAGGATGGCAACAAGGGAGAGGGCCTTTTCAGCGCCAGGTCAAGACTTTTCTCTTCTCATTTTACAATGCTAAGTTTGTTTGTTTTTAATGGACCCCCAGGACTGTTGTTTTAAAGTGGATACTTTTGTTTATCTACTGTTGTTTTTATGTTTTAGATGGTTTCAAATTTTGTATACTTTTTAATGTTCACTGTTTTTAACTTTTGTAAACCGCCCAGAGAGCTTCGGCTATGGGGTGGTATATAAATTTAATAAATAAATTAATGGATTCACACTCCACCGAAATTGGGGCCTGCTGAAGGCCCACATCCCAGCAGGGGTTCACTGGCACGACCCTCCTGGAGTTGCTCTTCTTCTTCACTGTTGCACTCAGCTTGTTCACCTGCCTCTTGCTCTGGTCCACAGTGGTGTGGAGAAGGAAGAAGAGACTTCATTGCCCCTCTGTCTGTCAAGTAAGCAATGATGAAAGCGAGGATGAGGGGCAGTAGTGGCTGGTGACTCACAAAGGGAGAGGGTCCATTGAGGGTGTCTTGCCCTTGAGCCCTCTAAACCTGAAACCAGCACTGGGAAGGTGTGTTTATCTTCCAGTCCTTGCTTTAGAAGACTCCCAGTCTTTGTGTCAGATCTTTCCAGGGCTTCTGGCTGCTAAAAAACATCTATGCTTAATATTGGAAATCAAAGTGGACCCTCCTTATTGGAACATAAATGGTGAAGTTATAAATATAGAAAGGAATATATTTCTCTAATATTCCTTGGGGGGGGCTGATAATTGATGATGCTAATTAAGAAGGAGGCCTTAGATGATGCTGTGACTTCATCTCGCATGTTCAAGACTTTTTTTGACAAGGCGAAGAGGAGGTAAAATACAGTCTGTTGTTCCTGGCATCAGAGGTTTTGGGACATTCCACTCACAAACGGCCAGAGCAAGTTGTAGATTACACAATTCCACTCTAGAATTTGGGCAAAGGGAACAAAGCTGTTCCCCTCATTCATTTCTGACCTCAGAAAAAGCCACAGCGAAAAGGGCAACTCTACGGGTGATATACAAGACACACACACACCCCATTTAATGGAAATAGGCTTGTGTATCAGGGGTGCAGAAGCTTTTTCAGCTCGAGGGCAAATTTCCATTTCAGAGAAACTCTCGGAGGCTGCGTTCCAGTGGTGGGCAGGACCAAAGAGAAAGGGGTGAGGCTAAAATACCAGCTTAATGCTCTTACTGCCAGACACAAAGCCACAGCTGAGACATTTCAAAGAATGTGAGGGGTGGGTTTGCACAAAAAACCCCAAACAGCAATCCACCAGGTGACTCAGGAGAACAGGAGCATATCTGTTATCTGGGAAATCCCAGGTTGGGACCCCAGCAGGGCAGATCTCCCTCCTGGTGGACTCTTCCCCCACCCCCACAGGGCAAACTGCCATCTTGGTCCTGTGGGGAAGAAGAAGGACCGAGGGGACAGCAGCAGGCCGAGGAAACATCGGGGCCTGCTCCTGTTGGACTCCCCTCCTTCGGGAGCAGGACAATCCCATCAGCCCTTTCCCCAGTCCACTTAATTTCTCTCTCTCTTTACCTCTTCCCTCCTGAACTCCTTTTCCTTGTGTGTCATGTCTTTATTAGACTGTAAGCCTGAGGGCAGGGACTGTCTTTTTTGCTAAGTGTAAGCCGCTCCGAGAGCCTTTTTTGGCTGAGGAGCGGGGTATAAATATGATAAATAAATAAATAAATAAGTCTCCCACATAGAATCATAGAATGGCAGAGTTGGAAGGGGCCTACAAGGCCATCGAGTCCAACCCCCTGCTCAATGCAGGAATCCACCCTAAAGCATCCCTGACAGATGGTTGTCCAGCTGCCTCTTGAAGGCCTCTAGTGTGGGAGAGCCCACAACCTCCCTAGGTAACGGATTCCATTGTTGTACTGCTCTAACAGTCAGGAAATTTTTCCTGATGTCCAGCTGGAATCTGGCTTCCTTTAACTTGAGCCCGTTATTCCGTGTCCTGCTCTCTGGGAGGATCGAGAAGAGATCCTGGCCCTCCTCTGTGTGACAACCTTTTAAGTATTTGAAGAGTGCTATCATGTCTCCCCTCAATCTTCTCTTCTCCAGGCTAAACATGCCCTGTTCTTTCAGTCTCTCTTCATAGGGCTTTGTTTCCAGACCCCTGATCATCCCGGTTGCCCTCATGGCTAGCTCTACCAATACATAGCCTTCACAAGCCACTGAGTGTAATGCAACGGCCTTTCAGTGCCACGGAGGCCACAGCCTGGAAACAGAGGTATTACGGCATGTCTGTTTCATCAAGGTATCAAGTGTTAGCTCTTCCCATCCAGGCTGCAAGCTTTGGATTCTCACTAGTGACCCACATCATTAGAGATCACTGAGTTCTATTCCCACCCACACATACACACACCTCTGAAAAGGTCCCTGCAAAGTTGAATATGTAAAAAAAAAAAATTTTAAAGACAAAAATGGCCATGATATTTTCAAAATACCCTGACCTGGTTCATGATGCCATCTCTGTTTCCGGTGCTGTTCGCAAGCTATTCCTACAGTTTGCCAACAGTAATGTGTGTTTGTTTTCTTTCCCATTCAGGACTTATCGACGCAATTCAGCACACACAGCGCTAGGCAAAGCAAGCTTGGCGCCAGGGCAGGTGTTGATTGAAGAAGTCTACCCACTACAATCTAGGGAGGGAACAATTCCTTTTGCTCAAGGTACTGTTGAATTCAACCACCATTGCCTTCCCACCCTTCAAATAAGGATGCTTAAGGGATCTCAACATTCAAATTTCTTTTATGAACTGGCCTGATCCACACCTAAGGGACATATCAGAATGTCGGCCACAAAAAAATCGAGAGAAAATACATTTTTAAAGTACAGGTTTAAATACGCATTATTTCGAAATGCAAGTGCATTTTTGATATCCTTTAGAGCGAAAAAGTGTCAGGGCACTCGGCAAGTGCAAAAACCACAGAATAACAATGTAACGATACACACGTTAGTTGGGGAAGTACGGATCAGGTCAGTTCTTTGTAACAACCCTGTTGAGAAACAGAGACTGGTCCAAGGCCACCCAACTGAGCAGAGATCCAAATCCTGTTCATTCTGGATTTGAATCCAGTAGTCTTATACCAGAATGGAAAATTATTGATTTGGCTTCCATGTTAACCCTAAAACAGCTAGGCAGTTTGGTGTATCTTTTATTATCAAAGCAGTTCAAGTACTGAAATGCAGTGTTTTGCAATTCATTTTCATTCATTTCATCTATTATATTTCTATACTGCCTCATAGCCAAAGCTCTTAGGGCAGTACACAAAATGGCCATATGCTCAACTGAGAGTTGTTGAAAGATGAGTATCATGAGACACCAAGGACTAGTCACACATTCATGCTCTGTCGTTCAGCCACTGCAGCATTGCATGGCGATTTGAATGCATAAATGAGCCACAGATCAGAATCCACACAGGCCGTGCATAATCACCTTGCATCAGGGTCCCATAGAGCTACGGCACAAAAACACTGATGGGCTTGATGTCATGCAGCTTCTAGTGGGGATCTATAGGTTTGAACAAAGGAGCTTTCCCCAACCTGGTGCCCTCCCAATGTGCTGGATTACAACTCCCATCATGCCCAGGCAGCATATAGCCCAACACATCTGGAGGGTACCTGGTCGGGGAAGACTGGAACGAGTCATCACGGATCCAACACTGTAGACATATCTTGCATGGTGGCCCGAAACCTAAAGCTTCTTCACATTCACACATTCATTCAGCCAAAGTCAGCACAAATAATTGAGCACTGGGAAATCGAAAGACATATGTGTACGTGTGAAACAGACCCAAGTGCACCTCCAAGGGCTACAGCTGGCCTGATTCTGTTAACATGTAGCATCCTACCCTGTTTATTCATTAACTCTGCTCTCCAGCTTCCTCAGTCTTTCTATATTTCAGGCTTGCCTCTTAAGGTGGATCTTTTATCCCCGCTGCTACTTAGTCCTTATTTAGCTTTCTGTATTATTGATCATAGCCTTAACACTTCCCTTCTGTGGCCACTTGATGCATTGAGTAAAACATGAAGATGAATAGCTTTATTTGGGGGGAGGGGGAATTCAAGGATTCTCCAAGGATCAGCCCTCTTTTCCCCAGATGTGATGATTATCCATACTTAGAGCATGTAGAAAGTCACAGCGTTCCACCCACATGTGTCACTATTCCGAATTGGCTGTCATGCAAATAAAACATGTGCTGAGCTTGGAGTGGAGGGAAGTACCCAGTATCTGGTGAAGACAGATTGCTGCATGAAGCACCGTTTCCTGCTTTCATCTATCTCCTGGAAACAGTGCCACCTGAAGCAGGTTGCTTCAGCCTGCTGCATGGCAGGGCCAGCCCTGGGCGGGGTGATCACTCTGCATTTCGTTGCCAGCGCTCTCTTCTTGGATCGAGGCCACAAACATACGGCCAAACCGGCAGTGCCAGATGGCCCTTTGGTGCTCCCAGCCCCTCAGTGCTCCTCAGAGAGTACCTGAATCAGAACCGTTACAGATGTGTGCATATGTTGTGTTTAATGCTAGTAGAGAGGGGAGAAAACGCTTGGGCACCATTTTTTTTAGGGAGGCTAAGTGCTTGAATTAGGACTCTGTAATCATAGCGCTCCCCCACACCCATAATTCAAGCATAGGATTGGAGCGGTAAGCCAGTGCAAACCAGCAAAATAGCAAAGCCAACCTATTGTTTTATATATGTGTTGCATTTTTATGCTGCCCAATAGCTGAAGCTCTCTGGGTGGTTTGCAAAAAACTTATTGATGTATAAAGGTTTTTGCTGGTTTGCACTGGTTTACAATGGCCTCTCCAGTGTGCTGGTACTGCCCCAACAAACCCAACCTATTGAAAATAAATAAATAAAAGCATATAGTGTGGCAACGAGGGACAGGGCCTTTTCGGTGGTGGCCCCCAGACTCTGGAACGTTCTCCCTGACGAGGCTCGCCTGGCGCCAACGCTGCTATCTTTCCGGCGCCAGGTTAAGACTTTCCTCTTTGCCCAGGCATATGGCGGCACATCTTTATCACCCACCTGTTTATTTTTAACGGTTTTTAATGCTTTATGTATGTATGTCCTGCGTTTTAGAATTTAAATTTTGTATATTCGTTTTTATCTCAATTTTAGAATTTCAGTAAAGTGCCCAGAGAGCTCTAGCTATGGGGGCGGTATATAAGTGTAAATAAATAAATAAATAAATAAATAAATCCTATTGAAATTCAGCTTGTTAAATAATCTTAATATCATTATTAATATGCAGCCCAATGTCAATAACACACACAACACACACACACACATATCACTCATGCCAAATGCTTGACAGATTTCCCAGGGCTGGATTAGCATGTTTGCTTCTTAATGAGAAAGCAGGTAGATGTTGTGCCTACACCCTCCCCAATCCCTTGTATCTTCATAAGTAGACACACACACACACACATTAGAGTCTTGCTTTAAAATGCCAACAACCATGAAAGACAAACACATCAGGACGAGGTAGAATATCCTGGAGGGACCAGTCCCTTTGCAACAGTGCTCAAATTACAGGGCAAGGAACGAACCCCTTAGCTACTGTTTCCCCAAGGATCGGGGGGGGGGGGGCATGATTTGGTTGCAGTTGGGAAGAGTCATAGATTGCAGATTTTATAAATGGCTCCCTTACCTGTGCCATAATTTGAGTACTGCTTTGACGGCATCCCAGCCACACAGCCCATGACTAGGGCAATTTATGTGTGAAGACTTTGATTGAAAAGGAGCATAAATGGGCATCACAGATGAAGGATCTCCGTCAGCGGCACGGTCAATATGTGCCACCGCTGCACCGACAAAGGCTAAGCAAGGAATGAAATATCCAGCTCATGCTGCCAATTGGTGTACCTTCTCTGACATCATTCGAATGTGCACCTTGCCTTTGCAGGCCAAGGGACAACATTCCTGTACACATTTTGTGCACATTGCCTATACCTCCTTGCCAAGACCTCTCTTCTCTTTGTGAGACAAAGCAAGCTACCTTTGTTTTGCTTCTTCACGCCTAACCCCTTCCCTCCATTCTCTCTTATGCTGCCAAAACATAAATGGTAGGCTTCTAGGGGCAGAGACCTCTCTTCAAAAAAGAAAAAAAAAAGTTGACCTCTATGGCCACAATCCTATACAAAATGACCAGGACGTAAGCCCCATTGAACATAGTGGATAGGATTGCACTTATCCATGGTGCATAAACATGGATAGGAATGCACCATGTTAAATTATATTATTATTAGTATTAGTAGTAGTAGTAGTAGTATTGCCATTGTGCTATGTTTTAACATTAATGTCTAAAGCAGCATCTGTTGTTGCTTGTGTCATGCCTAATGATGCACTAAGTAGATACAACATCATGCTAACATCTTACAATTTAGGGAAAGAGAAGGAGAAATTGAGAATGGGGAATGCACATTGATGACACTATGCAAGTAATACATACATATATGCGGTCACTGGTGTTAATAAACATTTGTTGTTCAACTCAGTATATCCATACACATATACACAAACCCAGGACAAGTCTTGCCATATTAGATAGGCATGCCAGTCAGAAACATACGAACAAGGCCACAACTGTGTATAGCCTTCCTTATAAGAAACACGGTGTGACAGTCTAGCTATTTAAATATGGAACGTGAAGAGTTTCAAATTGCATCCCACCCAAAACCTGTTCTCTCTCTCTCTCTCTCTCTCTCTCTCTCTCTCTCTCACACACACACACACACACACACACACCTACTACTACTACTGGATGCATCAGATAGAGATACCAGTGGAAACGCCACGGCTAATTTCATTAATAACATCTCAGAAGGAAGCATAATGACAGTGCCGGCTTTGCTATGACACTCGGGTGTTGATCAGAGACGCAATCGGATACTGTGTATAATTGAACGGTGTTAGTGGAAAAGGAGGTGGGGGTGAGGAATACACTAGCTGGTATGGTTACTAAGTTTGCCCCACAGAGAAGCCTAGAAACCCAGCAAAACATCATCAGCAATCGCCAGGCGTTTTGTCTTATCTTTTTGAGAAGGCCAAGATTCTGCCTGGGAAATGACAGAGGGGTCTTTAAAAACAAATCCCCCCTTCCTCTGCAAATAACCCACAAACATCAAACAGACTGCAGAGACAGCAGTGTGGAGAGAGAGAGAGGGAGAGAGAGAGGGAGAAAGAGAGAGAGAGAGAGAGAGAAGGGTAGAATAATCTAGCTATAGGGTTTAATCCCTTTTATATTTTATGCACACAGGATGTGAGATGAGACAAACTCTCCTGCCAATCGCCAGCAATCTCCCCCTCACCGAACCTGAAGGACATCAAAGTCCCCTATCGCATTCCAGCATAATAATAAAGTTTGTCCGCCTACAGGGATGATTTCCTGCAGCAATGTTGCTAATCAGCCGAGGGGGAGAGAGATGGAGGAGGGGATGGGGAGAGAAAATAAAAGAGAGACAGAGGGAGACAGGGAAAGGCCAAGGGTGGGTTATACTCTAAGCCAGTTAAGCAGAGAAAGCTATTTTTAGGAACGAGAAGATGGGGGAGGTTAGAAGAAGCGAAACCTTCGCTGCCTTACCTTAGAATTTAGCGCTTGTCATAAGCCAGAGTCTATTTTGCCACTGGAATCAGAGCAAGGAGAAGAAGAAGAAGAAGAAGAAGAAACACTCAAATAAATAAATAAAAAGGGAGACCGCAGTCTCTGGGTTAGGACTACCGGCTGGTCCTGAGAGAAGGGAGAGGAAGAGGAGGAGGAGGCAGCAACAGCAGCAGCATCAGTGCGCACGTTAGCTCCACTTGCGGTCCAGGCTCAAAATGATTCTGTGGCTGTCTGCAGGGAGGCAGGCAATGGAGAGAGCATCATCGGCCATGCAGCAGCTGCCAGAGCCTATGAAACAGCAGTGGTTTGGCGCGCGCATGCCGCACACAGAAAACAGACCCACGCGCGCACACTCACACACACACTCACACACAAAGATGGCTTTCCTCTCCTTTGCCAGTTTCTCTTTCACATAGCATTAGCCCTGACACCCAGAGCAGGCAGCCTTGATGGAAACTGACAGGAGGCTGACAAAGAGGCCATGAAGGCTGGGCTACAATGCAGCAGGAGGAGGAGGAGGAGGAGGAGGAGGAGGAGGAGGCGGCTGTGGATTTTATTTTATCTCCACAGAGAGGCTATCACAGGACACTCTCAGCAGGTCAGCCGAGGCCTAGGAGAGAGCCCGGCCGATGAAATGTAAACACAGTAACTAGCTACGGTGTTAGCATTATGTGTGAATGCGAGAGGTTGTGTGTGTGTGTGTGTATGTGTGTGGAATGGAAGCTTGAGGGGCTCAAATGTAGAAGGTTATTAAAAGAAGATTAGCCAGGCTGTCCCAACTGACCATTCTGTTTCTGTCTCTGTCTCTCTCTCCTTTTACAAAAGACAGCTGCAGCCAACACACACACAACTTTGGCCTCTCACAGTGTGATCAGGCAGCTGCCTAGCAACTGGAAGTGATGGATATATATATAAAAATACTAATGAATAACTGAATCTTCTTGGAGATGGAATCTAAACCTTGTTTTGTTTTGTTTTGTTAAAGCAACTATTCCATACTGCATACAAGGCAAAGCAAGCTATAACGTATTTGTATTGGGACGCAGGAGGGAATGTGATGGGAGCGCTATTAAAAGCATGTATATTCTAGGCTTTCTTCCTCCTTTATAGGAGTGGAAGCTATTTTTAACCGTTAGCGTTTGTTATAATGTTGTACTCATTATAGGTTTATTTTTCTTCAAAGAAAAACAGCTTTTTACAAAGGGCTTTTGTATATATTGTAGAATAAATACTTGAAGTTTAACGGTCATTAAAAATGATTTCAAATGCCTTGTGTATAATCATGTGGTAGAGTCCTTCCTGGACTGTACCATTTGAGGCTGCAGTTGGTGGTTGGTAGTAGGGAAATCATGTTTTGAATAATCCCTGTATACAAAAGCCTAGTGCATCAGGAAGAATGTATCTAGCCTAGACCACTCTGCTGAGGTGCTAGCTATCTACATGTGGGGGAATTTTGAAATGAGAGAGTATTCATAATGCAAACCCCTCCCCAACTTGGATTCTTTTCTTTTCTTTTTTGGGCAGAACACAGAGATCAAACTTCAATGCAGGTATGGCTGGATCAGGGCCCTCCCAAGACATGTTGCTGCCTGAGACAGAGAAACAAATGGTACGCACACCTTGATCAACAGCCAGCAAAATTATTTTGACACTTGAGACAGGAAACTCCACAAACACCTCTTCCCCTCTGTGATATTATTTTAAATTAATTAAATAATTGACAAATTGCTGCCATTTTATGATGACATCCAAAGCTCCAATAGGTATAGTGGTTTGTCTTCTCCCAACTCCCTTTCATACTACATTGTGGGGCACATTCTGAATGTCAGCTTGACCTCCCTCACCAAGGGCTCAAATCTGCCATTCTTAGGCACTGAAGAATCTCTGTCTGTCTGTCTCTCTCTCTCTCCACACAACAGCCTCTGTTATTCCCGAGTCAATAAAGTATGGACCTGGCTCTCTGTACTATTATTCATTTATACTAGGGATGTGCTCCGCTTCTAATCGGACCAGCGAATTAGAAGCGGAGCGGGGGGCTTCACCTGCCCTTAAGGCGGAGGCGAAGAGGATTGGGGGGGCCGGCAGAGTGTGGCGAAGAGGATCGAGGTGAAGGCAGATCCTTCGCCACGATCCGGAGCTCCGTCAGAAAGGTAAGTGGGGTTTACCGGGCACTGCTGCTGTCGCTATTGCCCATGCGGCGGCAGCGGCAGGGCCCGCTAACACCCCCGCCTTCCTCTCCCTTACCTGCATCCGTCCGCGGTCCGTCGGCTTCTTCAATTGAGCCCGCGGTTCAACCAGGAAGTCTGGGCCGCTTGGCCCAGACTTCCTGGTTGAACCGCGGGCTCAATTGAAGAAGCCGACGGACCGCGGACGGATGCAGGTAAGGCCCCCCTCCCCCTTGGTCCCTTACCGGGCTCTGCCGCCATCACCGTTGGCTTGTACCTTGGCGTGCATGTGTATTCCTGGATAAGCTATCATGGTGGCGAGTTTGAGGTTTCTAAAATGCAAATTGACAGAGCTATCGAAAGGGGTGTGAATGGGGTGCCCGATTTTCATAAATTTCCCCAAAATCAGGGGATGATGGGATTGCCTTGAGTCTTGGCGTGCGTGTGTATACATCCATGAGGTGTCATGGTGCCAAACTTGAGGTTTCTAACTTTAACAGAAAAAAAGTTTCTGTTAAAAAAAAAAAGCACAAGGGAGCTTACATGGTCCTCTTCCTCTCCACTTTATCCTCCCAACAGTCCTGTGATATAGGTTAGGCTGAGAGTCAGGGCTTGGCCCAAAGTCACCCAGTGAGCTTCACGGCCGAGCGGGGACTAGAACCTGGATCTCCTTAGTCCCAGTCAAACACTCTCACTATTACACACCATTGGCTCTCAAGATGTAAGAAATTCCTGGAGGAGAAGGCTATCCATGGCTACTAGCCCTGATGGTTATGTGCTACTTCCAGTATCCAAGGCAGTAAGCCTATGTACCCCAGTTGCAAAGGAACATGGGTGGGAGGGTGTTGTTGCATTGTGTCCTGCCTTGTTGGTCCCTGGTGGACAGCTGGTTGGCTGGACTAGATGGACCCTCAGTCTGATCCAGCAGGGCCCTTCTTACGTTCTTACCTTGCTTGCCGGCAAAATGCATGTGGGTGCCCCAGTGGAGAGGAAAGACAGCTGTCTCTGCAGCCACAGGAGCTCTTTCTGAGACTGTTTCATCAGCTCTTCCACGTCACTTGGCTTTTGACCCACCAATCCTTCCTGCAATGCCAACGGTTTTCCATCAATTGCTGACTTCCTTCTGTTTTCGTTAAAGACATATATACCGAGTCGGACCATTGGTCCATCCAGCTCTTTCAGCCCAAGGGGTGGATTTCATTTCAGAAAGGCTCTTGGGAGGTGTGTTCCAGTGGTGGGTGGGGCTAAAGCAAAAGGGGAGGGGCCAAAATACCAAATCCTCCAGCATATTTGAACCTAAATCTTTTCTTGCCAGTAACTAATAAAGGTGAATGAACTGAAGCTGAATCCTGGCAAGATGAAGGCACTGTGGGTAGGTGGTTCCTGGGTCGAAGCAGTTGGTGCACAACCTCTACTGGATGGGGTTGCATTCCCCCTGAAGTAGTGTGACCCCATGGAAAGGAGGACCAGGCTCATGTATCTTTAACAGTTGTAGAGAAAAGGGAATTTCAGCAGGCGTCATTTGTGTGCGTTGCAGCACTTGGTGAAATTCCCTCTTCGTCACAACAGTTAAAGCTGCAGGAGCCCTGCCCTCCTGATCAGATACAAAAGAGATACAAGCCCTCTCTGCAGCACCATTCCAAAAGAAGTTTCATATTTACCCTCAGACACCCGAGTCGATTACGAAGCTCCTCACACTCAACTTGAAGCAGATGAATCTCTAAGTCCTTAAAGGCAGGAGGAAGCTGGCTGCTAATATCCTGAATATTCAGGCCCTGAACCTTGACTAAGTCCGCTTTCTTCTTGAGCAGAAATTTTGTAACTGTTGCCTTTGACGTTTGCATGATTGAGGAAGAAGAGGATGTAGACGATGGACAGCTAGTCTGCTAAAAACAGGAAAATCAAAGTTAATACTCTTGAATTGATTGATTTGAAGTAGGCTGCCTTTCTGGTAAAAGAAATCCATCCAAGAGGGTAAACAGTATAAACAGAGAGTTTCAATAATATAACATAGCATTTAAAAAACAACTTTGAAATTCCAATGTATCAAAATACGGTTGTCACAAATGTGAATTTGCGCAAATTTGAGAAATTGGGGGGAAAAACAATTCCTCCGATGTGGAATGAAAGAATGAAAGGTGTCTGGCAATCTGCAAAACACATATGGAACCGATTTTACAAAATCTGTAAATCCGTAATTGGGGCAGTTGTTCATACTTGTAACTCCCCTTCTCACACCAAGGGTCACTGCCTGAGCGACCCCACCCTCCAATTACATGATCGAATTTTAGAGTTGAAAGGGACCTTGGAGATGATCCAATCCAAAATAATCTCAGATGCATAGGGGCAAGTTGACTCCTTGGTGAGGGAAATGCACACTCTGCACCCACTCAGAGGCCCCTATTAGTGTTACACATGTCCCAGAGCTAGGCCTGGCCTTGTAAACCAGTTTGTGAGACTAATCCCATGCTCAAATTAACCCCCTGCAGGTGTCATCTTCTCCCTTTCTTATACTTTCTAAATGTTGACAGAATCACACATGAGCCCAACTGAAGATGCTCGTGGTTGGATCCTGTCCACAAACTGCAGAGTTCAACATGGCTAACCAATTGTGTGAAAAACCATGCGCGCGCACATACACACACACCCCTCCATCACCATATCCCCACCCCACTTCTGGGGGTGGGGGAAGTCACTTTTGCTACCAAAATTCTTCAAGCTTTGCTCAAAATTTCAGAGCAAGAACTTCAGAGCAAGTTCACCTCAAGTGCTGCTTGATGAGGAACAGGGTGGTCATAGCTTCCACCACTACCCCGCCCCCCCCCCCGTCAGAATGAATAAGGCGACATCTTAGCACCTCTCCAAACACCCTTCAAGGAAACACCCCTTCATAGCTAGCAGCTGCCCTCTGCTGTCAACTTATGTTCCGTGCAGCCAGCAGGCTCCTTCCAACTTAAAAGCAGGAGAGAGGAGAAACAAATTCGAACAGTCGGGTCAAAGGAGGCCAAGTCAGAATCTCAAGACAAAAAAACTGACATAGCTAAATGGAGCAGCTGAACAAGCAAAGGCGTTTAAAGCTCCTGACGTTCAAGGCCTTAGAGTGACCTAGAACCGAGGGACCTCAAGGGAACATCTTCTTGCTGGCCAGTTGAGAAGGCATCTTCTCAGGTTATGGTCAGTATGAAGTCTATCCAGACTTCCTTTCTGAATATTACGCATTGGGCACCAGAAAACGTCATTTTTAGGGTTACGAGTCCAAGCCAAATGTGACATAATGGTGGTGGACACACGTTTCTATTCACATGTCTGCCGGCATAAATTGAAGGAACTAGGTATGTTTTGCCTGGAGAAGAGAAGGCTGGAGAAGGGCAGCAGAGCATTCTTCAAAGTTATGACTTGGCTGTTTTACCTGGCCCTGAGCCTCTGACTCCACATTAGGCTGGTGTTTCTGGCTAGATTTCTATGACTCTACCACTTGAATAAAAGGCAGAAATTAAAACCAAACTTATATTAAACCCGATTTAACAACTCACTCAGTAGATCTAATGGGCTTAAGTTTTGTCTCTGGTCATGCTAGGCAGGGCTCCTGCAGCTTTAACTGTTGTAATGAAGAGGGAATTTCACCAGGTGCTGCATGCATACAAAGGACACCTGCTGAAATTACCTTTTCTATGCAGCTGTTAAAGATACAGGGGCCCTGTCCTCCTTTCCATAGGGTCACCCTACCCATTATAAACAGTCCGGCATTGCTTATTTCTGATTCCCTTCACTGGACCTGCATTTCTGTAAGTACTAAACAAGTCCCCAATTGAAATGCTAATGCTTACACCACCCGGGCACTGGAATATTAGCAGGTTCATACAAACAGGCCATGACACTGACCTCAAAATAAGTAATTCGGTTGTTACCCCTTCAGCAAATGCAATTTTCATTTTCTCAAAACAGTCCCTTTTGCCGTGAATGGATGGAGAGTTAGGAAAATTGAATCAAACTGTGATGATGCTTTACCCACTGATAGATCTGCCGATGAATATTTAGCAGGCGAGGCTCCTATTAAGCATTAACATGTTGAGTAAATGGCAGCGCAAAAGAGAGTAGGCATTGCCAACTGCTTAGATATTTATTGGTTTTTAGAATAGTATATATAATGAATGCTTGCGCCCATAATGGGTGTGCGACAAAAGAAGCCATGAGCGGGAAACATTCCATTGGTCTGCCACAGAGACAGAAAGAGCTATGCAAAGCTGCAAACCCGTCACCCTTGGCTACCTACACACACACACACACATGGATCCAGCCCTTTCTCTGATTAACTTTTCCCATAGGTCAATGGCCCTTTGCAGGGGAAAATATCACACTCCTGATCCAGATGCAGCCATGACCCCAGTATGAGATGTCTTCATTGGCCAGATCTCCATGACGTCATGATAGGACCTCATTCCCCATCCTGGTGCCCTCCAGATGTGTTGGACTGCGACTTCCAGAACTCCCCAGTCAGAACAGGCCAGAACATCTATCCAACTTTCATGAATCTGGTTTGTCTCCCCTTTTAAAGCCACTTAGAGTGCATATTTAGAGCAAAACAAGTCCTACATCCCCATGGATGCTAGAGGCATGCTGAGAGTTGTAGGAGGATCTTTTCAGTCTAGATAGGCATAGGATTGTTCCCATAAGGGCCAAAATGGAAGTATCCTGAAAGATCCATGATCAGTTCTTCTGACCTTTTGTTCAAAGTAGCTGCAGGGAGCTCTGATTTTGATGGAGGAAGATTGGGGGAAAACTGAGTTATCTGGAATATAAGAGTTATCTGGAATATAAGAAATCATAATTCACATCTGAGCTATGAAGCATTACCTTGCTTTTCTTCTTCAGGTTCACAGAGGTCCTTGTCTTCTCAGCAGTTCTTACTTCGCCTTTCTGGGTTTTGTCCTTTGCCACCAAAGTTCCTTTTATTCCCCTGTTCTGTGTTTTAGGCTGTAGGACATAAATAGTGACTTCCTATCAGGACAGCTTTATGAAAACAATAATGAAAACACTACCAACCAGTGCCTACTCATGAATTCCTGCCTCTTTAAAAACTCCTAGAATCTTACGGTTTGTTTTCTTATGTCCAAAGCAAGAGAATCCTTCAAATTTGCAGAATTTATACAGATCACAGAATTTAGTCACTACATTTTTATAACAGCGATAGCCAAAGCTCTTTAGATGGTTTACAAAGTTTTTTTTAAAAAAACACACACCCCTAAAACTACAATATTGAGCATAATATAAAAAAATATTAACATATAAACACACAACACCCACACCTCTAAACAATTTTAACAATCAACAATTAGAAATCCCAGGAAGAGATCAAAAACCTTATCATATTCTGCCAAATGTCTAAGAGTACAGAAAGGTCTTAACCTGGCGCAAAAAAAGATAACAATGCTGGTGCCAAGCAGGCCTCACTGGGGAGATTGTTCCACAATTGGGGAGCCACTACCAATAAGGCCCTCTCTCTTGTTCCCACTTTCCAAGCCTCCCATGGATGAGGCACATGGAGAAGGACCTTAGATGGTGAGTGTAGTAGACAGGGAGGTTTATTCTCAGCATCCCTGACCATAGGGCATATTGGCTGGGGCTGATGGGAATTAGAGTCCAATGACATCTGGAAGGCCACCTGCCTTACAAGATGGGATGACAAAAATGCCCTTTTCCTCATTCCTTACACCCTCCACTATGCTGCTGCCGTTTTACTCACTCCATGGAAAATGCCTTTCCAACCTGAGTATCTCTCTTTCCTCAGTGAGGAATTCCTGCCCCACTGGGAGTTATTCTGAAGGATGTGAAGATCCTCTTGGCTGCGTGGGTGGGAATTTACAGAAACATTGTGCTTTAGCTAGAATTGCTTAAATGTTTTTGCTTTGGGCTATGCTCTGATCTCTGTGGACTTCGACGTTTTTTTAAAGAATAATCCTATTGTGCATATGACATAGTTTTGTGCATCCAGCCGCAGCAAGACTAGATCCAATGTCAATGGTTGCTTGCATGGCATGGTTTTATAATTTGTTTTTATGTTTGGGGCTAAAATAAATTACTAAAAAAAAAAATCTGTTTTAAAACACACTCCTGTTTACATTGTCAGATAATTGATTTGATACTATTTTAGGCTGGGCGTAGTCTCTTGGCCAAAACCTGTGGATGTTCAGAAGGGCTCTGCCACAAAACTGTTTTGGAACTGGTCTTGGTCTGAACCAACTGGGTTGTGACCACTGAACCTGACCTATTGGGCTTGTTCTGACACGGTCAGAGAACTGATTTAGAACCGGTCCTGGTTTTGGCCTAGACACAGAAAGGGCAAAGTGACAAAATTCTCCTGAGGTATCGTAATCTCCCAATTCATTTTACAATTGCCCTTTAGGCTGAATTCAGAAGCAACTCGAGTTATTCCTGGAAGTCTGCTTTGCATGAAGAAGAGACCCGCTTTCACAACCCCCTCAGCATGAGGTGGCCTTGGGAAACAATTATTATTACTTATTTATTTATATAGCACCAGCAATGTACATGGTGCTGTTCATAGTAAAATAATAAAAGAGCAACACTCTGCCACATACTTTGTGTGTGTGATGGTTGTATATGCTGACTTTTGTTCAAACAAGGGTGTTGCGTGTGAGCTACAGGTGCCTCACCTGACCGTTTATTATTATTTTACCTCAGGTTCACTTTCAGTCAGATTAGAATTCTCCTGGTCATTATTCTTACCTCAGGTCCAGTATCAGTATGGTCAGTATTCACCTGACCATAGGTGTGGTATCAGGATATAGTCGCAAAATTAGAAATAATTACTGTAATTTAAATAGAAAGACAATACGAAAGACCCTGGAGGATGCCTTTGAATAAAAGACCACCCTTTCTAAAATAAAACACACGGCCATTCTATCGGTTCTCTCTAAAATAAGACACACGGCCACCCCAACCGTTGCACTCTCTAAAAGTGATGCACAAACAGAAAACAGGTTGGGCGTATATAGGGAAGATGGCGTCTCAGCGACTTGGGTAGAGCTTCGCTCAATGGGCATTCCTGCAAGCCCTCCTTTATTTTCTCTCGCGAAGGTGCATTATTTCTCCACAAAACTGTACGGCAAGCAGAAGCCATTTGTAGCCGGAGCAAAAATCACCTTCATACACAAATCCCACATGCCATCTGCCATGAAGACTGACATTTTTAAAATTTATATCTAGACTAGAGGCTGGTAAACAAATTTCAGAGCAGGGCGTAGCAACACAGGACGTTGTCCCTTCCTCTCCCCTCCTTGAGAGATGTGAGGCAAAATAAAGGGGGTGTGTGTGAGATAAATTCACTAAGACGGCCCATAGTTTTAACTGCTTTTAAATTATTTGTTTTATTTATTTATTTATTTATTTATCAATCACACTTGTATACCGCCCCCATAGCCAGAGCTCTCTGAGCGGTTTACAGAAATTCTAAAATTGAGATAAAAACAAGTATACAAAATTTAAAATTTTAAGACACAGAACATACACACATAAAGCATTAAAAACCGTTAAAAAAAAACTAAACATGTGGGTGATTAAGTTGTGCTGCCATATGCCTGGTTCATGGTTTAATTTGTTTTTAACTATGCATATTTATTGTTTTATACTGTATGCTTTTATCTGTACGCCGCCCTGAGATCTTAATGATATCGGGCGGGATACAAATGTTTTAAAACGTTCATGCAGCCCCTGAACTCAAAAACAGTTGCCCATGCTTGATCTGCAAAGTGCCATCAATGCACAAAGTCAGTTATAGAGAGTAAATATAAATTTTTAAAAAGGATCGGTCCTTGTCCCCAAAAGTTTATAATCTGAATTTTGACTGGGATGAAGGGAGAAACAAAAAGCAATCAAAAAGAAGAACGAAATTTGCAGTAGCTCAAAGGTGACCCACCCTCCTTTCCTTTTACCACCTTTTAAAACAATTCCTTCGATTTTGTTTTAACAGGGAGGGAAACAGAGGGAAAGTGTGGTGTCAAAGCAACCTACTTAGAAGTAAGCCCCACTGAGTTCAGTGGGGCTTACCCCTAGGTAAGTGAGTCCTATATGCTGCCCAAAGGGGGGTAAGGGTGCATTGCATCAAACGCTGGAGGAATCACTTCGACATCAAGTTGCACATTGAACTCAAATTTGTTTATGCAGAAGTTTGTTCTTGCTTACCCTCAAAACAAAACTCAAGTTGTGTTGGCTGAACTATATGTCACTGACAGATCGAAAATACAAACCCATTCACTATCCTGCTTTGACTGATAAATGTGTGGTTTGTTCCTGCTTCTTCCCATTAAGGTTTATCCTTAGCACAGCACGAAGCCTCGTGGGAGTCTTTTCAAACAGCAAAACAATGAAACTTACCTTTTCCATTTCTCTCTCTAAGCACTTGGCAAAGGTGAGTTATGAATCCACTCCTGGGCTATCTGCTCCTTTGATCAATTCCTAGGATTTCTCGGTCAGCCTTTACTACCATCAGCCGTGCTCTGTATCGTAGCTTTACCAAAATAGAGATTGCAACGGGCGGTTGTATAAACCGAGAAGCCGATCACGGTACATGGCTTACGTTGCTTCACAGGTGCAGAGAGCGACCCGCTGGCCTGCGTCTGAGGACGGGTGCCATGGCTATATTTAGCAAGATATATGAGTCACGGGGACATATCAGTGTATATTTTGCTTCTTTTAAAATCTATTTTGAAGTGTTTTATTCGGTGCCTATTTTATCTTGTACAACGCTCTGGAATTTTGAATGGGGAGCGGTATATATTGTAAATAAATATATAAATATCAACAGGCATTTCAGATGGACTGTGGGCTGAAAAGTTCCCCAAGCTAATCATATTTTTCCCTATTTTTGCAAAAAGCAAAATGGCCTATTTCCCCCTTCCAGTTTTTGCTAACAGCAATGATGTCAACAGCAGATGCTCAGAGGAGGAGAAGGGGTGTGTGCCCTCCACATAGCTTCCTGCAATTCCATCTACTTTATGGTCATACTTTAAAAATGATGAGTATGGTGCCAGCCCTGTGGAGAAAGCAGGAGGGACCACTCCCATTCCAGCTACCGAGTGACTGGAGGAGAGAAGATTCCTCTCATGCTACCTGCCTGTTAGAGCTTAAGCTTACTCATTCTCCATCTTTCTTAACCAGCAGGGAGCTCTACTCATAGCTGACTTCTCAGAAGACACTCATGATGGTTGCACCTGTAGCAATGGAAGAAACGTGGGGAAGATAAAGAAGATAGAGTAGAAGACTCTGCATTTGTAGCTGAAACATTTTATTTGCATTATTTACACTAAGCTAGGTGTTTCCCTCTCTCTCTCTCTCTCTCACACACACACACACACACAAAATATCAACAATTTCAGGCCCGGAAACCAAACCCAGCAGCCTGAGACGTGCCAATTAATTCCTTCCCTTTCCGCAGTTGCTGACCTATTTCCAAATCTTTCCGAAGTCATGGGAGTTAGAATGTTGCTTTTTAAAGATGTTTGCCAGTGAACCCATTGAGTAGTCCTTCACAATGTGCCATTTGATCCATTGTTATATGTCTAAGACGCCCTTTCCCCAATCTGGCACCCTCAAGATGTGATGTACCACAGCTCCTGTTATCAATATAAATGCTGCTAGTGCAAGAGAACTACGAAATAGCACCGGGCCAATTAGTTGCCAAATTTATAATAGAAATACTCACAAGTACAATTGTGCCTATTGGTTTACATATGTACACAATCCATCAAAATTTTGAAATTACTGTATTGGTTAGGTTGGTCTGTTTAACAACAACTTTGACAGTTGTCTAATCTCTTTAACAACAACCATAAGAGTTATGTCTATGCAACACTGATGTATTTCCATTTCAACCCTGGTCTTCCTATAGATCTCACAACTTGAATAACATTTTAAAATAACTGATAATGTTGCAGGAAAAAAAAACACTTCCTTAATAGAGTAATAACTAACAACGCTGCAGAAAATAACTCTTCCTAAGTTGGACAATAACTAATAACATTGCAGGAAAATGCTTTCTAAATAAGACAAAACTGACAACACTTCCTGAATACGCAATTTTTAACACTGGTGTACTGGTCCTGATAAAGACAAAACAGGCTTTTTTATTATTTGGTTGAAGATGAGTTAGTCCCTGATTTTTCAAAGCTCATCCTTCCCAAAATGTATAGATACTTTCCAGACCAGTCACCGAAAAGCTGCCACCTCCCTCTCCTCCCTTTCAGTAACCAACATAACCATAAAGCAAATATTTTCTTTCAATGTGTTTATTAGAACACAAGTTTTTTAGAACACATGATTAGAACATATGATTTTTCAAGTTATCTTTTCATAAGCTGACTGCATGTGTGTGCATATGCAAGCACACAGCACCTTGTAGACTGGAATAAATTGGGTGGCCACGTAGGTACGGCAACTTAAAATAGTTTAATGGAAAACATGACTTGGTATTGCGAAATGTAGCGAGGAACCTATTCATGCTGACATTCGTAGTAAAAAGCAGGAGGTTGTTAACAAGCAAATGTTTTCTTAATTGAAAGGATAATGACAAAGATTGCCTGTTAATAATTTTTCTAGCAACATTATGGGATTCTCTCCGTTGCCCCATCACCCGTAACAAATATTAAAAAGAAATCTCTTACTTTAACAAAGACCTGAACAGTGCTGGGAGTCACCACATCTTTTTGCAGTTTGCACACAGAATTTGAACAAGCTACAAAAGCAGCTCAAGAATGGTTTGCAGAATGCCACCCACGTTCCGGTGGATTACACACACAACGTTTTCTCCAGCGAAACACCACTGAAATGAAATTCTATTGGGCTAGAGGGAGCTTGTTGCAAGAGAGGATACATCTCATTGTCATGAATCTCTCCCCACCTCACCCCACCCCCAATGGCGCTGGCTTTTGCTGTATATCCAACGGGTCAAGAGAAAAATGATCATAGGTTTGAGTGTGAGTGTTTGAGAAGGCGTGAGAATAAAAAAACATCAGCGTCTCACTGGTTGCAATTGGGTTGCTGGTGCAGAGTGCAATAAAGTTACCTAAAACGTTGATATTTACAAATCTGCATATTTTCAGGGTGACATTCAGAAGCATTTTCCATGGGACGTTTGTAATCTATCTGAAATAGTTCAATGCTTAGAAATAGCAGTTATTAAAGCTAATGTTTAGGTCATTACATGCATATCAAACATTTTAAAATATGTTCTTTCAAATGCAGATTAGCAGCAATGCAAATTATACCTGTTCTTGTATTATTATTATTATTTAAAAAAAAATCAAAACACATCAACATTTCAAAAGGCCAAGTTTTGTAAGAAGAAAAAAGGGAAGAAAAGAAAAAGGACACCCATTATAGTTTATTTCACTTCCAGCATAAATATCTACATTAATATATAAACAATAGGCAATCAAAATACAGTTCCAAGTATTTTACATAATAACAGCACCTTACAAATAAAATAAACGGCAATGCAAAATTCAACTGTTTTGGTTATTTCTGAAATGCTTAATAGTTAACTAACAACAGGTCACTGGTCCCAGATCGAAAGGAAGTTATGTGGGCGATGCCCTGTGCATTGCACTCAGACATCAGTGGAACTAACTTTCTTTGGATAGAGGCCTTTACAAACACTTCATTCATGTTTTGGAAATTAATCGAGGCAAATTTCCCAACAAAATCAGTGTTCTGTTTAAGATAAAAATGTTTTCTAAAATGGATTACAAAAACGCCTGCTCTTCCTAATCGCCCGCCATTCATCAGGGCTCCAATAGAAATTTAAAGAAAGAAAACCTTGAGTTTTGCTTCTTGCTGAAGAGGAAATAACGGCTTGTTGCACCGCAGCTAATATTGCAATGCAGGTCCGATCTGTGCGTTTGAGTTCCTGACAGATTAGAAGCATTCAAAAATAAATTCAAGCTTAAAGACCTGTACCTTTGCTGCTTTATCGCTTTTTTTACTGCAAACATTTTCTGAGTTCAATAGATCCGTTTCAGGCACAAGCTCCGCTGAAGAATGGGCAGTACTCAATACTCCCCCTGCACTCGTGGGACTTACTGCTAGCGATATGGGAACCTAGTGGTTCCTGAAGCAATCCAAAATGAGTGAAAACGCTCATTTCTGGAAGGGTGCAGACCATCGGAGGATGCAGAATGGGACTGTTGACCAGTCCCAGTCTAGAAATGAGCATTTCTGCTTGTTTTCAAAGTTACTTTTATAACAGCTAATTCTCATTTGTGCAAGCGGTGGGCCCCACGAGTGCAAAAGAACCAGCAGAGGCTGAGTAGCAGTGCTGGATACTGCCCAATGAGAGCTGCACAAGAGAACAGAAGCTCCTTTGCAGGACAACGGAAGCTCTGATGCTTGGTTGAATCAGTCATGTCTGCAAAGATTTCCCCTGTTCACTTCAGTGGAGGAGGTTAAAAATGTGTGCAAAGCTTCTGCCTCCACTGGAGCAGGTAAGGAATCCTGCACATGCAGGAGGTTACAGGTGTGCACTGCAGAGTACGCAGAGCTCTTCATCAGGTGCAAATGAGCACTTCCCATTCATCTCAACAAATCTGTTGCCCTTCAAGCACTGTATAACAAAAATCTGAGTGGGGGTGTGTGTGAAACACAACAGAGGAGTTTAGTAAACTTCACTATGGAGTGTAACTTCTTTTTTTTAAAAAAAATGGCCTGGTTCGCGCATAACACCATGTCAGGATTTAATGTCATGTCATGCACAAGCTGGAACAAGCCCAAGTGAAGCCTTGGACCCCTGCTGTTCTCCTTCCTCTCTCCTCCTCCTCCTGAGTTTAGTGAAGTTTGGTTTGTCGTTACATTAGATTGTGGTTCAAGACAAACTAGGGTTTCAAAACAAGGCCACTCCAAACCCTAGATTGCTTAGCTGGTTTGTTTAACTAACCAGAATCTGTTTTAAACCACGACTGATCAAACACCACAACATGCCATCTTTCATGTAAAGCGGAATTAAACTCAGCAATCATGCAGGAGGAGGAGAGGAGACTGCATGCAGGTCCAAGGCTGTTGTCAGGTTTGATTCCAGCTCATGCAGGTAGTGCTAAATCCCAGATTAGCGTTAGACACAAGCTAGACCACTGATAGAGAACAAGCAGAGGAACGTTATTCACAATAGTGTTTAAGCTTTAAGAACAGTTCATGAGGTCACTGCTAAGAAAGAAGCACTTCAATTTCTATCTGGTTGCCTTGCGTCTATTAAAAACATACAAATACTTTTTTTTACTAATAATATGCATTTTAAGATATGGATTTTAAGACATTTTTTTGAAACACATCAGAAATGAGGCAAATCTTAACCACATTTACTTAGAAGTGTATTCAATGATTTCAAGGGAACCTACTTCCGAAGTAAATGCGTTTAGGATTGTAGTCAAATGGTTATTTGAAGAATGTAGCTGCTTCAGTTTTAAACAAGATCGTTATGCTAACAAGATGAATCCATCACGGAAAACAAAGCCAAATTGCAATCACGCAATGTTTCTGGGCAATGAATTCCCCTAATTCCACAATGGTAACACTGATACATCGAAAATTAGAATTCATCCCCAAATAGTTAGTGCAGAATGTATTTATTTTTAGCAGTCTTCAATATAAGTCTGTATGAGAGGCTTTCCAGCTTTTGGTGGAAAAACCACATGTGTTACAATTTTGGTTCAGAGGTGCAGGTATCAAAACATGAAGTACTACTGGTTATTTATATAGGTAGCAACTGGCCGATCCTGAAAAAGAAAATCTCATTAAGGCAAGAGAAGGCATCTTTACAAGAACAAGGCCCGCTTGGTTTCCCTGCATGTGTGATTGAGAAGATCCCAAACGCCTGGAACGTGCCGGTCGCTTATGAGAAGGTCGCTGCTAGGACAATCCCAATGATTACAATCAAGACAGATACACAAATTATTATGAACATCAATTTCTGGAAAGAGAGAGAAAACTGTGATTAGCTTATCCCCAAATATATATTTAGGGGGGGGGGGGAAATACAGTGATGCAAGAACTTAGCACGCACACCCCGCTTACAAGGAAACGATTTCAGTGGAAATCACGTCCAGTTACAACTAAGAGTCAAGGGATTTGGTAGCCTCTAGGACCATCTTCTTCCAAATATAATTTCCCTCCTCCAGGTGCCCCTGTGTAATGAGGTGCAGTGAGTGGCTACTAAGGAGAAGGAATTTTCAGTGATGGTTGCGGATTGCCTTTCCTAGAGGGGCTCACGCCTACTGCCTACGTTGTGGTCTTTTTAGCATCAGGTGAAGAAGACTTTTTGTTCATCAGGGCATTTAATTTCTTCAGGTTTTAAGAACTGTGTTTGTAATTATTTATATCTTGCAGTGCTGTCGGTTCCACTGTAGGAACAGGAGCATCCAACATTTTGGGGTTACACAGAACCGTGTCTGACAGAATGGAATGGATAGTTATAGTTATTTCTTTGTATACAGCAACGTGGTGATTCACAGAGCAACAGAAGTCACAGAGACTGGGCTCTGTCCTACATTTTCAAATAGAGAGATAGAGAGCCTGCGGGACAGACATTGCAGAGTCATGCCCAGTGCAATGCGCTCTTGTTCGCTGGAAGCCAAAGTTGCTGACCTTCAGAAGCCAAAGGAAGCGGAGAGGTTTGAGGATGAAACCTTATGTGATTTCAGAGCGTCTTAATCTTGGGCGACAGCTCCTCAGCAGTGACAGAGAATGGGGGCTTTTGGAGGAGGGTGTCACTCTGAGGAAAAAGGAAATGATCCCTAAGAACAGATCCATTCCTTGGGGGACTAACAAATATCCTTTCACGCCAAGTATATGCCTGCAGAGGCTTGTGATTGTGTGAGATTCAATCATTACAGGCAGCTGGGTTTGTGATGGGTGTGTAGACTGCATCCCTGCCTGGTATGGAGGACGCAGATATAACACGTGATCTAGACAGCTCAGTGCTGGGGTGAAATCAATGGATGTGATGCATCTTGGTACCAACCATGTGGGGAAGTGCAGTTATGAGGTCTTACAAGCCAAATTTAGGTTGCTAGGTATGGGGCTGGAAGCCAGGATCTTTAAGATAGCTTTCTCCATGCACAAAGACAGTTAGACAGGCGAAGCTGAGGAGTTTCAATGTGTGGATGAGACAGTGATATAGGGAGGAAGAGGTTAGACTAACGAGGCACAGCGGAATATTTTTGAACAAGCCGGGCTCACACAAAAAGGATGGGGTTCCACTTGAAGTAGAATGGAACTAGACTGCTGGCGTTAAACTGAACCCTGGGGGGCAGGTATGCCCAGGAGCTGGGAAGCATTTGGTTTGGGCTGAATCCCACAAGCATCTGGTTATCCACTGTGCGAACAGGATGCTGGACTAAGTAGGCCTTTGATATAGTTCAGCACAGCTCTTACGAGTGAAAATGTGTGCAGACAATAAAGGGAGGAGAGAGAAGGGAAGGATCAAAGATCCATACCCTCTGTATACGTATCTCTACATACAGTTTAGATTTGCTTTTGCTTTGCTTTGCTTTTAAGACCAAGCCATAAAGGCTGTATGGGACCCTTTATGTGGTAGAGTACATCTTCTGTCTGCTGAAGATCCCAAGTTCAATGCCAGGCTTCTCCAGTTAAAAGGTTTGCAGGTGATGAAAAAGACCCTCTGCTTGAGATTCTGAACAGCCTTCACTCAGAGTAAATACTATTGGTCTAGATGGACAAACAGCCTGACCTGTTATACAAGAACATCCTATGGAAGAGAGGGATGTTGAGAGAAGCAACACCATGTAGTTCTTAGCTATTGCATGCCAGGGATTCTTATAGTAAATACTATTTTTTTTAGTCTCTTAAGACCTATAAAAGCATTATTTTGTACTAAAGCTATTATATATTTGAAGAGACTGTGTGTGAATGTATATTTAACCATGTACATTTAACACACACACACAGTCTCTTCAAACACGTTAGCTTTAGCACAAAATAATGCTGTCATACGTTTGAAGAGACTAAAAATACAGTATATTGATGAAGAATTCTGTGTAAACACAAAAGCTTGCATGCTTCTAAACCAATTTAAAAACTGGTCAAACAGAGGAGAACCAATTGCAGCGGGTACCACCCCATCCAAAATCTAATGCAAGAGATGCAAGCTAAATTTTGTTTTAGCAGCTAGCCACTAGATGTCTCAGTTGTCACAATATACATGACTTCTAATCTCAAACAAATGTAAGATCTTACGTGGCTGTTGAATGCAACCCGCTGGTTTGGTAAGGGCGTTAAATCACGGCAACATTGCACGGATCACTGATGGGTACAGGTTAGCATGGAAGGCAAGTTAGTTGATTAGTACTTACTGCACGACAACAGAGTGAGATGCATGCTGAAGTCAGCTCAGCATCACTGAATCCCAATTGACAAGCCAATTATTACAGCAAGTACAGCAAACAGCACCAGCACTATAATGAGAATTATCCACTTTTTCTGCCAAAGGAAAGCAAGGTGATTGTCTCAGTTTTGCAAAAAATAAAAATGGCTGTTAAGGTTTTATTTTAAAAATATCAAGTAACGTTCTGCCACCTCATCTGAAAGTCAGCATGATATAGTCCAGGCCAGGCAGAGTTGATGCTTGCAGGATATACTTTGGTTGTTTTTGTTTTAGAATCATAGAATAGCAGAGTTGGAAGGGGCCTAAAAGGCCATCGAGTCCAACCCCCTGCTCAATGCAGGAATCCACCCTAAAGCATCCCTGACAGATAGTTGTCCAGCTGCCTCTTGAAGGACTCTAGTGTGGGAGAGCCCACAACCTCCCTAGGCAACTGATTCCATTGTTGTACTGCTCTAACAGTCAGGAAGATTTTCCTGATGTCCAGCTGGAATCTGGCTTCCTTTAACTTGAGCCCGTTATTCCATGTCCTGAACTCTGGGAGGATTGAGAAGAGATCCTAGCCCTCCTCTGTGTGACAAACTTTCAAGTATTTGAAGAGTGCTATCATGTCTCCCCTCAATCTTCTGTTCTCCAGGCTCAACATGCCCAGTTCTTTCAGTCTCTCCTCATAGGGCTTTGTTTCCAGACCCCTGATCCTCCTGGTTGCCCTCCTCTGAACACGCTCCAGCTTGTCTGCGTCCTTCTTGAAGTGTGGAGCCCAGAACTGGACGCAACACTCTAGATGAGGCCTAACTAGGGCCGAATAAAATTCCAAGGTCCACCAACCAGAGCCAGATGCAAGAGGGGCGGAGGCACTTACCTACAGTGCCTCAGGGTAATCCGCATGTAAAACTCTACATTTGAGTTACTACTGATCGGGAATTCTAAGTCTAATTTAGAAAACTAAAAGACCTTTGGGCTATCGCTGCTATTAAACTAGTCAGAAAACCTTGCTGATCTGCTGTAAATCATCAAATGATCTACCAGTAGTTCAATGCTTGAATTGAATGGAGAAAAGGTAAGGGGCCATTCATGAAATCCGTAAGCCCCATCCTTTGACTTTCCCCCGTTTTAGCCAAAAATAGCCTTTTAAAAACAGAAGCTAAGGGAGGCACCCCAAAAGTATTAGGACCAGTCCTGTAATTCAACCTCTGCAGTAGGGTAGGCTATTCGACTGCAATGAAGGAGACCCAAGTTCTCACTTGGTTAAGAACTTTGAAGTCCCTTGCAATTTTAATAGAAAATGAATGCAGTGCTACAGGCTGGAGATAGCAGAAGGTTACTATGGCGTATCCCAGATTACTCAGCATCCTGATTCAGTTAAAAAAGAAGAAACTTCCACCAGTTCATTTGCGGAGTTGTGCAAATTAGTCAGACCCAAACAATAAAACTGCTTCAGAGGCAATGCAAGCAAATGAAAAGCAGCATTTAAAATAAACCTTTCTGACTGTTTTGAGGCCAGCTTGGCTTTTCGACCCACCAATGTAACCCTACGGAATTGCAGCAACGCAACAGTGATGAATGGTGCCTGCCAATCATAATGAGAGCCTGCAGGGAATACAAGGTAAGCTGGGAAATACAACAACGTGCGGAACTAAATGAGCAGCACTGTCAGGGCAGCAGAGAAGACAAACTCTGGCAAGTGCGCTACCGTCAGGGCAAGTGAGACACAGTGGCCAAAGCACATATGCCAAGGGCCCCTTCACACATGCATGTACATCACTTGATGTCGCAGTCTCTTGATGGCTAGTTTTAACCCTACACTGCTCAGGACTGCAATACCTGTCGGAATGCCTGTCCCGACATGAACCTACCTGGACACTACGATCGAAATCTAAGGGGCTTCCCCCGAATGCCTCTTCTGAGGGGGGGCTCGGAAGGTGGCAACAAGGCAGAGGGGCTTTTCAGTGGTGGCCCCCCGATTACGGAATGAGCTCCCCACTGAGGCCTGTCTGGAACTAACGCTGTCATCTTTTCAGCGCCAGGATAAGACCGCCCTCTACTCCCAGGCATTTAATGGCATATGATGGGGAGATTATTTATTTATTTATTTATTTAGAATATTTATATACCGCTCCTCATTGAAAAAATTTCGGAGCGGTGTACAAGGTAAAATGAAAATAAAACAGTTAAAACAAAATTTAAAAAGAAGCAAAACAACAACACAGAAATCCAAGGCTGCATGTTAAAGAAAGGCTTCTTGGAATAAAGATGTTTTCAGGAGGCGCCGAAAGGAGTACAAGGTCGGAGCCTGCCTGACCTCCAGAGGCAGGGAGTTCCACAGGAGGGGGGCCACCACGCTGAAGGCTCTTCCCCTGGTGGATTCCAATCGGAGGATGGATCTAGGTGGAACCACCAGGAGCAGGCCCTCGGATGACCTCAGTGACCTCAAAACCTCAGATTATGTCAGCTGTCCTGAACAGGTCTGTAACTGAAATTGTTACCTGAATTGTTTTAGCTATTTATTTATTTATTTATTTTAAAAAATATGTTTAACAGTGTTGAAACTTTATTTTATTGTAATGTTGTATAATGTTTTAATGTGAGTGTTTTTCTGCGTGTGAATTGTTGCGAACTGCACAGAGAGCATCGGCCATTGGGCGATACAGAAATGAAATGAATAATAATAACAACTAGTAGCTAAATAGGTGATCAGACTTTCTTGAAAAGCATATTGTTTGTGGCAATACATCACCTATCAGTGTTTGATTAGTGAGGGCTCATTCCCAAGCAGACATCGTTAACTGATTTTACATCCATCAAGCAAACAAAGAGGCATGTTGAACCAGCCCCCAGACATACATACGGAGAGCACAAGAACATTTTTGAGATGAATGTGCTTGTGTAACCATGCAAAAACCCTTAAACATTCCAATAAATATGCAGGCGTGAGATACTTAATTAAAGAATTATGGAAATGCCAGATGCCGTCATCATCACCATCCTGTATCAAGGTTTTAAATTTGTTTTTGCCTTTTTAATTATGACCCAGTCCTCAAACCATCCTCCTTCTGGAATAGAGCGAGGAAGATGTATGGGAATACCGCAACAAATTCGACTTTGTAACTACCTTGGCTCTTGTCTGGATGCGCAACAAGTAATCTACCCTACACTAAGCAATATCCAATAAAGCAAGCTTTGTTTGCAAAATAAGAAACTTACCCTGCGGGCTTTGCTTTGATATTTAACCGCTTTTTTGGTCTCTTCTTTCGCATGCTCTACGTAGTCGGTGGCATTCATCACATTCTTCTCTATGCTGTTGACCATTTCACCCTTGAAAGTTAGAATCAAGAAGAATCACACCACAGTTGAGATTTCGCCCCCGGCCCAGAATCTACCGAATGACCCAAAATGGGAAGAAACCCACTTAAAATACTTTTAGAACAGGGATGATGCGAAGATGACTAGTTCTTTTTATGATGGTGTTCACATTTGAAAGGAAAGTGGTGGCTGTGTTTTTTTTTTAAAAAAAAAACATTTTATTGTTTAACCCAAGAGATGGAGAAATCGCATCAGCAAGCAGGGTAGTGGCGGCGGTGAGAATAATACTGAAAATAGAAAGCGTAACTACAACAATGAGATATACTTTAAACAGCTTGCTGTGGACCGGCATTCAAATAGAGGTGAACCCAAAACATTGTCTTTTATACTGCCCAGAACGCAGCTCGGATCCACAGCCTTGTCCTTGAATCGCAATTTTAACTGGCTTGTGTGCCTCGCTGAATGGCCTTTAAAACAGCAGCTGCCTTTAGGGAGGAACAAGGAGCCCGCTTAGCTCCTACGAAAGAAATTATTTTTTCTTTCTTCCTCTCTCAAACACCAAATCGCTCTCCCGGGCAGTGTGTCCCCTGAGACAGTGTGCAATTAAAGTCCTCTGCTTTGCTGTCCTACAACTCTCTGCAACCCCACTCCGGCACTGCAAAACCGTTCTTGCGTTTATCTGCCTCTCTCCCCCCTCCAAGGGCCTGACCACACTCCCACCCCTCAACATCCTTCTTCCTTGCAACAATCGGCTCACAGCAGTCAGCCACACGCAAAGTAGGCTGAGCCAAGCTTATTATTCCAAAGGAAGGTCTGGAAACACTCCTGCCAATGGGATGAATGGTCTCTTCTCTTGCTTTCACACATGATGTGAAAGCAAGGTGAGCCAAATCACAGCCTCCCAGTTGGCGTCAGACACCCAGCGCCATGCGCCAGGTCAAACAGAGGCCCGCGGTGCTACGGAACATGGGTCAACTGGACCCCCGGTACTCCATGGGTGAGCAAGCTGTGTTTACACATTTTCCGCCACAAGCATATCAGTTGGCAATTCAAGTCACTGTGGTTCAATGAGAAAGCAGTCTTGAAAGGTAATGCAGGTATCTTTACAAAAGGTAACAAAGGTACCTATATAATTCTCATGAGGACATGTTTTCCTAGGACCTGCAAATCTCCAGGGCCAACTGATGCCAACTGCCCTGTAGACAGTTTGTGAATGGTCACTATTAAGGCAATTATCACTGTCTGTACTTTCTGCATTCCAGTTCAGTCAGACTTTACTGCTTAAAATTCAATTCCCCTCTTTAACCTCACAACCAAACCATGTGCATCTAGATATACCTGTCAACTGAAGAAAACACTTCATGCATCTAATAAAACGGGCTGTTTCCATTATCATCATCATCATCATCATCATCATCATCATCATCATCATCATCATCCTAAACTGTTTAGTACCTCTATGGCCACAAACTATGGTGGCCATAGAGGTACTAATCACAGCAGAGGCCGTGCATTATCTTAAAATCACGCAGCCTACTCCCTTTCATTTCCGGTGGTGGCACCGGAAGCCACCAGAACCAAGATGGCGACAGAGGCAGCAGGTAAGGAGTCTGGGCTGGGGGCTCCGAAGCGTTCCGAAGCTTCGGAGCCAATTGCCTTCTGCTTCGGGCCACCTCGGATCCAGTTTGGAAGGGTCCGAAACACCCCAATCCGCTTCGGATTCGGGGTTCGGATCCAAGGCGGTGCACAGTCCTAGTACAGAGAGACCTGACTCACAGGGCAGAATCTACTGGGGCACACTTCTGCCAGTAGCTGAAATGAATGGGAGGCTCGAATAGGAGAACAAAGATATCAACTAATATGTGTGCACATGTACATTTGTATATATGTGGGGCTTGCATCATTTGGTGTGTTTTTTTACCTTGGACTTGAACTGTCATTGGCTGGCCTTGCCGGTTTAGTGCTACTGAACCAGGCTGGGAAGCAATGCATATGCTTGGATGAACATGATTTTGAATGCATCTTATTAGAATGCCAGTATGCAATACTATAATGGGTTTGATGAACCAGCTCAGGGAATGATATGGGAAAGACGGGAATACTTCAGGAGAAGTGTTACCTGTGGGGTTCTGTCCATCAGCAGACAGTATCAGCAGTAATAAACAGCAAAGTGTTAAAGATGTTCATGCAATGCTCATTTCTGCACAGTTAAATCCCACCCGCCCTCCACAGGAATCTACTTAACTTGTAAGTTATGAAGCCCACCCAAAACAATAGATTAAATGAAGATTCAGAGTTAATCATTCTTTTTTTTTTTTACGTCCACCCTGATTCAGCTAATCGTAGGAAAGCAATTCATATTTCATACACTTAATAAGAAAAACCCGCATGTGATAGTGGATGTAACTTTGAGGCAAAGCCAAGCAATTGAAAACTTTCTGGGACAGGGAACTAAAATAGATTTGAACATTTAGTTGACTGCTGCTCAAGAAATATGCACAGTATCTCCTTAAACATGCTGGATGTCATACAACAGGAAAAAATAGACTGCATTTGGAAAACATGCTTGTTCAGAGTTTATTTACTCCACCACCCACTTCCCTTCCCTTAAGAAGAAACAAAAAGAAAATAAGCTGATCATTTTGCACAGGGATACACATTTCACTAGGTTTATTTTCCAATCTCTGGAGTCACGAACCACAGCCTCAACTCCCACCCCTCAGTCATTGTTGGATGTGCTTTCATGGAAGGCATTCTAAAAACCGGTTTACAATAGGTATCGGCACAACGCAGAGATTAACAACCCCAAACAGATTTACAGGACTGTGGACTTTAGTAATATCTCTGGAAGATGCTGCAAACAAAGGAGGCGTCCAGCTCCTGGTTAGAAATTGCCCAATGAGGAGCAAAGGAAGAGCCCCAGGGCAAGTCAGATGTGCCTTCTCCTCCTTCCCACCCTAACAGATAGCTGCAAAGGCTATACAGCCTATAGCAGACAGAGAACCACAGAGTTGGAGCATCTAATACAACCTTCTGCTAGACGCAGGAAATCCAGAGCTAAGCATCCCCCAATGTTGGCTCTCCAACTTCAGCTTGAAAATCTCCAACAAGGGCAATCTGGCCTCCACCAGCCAGCCCAGGTATATGGGCTGGCAGCAGACTAGCATGTTTGGAATGTAAGAACTGGAAACATCAAACAGGGCACCTTACACCCTCTGGTTGTCCCTTGGATGGAAATCAGAGGTGCACAGCTTTTTTTCAGCACATGTTTATTGAAGTTCACGACACAATTCATTTATGCTGCCATACAATTCTCCTTTGTTTTTGTTTTGCCTTCAGCACTGAGGATTACCAGGCATGGCAGGCTGAGCAGTTGGAATTAGTTTATATGTTTTAGACACATGTAAAAGCCTCTGTTTCATTCCCAGGAACCAAGCTACAGGCAGCGTGCATCTCTTCAAGCGTTCTTATTCTTTGACTGGAAATCTTGAGAGTTGAAAAAACCATGTTTTGAGGTGTGTGTACACACAAGAACACAACACACACACCCCTGATGAGAAGATTGATCCAATGATTTAGCATCTAAAGTCAGCCATGGGTGACTTTGGGCCAGTCACAAACTCTCAGCTAAACTTGCCTCATAGGTTGCAAGGATAAAATGGAGAGGAGGAGAATTATGTATACCACCTTGGGTTCTTTGGAGGAAAAAAAGTAAGATATAAATGTAATACTAAATAAAAATAAATAAATCATAGAATCATAGAATAGTAGAGTTAGAAGGGGCTTATAAGGCCATCGAGCCCAACCCCCTGCTCCAAGCAGGAATCCTCCTTAAAACATCCCAGACACATGGCTGTCCAGCTGCCCCTTGAAGGCTTCTAGGGTGAGAGAGCCCACAACCTCCCTAGGTCATTGGATAGAACAACAGCTGCACAGTGCTTTTAAGTGTTCAAAGCACATCACACCCATTACTTAGTTGTAATCCTTACAACAACCATGTAAACAAAATTACTGTGATCTCTTATTGTCGGAGAGGTATGAAGGAGTGGGAGGGAGACCGAAGGTGAGAGAGAGTGGCTTGCCTAAGCCCACGTAATGAGCTCACGGTAGAGGCAAGACTTCCTGATTCATAAGTGTCTTCAGCCAATAAGGTAGTGAGGCTTTTTAGAACTGTGAACCGCTGCCCTGCAGGCAGGCCCAAGTGCTTTGAGCGTCACATGTGGTCAAGCCCAACGCAAGTCATTAATCCCAATATTGTTCCAACTTTTTTAAAAAAAATCCTATGAGAATCCATAGTTATATTTAAGTTTCCTACCTGAACCTCTACAAGCATTGCCATGTCCATAAACATTTCATGCAGCTCCTGTATACTGGATTCCAGTTTTATGATATCTTTGTGACGCGACTCAATTTCATCAAGAGCTTCTCTAGTAATTTTGGTGTCCAAAATAATCTTTGACGAATAAGAGCAGGAAACAGATGTTAAATTATTATTATTATTATCATCATCATCATTATCTATTACATTTGTATACCGCCCCATAGCCAAAGCTCTCTGGGCAGTTTACAAAATGTAAAAACAGTGAACATTAAAAACAAATATACACAATTTTAAACCATAAAAAGCATAACATACAAACAAAAACAGTGTAAACTCATTGCAATGCCACCACCTCACACACAAGGCTTTGACACGCCCACCTCCCTCAGGCTAAGCACACCACCACTTAAATACCTGAGGAAGGGTAAAAAGAAAAATATAACCTTTCCCTTATAGCAGAGGGAAAAGGTAAGGAGATTTGGAAAGGGCTTTTCTGTGAATATAGCAGGCTGATGGTTTAATGTCATGTGTTTATTTATGAACCAATAGAGCAGGAGACACAGCCAAAGTGACACGTGGTTTTATGGTAGCAAAATAAAGAAAATGTGTATTGTTGTTTACAGTTCTTAGTTCCTTCGAATTCTATTCAACTCCTGCCTATTCTTAAGAATACTGGTAGTAACCAATCTAATAATAACAAGTTCGGAGGATGGCAACAAGGGAGAGGGCCTTTTCAGTGGTGGCCCCCCGACTGTGGAATGATCTCCCCGATAAGGCTCGCCTGGCGCCAACGTTGTTATCTTTTCGGCGCCAGGTCAAGACTTTTCTCTTCTCCCAGGCATTTTTAACAGCATTTAACAACGTTAAGTTTGTTTTTCATGGACCCCAGAATTGTTGTTTTTAAATGGATACTGTTGTTTTTTATACTGTTTTTATGTTTTTAAAATTTTTGTATACTTTTAATGTTTACTATTTTTAATTGTTGCAAACCGCCCAGAGAGCTTCGGCTGTGGGGCGGTATATAAATGTAATAAAATAAATAAACAAATAAATCCTTAGTCCCCATGATCTTATTTTCACTGACTCCTCCCACAACTCCTGACAAGGAATCACACATCTAAACACATCTACCCTCCAAACCCAATCACCCACCGAACCCCTCAAATCACTCAGCTCCCCCCTATATAGACTCCTCCCCCTTTTCCACAGCATCACCAGCCACACCCACTCAGTCCAACATTCCGCACTCTCTAGACATACTCACCGCAGACATACCCAAGGGAATAGAAATGTGGGTAACGCCACACTCATGCACTTAAGATTGTACCTCTACAGATAGGGGTTGCTTGTTTTCAATTCTGCTTTATACTGCACAGTGCCTTGCTTTCTTTCAGGCACTAAATATTACACAAACAAGGGCAGCAAACATAAACTTGAAATACGTACGTCAGAAGTGAAAATGGAAAGATTGCCACTTTCCAACATTTCTTCGAGTTCTTCGTCAGTTGTGGTTTTTCCAGCTAGTAACAAAAAAATTACAGACATGCATTTATTACATGGTGCATAATAGCTGCTTTGCTAGGAATTGGTAGGGATCACAACAATCTGAAAGCAGCGAAGAAATGCTGCTCTCACCATTAGTAAATGACAGTGTGGAGAGATGATTCATCTTCAACTACTTTGCTAAAAGAGCAACAGACATCTGCTTTATATTTAAGTGGACAGCTTCTGCTACAGCGGAAGGAACTATTGTTGTTGTTGCATATTTATATATATTTGTCCTTACATACTCAAAGAGTGCCCCATACATTATCTTCATAATCTTTATAACAAAGTATAAGTAGGTCAGAATTATCCCCATGGAGCTTGACTTAGACAAGACACAATCCGATGCTGAGACTGGATGCAGACCACTTAATCAGGACCACAGAAACAATTCAATGGCTATTTTCAAATTACTGAAAAATGTAGAAACAAGAGAGGGCAATATTTAACAAATAAGGACAACTCAAGAGCGTTGACCAGGTAGAAAATCGTTTCATTGAGGATGCTAATACCACCTCCTTGGCTCTGACAGTGGCCGAAAGGCAGGATATAAACGATCTAAACAAACAAACCACTTCCTATGTTACAAATGTTTATTCATTGATCTAGTCCAGGAAGCAACTGTTGTGATGAGGACCAAGATTTGGTGGGCAGCTACCAGCCCTAGGGGCTCCTTTCGAATTGAATTCCTTGTTCATGTAGGCTTTGCCCAGTGAGCTCATTCTTATCATCTAGGACAGCCTTCCTCAACCTGGGGCGCTCCAGATGTGTTGGACTGCATCTCCCAGAATGCCCCAGCCAGCTGGCTGGGGCATTCTGGGAGTTGTAGTCCAACACATCTGGGGCGCCCCAGGTTGAGGAAGGCTGATCTAGGAGGATGGGTAAAGCTTTCCGTTAAGGAAATGTACCAGACATTTGAGCAACAGCTGAGATTGGTTTTGTTTAATGCTTTAAACGCAACTGTTGATGTGCTGTAATCTTCTGCTACTGTTTTTACAGCACAACCCTTACTCAGAAATAAGCTCTGTTGAATTCAATGAGGCTTACTCACTCACTCTTCTGGGGGAAACATCCTAGAATCTGGACCCTATCACCAATTGCCAGGTACAATTTAATGATGAATACACACACACACACACAGAGAGATAATCCCGTGTTACCTTTGTGTGGATTTTAACTGTAGGCCACATTGTAATAATAAGAATAATACATTTCAGCTCCCGCTCTATGGAGTAAGTACAAGCATTACAAGATACAAGCACTATAATTTCGGGCACTTGGGCAATCAGGTACTAAGGAGGGGAATGGCGGGGTGGCAGCACTATGTAATGGAAGAATAAGAATTCAGAAGATTTACAGCTATTAGCATAATTGGGTTTAGATCAAGGAAGTAGCACTGTTAACAACCTCTCTCCCCCCCTACAAGTGCCCTTGCAAATTAGTCATTCTGTATAGCAGAGAAAATAAAAAAGGCGGTGTGGGGGGGGACTTACTTATTTCTAACTGCCGGCGTATCTGATCTTTGGTGCGCTCCCGAAAGACAGTCTGGGTTCCGTTATATGTTGTCATGACTTCCACAAACTTCCGGGTCAACACTGAGTGCTTGGATTAGAAGTGAAGGCATTTGGCAAAGTTACTTTTGGAACTCTTTCTTACATACTACATACTTTTTTTTAAAAAAAAAAAAATGAGGGCGTTAAATACAGCATTGTTTAAACGGGTAGGTAGCCACAATTCTAGCAAATGAGTCATTATTATTATTATTATTATTATTATTATTATTATTATTATTTATTGCATTTTTATACTGCCCAATAGTCGAAGCTCCCTGGGCGGTTCACAAAAACTAAAACCATTCAAAGTATAAAACAAACAGTATAAAAACATGATATAAAATACATGTTAAAAAGTGATTAAAAACATACCACACATGATTAAAACATCCTTAAAACATATCAAAACAAGAGGCCTGCTCCCCCTGCCAAACACATCTGTGCTACACTGGCAACCCATGCCCATGTTAGAGGGGTGTGTCTTTGCCTATAAAGGACTGATCTATAAATGAATATGAAGCACAGTAGCCAAATAGAACGGTCATATGCAGAGGCCATGTCCGACAGACAAGAAAGGGAGGACAGAAACCTGTCTTGCTTGGGGACATCCCAGAAACTTCTGTCTGGTTACTGTTGGCGACAAAGATGCTGAACTGGATGGATGCTCAGTCTGATCCATCAGGGCTCTGACATCAATTCAGCAACTTTCCCCCCGTCCATCATACAATGGTCCTGTAAGGTTTTGCTTCCTCCGCCTTTTTAAAATACTGCTACTACTACTAATAATAACAATCCTGTGCTTAAAGGCAAGTAGATTGAGCCTCTGTCATAATAATAATAATAATAATAATAATAATATGTTTCCCGCCACTCCCTCTGGATCGAGGCGGGGTCCAACACAAATAAAAACACCATAAAATACATTCAACTAATTCAAACGTTTAAAACCAGCGCATCATTAAAAGCAGCACACCATTAAAAAAGGCATCTTAAAATTCAACTGGGTAGGCCTGCCGGAAGAGATCAGTCTTTATGGCTTTCTTAAATTCTGGAAGACTGTTAAGTTGACGAATCTCTCCCGGCAAGCCATTCCACAAACTGGGAGCAGCAGAAGAAAAGGTCCTCTGGGTAATAGTTGTCAGCCTTGTTTTTGTTGGCTGGAGTAGATTCTTTCCAGAGGACCTGAGTGCGCGGGGCGGATTGTACGGGAGAAGGCGATCCCGCAGGTAGCCTGAACCCAAACCATGTAGGGCTTTAAAGGTGATAACCAACACTTTATACTTTGCCCGGAAACTAATTGGCAGCCAGTGAAGAGATTTTAAGACTGATGGCAAATGGCCTTTAAGCCACTTGGGATGTTCCAAAAGAGTGGAGGAAGAGGGAACAAGAGTGTCTTCCCCTCCCAAGGATTCCAAGCCTCAAATGAAACGGGATCTGCATGTTCTCAGACACAACGGGCAGCTCTCTGCTTCGCCTGTGAGCATCTCTCCTTTTCGGACAAGACCCAGAAAAACAGAGCGAGTACAAGTCGCCCATGCTTCCTCTCTCACTTCTGCTCTGAAATGTCTGAGATATTTCCCAGTTCACAAGCCTTAAGGATCACCTTAGCCACCTGTACGTCAATGCACAGTTAGAAACACAATTCTTGGCTGTGCCTTACCTGTGTTTTTCGTATTCTGAGATCCGCTGAAGTTCGATTAACATTCTCCTCCCGAGCTAAGTTTTGTTCTATGGCTACAGAAAAGAGGGGGGGGGGGATTTCATAACACAGATGTGGCATACAGTAGTTACGCCTGATTCCCTAGCATACATTTTTTGCATTTTTTAAATACTGCTTCTTACAGAAACAGAACACAGTCCAGGATGAAATCCTACACATTACTAGCGGCATTTTTAGTGCTTCGATCCCTCTGTAGCCAGAACTGCACCCTCCAAGCATAAGGAGGAAGAACCAGCAGGCTTTGGGGACCTCAACCATTTACAGAAGTATAGTCAAAGATATACACATTAGAAAACATCAGCGGGGAGATGATGACAGCCCAATGACAACTTAGCATGTTCAGTGAGAACAAAACTCAGTGGGACCATGGATCAGTGATAAGCTGAATAGGCTTTAAGCAAGGGGTGCAGGACCTCAGCCCCGGTGGCCAAATCCGGCCCTTCTGGGGTCCCAATCCAGGCCTCTGGGGTCCCAGACAGCCATACTCCCTTCCTTTGACCACTGAGTCGTTCCCTGGCTTTTGTGCAGCTTTCCTCCCATTCTAAAAGGCTGGAAATGTCTTTTAGAATGAGGCAATAAGAGCTTTGAATTAAAATCTGCTGGTGTTTTGGTCCCACCCCCTGGCCCCCCCCCACCCCCACCCCCCCAAGCTCCTCCAAAATGGAATTCGGCCCTCGGGCTGAAAGCGGTTCAACATCCCTGCTCCAAAGCTATGAAAGGTCTCAGAAGGCCGCTGCTTCCACAGTCAGTGACTCACAGCAACTCTAGCCCGGCAGTTACGCAATTCCGCTTACTTTTCAATTTAGCACGAACGATGTTTGCTGTTTTCCTGAGTTCTTTGTTCAGTTCTTCAAGCTCCTCCTTTATTTCTGAAAGGGGAGGTATTTGAAACGCATGTCAGGGCTGTTCGTGACAAATTACGCTTTCTAAATAGCGTTGCAAGTAGTTCCCCTGACCTTCCAACCAAGCGCATGGAAGCAATAGTGCCGCAGTGTCCCCAGCTGGATGCTGCCTGCTTCGGCTGTTTCCCATCCCCAGGAAGCAGAGAGCCCTAAAACCTGGAAGAACCCTGTCCTGCCCCAGGCTCTATAACCAAAAGAACAGCAGGCACAGCCACAAGAGCACTCCAACGTGTAAGCAGGCTTGTTGCAAGCTATTTGCCATGAGGAAACAGCAAACAAGAGGCTGCTTAAGAGAATAATAATAATAATAATAATAATAATAATGTTACCCGCCTCTCCCTCTGGATCGAGGCGGGGTCCAACACAAATAAAAACACCATAAAATACATACAACGAATTGAAACGTTTAAAACCAGTGCATCATTAAAAGCAGCACACCATTAAAAAACGCCATCTTAAAATTCAACTGGGTAGGCCTGCCGGAAGAGATCAGTCTTTATTGGCTACCTTATTTCCAATATTTCAGTTCTAGTATCGACCATTTCTATAAGCATATTGGAAAGCAAGCAGTTAAAAGTGGGACGCAACACTCAAAAGTGTTTGGGACTAGCCAGGGAATATCATTACACCCTGATCAACAAAGCTACCTGCTAGGACCTTAAGATCATCTACAGGAGCCCTTTTCCGTGAGCCCCTGCCAAAGGAAGTGAGGCAGGTGGCTACTAGGAGGAGGGCCTTCTCCTCTGTGGCACCCCGGTTGTGGAATGAGCTCCCCAGAGAGGTCCACCTGGCGCCTACACTGTACTGCTTTCATCGCCAGCTGAAGACCTTTTTATTCTTTCAGTATTTTAACACTTAATTTTAACTTAAATTTAATTTTTACTGTTTTAACTCTGTAATCTTATATCAATTTTGCTGCGTGGTTTTATCCTGGTTGTGCTTTTTATACTGTATTTTGTATTTGTGCTTTTAACCTGTTGGTTGTTTTATGATGGTTTTAATTTTTGTGAACCGCCCAGAGAGCTTTGGCTATTGGGCGGTATAAAAACGTAATAAATAAACAAATACCTCCCATGCAGAAAATCACAGCAAGGGCTCCATCCACCAGCCAGAGGGAAAAAACAGCTGGAAGGAGCTTGTTTTTTCCCTTCTGTCAGAAAAAAAAACACGTGACTCTACTGGCCAGTTGTCCTAGCACTGAAGGGAAGCACACTCCAGCCTCTGCCACTTAGAGGACTAAGGACTGATGGAGTCTATGAGAGGCAAGAGGAGCCACCTATCCAGATCAGATCAGACTGCTCCGTTTATGTAACTTGAAGAAGTGGAATCTGAATTTGCCTTCATTGCTTCCCTTCCCTCTTTGTTTTGCTTCCATTCCTGTTCCTTTTTCCTTGGGTCTCATGTCTATTAGAGTGTGAGCCCGCAGGGACCGACTGTCATATTTTAATCTCTGTATGGCCCAAAGAACATTTTAGGCACTTCAGAAGTGACAAATAATCATCCTTGCAGTTGGCGTCTCATTCCTTTCCGGGACAAGCCAGGAGAGCGCACAGAGAATAGCTGCAATCTACCGACACGTCACACGGCCACAAAAGTCAGATTCAATTTTCAACCATTTCTTATAAAACGACGCTCGATATATTTGAGCTTTCATTACTGGATCGTTGTCCCCGCCCTACTCTCAGAGAAACAACTGTGCCAAGCACTGCTTTGTATTCCTCTAGATAATACTGTATACTGTATTTAGTTCACTCTATACATCAATCTAAGAGCAGAGAGCTAAAATTAGCTCATGAGCACAACTGTTTGAGAAAACAAGCGGATTTTTTTTTTAAAAAAAGACTCGTGCACAATATGTAGCCCAGTTAAGCCGAGCGACTACATTTCAAAAGCAAATTTCCACCCTGTTCCTAAGAATATCTACTTGGAAGTAAGTCTCAGTGATGTCAGTGGGATACACTTCCAGCATTAGCTCCACTGATGTGGACAGAATCCGCCTGGCTTAAATTCAAGCCTTTTGATTCATCTGGGCTCTGGATTGGGTTGGAAGGGCATGATCCAAAGACGTAATGTGGCGGAAAACAGGAATTTAGAATGAAAAGGGACCGATGGCTCCACCAGTTCAATAAAGTTTGCCATCTGATAGGTTATTATTATTATTATTATTTATTTATTTATTTATATAGCACCATCAATGTACATGGTGCTGTACAGAGTAAAACAGTAAATAGCAAGACCCTGCCGCTTAGGCTTACATTCTAATTAAATCATGGTAAAACAATAAGGAGGGGAAGAAAATGCAAACAGGCACAGGGTAGGGTAAACAGGCACAGGGTAGGGTAAAACTAACAGTATAAAGTCCAAACAACATCAAGTTTTAAAAGCTTTAGGAAAGAGAAAGATTTTTAGCTGAGCTTTAAAAGCTGCGATTGAACTTGTAGATCTCAAATGTTCTGGAAGAGCATTCCAGGCGTAAGGGGCAGCAGAAGAAAATGGACGAAGCCGAGCAAGGGAAGTAGAGGCCCTTGGGCAGGCGAGAAACATGGCATCAGAGGAGCGAAGAGCACGAGCGGGGCAATAGTGTGAGATGAGAGAGGAGAGAATAGGTGATATAAGGTCTGCATTATCAGTCTGAGCTAGGCTTCAACAGGGAAGCAGATGCTCATTCTCAACTCTTTCTCTAGAAGCTCTATGTATGTTACAAGATAATCATAATCATCATCATCATTTCTTACCCGCCTCTCCCTTTGGATAGAGGCGGGGAACAACATTAGTACAGGAATCAACACATCATAAAGATTCTTGATTTTACATTAATCTGGGTAGGCCTGCCGGAAAAGGCTAGTCTTCAAAGCTGCCTTAAAATCACAGAGAGAGTTAATATTACAAATATCCTCCGGCAGGCTGTTCCATAATCCAGGGGCGACAGAAGGAAAAGGTCCTCTGGGAAACTGATGTCAGCCTAGTTTTAGCTGACTGAAGTAAGTTCTCCCCAGAGGACCTGAGTGTGTGGGGCGGACTGTATGGGAGAAGGCGATCCCGCAGGTAACCTGGACCCAAACCATGTAGGGCTTTAAAGGTAAGATGAATTTGCCTCCTCCTAGGACCTTTCTTCCTGACGTATTATTTGTGTGTGTACTGGAAGTGTTTCTTGTTTGCCCGTTTGTTTTAAAGGGGAGGCATTCAGAGATGCAACCCTCCCACGTGCAGACTGTTAGGGTGCACTCTAGGAACTTAATTTTGTGGGACGTATAACTGGCCCAGAGCCACTGACCATGTAGAAGTAGACTAATGCAGGAGCCAAAACATCAGTTCCAAAGTGTATTTCTTTCACTCCTTGGAAAGTGCTTTGCAATGATTCCTGTAAAATAATATGCATGGAAAAACATCATGCTGTGAGATTAAAATATCCATGTGAACTTTGTCTGCAACGTCAGCGAGCAGGAGGCGGCTAGAACCTGGTGGATCCTTCTGACAACACCCACAGAAGAGGGCCCTAGGGAAGCGAAGAGCCTGCAAAACAAAGCCCTTAATGACCCTGGCAAGGCAGGTCAACACACTCAGAAGCACAGAGCTACCTGCACCGCTCCAAATGTGGGGACACAGATGGCACACAGATTCTTAGTCCAGACAAGGAGACAACACCTGGAGTCTTACCAGAGAGGCTTGCTCTACCCTTAAGAGAGCTGCTGTTCTAGCTTCACGTATTAATAATCATTAGTCATGACCTTTCACGCAAGTTCAGCTGCCGTGGGTTTTAAAAGACACAAAGATGAAAAGCTTACTGTCTTTAGGATGTGTGGCAGAAAGAATAATGCTGTGTTTCTTCCTCACTTCTTCCACAACGTCTGCTATTTTGCTTATGTATTTTCTGACTTCCTCAACCTTTAGAGAGGGGGAAAGAATAACAATGAGATAATAAATATGAGGTCCGACAATTAAAAACCTTCGCTTCTAAGCCTAGCAAGTCAACAACTGATTGCAAAGTGAACTCTTAAGATTTCCATCTTCATTGGTTGATCCACAAGTAGCAACTGGTGCATTCACTTAGAAGGTGATGGTATCTCTTAAAAACGAAGAATATTCCTTGGCTACGAGTGATGATGCTAGCTGAAATTTATGCAGCTTTATCTCAGATGAAATTTAACACCAATTTTGAAACTTGCACAATATCCTGGTCAAGCATAACCTTTCTGCCATGCCCCCCGCCCCCAACACTGGTATTACATCATAAACTAGGTTGTGAGAATTTGTAGTTCTCAGAAGCACTGGTCAGAACAAAAATGAAAGGATGCTGGTACTGGGCAATTATGACATCACTAAGATGCAGTGGTACTTATAACGAGAGAACAGATGCAGAGATGCAGTAAAGAAAGACAGTAAGCTAGGAGCAGGTAAAATGGCATCTTTTGATGATCTGATTTCTGTTGGTCAAGTATGCTAGCCTAAGTGATGCAAAGGGAGAGACGGGTAAGAAATAAATATGATGATGAAGATGATGTGCGACACAGAACTCATCGTTAAGCCAAAACTGATATGCTCCTAAATGTTAGGTCATAAGGAAAGGTTTTGGCCTTAAGGAAGATACTTCTCATGTTTCTTATTCCATGGATCCAACACGTCAGAAATAGCTTGTCTTCTAACTGACTTCAGAGGCAATGCTTGCATTGCCATTACAACGGCCAACCAATGGAACTATTTTAAATTTGACTGACCGCAACTCAGAACTGCAGGTTTTGATCACACCATCTGCTATGCACACAGGCCTTTCTACTCACTCTGTGATACTGTTTGCAGCCAGCCAACAACTAATTCTCCTGGCACAGAATTTGGACTCCCTTGCCACAAAATATGAATAGTTAGGAATGGTTCACCCAATACGCTAAGTAGCCACCACAATATGCTATGTAGCCAGCATGGTTAAGAATGCTTCGTACAATACACCAAGTCATGGTTCACACAACACACTAAACCATTATGTTTAGCTCAAGAAGTTTAACCGCCGTGGCTTAGCGTGTTATCTGAACAGGGTCAGCATATGTTATTTTTTTCTTAGTGTCAACCGCATTATTTATTTTATTTATTTATTTAAAACATTTATATTCCGCCCTATATCAATAAGATCTCAGGGCGGCGTACAGATAAAAGCATACAGTATAAAAACAGTAAATATACACAGCTAAAAACAAATTAAACCATATACCAAGTTAAAATGATATATAATTTAAAAGCAGAAAAACTATATATAAATGATATATAATTTTAAAGCAGTAAAACTGGCATTAGAGGCCAGTTAGGCAGAAAGGCTGGATTTAAATATTTTAAATAAATACACAGGAAGTAGGAAAGCTTAGATACTATTCATTTGTTGTTCATCCTTAGGATGAATTTTAACTCGAGTTCTGGAAAGACTTAACTGCTGCCCTAAGACAATGTATTGTATTACCAAAAGGATTTTTGATTGTTGTCATTAAAAAGGCACACACACTACAAACTGAATTAACTTGTTATAGGTTTGCTTGGGAATTGTAGTCCTGAGGGCACTTTATAATGTAGGTCAAAAGAGTTGCATCAGCCCCTAAAAAGACCACAATTCTCAGGTTTCCAGGTAGATAGGATTGTAGTTTGAAAGAAGAACCAATTTTTTTGAAACAGACAGGGCACTGACCAGAAAAGGAACTGCTACTTGGTTGCCTGCTGAGTGAATTTTACCTGTTGGAAGAAGTCCTCCATATAATGGTCATTTTCGACAACAACAGTTGCCTCTCCATCGTCATTTTGGGTACGCTATAAAAATCAGGAATGCTCTGTCATTCAAATATATCCATTAAAAGTAGCAAAACTGTTTCAACCTTAAGACAAAAATGGTTATTTCTAATTATACAAGCTATTGTGCTTAAGCACAGGAATAGGACTATACATTTCTAACAGCCATAGATTTGTCATTGCATAACAGCAATTTACTAATAAAACTACATTTTAAAATTGAACTGCGCTTAAAAAATTAATGATTGATCTGCTTTTCGTTGGGATGAACTAACACACACACACACACCTTATGACTCATTGGAGAGTCTCGGAACAAGCTTTTGGCGGGATAATAGACACAGAGCGGAAATATTTATGTATCAGGAACTTTCCTATGTAGTCTTAAGAGAATACCTTAAGATTATTTTTCCAATTAAGCACTTCCTAGTTATGTAGCTAGGGCTGTAATCGTATGCACACTTACTAAGGGACAGGTCTCACAGAAATCAGTGAGATGTAAGAGTGCGGGAGCATGTTTAAGGTTGCACTTATCCATGGTTTTGTATTTAACAGTCCTTATAACAAACGTGACTTTACTTCTGTTTTGCTTTGTAAGGTACAAAATGCTTCAGGAGAATGCTAATTTAAAAAAGAATAACACATAATAAAGTAATGATACCTTACAGATCGTCTTCCCAGCTCTCAGGATTGGGAAAGCATGTCTATATCCAAGAGAACGTACATAGCAAGCAAAATTCTGGAAGCAGGTCCCGAATTTAGCACTACTGGTGAAAACTCGAAACAAGTGGAAATACTCATTTCCGGAAGGAGGCAGGTCAGCAGACCCCACCCATGTTCCCCAGCAACTGGTGTACATAGTCATACTGCCTCTAATACCGGAGGTAGCATATAGCTAGGCCAAGTAGCCACTGATAACCTCCTCTTCCAGGAACTGGCCTCAGATGACCAACGGCCGTCCTGCCTCAGCTGCTACCTGGTAATCTCAGAGAAACTGAATGAAAAAAAGTGTGTCTTCCATGCTTTAATACTCTCTAGAATTTAATACAGATTCAGAAGCCATTTCGAAGACAGAATTCTACAAGCATATTTCTATGGATTTTGGGCTTTTCAGAAGCCTCTAAGCTCTCTCTCTCCTCTCTCAGGCGCGAAAGAAAGTAAGTCTTGAGAATCTGTTTTATCTCATTTCCCTTCTTTGGAATAAACTGAAGTAGTTTGTTTCTCGGGTGGAAGCCACTGATGTCAAACAAAAGACATAATCACCCTTAATACACACCCCTTTCCCTTTCGGCTTGTTACATCAGGAAGAGATAAGAATAAGTGGAAGGAAAAGCATATATGCACCATATACACACGCGCACACAAAATGCTTGAACAACCAGTAGTAGATACAAAAACGCAGACATAACTTAATTCTTTTGTTCACATAGAAACTTCCAATAACATAAAATTGCTGCTAGGTTTTGTTTTGGCTTTTATTTTATACTGCAGCTTTAACATCTTAAACTTTTGTATTGCATTGCATCATCTTGAATTTTATGGCTTTAATTGTTGTGAACTGTCCCAAAGAGCTTCGGCTATAGGACGGTATAGAAAGGTAATAAGTAATTTAATCTACATCTGTAACGGTTATATTATAGGGGAGATGCAGCATTCAAACCTGTGCCTGGGCTATACCACTTCAAGACTATACCACTGAACTACTCCTATAATCAAATATTTTTTTCCAAACCAAAAACATCTGCACATAGGAAGGTGTGACTGTAGCCCAGCTTTTGTCCCTGACATGCTACTTTTCTGCATGCAGAATATTATTTTCATGGAGGAGCACGCCGTCGTGTGAGCAGTCTGAAGTGTTACAGCCTGCATTCAGGCTTAGTGTTTTATCAGCTGTTTGCAAGAACAAGGCCTGAGTGGGACAATAAAAAGTTACTGGGGGTGCGGGGGGGGAGGGAGGATCAGCAGCTTTGAAAAACTGTTTTCTAACTGAGGGATTAGTTACGCCTCCATTTCCTCAGGAAGAGACTCTTTTCCACCTAGAAATTTAACTCAAAGAGTCATTCACTGGATAATCCTCTCTCTGAGCCTTATGTGAGGCAAACCACAATGAACATCTCTGTTATCGCTATTATAGAATCATAGAATCATAGAATAGCAGAGTTGGAAGGGGCCTACAAGGCCATCGAGTCCAACCCCCTGCTCAGTGCAGGAATCCACCCTAAAGCATCCCTGACAGATGGTTATCCAGCTGCCTCTTGAATGCCTCTAGTGTGGGAGAGCCCACAACCTCCCTAGGTAGCTGATTCCATTGTCGCACTGCTCTAACAGTCAGGAAGTTTTTCCTGATGTCCAGCCGGAATCTGGCTTCCTTTAACTTGAGCCCGTTATTCCGTGTCCTGCACTCTGGGAGGATCGAGAAGAGATCCTGGCCCTCCTCTGTGTGACAACCTTTTAAGTATTTGAAGAGTGCTATCATGTCTCCCCTCAATCTTCTCTTCTCCAGGCTAAACATGCCCAGTTCTTTCAGTCTCTCTTCATAGGGCTTTGTTTCTAGACCTCTGATCATCCTGGTTGCCCTCTTCTGAACACGCTCAAGCTTGTCTACATCCTTCTTGAATTGTGGAGCCCAGAACTGGACGCAATACTCTAGATGAGGCCTAACCAGGGCCGAATAGAGAGGAACCAGTACCTCACGTGATTTGGAAGCTATACTTCTATTAATGCAGCCCAAAATAGCATTTGCCTTTCTTGCAGCCATATCGCACTGTTGGCTCATATTCAGCTTGTGATCTACAACAATTCCAAGATCTTTCTCGGTTACCGATGTGTAATTACTGTAGTTACACATCACAATCAATGTAAACCGGGTGCAGAACTTCAAATCCCAAACCCCAGGATCCCAACCTAGCCCTCCAGGTTTCTGAGACGGCCACGGACCCTTCCCTGGACCCAACTTCTTCCTCTGTCCCTAACCACAGAGTGCTGGTTGGTTTTCATGCATTTTCATGCATTCCCTGGTTTTCATGCATTTTTTCCCGTTCTGAAAAGACTACTACAAAGCCCATGTCGCCATGGGCGCCAGTAGTCTGAGAGTGAAACCCACTGTTCCTTGACGCCCGCTATGTGAAAGTTGCTTTCCTTCAACGCAACTGAGGACTTTGGGCCTTCATTTCCTCACACCTCTCGCCACTGAACAACATTCTCTTCTTCCCCTCCGGCCTCAAGCTGGACACCTCCTTCCCCTCTTACCCCAGTTAAAAACCCGGTTCTTCCTAGGACTGCTTCATTTCCTCCTCTGCCCGCCACCTCAAGCCGTTCGCTGCCACCGCCACTACCATGCGTGCCGCCAATACGATCGCTCTGAGAGTGGGCTCGATTGCCAAGCCCAGAGAGCTTTGGCTATTGGGCGGTATAAAAATGTAATAAATAAATAAATAAATAAAGCCCAAGGCCCTCCTTCCGTCCCCTCACCTTTGAGTTTTTCTTCCTGCACGGGGCACAGCTACACGGGGGCTATAGTTCCCCGGCCTCTTCAGGCTCCTGGCCAGGGCGCGGAAACATACCGTTTGACTATTAAAGTTCAAGCTTTGAACTTTTTCAAACTTTCAACATTTTCTACACTGCTCAAATTTCATGTTTGTTTGTTTTTTTTAAAAAAAAGGATGAACAAAATTGGTCCAGTAGATTGCTGCTAATAAGTGTCACGTTAACGTATTCTTATAAAAAAAAAATTGAACCATCTCTCTTAAGGTTTAGTTACTGGCAATAACAGCTTTAAGGTAAAACATCATATTTTTGGAATCATCCCTTTTTGGTCTTTAGAGTTTCTCCAAAAATGGAATCCGGCCCTCTGGACGAAGAGGTTCAACACCGCTGATGCACATGGGTTGCAGAACAAACTGAAAACACACACAAATAAACCAAGTCCTTGTGTGGAGAAACTAACCCCACAGAACAGATTTTGACCACAGGAAAGGGTCAAAAGAGAGAGGGGTGGGTGGGAGAGTTTGAACATTTAGGCACACATAGGCTGGGTTTGGATTGGGGACGAGGTCACCACAGGATCCACCCTAGCTTGGGCTTACAGTGAATTTGCCATCCTGCCCAGTCAGTTGCTTTTCCTTTGGAAATGCCAGCCTCCCCCTCACAGCAACCCTTCCTGGCCCACACTTCCTGTTTGTTTCCCCTGAATCTCCAATCCAGGCCATCCCAATGCCTTTTTTGCAAACCGCCCAGACAGCTTCGGGAAAGATGGCAAGGGTGCGCTCCCACGTACGCAGTCTCCGACACACACACACACACACACACACACATCGCCACCCCAAATCAATACGACAAAGCTGGCCCAGAACCCAGGCCATTCGCTGCACTACCAACACACTTACCAACTCAGAACTTCAACTCCCCAAACTCGACTCATGCGCGACGCACCGATTAGTGCGCTCCAAAGCCTCAAACATCGTTAGCACCTGCCATTTTATTTATTTATTTAGAATATTTATATACCGCTCCCCATTGAAAAATTTCGGAGCGGTGTACAAGGTAAAATGAAAATAAAAACAGAATAAAACAGTTAAAACAAAATTTTAAAGAAGCAATAACAGTAATCCAAGGCTGCATGTTAAAGAAAGGCTTCTTGGAATAAAGATGTTTTCAGGAGGCGTTGAAAGGAGTACAAGGTCGGAGCCTGCCTGACCTCCAGAGGCAGGGAGTTCCACAGGAGGGGCGCCACCACGCTGAAGGCTCTTCCCCTGGTGGATTCCAATCGGAGGATGGATCTAGGTGGAACCACCAGGAGCAGGCCCTCGGATGACCTCAGTGACCGGACAGGTTGGTAAGGGAGAAGGCGCTCTCTCAGGTACCATGACCTGTCTTGCAGCATTCCTCTGTAAAGTCGAACCAACATGCTGCCATATAGCCCGGCTTCCAACTTCACAAATCTTTTGTCATCACACCCCAAGAGTAGTCATAGCCCACGGCAGCTCAACCTATGCAGCCCATCTAAAACCCAATACAGAGTCTCCAGACCTGGCCTATTCACACACACCCTTCCATTTGCCACACAACCTCATGCTCCCTTGGCCGTGTTCCATCAGTCTTCACACCTATGCATCCATTCCCATGCAGCCCTTACTCCAATCTTGCCCCAAATACCATGTTCCTTCCCAAAACCCTATTCACCACTGTACCGTTGCTAATAACAAAACCTGGCATGTAGATAGCTTATTAAAGTTTTTTAAAGCATTTCACAGATATTATCTCACAGATATTCTTATCTGTTCTATATTATCCTTAACAGCAGTAAAGGCCCCTGAGGCTAAAAGATAGCAGCTTGCTGTTTCTTAGACATTGTTCTGCTCTTCAGTCCATGTGCCACACCCTGTCATATATCCCAGGCATGATTTTAGTATGGATCTCAAATCTTCATCCTACAAACTCCACTGCCACCACCACACACACAGTGCATATGCTTTGCCTTGGACCAAATCTATTTGTCAGGGTCCTGAATCTTTTTCTTAGAACTCTCCATGTTATGGCATTATGGTGCCAATGTAAGTTTTTTTCTTCCTTGTCTTAATTTCATGCAGGGTTTCTTTTACAGCTGGGAAGGGAAATCATTGGGACTTACTTCTGAGTAGATTTGCACAGGACTGCATTGCTAATAACTTCAATTAAAGACAGGCTGTCAATTTTACAGCACTAATTCTAATATGCATATAGATGTGCATATTATATACTTACATGAATGTGTGAATTACATATGCACGTGTGCATATATTTTTGTTAGAAGTTACATTCTGTTTGTCTGCTCACCATGAGTAGGGTGACCCTATGAAAAGGAGGACAGGGCTCCTGTATCTTTAACTGTTGTATTGAAAAGGGAATTTCAGCAGGTGTCATTTGTATATATGGAGAACCTGGTGAAATTTCCTCTTCATCACAACAATTAAAGCTGCAGGTGCCCTGCTCTCTTTTAAATCTGGTCACAGTATAGCTGCAGTACAGCTCCTGCAGCTTTAACTGTTGTGATGAAGAGGAAGTTTCACCAGGTGCGACATGCATACAAATAACACCTGCTGAAATTCCCTTTTCTATGCAACTGTTAAAGATACAGGAGCCCTGTCCTCCTTTTCATATAGTCACCCTAACCATGAGCAGTCAAAGCAGCTAACTAAAAATACACACATAAAAGTATTAAAGTGCAGCAGATACGTGCAGCTCACATACAAGTAGACAGACACGTATATAAAATATAATCACCTTTATAAAAGCATCTCATTTAAATTAAACACAATATTTTTGTTGTACCAGATCTTTTTTAGCGTTATTTTTGTCTTGTGTGTGTTTTGGGGTCAACTTTTTTTTAAAACTGTTTCTGATGTGAATTCCTAGCAGAACACATTTATTTAATCAATCAATTACATGTCCATTCCACCCAACAGCTGAAGCTCTTTGGGCTGGTTCACACAACAATTAAAAGCATAAAATACATCATGATTAAACCTTATTACTGACTGCTATATATTGTTTTACGTCGTATTATTTTACGGATTATTTTAAATGGTTTGAATTGCTTTTAACTTTGTGTGCCGCCTAGCGCATTTCGTATATAAGCGGGATAAAAACTGAACCAATAAATAAACCCCATAAGAAAACTTTTAAAACTACAGTATCAAACCAAACTAAAAACAAAACAACTAGCAGCCGAGCAAAGATTTAAAACACAGTAACATATTTATAAACAACAACAGAAACTGGAAGATGACATAAATGCCTGGGAAAATAAAGAAAAGTTCTCCACTAAGGAGCATGGCAGGGAGATTTTTACATCCCCATTGAGGATGACCCTCTATGGAAACAACAACACGATGCTGTGCTAAAAATCTTATTTTAAAATCTATTTTAAAGTGCTTTATTTTGTTTTATCTTGTACACCGCTCCGAAATTTTCAGTGGGGAGCGGTATATAAATATTGCAAATAAATAAATAACTCGGGGCTCCAGCTACAAATCCATCCTATGCGGTTCTACTCGGATGCAAGCCCCATAGCAGCCAATGGGGCTTGCTCCCAGGTAATGGCACCGGTGCTGAACTCTGGCTCCTGCTCTTCCTCCAACCGGCCTCTCCCCCCCCCTCCGCTCCTCCCGGCTGTTCCTGCCCACGGCCCTCCCGCCCCCCGGCCGCCCCTCACCGCTGCCAACTCGGCCAGGCGGTCCCGCATCCCCGCTCGGCCGGGCTCCCGGCTCCCCTCGACGGGCGTTCCTCCTCCTCAGGCGGCTCCCAGCTGGTGGTGGCGGAGTCGCCCCGTCCGCCCGCCTCCCTCAGTCCCTCACAGGCTGCAACCGCGAAGCCTCCCTCGGCGGCGATGCCAGGGCAACCACCGCGGACGGCGCATGCGCCGCCGGCGCGTCCCGTTACTTGCCCCGCAGCTGGGAGCCGAGAGACCGAGGACCAGCGAGGGGGAGGGGCGTGGCCGCATGCAAATCGGGAGGGCGTTGCTATGCAAATCACGCGCCCGAGCGGAGGAACGTCAGCAGAGCCACGCTGCTGGGTCTTAGCGGGTCCGGGGTTTCTGTGCTGGGCGAGATGGACCCTTGTCCTGACCCAGCAGGGCTGCCTCTTGCGTGCTTATGCCCGTGGGAAGCCCACAAGCAGGTCATGGATGCGACACCAGGCTCCAGCTCATGTTCCGCAGCAACTGTATACACTATTATTATTATTATATTTTAGGGTGACCCTATGAAAAGGAGGACAGGGCTCCTGTATCTTTAACAGTTGCATAGAAAAGGGAATTTCAGCAGGTGTCATTTGTATATAAGGAGAACCTGGTGAAATTCCCTCTTCATCACACCAGTTAAAGCTGCAGGAGCAATACTAGAGTGACCAGATTTAAAAGAAGGCAGGGCACCTGCAGCTTTAACTGGTGTGATGAAGAGAGAATTTCATCAGGTTCTCCAAATATACAAATGACCCCTGCTGAAATTCCCTTTTCAATACAACTGTTAAAGATACAGGAGCCCAGTCCTCCTTTTCATAGGGTCACCCTATTATATTTATTTGTATCCCGCCTTTTGCTAGGGTGACCCTATGAAAAGGAGGACAGGGCTCCTGTATCTTTAACAGTTGCATAGAAAAGGGCATTTCAGCAAGTGTCATTTGTATATATGGGGAACCTGGTGAAATTCCCTCTTCATCACAACAGTTAGAGCTGCAGGAGCTATACTAGAGTAACCAGATTTAAAAGAGGGCAGGGCACCTGCAGCTTTAACTGCTGTGATGAAGAGGGAATTTCACCAGGTTCCCCATATATACAAATGAGACCTGCTGAAATTTTCTTTTCAATACAACTGTTAAAGATACAGGAGCCCTGTCCTCCTTTTCATGTGGTCACCCTAGGGTTGGCAAATCCCTCCCTCAACTCCACACTGCTGAACTAGCAAGGAAAGCCCCCTTGCTCTGCTCCCCAGTCCTGTCCAGTTACAGCCCCCACATATTTTGCCATCTCTGGGGTCAGGCTTTTAGCCGGCGAGGCTGCCCCAGAGCAAGTCAACAGGGTCACCTGTACTCCAATGTTTTCTCTCTGGGCCAGGAAAAGATTCACACTGCTGCGTTTCTGTGAGTGTCTGCAGGAGGCCCAGGACGATGTCATAATGGTCAGGCTCTGGCTTCCATGACGATGCTTCAGGAGACCTTTGAGCTGGCTTGCTGAGCGTAGGGTGACCAGCTGTCTGGTTTCTCCCCAGACAGGTCTGACAAATGGGCAGGGATGCAGTGTTGCTGGCCAAGGAAAAGCCTGGATTGCTGGGTGGAGAGGGGCTGGGCCCACTCAAGAAGAAGCCCAGCCTATGGCCTGGCCTGGAGCTGCAGCCCAGCCTGGTCTAGGAGACGCGGCCTGGCCTGGCCCTCCTTTTAGCTGCGGCCCAGCCGGGGGTGTGGGCGCGGCGGTGTGCGGCCTGGCCTGAGCCTGGAACCCTGGCAGCAGCACAAGCAGCAGTGGCTGATCTACTTCGGGTAAGTCACCTTCTCCTTTTTACATGGAGTTAGGGTGACCCTATGAAAAGGTGGACAGGGCTCCTGTATTTTTAACAGTTGCATAGAAAAGGGAATTTCAGCAGGTGTCATTTGTATATATGGGGAACCTGGTGGAATTTCCTCTTCATCACAATAGTTAAAGCTGCAGGTGCCCTGCCCTCTTTTAAATCTGGTCACTCTAGTATAGCTCCTGCAGCTTTAGCTGTTGTGATGAAGAAGGAATTTCACCAGGTTCTCCATATATACAAATGACACCTGCTGAAATTCCCTTTTCTATGCAACTGTTAAAGATACAGGAGCCCTGTCCTCCTTTTCATAGGGCCACCCTAACTTTGGGAGTAAAAAAATAATAAACCATTTGTGCAACTGTCAAATCCATTCACTGGATCTGAGCACGTCTTAAGATGTCACAAATTTGTTCCTCTTAAATCCACAACTCTATTAGCGCCACTCAGGCTTTTGTGTTACTTAAAGAAGAGCTATCACTGTGGCACTTTCCTTCTGGGCCACTGTTTTATTTGTAGTGATCTTCCTAGGCCATGCCGCTATTTTATTTATGCTGTAAATATATAAATATCAATGCAAGAAAAAGCATTTAAAAATGGTGGTGGTGGGGAGACAAAGGAGAAGGAACAAAGAGAGAAAGCTCTGTTTGATTCCTGCCTATGAACACCAAAAATCTTATTTAGAAGCAGCGAAAGCCAGGATAATGCTTTCTGCCTTCTCTGTCATCGCTGTGTTGCCAGCTGAAGGACTGAAGAAGGGCACATGTACAGCTTTTCAATTGTTCACCTGACTTTTCTTTTCTTTGGGATCTTCATTTTTTTTTTTTTTTTTAAAAAAAGGCTTGGTAATAAATTAAAGACTTTTTAGTTGAGTAAATCATCTGCTCCTTTACTGGAGATATTACTAAAACATCACTAGAAGCAGTTTTTTGAGATACTGAAGGAAGCATGAGAAAGCAATTAATAAATAAAACCAGTCATCTGTTGTACAGAAAGGCCATCTTTTAAAGGTTCTTGTTTATTACTGTAACACACCAGAAGGGAGAGAGAGATTTTTTATCTTAAAAAGCTATCCTTTAATTGGACTGATTAAAATTTGTTACCATGAAGATGGGACGGATCATGACCAGCACACTCCCAGTGAGGATGGCACCGGCCATAGCCGGCAAGAAGGGTGAAATGTCCAGGGACCAATAAAACAGGACACGGTGCAACAGCACCCTCCCAACCATGTTCCCCAGCAACTGTGGCACGCGGGCTTACTGCCTCGGATACTGGAGGTAGCACATACGTATCTTCCGGCAGGCCTACCCATCCGAATTTTAGGATGCCTTTTAATAATGTGCTGCTTTTAATGATGTATTAGTTTTGAGTGTTTTAATGATATGTATTTTGTGGTATTTGCATTTGTGTTGTAGCCCGCCTCGATCCGGAGGGAGAGGCGGGTAACAAATAAATTGATGATGATGGTGATGATGTTTTATATTTGTGTTGTACCCCGCTTCGATCCAGAGGGAGAGGCGGGTAAGTGTTGTTGTTGTTGTTGTTGTTGTTATTATTATTATTATTACCACCATCAGGGCTAGTAGCCATTGATAGCCTTCTTCAGGAATTTATCCAGCCCCCTTTTAAAGCCATCCAAATTGGTGGCCATCACTACTGGATTCCATAATTTAATTATGCACTTTGTGAAGAAGTCCTTCCTTTTATCTGTCCTGGATCTCCCACCAATCAGTTTCATGGGATGACCCCATTGGGTTCTAGTATTTTGAGAGAGGGAGAATAATGTCTCCCTGTCCACATTCTCCACACCATGCATAATTTTGTACACCTCTATCATGTCTCCCCTTAGACTCCTTTTTTCCAAGCTAAACAATGGCAGTTGATGTAACCTTCCCTAGTAGGGGAGATGCTCCAGCCCCTGAATCATTTGAGTTGCCCTTTTCTGCACTTTTTCCAGCTCTATAATATCCTTTTTTAGGTGTGGTGACCAGAACTGTACACAGTTCTCTTAAGTGTGGTCACACCATAGATTTGTATAAGGGCAGTAGGATACTAGGAGTTTGCCTTCTTTACAGCGGCCGCACACTGGGTGGACATTTTCATCGAGCTGTCCACCACAATCCCAAGATCTCTTTCTTGGTCGGTCCCCGCCAACTCAAGATCCCCTTAGGTTATACTTGAAGTTGGGTTTTTTTGCCCCAACGTGCATCACTTGCTTACATTGAACCGCATCTGCCATTTCGATGCCCACCCTCCCAGCTTGGAGAGATCCCTTTGGAGCTCTTCACAATCCCTTTGTGTTTTAACAACCTTAAATAATTTGGTGTCATCAGCAAACTTGGCCACTTCACTGCTCACTCCTAATTCCAGATCGTTTATGAACAAGTTGAAAAGCATTGGTCCCAATACCGATCCTTGTGGGACCCCACCATTTACTTCCCTCCATCGGGAGAATTGATCATTTATTCCTACTCTCTGCTTTCTGTTCTTTAACCAGTTACTGATCCATAAGAGGACCTCTCCTTTTATTCCATGACTACTAAGTTTGTTCAGGTGTCTTTGATAAGGGACTTAATCAAAAGCCTTTTGGAAGTCCAAGTAAACAATGTCCGCTTGATCTTCCCTGTCTATGAGCTCCATCACACCAATGATTTATCACACTCTTGCCATGCCTAGTATGTGTTTTTGCAGCCCAGTGCTCACATGACATCGTCCCTGTCCTGTGCTCATCTTGCCTCTTCCCCTTCCTTTTCCATCTTATTTTGGAGCGGGGAAAGTCTGGTTTCTCTCTCTTGATGCACAATAAAGTTGCTGCTCTGAGCCATGTATTGCTGTTCTTACACTATATTGGACCATCCTGTTTTTGTTGGGGGCGTTTGTGTCGAAGGGCAGTCTCACTGACAAAAGAGGAGGGCAGGGCAGTTCTCTGCTCAATGCTCAACCGTGAAGGGGGAGGGAGAGAGGGCACCTGAACACCCCGCGGAGAAGACAAGCGAGGCCGCCGCTGCCCATGCCCAGACTCAGTCCCATTCAGCTCTATGATTCTTACTCCTGAGTAGGCATGTCTAGGTTTCCTGACCAGAACAATGTCGGCTTCCCATTGCCATGCCAACATGGACCACAAACTTCTCCAAAAACTAATTGTAATACACTTATATTGTTTAATACGATCTTGGGGGAAAGTGTGGTGTGCTGTTTTACCACAAGTGCACAGTTTCAGGCTGCTGTACTATTTAATAATAATTAAAAAAACATTTTAAAAGTATATAAAAAATTAACTGCCGGGGAAGGAGAATGTAGGGGGCATGGAGGGAGAATTCATTGGTACAGCAGTGATAAGATACATGAGCTGAAATAGCGCAACAACGCACAGACGTGAAAGTGCCCAGCGCTCGACTTGCTAACGAAACGGAGGGGGAGACCGCGGACTCAAAGCACGGGGCAGCAGGTGTGATGGAGCTCTACATGATTCTTCTTCAGCAGGACCTGCCCTTATGCTTACTAATTTTGTCTTTAATAATGCTTTCAACCACTTTCCCTGGAACAGATGTCAAGCTAACATCTGTAATTTCCTGGATCTCCCCTGGATCCCTTTATGAAAATTGGTGTTGCATTGGGCCATCTTCCAGTCCTCTGTCCGGTACAGAGGCTGAGCTTAGGGACATGTTGCACATTTTTGTAAGGAGGTCCACAATTTCATATTTGAGATCTTTGAGAACTCTAGGATGGACGCCATCCGGGCCTGGTGATTTATTTGCTTTCAGATTGTCAATAAGGTTGAGAGCTTCATCTTTTGTCACCACTATTTGCCTCAGTTCCTCAGACTCCCTTCCTGAAAACATCAGTTCAGGCATCTGTCCTGTATCCTCTGCAGTGAACACCGATGCAAAGAATTAATTCAACACCGATGCAAAGAATTCACTTGGTTTTGAGCCCAGTTTTCTCAGAAGAGGCAGTGGCTCTTCTTCTGTGCTGTTGTCACTCCCCGCCCTGTGTTGGCTGTGGGACTGAGGACGACGTCCCATTGCTAAGAATGCCCCTTGCTGACCCCTCTGTGCCAAAGGCTGCACCCTCCTTAAGGCATGCCGGATGCTGGGGGGCAGAGATTGTCTGCGGCCCTCCCACGTTTTTCCTCGTCATCGTAGGAGCCAATGGATACAACCCCAGCTCTGTCCCTTTCCCTCCTGGTAGTCCCATCTTTCCTTCCCCTATCCTATCCGCCTCCATCTTTCCTCCTCTGACTTTCCTCCATTCTTCCAAAGGAAATATTTAACCCATCTCAGGTCGTCCTGAACAGGCTGGGCTGCACCCAATTTAAGGCATGCAAGAATGTGGGTTAGAATGTGAACCGCCCAGAGAGCTTCGGCTATTGGGCGGTATAAAAATGTAATAAATAAATAAATAAATAGACAGATCACCTGGATTCCGCCCATTAATTGCACACCTTTCTCCTTGTCATCCTGGGAGGTGATGGCTACGAGTCCTGCTCCCCTCTTATCTCCCCACCCCCACAATCCCCCTATTTCCTTCCCTTGTCTAAACCACCCCCACATTTCCTCTTCCATCTTTCCACCATTCGTCCCATGACCGCAATATTTAAACTAGCTCAGATCCCCTTTAGCAGGCAGGGCTGCAATACGGGATTGTGGGGAACAGAGATCCTCTGATGCCCTCCCATGAATTGCATCACTCTCTCCTTGTCATCTGAGGAGCCCATGGACACATCCCTGTGAACCGCCCAGAGAGCTCCGGCTATTGGGCGGTATAGAAATGTAATAAATAAATAAATAAATAAATAAATAAATAAATAAATAAATCCCTAGCCCTTGCCGTTCCTCTTCCAGCCTATCCCATCCCCATAATCCAGGTAAGGAATGGTTTGTCCTATCTCAAACCTCCCAGAGCAGGCAGGGCTGCACCCCTAGGTAAGGCAGGTGGGATGGTGGGGTCCAGAGAATGCCTGGGGCCCTCCCATTCATGGCACGTCTTTCTCTTTGTCATCCTACGACCCAATGGATACCACGCCCGCTCACTCCATCCATCCTCGCAGCCCAACTTCCTGTCCCCCATCAGACCCACCACCTTTTTCCCTCCGCCATCTTCCATCCAGCCTTTCCCCAACAGGTAAGGAAAGAATTAACCTGTCTCAGACACCCTCGTTAAGGTATCTGGAATGGTGGGGTGCAGGGAACGTCTGGGGCCCTCCCATTCATTGCACACTCCTTCCCCTGTCATCCTAGGAGCCGATCGATACAAGCACTTCTCCACCCCCTCTCTTCTTGCCCCACAAGAGTCCCCAAATTGCCTTCCCCCATCTGACCTGCCACCTTTTTCCCTCCGCCACCTTCCATCAAGTATTTCCCCTGACAGGTGAGGAAACACTTAACCTGTCTTAGGTCTCCCTTGACAGGCAGGGCTGCACCTCCTTACAGCATGTGGGGTTGTAGGGTCCCTCCCATTCATTGCCCACCTCTTGTCATCCTAGGAGCCCATGGACACATCCCCAGCCCCTGCCTTTCTTTTTCCAGCCTATCCCGTCTCCGTCATCCAGATAAGGAAAGCTTTGGCCTCTCTCAACCCTTCACAGGCAGGGCTGCACCCCTCCTTGAGGCAGGTGGGATGGTGGGGTACAGAGAACTTCCGGTGCTCTCCCATTGATTGCCCCCCTCTCTGCTTTTCCTCCTAGGAGCCCATGGATACTACACCTGCTCCCCCCTGCCTCCTCGTACCCCAACAGTCCCCAAATTCACTTCCCCCATCAGACCCACCACCTTTTCCCCTCCACCATCTACCTTCCAGTCTTCCCCTCTTCAGGTAAGGAAATGTTTAACCTGCCTCAGCTCTCCTTTGACAGGCAGGGCTGCACCCTCCTTAAGGGGTGCGGGATTGAGGGGTGCAGAGATCAGCTGCTGCCCTCCCATTAATTGCACACCTTCCTCTGTGTCATCCTAGGACCCCATGGATACCACGCCTGCTCCCCCCTGCCTCCTCGTACCCCAACAGTCCCCAAATTCACTTCTCCCATCAGACCTGCCACCTTTTCCCTTCCGCCATCTTCCCTCCAATCTTTCCCCCTCAGGTAAGGAAACGTTTAACCTACCTCAGCTCGCCTTTGACAGGCAGGGCTGCACCCTCCTTAAGGGGTGCGGGATTGAGAGGTGCAGAGATCAGCTGCTGCCCTCCCATTAATTACACACCTTCCTCTTTGTCATCCTAGGACCCCATGGATACCATGCCCACTCCCCGCTGCCTCAGCGAGAAGATGTGGCGACTCGGACTTTCCATGGCCTAGGCTGTATAGACCAGAGAAAGAGGGGAGTGGGCAAAGGGGGGCGTTCTCATCCTTTTTCCTTAGGCAGCACCACTGGATCACCCCCACCGTGGTGCCAGAGAGGGGGAGCAGGAGCAAGGAGGAAGGAAGGAGCAGGCCCTGGCTTCCTCTCCCCCACCCCACAGGTGTCTTCTAGCCATGGCAGAGGTCCAAGGAGGGGGCATCGTGCCTGGGAGGCTCCTTCCCACCTGGGGCGCCCTCTTGCAGCCTCTGCGACAGAGCCAGGGAAGGGAGGAGAGGCGGTCGTGGACTGCCTGCTGTCTCATTGCCTCTCCTGGCCAGCAACGGGGTGCAGCTTGGGGGGCGCTTCCCCTTCAAAAGAAAAGTGGGAGCATCAAGTATCCCTTTTCCAAAGACTGCATAATGGAACATGTAGCTTGGCCCTTATTTTCAACTTGGGTCCTAATTTTCTTACCATGGTGCTTCTTCGTCACCAAGATGTTGGTGGACTGTAGATTTGCAGCACAGGAAGCCAGAACAAAGGCAGGACAGCAGAGAGGTGGAGAAGGAAGTTTGATATCACATTGGCCTGCTGTTCCAGTAAGACTTCAGCAAATCTATAAAGAGATAGGGTAAGAAAAGTTAAACGAACTCCCTCCCTGACCTCTAGAGGTGAACTGAAGAACTCCCAGGAGGAGAAAAACTTTATCATCATTTTATATGGCATGAAATATCAGCATCATTAAATTTATTGTTGAAGCTGAAGCCACAAAAGAGATACAAAACAACAATTTCAATAAATTAAATAATGCATTTATAAGGGCACACCAGGATGGCAATAAAATGATACAACAGCAAAACTGTTCTATCTGCTGTGACACCCCGGTTGTGGAACGAGCTCCCCAGAGAGGTCCGCCTGGCGCCTACACTGTACTCCTTTCGTCGCCAGCTGAAGACTTTTTTATTCTCTCAGTATTTTAACACTTAATTTTAACTTAAATTTAAATTTTACTGTTTTAACTCTGTATTTTAATCTTATATCAATTTTGCTGTGTGGTTTTATCCTGGTTGTGCTTTTTATACTGTATTTTGTATTTGTGTTTTTGACCTGTTGGTTGTTTTATGATGGTTTTAATTTTTGTGAACCGCCCAGAGAGCTTCGGCTATTGGCCGGTCTAAAAATGTAATAAATAAATAAATAAAACTATCAGTCATTTATTCTGCCAAAATCATCTCCTTCTCCCTTAAAATTTAGTTGCAATGAGTGCAAATCTGGTTATCCTAAAAAAAATGTTAAAGTATCAGCTCAGAACCATTTGAAATAAATGTATTTTAAAGGAGCCATGATCATTAGCACAATCCTCCTCCTCCCTCCCAATCCCCTTTCCTTTTGTGTCATGTCTTTTAGATTGTAAGCCTGTGGGCAGGGACTGTCAAGAAATACTTTTGTAAGCCGCCATGAGAGCCTTTTTTGGCTGAATGGCGGCATAAAAATACTTAAATAAATAAAAAAATAAAAATGTTTTTAAAAGGACAGCAATTTACTCCTGTTGGTTTTATTTATTTGTTTATTTACATTTATATACCGTCTTATCTGCTAAAAACTCATCAAGGTGGTGTACAAAAATTTAAAAAACAATAAAACCTTGTAAAAACAAAAGCAAGAACACTAAAACCAGTATTAAAACAAACAAAAACAGCAGCCCAGTAAGAATGGCCAGTGGTCAGGAATACTGGGAGTTGTAGTCCAAAACATCTGGAGGGTACCAAGTTCGGGAAGGCTGGTTTACATTCTTGCAATACAGTATTTCTTTGATTGCAAGACGCACACTAATTTCAGTACCACCAACAGAAAAAAAAAAACCCTAAGACACACCCGCGATTCTAAGACGCACCCCATTTTTAAAGATGTTTATATGGGGAAAATAGTGTGTCTTAGAATCGAAGAAATAGGGTAGTACCATCCAACAGCCAGACATATATATATATTTTTGGGTAGAAATTTCTGCAAGGTTGAGGCCTACAGAATAACTACAGATTAGACACTGACCACATAATGTCAGTTACATCACTTGATATCAATTATATAGTCATTTATTATTAAATGCAAGTTGCATTCAGCAAGCTTTGATTCCTGGCTTGTCTCTGGAAATCACCCCAGCTCATAATCCAAGGCTACAAAGTATATGATCTTGTGTAGAGTGTAGTGAATGAATGAATGAATGAATGAATAAGAAACATGTGGTGTCCAAGGCAAAATAGAGGCCATTCAGGGGAATGTAGAAAGCTTTACAAACTCCTAACATCCAGACAGTAATCATGTTACCTTAAATAAATAAAGAGGGTTATATAGAACTGTGCCATGGAGCTCAATGGGTTTTGGCCAAATCCATCATGAATATAAAATTTGGATTTAGGCAGCAATCCTAAAACCATTTTACTGGGATTAACCCCCCCACTCAGTCCAGTTGTTGGAGAAGCAAAGGACAAACCAGAATAGGAATCCATTGCAATTTTCCAATTCATAGAAATAATAATGATTTATTTTAATATTGATCAGGACAGCAACTTTTAGCTCACTCATGAATAAATTAAACATTTTGATTGACTGAAACGCCGTGCGCAATTAACCAGGCAGCAAATTTCACACATAACTTTTTTAAAAACAAAACAAATACTTATAAAACTGCAGATAGCATGGGCTACCTTCAACGGGGCTTTCCTTTTCTTCGTCCATAGGAGGGAACGATCTTTTCAGCACCAAACTAGACTATGCTTTAAATGCATGTATGTATTTAACATAGAATCATAGAATAGCAGAGTTGGAAGGGGCCTACAAGGCCATCTAGTCCAACCCCCTGCTCAATGCAGGAATCCACCCTAAAGCATCCCTGACAGATGGTTTTAAAACAAAAAAAATGTTTTAAATTTTAAAATAACACCCACTGGGGTGGGCGCAATCAGGATTCGGATCATAGCAAAACATCTGGAGGGCATCAGACTGGGGACAGCTGGTCTAATAAGATGAAGAGTGATATATAAAATTAATGATAAATAATGTGGTCCGCAAGAGATGAAGATGCTGAAGAAAGGGCTGAGGCTGGTTTTGGGTCTGAGGAAAGGGCATCAAGTAAATAAATTGGTTAATTGCTTAATTGGTTGTACTTTTTTCTGTAAGGAAGCGGAAGAGGTGCTTGTGGGATTTATTGTTGTTGTTATTATTTTGTCTCAAATGCATTATCGATCTAAAAGGAGAGGCGGGTAAGAAATACATTTATTATTATTATTATTATTATTATTATTATTATTATTTATTATTATTATTATTGTTGTTATTATTATTATTATTGTATTGTGTCTCAAATGCATCCTTGGGCCCCAACCGTCCCAGACAAGAAGGAAACCCTCAACAATAATCAAATATCTGAGGCAGCCCACTACTGGGACTACAATTCCCATCATCCACAGCCATGTTGGCCACGATGGGACTTGCAGTCCAACGCATGATGGAGGGCACCAGGTTGGGGAAGGCGAGTTTGTGAGGGAAAAGGGGGGGGAGAAAGGAAAACGAACAAATTTTCCCGCCAATTTCCCCCCTCCCTCCCTCCCTCCCTTTGAGGCGCTCTCCACGCGCTCCCCTGCGCCGCCGCAGCACCAAAAAAAAAAAAATTGGGCGCGCGCGCGCGCCGTGATTCAACCCTTTCAGCTCAGCAGCCGCTTGAAACGGCCGCGGGTGCACGTTCGCCGCGTGCGTGCCTTCGTGCGCACGCGCTCGAAGACAGGCGTGTGGGCGGGGCGAAGCGAGCTCCTTTTCCCCGCCGCCCAAGCTCTCCCATTCCCCCAAGCGAGGCTTTTCTCTCTCGTCACGTGACGAACCCCCGCCCCGCCCTCCGCGTCTGCGTCGTCGCTCTGCCCATTCGCGCGGCTGCGTCGCGTGCGCGCGCACGTCGTCCGTCCGTCCGCCCGCCTCTCCCTCCCTCCCTCCCTTTCCCCTTCTTTTACGCCTATTTGAACCACCGCGCTTCCGCCATCTTCCTCAGCCCAGCCGCCCGCCCAGTTCTCTGAGAGGGAAAGAGGAGGGAAGGCGAGGAAAAAAAGAAGGAGAAGAACGAACGAGGAGGGGGTGGAAATATTAAAAATAAAAAGAGCGGAGAGACGCATCGTCCAGGTAACCCGGGGGGGGGGTTACCTGAGGGGGGGCATAAACACACAAAAGGTGGCGGGAAGGGAAGGCCCCGGCGCTCGCTAGGCCCCTCATGGGCCCGGGAGACGGAGGGAGGGAGGGAGACGGAGGGAGGCAGGCAGCCCCTCTCGCTTCCCCTCAGGCTGGGGGTGGAAAGCGGCCCCGGGGCGGGGGAGGGGGTCGCCACCACCACCACCACCACGGGAGAGGCCTTGATCACCTCAAGGCGCCGAACCGCGGGGAGGAAAAGCCGCCCCCCCCTCCGAGGGTTCCCTCCCGCCCTCCACGCGCGCCCTGCTTCGGAACGGCGGTTGCGGGGCGGCCGTTAGCCCAGCCGCCTCTGGGCCTCGCGGGGGCTGAATCACGAGGCCGTGAGGGGCTTGGTGGGGGCGGGTGGGGGGAGAGGAGAGGAAGGGGGGACACAGTGAGAAGGGGGCGCCTCCTCTTCCCGCCCCGTTGGGCCTCGCTCAGAGGGTATGTATTATTATTATTATTATTATTATTATTATTATTATTATTATTAATTTATATAGCACCATCAGTGTACATGGTGCTGTACAGAGTAAAACAGTCAATGTAGATATGGGGAGGGGGGGAGAGAAAGAGGAAAAAAAACGGGGGGGGTAACATTTAAGAGCTCACATTTAGGAGCTGCTTCTTCTTCCCTGGGCCCCCTTTTATTATTATTATTATTATTTATTTATATAGCACCATCAATGTACATGGTGCTGTACAGAGTAAAACAGTCAATGTAGATATGGGGAGGGGGGGAGAGAAAGAGGAAAAAAAACGGGGGGGGGTAACATTTAAGAGCTCGCATTTAGGAGCTGCTTCTTCTTCCCTGGGCCCCCTTTTATTATTATTATTTATTTATATAGCACCATCAATGTACATGGTGCTGTACATAGTAAAACGGTCAATGTAGATATGGGGAGGGGGGGAGAGAAAGAGGAAAAAAAACGGGGGGGGTAACATTTAAGAGCTCGCATTTAGGAGCTGCTTCTTCTTCCCTGGGCCCCCTTTTATTATTATTATTTATTTATATAGCACCATCAATGTACATGGTGCTGTACAGAGTAAAACGGTCAATGTAGATATGGGGAGGGGGGGAGAGAAAGAGGAAAAAAACGGGGGGGGTAACATTTAAGAGCTCACATTTAGGAGCTGCTTCTTCTTCCCTGGGCCCCCTTTTATTATTATTATTTATTTATATAGCACCATCAATGTACATGGTGCTGTACAGAGTAAAACGGTCAATGTAGATATGGGGAGGGGGGGAGAGAAAGAGGGAAAAAAACGGGGGGGTAACATTTAAGAGCTCACATTTAGGAGCTGCTTCTTCTTCCCTGGGCCCCTTTTAACCTCCTCCATAAATATATATATGGCGTTGCTTTTTCCTCTGGGTTCCTAAAAGGCTGCTTTGTATGTATGTATGTATTGGGGGTGCGGGGGGGGGACGAGGGACATTGGGATGCGAGAGTGGAGGGGGGGCGAAGGAGGAATCGGCCGCCATTTACTGCTTCCTTCCTGACCCGGATGAAGAGCCAGCCACGCGTTGGGCCCGATGAGTAGGAACTTCTTCTCCGCAGTCACGCCTCTCTTTCTCTCGCTTTCTCCTCCTCCTCCTCCTCAGACGCAGCATGGCCGCCCCACAAGGAGAACCCCAAGTACAGTTTAAGGTAAGGAGCACTAGGAGGAGACCCGCCCTCAGCACGTTTATTCCCCCCCCTTTCCACTCCCCCCCAAAAACTTTTATCTTTCTTTAAAAAAAAGAAGAGTAAAGTAGGCCTTACTGTGTGCTGTCACTGAAGGAGGCTGGGATTCTTGGTGGGTTTTTTTGTTTTCTGAGTAGGCTGCAAATCCACAGGCTGCAAATCCACAGGAATGTAAGTTCGGGTTGCGAATTGTACAGCTCTCTGCTCCAGCCGTGTTTGTGAAGAAAGCCCTTTTCTTCCTGGGATTTAAAATACCTTGTAGGTCTGTTGAAGACATGTGGCTCAGTCCTCTCCGTGGTTACTTGGAAGAAAGGTCCACTGTTTGATAGTATTTAGGTTCCATATAAATGTGTGTAGGATTGTGGTCTTAAGACTTTGGCCTTCTTTGTTCCCTCACTTTTGGATAGGACATGATTTATCCAAAGGGAAGTGGCTTGGTACTTAACCTTTCTGTTAGGACTATGCATCTTACTTTTTATTTATTTATTTATTTTATTTATTTATTACATTTATATACCGCCCCACAGCCGAAGCTCTGTGGGCGGTTTACAACAATTAAAAATAGTAAACATTAAAAGTATACAAAGTTGTAAGCTAACTTGCTTACACTTTAGATTTCTAACTAGTGATGAAAAATTTTAACTAGTGATGGACAATTTTAATCAGTGAAGCTGAGAGGTGTGAGCTCCCACTTTTTTGTTCCGTTTCTCACGTAGTACTGTTGGGGAGTACTTATTTCAAAGATATTTGTACCCACCATTCAGGGCTGCGCTATTCTGACAAGGTAGCTTACAATATTTAAATAAAACGTGAACCTACAAATTAAAATTACACAAACACACGCAACAACAGCTGATGATTTTAAGAACCAAATGGAGACTAGAATAAATGTATTTTCAGGTTTTTTAAAAAAAAAACCAGAAGTGATTTTGAAAAATAGAAGGGTAATGCAAGGTGGTTTGTTCTTACAATGAGGTAACTGCATTAAATTACAGGTTGCGCTGCATTTCTGTCAATACAGTAAAATGTACCTGTATTGATATTTTATTAATGTGCAAATTCATTTAAAGTTGTGCCACTTCCTTTTAATTTCACATGAGGAAGTTGGTGTGAGCTTCCTGTCTCAATTAACACTTGTAAGCTTTAACAACTGAGATGTAAGTTCTCAGATAAAGCAAAACTAACAGTGGGCTGAAATACGAGACTAATACTTTCTTTGCTTGCCTTTTGGATATATTTTTTGAGATTTGCCAATAATCAAGTTTATCAAACATGTTGTAGAACAATTCGTACTGATCACTACAGCTTTACAACTTGGACAGGAGGGCAGGGAATAAGTGTTAAGCTGCAAAAAGTGTTATTTTCAGGTTTGCTGAAAATGAGATGCTTTTATAAAAAATGTAATTTTTATTCATATATTGGCTCAGCTGAATATAACTGGCCTATGTATTGTACATGCACCAGGCTGAATGTAATCCATGCACTATTTCCTCTGAATTAAATAATTAAAAATCAGAATCTGATCAGGGCATTCCCCCCCCCCCCCCCAAAAAAAAACTACATCTGGAACAACTTTTGAAGAAATGCATGTATGTTTCAGGTGAAATGCCATACCTCCCCCACCATCCCCCTGGCAAAGTACAAAACAGGAAACTCTTGTTAACTTGTTTGATTTTTCTCCCATCTTGATGGGCAGGCAGGCTATACATTTTTGATGTGGTAGAATTGGCTTTGGATGCAGCTGTCTCTCACTTGATATGAAGTAGTCCTGTAGTTTCTAGTGGGATGTTGGGGATTGCTCCAGCTGCGATCCATCCATGAAGTAAAGAGTACATTAAACTAAAAGTTACTGATTTAAGGTCACCCAATGAAATTCCTGATTGAGTGTGGATTTGAATCTGTTTTCCCCAGGCTTGTTCAAACACTGTAAGCACACTGGTTGGAGAAGTACTTGCATTGGTCTGTTGGATTGGTAGAAAATGACCTTAGCTACAAAATAACAATTTCTGAAACTTGTCTTTCAACAGCTTGTTTTGGTTGGTGATGGTGGTACTGGTAAAACAACATTTGTAAAACGCCATTTGACTGGCGAATTTGAGAAGAAGTATGTAGGTATGTTGAATGGTTCCCAATATTTTATTATGTTTAAGGAAGTGTGTATTCATGATATATAAAATAAAAATGGCATAGGAATTTTATAATCACATTGAAAAACATTATTAAAAACAATTCCAAGTGCAATAGCAATACAAAACAATACAAGTGAATTAAGATGGTGCAGCAGCTGATTAATTGAAATATATTACAACCCAGAGAAAGCCTAAGTGAATGAGCGTGTTTTCAGGAAATGTATCACATTTTCTGTCTCCTAAACTGCATGGAGGGAGGGGTTTATTAGAGTTTTGATTCTTGTATGACTCAATGCTTTAAACTAAGGGAGCAATTGAATATATAATAGGTCTTTTTTCATCTCCTAGTTGTTCAAGGAGTAGTTGTAAAGTGAGGGCCAAACTGCAAGAAAAAAATAGAGTTGGGCCTTTTAAGAGGCACACACTACAAGTATCTTAGTCTTTCATAGATATGATGCAAAACAGCCTAATGTATGGGCAAGTTGTTTATCAAAAAGAGTACTTTTAAAATAAAGTTTGGACACATTCATTGTTACTGTTATTCCGGTTGAAATAGGCTTGGCCTGCAGGTTGTGTGTTTATAAACTTTTACATGCAATGTACCAACTGAGCTTTTATGTAATTGCAGCTACTCTGGGTGTTGAAGTCCATCCTTTGGTGTTCCATACTAACAGAGGTCCTATTAAATTTAATGTATGGGACACAGCTGGGCAGGAGAAGTTTGGAGGTCTGCGAGATGGCTACTATATACAAGGTAAGCCTCCACACCTATTTTGGCTGATTAACTGCAAAAAGCAATATAAATATTGTAAATAAATATGCTGATTTCCTGGGGTCTGAGTCCTCAGTATCAATCAATCAATGTATCTTTATTGGCATAAAACAACCGCAAACAATACATAACGTCATGACATCTTCAAGACAAACTAGTACTCTTACTTTGTGCAATTCAGCCAGCTAGTATAGTAGACAGTGCTAATCTCCCTGCTGACTATTCCACCATGCCTCTGGGCGTAGCTCCCGGTCTTTGATAGATCATTACATAATGGGCAAATAGTGCAACAGAGTCCTCAGTAATTTAATTGCTTGAACCTCTAGTTTTTAATGAGGTGTAGGATGTGTTTGGTCTGAAGGACATTTGCCAAGAGCATACGCTAGGTCTGCATCAGTATGTTGGATTGCACTGTCTGTAGCTGCATGATGCTGTAAATTCAGGTTTCTTGAGCAAAGGCGTATTGCTGCCTGTAAAAGCCCTATATTTTGAAACTTCAAAGCTGTGTGTGCTTTCATCTAAGCGCAGCTGTACTAGTGTTCTTAAGGTAACGGACCAAGGATTGGTGCATCTGTTTTACAATGTTAGAACTTGAATATTGACAGTTGTTTGTTGGATGTGTTCTATTGCTATTAATACCACAAATTGTTTTAACTTCTAGCTCAGTGTGCCATCATAATGTTCGATGTAACATCAAGAGTTACATACAAGAACGTACCCAACTGGCATAGAGATCTGGTACGGGTGTGCGAGAACATCCCCATAGTTCTGTGTGGCAACAAAGTGGATATCAAGGATAGGAAAGTCAAAGCAAAGTCTATTGTCTTTCACCGGAAGAAGAATCTGCAGGTAATTCCTTTAGTGGGAGAACATATTTAAAACAGGAAGACTAACTGGAAAGTATTTATTGGCTATTTGGGAAGAATTAAATATACCTCTAATTCTGGATTCTAATTCCAGATTGCATCATACCATATCTACTTCTAGTAGAAAATTCTCTGTCCTATGGATAGAAATCTCATCTGTGTATTGGGTTCCAATAAGTCAAATGGAAGGAAAGTAGTGGTAAATCAAATTTAACTGGATTGGTAATGTTTTCCAAAGTAACTTTTCTAGTCTGAATGGTTTACACCCAAAGTTTTCTTGACAATAAAAGTAGGTATATGCATCAAGGATGTCTCTGTTAACAGACAGCTCAATGATTACATGCATGCATGTTATCAGAGACAATATGTACTGCATGAGTACAGATACTAGCTTTCAAAAGGTAATGAACAGTTTGACATATCTATGCAAAGCTCACACATACACAAGATAAGGGCAGCAATATTCACCATGTGATTAACGGGTGATGGCACAGCTACCCACCCTGGAAGTGCCACAATACTCTTTGTTTCTGCTGCAGCAGACGAACACAAATCTCTCCGGAGTGTTTCTAAATGTGCTGTCTTTTTTCTTTAGTACTACGATATTTCAGCCAAGAGTAACTACAACTTTGAGAAGCCCTTCCTGTGGCTGGCAAGGAAACTAATTGGAGATCCCAACCTGGAATTCGTTGCCATGCCTGCTCTTGCACCCCCAGAGGTTGTTATGGATCCAGCACTGGCAGCACAGTATGAGCAAGATTTACAGGTAACTGTGCTCATAATGTACCTGACGTAGCTACCTGCATCTTGCCATAGACTTCTGGTCTTACTAAGCTTTCTTTTCCTTTTCCAGATTGCTCAGACCACTGCACTGCCAGATGAAGATGATGACCTGTGAGGGAGTGAAGCTGGAGCCCAGCGTCAGAAGTCTAGTTTTATAGGCAACTGTCCTGTGATGTCAGTGGTGCAGCGTGTTTGCCACTTTATTATTCTAGCTGAGCAGAACATGTGCTTTAATCTTTGGGATGCTGAAAGAGAGAATGGGCTTTGGAGTGAATGTGGCAGTTAAAAAAAACACCCTTCATTTTGGACGTGCATATTTAGCTGTTTTGGACTGCAATTTACGCCCCATTTGAGTTACAAATTTGACTGCTGCAGTTGCATCACAGTATTCAGTGGTAAATCTTGTTTGTTACTGTCATTCCCATTCCTTTTTGTTTAGATCATAATAAAGTTGTATTTCAAATATCCAAGCAAGTGACTCTTCATGAATTTAAGATCGGTTACTGGAGACTTCAAAGCCTCTTCTGAGCTGAGTCATGGAGCAAAAAATCCCCTTTTACCCTTAACCAGCAAAGATATCTGACTAATAGCCAGCTATATTCACATTGGAAGAGCTGCAGTCCTTGAGTTTAAGCCAGGTGTCATATATTGAGGTTGGATTCTCTGGCATAAGTTCATTGTTCTCCTTCCATCAAATTAACAGAAAGAAAATGGCTTGGGATCAAATACGTGGTGTTTTCTATATGCTAAAATTCCTAGTTCACTCTTCATTTTAATAGATGGGGGTCAAACAAGATGTGATACCTCTCCAACAGTAGCTGTTTCGAGGGAGGCAATTTTCTTTCGACTCCTGCTGTGGCTATTAGTCCCAAAAGGCTCCCATAGCAACCAGGAGCTGCTGCTGAATCTCAGCAAAAATCACCACCACCTTGCAGTGGATGTTAACCTTTTTTCTTTACAAGATGAGTGGCGCGTTGGCCCCACGTTGAACCAATATTCAAAACTTTAGTACGGGAACTTAAATTTAGCTTTCATGTTTTGGCAACAAAACGATCTATAACTCAACTGTGTTAGAATCCCATAGTTTGATGGAGATTTTGACTAGATGCTGGCTCAATTTAATCAACTTCCCTGAAATAGTAAAAGATAAAGGAAAGCCAGTTAACGTTAGTGTTCTCTTATATGGTATAGCCGTATTTATGCATTAAGCCATCAAGTGTTCCTAGGATGTTACTTATTTCAGCATGTTCAATATACTCTCTGGGACCTTCTATTTTGTAGTTTCGTAGCCCAACAATTGGTTATATCTACTCAGACTTTCCCACAACTTTTTCATTGTAATGGCACCAGGATTTTAGTGCTATAACTTCAACTGTGCTTGTTGGCAAAACCCTTCCAAACCGGCAGAAGCACGTTCTGCATAGTAACACATAACCTTTCGTATGCTGCTAGTGGTTAAGGTTCGATCACAAGCCCAAATCCTAGCCACTTGTAAAATGGAAGTGAGGTCTATTGAAATTGAATTAGACAAGGTCATTATTAAATGACTGGAAATGAGATGAATCAAGAAAGCTGCTGTATTGCAGTGTGTGATTGTCTGTAGCCCTTGATGAGTTTGTCTACTTTAAAAATATACTGGAAAAGTATTATTTGGAACGTAATGGCACAGCTTTGGGAGAGACTGCAAGTATTAGAAGTGGACATATAAACAATTGCTCTGATGATTTTGATCTTCAGCAGCCCCCTGTGGCACCTGAACGATTAACACATTTATTATGGAACAAGTGTTGGACTAGAGGCCATATCATCAGATGCATGGAGGGTTATCTTCAGTTGCTGTTGAAAGGGGAAAACGCATACTAGGGGCATTAAAAAGTTCCTTTATTGGAGAGCGGCAAGCAGTAGTGTGTCTTGAGATTGGAAAATATTCTTACTGGTTTCTGCTTTTGTTTTGTTTGTTTCGTTTTTTACTTTAGTTGTGTTAAAGGGAATATGGTACCTAGCCACTTTTAACCTATTTGGAGATCTAGCTTCCATAGTGTTAAAATGCCCTTGCTCAAAGTTGTGGTCCCTCTGAGGCAGGCTTTTCTAACCCAGCACCAGTGAAGGCCGGTGGCTTCGGTTTCGATGGGGCTGTGAATCCATTCTGGGTTTCAGTCAGAAACAGCGAGAACTGGAGCTGCCAGCTACCACGGCCCAACCCCCTCCAGCTGTGTGGGGCTACAGCTTGTATAACCCCAGCAAGCGTGGTTATTGGCAACAATGGGATGTAGTCCAATACATCTGGGTTGGGAAAGGCTGTATTGAGTTAATTTACCCCATTGATTAAGCTGTTGTTCAACTGGCCTGATTCACCAATCCCATCAACATCAACCACTACCTTAACTCAGAAGGCTGAGAAGGAAATGTCGAGGGCACACAAGCTAAACCCCCTGCCTTGTGGTTTCAAAAACAGGCCTTGCAATTTTGATTTTATCCTAATTCATTCTTCCCTTTTAGTATTAATCATTACATGGGCAAAGCAGGATCTTTACCTGTCAGAGTAAGTCCAGGGACAAATTTGTATGTGTCTAGAAAACCAATGTCAAACACATGAACCCAAACACCTATGCCTCCAAGTTGGCCTCTGCCAATTTCTTGGCCACTGTTCCATCTCCAGCAAAAGGTAGCCATCATCCTGAAGAAAGGTGTGATGGTGCAGGGGTAAAGAAGAGTTGATATGAGGGGAAATAAGGAATGCCATCGCAGATGCTACACGGGGTCTGTGATACCTAAAAGGCTAACATTTTGTCATAAGCTTTTGTGGACTGCTGTCTTCAGATCCATGGAGTAGAGTTTCTGGTTTTTATTCAGTATATATGTAACTCCCATCATACTCCAGGCATCTGATGGAATGGGCTCTAGTCCATGAAAGTTGATGCCAGAATAAATTTGTTAAGCCTTTCGGGTGCCACACAACTCTTCAGCGTTTTTGCTGCAATGGACTAACATGGCGATTCACTGGAAATTATCTCAGATACTATTCTCTAGGGCTGTGCTTCGCTTTGGTTCTTAGAACGGATAGCGAAGCGGCCTGATTCGCCTCCGACAAAGGCAGAGATGGATCAGGTTGGAGCTGTGGATTGAGACGAAGCGAATCAAGACAAAGCAGATCCTTCGCCTCGATCCGGAGCTCCGAAAAAAAGGTAAGTGTGGCAGGCAGTCTATGTGGCGATGTCGGCAGAGCCAGGTAAGTGGGGAGGGGGGCTTACCTGCCTGCGGTGCGGTGCGGCGGCGTCTTCAACTGAGGCCTCGGCCTCAGTTGAAGTCGCTGCCGGACCGCAACGCAGGCAGGTAAGTGGTGAGGGCGGAGGGGGGCCTTACCTGGCGCCACCGCCGCGGAGTTCCGATTTGGATCTGGTGCCCCACAGCGGATCGGAGCATAGTTGAAGCGGGGCAGAGCGGACCTTATCCAGAAGTTGTGGATCGGGATCTAGAGCTGATCAGGGGTCCGTGCACAGCCCTGCTACTCTCATGCTTCCATTTCTGTCCTGCTGCCTGTATTTCTAGCATTGCTCCTGTGCTTCATAGCGTCTCCCCTAAATGCACAGTTGGTAAGGAATTAACCTGCTGAATTAAATAGTCCATCTACTCTTTGAGCTGCCCTGTGGTGGAACAGACTCTCCTGACCACCAACAAAGACCTTTTCTGCTTGTGCTGTGGGGACATCGCATTGTTAGTTGATGGTAGCCTGGTTGCCTTACAGGTAGGATGAGTGTCAATAGCTACTATTGATTCCGTTCTTCCACTTCGGGTGTAGAGAAGGCCTGTTAACCTGGCCAAAGAGAGATCTGGCCAAGTTCAATACAGGCAAGTGAAGTCAGGCCGTCTAGTCTTGAGTGGGTTGAATAGGTAATACCTCTTTTTCAGATATGGCCTCCTCCGCATGTAAGAAAAGCATGCATGGAAGTCATGAGCTGCTCATGCATGGATCTGCCACCTGATTGGGTGTCTCAATTCGATGGCGTAATGTCTTCCATTCTTTACGCCAGCATTCTCTGAGCTGATGCCCTTACAAGGTGATGGGACTACAACTCCCATCACCTTGTAAATGTTTGGGGTTCTAGTCCTAACACATCCCGAGGGCACCAGCTTGAAGGTTACTTTATTCATTTCCTTAGACAGGGCAGATGTGTCTGAAATGCCACGATAGATCAGGGGAACACGTTTTTGAAGTGACCTTGGCATTGAAAAAGGCACACACCCCTGCCAGCGTAAAAAATAAAAATACTAAATTAGTTCCTTCTCATCAGTTTACATCAAATTATTTTACTTTATATGTGGAGGCATTTGAAATGGTCTCCACCTGGAGCAGTTCATTTATCACTTTATTTTCCTGTATGTGTACATTAGATCTTTGTCATGCTTAATGAAAGAGAGATGTGGGTTTTAACACATGGGAGGAAGTCCAATATAAAATTAAAACTTAACTTTCAAAAGGCAACAGAATGCTCAGTGTGTGAGCCAGCCAGTTATGCCTTTTCTTAGGGTACTCCATTCCACCCCCATACCCCATTTTACACTCCCCTGTCCCAACAGATGCTTTGCGTTCGATAGCCTCTGCACATGTTTGTTTCTCATTGCCCTGTCTTTTGTAAGTCTGTCTTGTATCTCAGACCACCTTTAATTTAGTGCTTTGCTGCTTGATTCTCAACCTCAAATCCCTCTCTCGTCTGCTCCCCATGCCCACCTCTCCCCGAAATTTCCCCAAGGTGTAGCGAGCAAGAAAATGCAGTTCAAGGATGCAAAACCTGTTCCAGCCATTTCAGAGCAACTTTCAGGTGCTGCATTCGAGGCAAAAGGCAAAAAGGGGATGAGGCCGAAACCTATTGCCACTACCAGCATATTTTTAGCTTAACGCTGTTGCTGCAAGTAACGAAGACCTTGGCATTTCAACCCTTTAGAATTGGAAAACACCAAATGATTCATAGTTGGGTTGGGAAGAGGCAGAATTTGGCTCCGGGTTGGAGATTTTGCATTCCTAAAGGAGTTGGTTACTGGGTCCTAGAAAATGGATTATGCCAACACCTCCCCATCGATTACAAAAAGTTTTGGGATTATTTTACTTTTTGCCTGATCGTGGGTGGGTGTCTCAGCCTCCCCCCATCCCAAATCCCAGAGGGAAATCATTTCTCTACCACTTCCCCTCTTTTAAGCTCTGTTCGGGTTCGATCCTTGAGCAATTCCTTCTGCCTTCCGTGACACCGTTGCTGGCATTTGAAGCGTAAACTTCCCCCTCGGGCTTTGGGTGTGCCGGTGGTGTACGCACCGCAGAAAACGGCAGATTTTGTCCTGACGCCAGTTTTCCGACTTGCAACGTAGCAGCGCTTCGCCTACCTGTCCTGGCATCCTTCCTGCCCCTGATGTGCTCCGCTGTGGCAACGACTCATTTCTGAGCAGAGGCTGCATCTGCCACAGGGCCGGGTGCATTCCAGAAAAGGGATTGCCTTTAGAAATCTCCCACAGTGCTGAGAGGCCCACATGGTGGCACTCGGCATCCATCCGTGCAAATGCTCTCGCTGGTTTTGATCGAATTCAGCTGAGCTTTCTTACTCTGTAGCCCGAGGTGGCTTATAAAAAACCCCGAGTCATCTCCTTTAACTTGTACCACTGAATACTATCTCTGACAAAGATCCCTTTTCCATACTATTTTCCCCACACCACGCACTCTGCAGGAAGTAGTATGTTTTATTCATAATACAGTGTTTTCATATGCCATTGTTTTAACAAGCCATTCAATAAATGCAGTGTAACCTGTCAAGGAGCACGACAGCCTTAATTAAATAACATAAAATGTCAATAATGTGCAACTTAACAGCAACACCGCTGCCTCTAAGCAGATTTTTGAGATTTCAGAGCTCTTTTGCAAGAAGTAAGGATGTAATCCTATATCCACTTAGCTGGGAGTAAAGTCCCACTGAACTCAAGAGGGCTTGCTTCTGAATAGACATGTACGGATTGCACTGTTCGTGGCCTGCAAGGGTTTACTATGGTGTTTTCTGGAGGGGAGCAAACACAGATTCTGTTTTAGGACTATTGCTACCTGTCTCTGTGCCTGTTTGCTTTCACCCCCTCTACTCTTTTCCTCATCTCACACTATTGCCCCGCTCGTGCTCTTCGCTCCTCTGATGCCATGTTTCTCGCCTGCCCAAGGGCCTCTACTTCCCTTGCTCGGCTTCGTCCATTTTCGTCTACTGCCCCTTACGCCTGGAACGCTCTTCCAGAACATTTGAGAACTACAAGTTCAACCACAGCTTTTAAAGCTCAACTAAAAACTTTTCTTTTTCCTAAAGCTTTTAAAACTTGATGTTGTGCAGACTTCTACTGTTACTTTCTACTGTTAGTTTTTCCCTACCCTGTGCCTGCTTACCCTACCCTGTACCTGTTTGCATTCTCTTCCCCTCCTTATTGTTTTACTATGATTTTATTAGATTGTAAGCCTATGCGGCAGGGTCTTGCTATTTACTGTTTTACTCTGTACAGCACCATGTACATTGATGGTGCTATATAAATAAATAAATAAATAATAATAATAATAATAATAATAATAATATACCTACATTCACCACGCTGGAATCTGTGTTAGATAATTGAGGGGTGTATAAATATTGATGGTAATAATAATATTAGTAATCCCACGCACTGCGCTAACCATAGAATCTAAATCTGAGATATTAAATATCAGCGATTCTAGCACAAAATGTTCCAACTGGTGAGAGGAGCTGCATGAAGACAACATTTTATAGGTGAAGAACGTAAGAGGCTGACATATAGGCACTCAGCACAGATTTTTATTTTTATTTACTTGCTGTTATTAAGCAGTTGGGAATTAAGCCAAAACGTTTATTTATTTACTTTTTTACTGTACTTTTAAACCAGACGATTGCTGAAGTTCTCTGGATGCTGTGCAATACATTAGAGACATAAAACAAAGAATAAATGCAGTGCAGGATAAAGCCAGCAGCAAAAAATAAAACCATTTGAGCGCAGAAAGCCAAATTAAAACCAGCCGTGGAATAAATTATAAAAAAGCACTGTCAAAGCAGTTCTTTGAATGCCCAGGAGAATAAAAAAGTATTCATCTGGCACCAGAAAGACCAAAGTCTTGTTGACTTGCTGGCCCCCTGACCAAAATAGTAAAACTGCTATCGGTCTTATAGATTTCTTGGGCAAAACAGCTTTGCCTTAAGATGTTGGCATGAGACAATTCTCCCTGGATGGGAGGCTGGGCCATGAATAGCCCTGCAGGGCACCTGGAATGTGAGATGCATCCAACCTGTTGCTTACAGAAACCGGGCTACTAAATGCCAGTCCTAAGAGCTTCTCAAATGCGGAATTGAGAATGGATCCTCCAGCCGTGCACAAGAAAAGGGGAGAAACGTCTCCGGATGTGGTGGACAACTTTATGGTGAAAAAGCCCAACGCGAAAAGCGTTGGGCTTTTTCACAATAAAGTTGTCCACCGCATTTGGAGACATTTTTCCTCTTTTCTTGTTCATCTTAGATGCTCACCTGCCTTGCACCTTTCCCCTAGATCCATCCCTTTATTACATTGCTAATGTGCCATAAAACTGGGCAGCTGATAAACAGTCCAAAAACTAAAATGCCATGTAACGGTTAAAAACAGGAAATGCAATGCAAATATTTAAAAGAATAAAAAGTAACGAAAAATACCGAACAGCACAGGAGTTGGTAAATCAGCCATAATAACCTAAAACTACTTTTGCAGGTGGACTGCTTAGGGGCTTCTTATATTAAGTGGTATATAAGTAGTATAAAATCATTAAATAAATACAACAATGGAACCAATGACCTAGGGAGGTGGTGGGCTCTCCCACACTAGAGGCCTTCAAGTTGCAGCTGGACAACCATCTATCTGGGATGCTTTAGGGTGGATTCCTGCACTGAGCAGGGGGTTGGACTCGATGGCCTTAGAGGCCCCTTCCAACTCTACTGTCCTATAAAATCAATGCTTGGCATTCATTCCCAGGAGGACAAATAAAGTCCACCCAGAGAGCTTAGGCTATTGGGTGGTATAAAAATGTAACAAATAAATAAAAGTCTACATTTGGAAGTAATTGACTCTGGCTGATGTGACTGTCACAGGATTGGTGTGTGTAGGGGATCCCAGTGGATGGGACTCTTTGTCTGGTGCCCATCATAAAAGCAGTTTGTTTGCTAGCGTAGAAGGATCTTCAACTTTATTTTAAAGTTCAGTTCCACTGCCAAATGGAAAGGGAATCCAGTGGTCCTGCCCGCTTGAGGGTTGGAGAGTTGATGACATCTTACAAAACCGTGCTCCATTTTAATTAGCAGCTGTTCCCCAATGGCGTTGGCTCCTTCCATTTGTTGCTAGCTTAGCATATATGAATAATGGAAGGGATGTTATTTCCCCTACCCTTGCCACCAAATAAGATCATTTTCTTGGAGGCACAGCGTGTTGTCTCAAATTAGCTTTGCTCCGGGATTCCCACGGGTATCGGCTTGGAGGCTGGAATTCTCACTCGCGTTCGGTGAGAGTGCAATGCCTAGAGAGCCAGCAGAAGCTTAAAAGATGGCACCACGCGTATGCTCAGTAATTCACATCGGGGCGCTCCATGCAAGTTTAATCTTCCAAATCTCAGTAGAGTGGGACAGAAGTGCTGAGAGGGTAGAGTTGCAAGAAAAGGGCTCTTGAAGCCTGTGCTGAGTACAACAAAATGAGAAAATAAACCCAGCTTCCGACTCAAACAAATTATATAGATTAGCTGAATCGGCATACAATCGGAGAGGCAAGGGCTTTGTCCAGAGTGGCGTTGTGGATCCCTGCTCTGTTTTGTTCTTCTTTCTGAACCACCATGTTATCGTCTGGTCTGATTCTGTCTTGGGCTTGGTTCTAGTCCTCATCTCTTTAACTTTTTTTTTAAAAACAATTTCTATCATCGCTTGTGGCGCTGAAGAGGCAAGGCAGATTTCCATTTGCAACGTAAATGAAAAGTGACTTGCCTCTTCAGCATATTGTGGAAATAGGTGAGGCTGCATTCCTAAGCAGCAGCTTTACTAGGGAGTAACATCCATTGGATTCATTAGGACTTCTTAGTAAAAACAGTGACAGGATTACGCTGTTGGTGTCATATCAGTAGGCTGTTGGTGCCATATCAGTACAGAAAGATATTTAGGGGGGAATCTAAGGTGTGTGTGTGTGGGGGGGGAAGAAGCTCAAAACCCAATGAAGGCTGAGCATGCCCATTGTTGGAAGGAAAGGGCAAAAGGAAAATTCCTGGAGGAGAAGGTTATCAATGGCTACGTGCTACCTCCAGCGTCAGAGGCAGTATGCCTATGTACACCAGTTGCTGGGGAATATGGGTGGGAAGGTGCTGTTGAACCCATGTCTTCTTGTGGATTTTGCATGGGCAGACAGTTCACCACTGTGTGAACAGAATGCTGGACTAGATGGGCCTCTGGTCTGATCCTGCAGGGCTCTTCTTAGGTTCATAGCTTCTCAAAAGTGGACAGGGGTGGTGGTAATGCAATGGAATATCCTGAAAGAGGCTGCATGTGTAGCTGGATGGATCCCTTTGACACTACAATATTTTGCTACTGCTCCCACTTGTCCCTGGCTAATAGTAATCTCCAAACTGATCTGAGATTGCCCCACTCTCCTCCTCCTCCTCCTCCTCTTCTTCTTCTTCTTCTTCTTCTTCTTCTTGATTTAATATTATTATGTATTTCTTATTATGCATTTCTTATTATGTATTTCTTATTTCTCTTGATTGCTTCTTCTTCTTCTTGACCATCATGTGGTCTTAAAAAAACAAAACAAAAAAAATAATGAAACAGAACTTGGACATTGCTCGACTGAATTTCATTCTTTTCCTTGAGATCTGTGCCACAACGCCAAAGCATTCGAGATTTATAGATGGAGAGATAAATGGCAGCAGTAAACTATTTTAAAACTCTGTAAAATGGGTTCCTCGCAAGCTAGCCAACATTTAGAAGAGAAGGCAGGAGTAGTCAGGTAAGGGGATGTTTTATCGGTGCTTGCAATACTGGCTTATGATGATAATTAAAACTTTACGGTGCCGTTCCGTGGAAAGGCGGAATGATGCGGTGGAGGTGGGGAGGCAAGGGAGGGGGTGATAGGAGGAATCACTTAGCGGAGCACAGGTGGAAGTCCTGCTACGGAGGCCTGAGGAATTGGATGGGTGTGAATTTGTGCTATTGGGTTTATCACAGGGGTAAGCAATCTGCGTCCCTCCAGATTATGTGGGACTCCAATTCCCATCAGCTCTAGCTGGCAGTGCCAGTGGTGGGGATGATGGGAATTGCAGTCTAATACCATCTGGAGGAGCAGAGCTTTTATTCCCTTTACAGCAGGGATGTATAAGCTTGGGGGGTGGTGGTCCTGAGTTGGCCACGCCCCTTCCCTGGCCACGCCCCTTCCTCCCCCAAGCATCAATTGTTTGGGAGTTTCCTGGCTTTGGAGCAGTTTTTCCTCCCATTCTAAAAGCTTGAAATGCTTCTCCTAAGGCATAGTTCCTGGCAGTAAGAGTGTTAAGCCAAAATAGGCCAGCATTTTGGGCTCACCTTCAGCCCCCTCCTCGAATGCCCCCGGCCCTTGGGATGGATGAAATAATCATAATAATAATAATAATAATGATAATAAATATAATAATAATAATAACAATAATGATAATGAACACTTTACTTTTCATCAAACCCAGGTGAGGCAGTGGCTGTTCTGAACCAGTGCCTGGGCACGGTAATGGACTGGATGAGGGCTAACAAACTGAAACTCAGTCCAGACAAGACGGAGGTACTGTTAGCGGGTGGTTCATCTGTCCGGCGAGGTGATGTTTGCCCTGTCCTGGACGGGGTTGCACTCCCCCTAAAGGATCGGGTCCGTAGTTTGGGGGTGCTCTTGGATCCAGAACTGTCACTTGAGGCACAGGTGAACTCAGTGGCAAAGAGCACCTTTTATCAGCTTAGGCTCATATACCAACTGCGTCCTTATCTGGACAGAGATAGTCTAGCTACAGTTATCCATGCTCTGATAACCTCTCGTTTGGATTACTGCAATGCGTTATACATGGGGCTGCCTTTGAAAACGGTCCGGAAACTTCAACTGGTACAAAACAGGGCAGCCCGTTTACTAACAGGGACTGGCCGACGAGACCACATTATGCCAGTCCTTTTCCAGCTTCATTGGCTGCCAGTCCAGGTCCGGGCCCGATTCAAAATGCTGGTATTAACATTTAAAGCCCTAAACGGCTTGGGGCCAGGTTATCTGAAGGAACGCCTCCTCCCATATGTACCTGCCCGGACCCTTAGGTCATCCTCAGGGGTCCTTCTCCACAAGCCCCTGCCAAAGGAAGTGAGGCAGGTGGCTACCAGGAGGAGGGCCTTCTCTGCTGTGGCACCCCGGCTGTGGAATGAGCTCCCTAAGGAGGTTCGCTTGGCACCTACATTATATGCTTTTAGACGCCAGGTGAAGACCTTTTTATTCTCCCAGCATTTTAACAGTCAATAAATAAATAAATAAATAAATAAATAAATAATAACCTGTGAAGACAGCAAGAATATTCTCTTTCTCAAGCAATGCACCAAGGAATGGGGCAGTGCGTATTGAAAAGGGTTCAACGCGTCCCGTGCCAAATCGCTTTCTGCTTTTCCACAACCAATTTGCTTCCCTGCGAAAGAGCAGCTGGTCTTCTGCTTCCTTTGCAAAGATGGCGAGGCTTTCGGAGAAAGAAATGTGGGGGTGCGTAAACTGCCTAGATAACAAATAATAATAAAGAGGTACTGCAAAGGGAATGAAAGCGATCTCTCCTTAAACTTCAAGAGGAAAAAAAAAAACCATGGGTGGGCCTCACAAGCAAGTTAATGACATGATTTTCTACAATGTTAACACAGCTGGACTGATAAAGGTTAGCAAGCCACCGTGGTTCCCCCCCCCCCCACTCCCAACTCTCTTTTATTTTAAATCCAACTTTTGTCACAATGTTTATGCCTAACACCGTGAGAGCGGTAGGAAGCCACAGAGCTGGCTTAGAGTTCAAAAAAACGCATACTCGAGGCTGCACTCCCCTGGGGCATGGGGCGAACAAACCGTGCAGCAGGTTCCATAACAGACAGTAAACAAATGGGTGTGGTTGCACTGCGTGGAAGAGGATAAAAGGCATGGGGTCCGACTTCCAGGCATGCTTTCAAAAGAGGATTGGGAAGATGGAGAGGTGGGTTGACCAGATGCAAAGGTCCTGCACTGTTCATAGTTTTTACCTATGCTTGGTTCTTCTTCCAGGAGCTGTCCCCCCCCCAAAAAAATGTCCACACACTGCAATTGGGTTTTTTCAAAAGTTCCATTGGTACTGATGGAGGCTTTTGGACCATCGTAATGCAGCATGAGTGGAGGAACAGGGGAACTTTATTACCTCTTATCAGTGTTTGGGGATATATCAAGGAAGGTGACAGGCTGGATAGGGATTTCCTGCACTCTGCTTTGGACTTAGAATCATAGAATAATGGAGTTGGAAGGGGCCTATAAGGTCATCAAGACCAACCCCCTGCTTAATACAAGAATCCACCTTAAAGCATCCCTGACAGATGGCTGTCCAGCTGCATCTTGAAGGCCTCTAGCATAGAATCATAGAATCATAGAATAGCAGAGTTGGAAGGGGCCTACAAGGCCATCGAGTCCAACCCCCTGCTCAATGCAGGAATCCACCCTAAAGCATCCCTGACAGATGGTTGTCCAGCTGCCTCTTGAAGGCCTCGAGTGTGGGAGAGCCCACAGCCTCCCTAGGTAGCTGATTCCACCGTCGCACTGCTCTAACAGTCAGGAAGTTTTTCATGGGAAAGCCCATGATCTCTCTAGTTCATTGGTTCTATTGTCATACTGCTCTAACAGTCAGGACGTTTTTCCTGATGCCCAGCTGGAAAAAGTTCCCCATCCTGGCACTGTGGTGTAAATCCAATTGAATCCAGTGGAGCTGACATCCCTAAGTAAACATGCATAAGATTGTGCTATTAATTTTCTCCTTTCTCCTAGACACAATTATTTCTGCCGACAACTTTTTTTCTTCCCTTACGTTTTTTGGATGTTTCTGCTAACAGAAATTAAATAAAAGCAACTTGGCTTGACTTCCCTTGAGGCTTGTAGCTTAAGCCAGAAAATGAAACATTAAAGCTATAACTCACATCAATTGTGTGTGAATTTTAGAAGCTTTTTCCTACCGGGATCGGCTGTATTTTACTCGTTAATAATCTCCATTACTTATTTAGAAATAGATTTGGACTGGTTTTTTATCCGTTTCTCCTTTAGATTTCAGAGCTATCAAAGATGTGGGGATATTAGGTCATTTGTAATGAAACTTAACAGCCAGAAGTGCAAAGGATTCATGTGAAGTTGCTCCCTCCTATAATGTTCGTTAAATATTTCAATGGCACTGGTGTATTCAGCTGGCTTGGACAGCTTCACCAAGAGGTAGATAACTCCAATAAAAACAGTTTTACGAAAGCCGCGTTGCAAATTCCTCCATCCATGGCATGAAATATAAATTACCCTCTTTTCTGCTGGCTGGCCCTTTATGCAATCAGAAAAGAGAACGAGAGAGATTTCCTTTCTTCACTTGAAGGATATTATTCTTTTCCTGGTGTGCCTTTTGTCAGCTTATGAAAATTAGCTAATTTTCTGGCATGCTCTGTGCTAAAAACTCTTGGAAGGAGTCTGACGTGAACAACGAGTTCTGAAATTAAAATATAAAGTTCTATTGTGTTAGCTCGCCAGACATATGTTTAATTTTTTTTAAAAGCAACAGACTGTCACACATACGAAGCAACATTCTCTCCCCCCCTCTCTGTCACACACACATACACACATGCTTGTGTTTGTATTACATAAACATGCGGAGAATCTGATACCTCATAAAACTTGTCATCATCCATAGGAAGAGAGAACTCAGTGCCTTCAGTTGCGCAGGCTGACAAAAAAGTTAAATAGTGACTTGAAGGAATGATGGGACAGTCCAATTCCTTTACCTACCCATCAGTGTGGCTTTTCGACTTCCCACCTTCAACCAAAAATGTTTTGCATTATTTTGTAAAAGATTCGGGACATGTTCTAGAGTGGGGACAGGGGGAACGTAGATCAGCAGGTGTTTTGAACACCCAGAAGTCCCTGCCAGCATGGCCAACAGCCAGGAAAGCTGAGAGCTCATGTCCCAAACATCTGGAGATCTACTTTCTCCCAACCCCTGTTCTAGACCGCATTCTTGGCTAGATATGTTGGGTGTTGCAGTCATCCTACTTTATTTAGTCTTTATTAGCAAACCTGAGAGAGTTGTTTACCGTGGTGAATCCCAGCAAAGAAGCTGCCCTCTGTTTTTGTTTTATTTTTAAATCAGTGCAAGTTTAGGGACACTCTTTGAAAACATCCCTACAGGTAACAGTTTGCTGAAACTGAGACTGGATACTACCAAAGTATGGATAACGCCTACTTTTTCTAGAAGGGGGCACAGCTCTTGTACAATGGACATGGCTTAGGGATCCATCAGCAAAGTTGGATTTAGAACAGAGGTGAGCACAAAGTAGATCTTCAAATGTTTTGGACTTCAGCTCCCAACATTTTTGACCATTGGCCATGCTTGCAGGGGCTTCTGGGAGTCGCAATCCAAAACAACCAAAGATCTTCTTTCTGTCCACCCTGAACTAGAAATGCCCTGAAGTGGCAAATAGGTCAGATTTACCAACTCACTGATCTGATGAACCACATACCAACGCTGCCCCTATCTTGTCTGCATCACGTTTCTGTTCATTAGCCATTACTGACCCCATACCATTTCTTGGGACTTCCGTAGCTCCTTCTGAATTGGATGAAAAGGAGATGTAGAGGTAGAGTTGGGTGTCATCTGCAGAGTAACATCACACCTCATCTCACATTCCCAAAAGACCTCTCTCCACATGCCAATGTCAAACAACATGGGAGGCAAAGAATAACATCACGCAAATACCACATGCAGAACGGAAATCCCACAAGCCCCACTTTCCGGGATCCACCTGTCAAGTTGGAGCAGAGCTACCATGGCATTGCGCCTCCAGGAGATGATCTTCAGCTAGGATTTAACCCACAAATGTTTGGGGTTAAATCTGTTTGCTCCCCTTCATGCCATCTCTTAGAGAAGGATACATATTTATATTACAGTGGCTAAGACGTTCTCTGCTTACAGTTAGCTACTTCCGTGCTGTCATTCAGCATAATAAACTTGCTATTTTTCTGTAGACTTCTCATTTTCCTTTTGAAAGCCTGCTCTTCCTGGCAGTTGAAACAAAATAGAGCACCTATTTGGCATTATTTTGCTTTTCTCCTTTCTCAAGCTGCAGTTCTTTCTTGTTCCTGATGGCGGAGTGCTTGAACAATCAATGATGTAGGCAGATGTAGCCTGACCGATTTTCTGAGATTCCACACCCCCCACCCTTTCTTGTTGATTTCATTAAGCAGCTACATGCACGTTATGCACAAACACATGTAACGGCGTGCCGACGCCAACCGACACATGTCATGGAACCTCAATGCCATTTTTTTTGAGAGAAAAACAGCAGAGGGAGTGGTCGTTCTGAATGAAGAAATGTTTGTGGCACTAGCGTGAGCCTTTAACCCTTTCCTTGCCTTTGAAAGCCATGAAGAGAGGAAGCTGCTGGGTTGAATCATTTGGAGCAAGAATATGGCAGATGGGGTAAGGTGACCCTATGGAAAGGAGGACAGGGCTCCTGTACCTTTAACAGTTGCATAGAAAAGGGAATTTCTGCAGGTGTCATTTGTATATATGGGGAACCTGGTGAAATTCCCTTTTCATCACAACCGTTAAAGCTGCAGGAGCTATACTAGAGTGACCAGATTTAAAAGAGGGCAAGGCTCCTGCAGCTTTAACTGCTGTGATGAAGAGGGAATTTCACCAGGTTCTCCATATATACAAATGACACCCGCTGAAATTCCCTTTTCAATACAACTGTTAAAGATACAGGAGCCCTGTCCTCCTTTTCATGTGGTCACCCTAAATAAGAATTTTGCTTTATTCACTGTGGTTAAAGCCATGGTTTAAGGTGTCTTCTGAATAGGGCCTTTCTTTCATTCTTTCTTTCTTTCTTTTTGGACGTAGGGTGGGGAAAGGAAAGCACTAGGACTGTATTCATTGCAACGGATAAAACTCAGGCCTAATCTACACCTGGAGTCCTTCCGGGAGTGGGAAGGGACGATCACGGGGTTTTGCGCTTCCAGGAACATCCCTCACACGCCAGCGAGTTTTCCTGGAAGTACAGGAGGGCTTTTGTGGGGCACTTTTTTTCTTTTTTACAAGCAAAGACATTTCCGCAACAGTGCAAGCATGATTCTGCGCAATTGTACAATTTAAAACCCACACACACCCCAAACTCAGGGCTGGAAGGCGCCGAGAGTCATCACAAACACGGTGAAAATGCTCTCCTCCTCACCCTCGATACCCATGGACTCTCCCTGCTCAGCTCCTCACCCATTTCCTGACCTCCATTACTCATGGGGAAAAGGGAGGACCATGGGAGGCAGAGCCTCACCACTCACGGACCTCGGGATTGTCCCGAGACCAGAGGAAAAAAAACAGGACCAAAGCAGTCCCAGATATCCTGGGAGAACTGAGGGCTCATCCCCAGTTCACCGCAGGATCAGCTGTGTGGAGAAATGCGAAATCTGGTGGATGGCTGCATTCTGATGTACACATCAGTCCAGGAAATGGGGATCAGGTCAATTCACATTGGAATTCGCAACGATCGAATTCCTCAAGCATCCTTAACGTGCATTGTGATCAAGGTGTATCACCCCTGCCCTGATTGAACTTCTAAAGTAGGGGTGGGAGAATTCTTCCAGCCCCAGGGCCAAACTCAATTTCAGAGAAGCTCTGGGGGGGGGGGCGTGGGGGGCACATTTCAGTGGAGGGTGGAGCCAAAGGGATGAAAGGGTATGGCTAAAAAAGACATACCCCAAAATAGAAGCTTACTGTAGCTTCAAGCTCTTCTTGCCAGAAGCTAAGCCTTTGGAGAGACATTTCAACATTTTAGAATGGGGGGAGGGAGGATAAAAAAGCTGGGAAAACACATTTGTGATTGGGGAAAAGTGGGTGTGACTATCTGGAGAACCTCGGAGGACCGTATTTGGCCCACAGCCTGAGGTTCCCCACCCTTGTTCTATAGACTAGGGTGGAGTGATGAAACCTGACACATTCTAGATCATCCTTCCCCAACCAGTTACCTTTCAGATGTTTTGGACTACAACTCTTAGCATTCCTGACTATTGGGCATGTTGGCTGGGGTTGATGGGAGTTGAAATCCAAAACATCTGGAGGGCATCAGGTCCGGGGAGGGTGTTCTAGTGCATCTGTATGAGTTTCCCCCCTTCTTCTTCTTAAAGAAATGAAACCCCAACCTTCCCCAAGATGCAAATTTGGAACACAATAAGGTCAATATTTCAGGGACGAGGTCCAGGAAACAAGACTGTCCCAAGCTCAATAGGATCCGTTCGAGCATTTCTGGCTGATGTTTTGTATGTTTATTCAGAAATAAGTCCCACCGGGCTCAATGGAATTTACTCCCAAGTAAAGATGAATGAATCAGTCCCTTTCCAGTCTGTTCCAGTTTTTGCATCTATTCATTCCATCCAATTTTTGCATCAGTCTGTGAATTAAAAACACACACCACCCAGCTGCATGAAAATTCACATTTTATTTTCTATGCAGCCTTTCCTAATATGTGCATATTTTTTTCATGCCAGTGCTACATTATAAAAGTCAAAGGAGTGCAATTGTGTTCCAAGCAACATATTTGTCTGGGAAGTGCAAAAATTAGGTTGGTTCACTTAAGAATGCAGACCCCCAAAATTCTACCCCCACCTGCAAGGAATCCTCCTTGTCCCACAAACGAATGAGGAAACATACATTCCTCAAACCCAATTTATCCCTTAGATAAATTTAACTTATTATTTCTGCTAGCTTTGTTCCTTCTCAAAGAGCATCCATCTAACTTTTCTGCTTTGCTTTTCTGAACTCTCATAAATCCTCAAGCACCCTTTCTTTCGAACTGGCTGGTGTTAGGACCCAGCAAACGAGGAATTTTGGTAACTTGATATAAATAGAGTACCCAAACGGGACAAAGTTTGAGAAGAAAGCATGACATCATTTTGACTTGCTCTCCACCCGAAGAGAACTGGGATGGAGGTGCAAACTTGATCCAGTCAGGCTGAACGGGAAGAGCACAACTCATTTCAACACAGTCCTTACAGGGAAAAAGGTAGCTGAGAGAGGACCGCTTCATTAACAATCAACCCAATCCTTGGCACGTGTTTCCAGACCGCCGATAAAAAGAAGACTGTTTCTAAAATGGGAATGACAGTTAGAAGAAATTTGGGGAAGAGAACTTCAGGCAGAAAGTTGTGTATGTAATGATCTCCAGATTCGTTCCAAGGAATGGTGCGGTGTTCATTGATAGCATTTCTTCTTGCTCCGCTTATTGGAATTTATTTCTCTTCTGCTTGCTCCCGCCTTTGAGGAAAGCAAGCATTCATTCCTGGACATTGAGGAGGGTCTTCCCAACCTCTTGCAAACAGATGGAACGGGCTTCATTTGAACCTCGGTGGAAATAGCCCTTTCGAAAAGAATGTGATACAGTGACAGCAAATTAATATTTTTTCAAACTGAGTTTCCTTTAGTTTTTGCCTTGAGGAAAGGGAACCATGGAAAATCCGCTGTCGCTGTGCTGTTGTCTTTTATTGCTGATTTTATTTCAGGTAACAATTCAATGTATTTTTTCCCCTTAGTATTCCCCCCCCCCCATGGAAACTTTAACTTCACTGTATTCTATTGATATAAATCTCATTTTTTTTTGTTTTTTTTAAACATACAGGTGTACGGAAATCATACATGGCTGGACAAACACCCAGGTAAGGAACCTTCGGTTTGCTATTTTGAAATGATTACAGGTTTTGTTTGGAATTGCCAGAATGGATCCGCTATTTGATGCTTGCTTGCTTGTTTTCATGGAAGGCTGTTGGAGTAGAGATTCCAGAGGCATGGCAAAGGTAGAGACCTGGACGATATGGTGTGAGGAACCAGGGCTAGGCTTCCAACGGCTATTAATCCTGATGGTTCTGTGCTACCTCCAGTATCAGAGGCAGTGTGCCGTATGACTATGTACACCAGTTGCAGGGGAACATGGGCAGGAGGGTCCTTTTGCACTCATGTCTTGCTTGTGGGTTTCTGGTGGGCAGCTGGTTGGCTACTATATGAACAGAATGCTGGATTGAATAGACCCTTGGCCTGATCCAATATGACTCTTCTTAGCAATTAAGGTGCCAGTAAACCAGTGCATAAGCTGAGATAAATGCTTTTGCAATGGCTGAGAGGGACAACTTTTGGGTCATGAGGACGGAGGCGATGCAGTGGCTAAAGTGCTGGACTATGATGAGACCTGGGTTCAAATCCCCATTCAACCATGATGCACACTGAGAAACTTGGGGCCACTCACTCTTTTTCTTCAGACTAACCTACCTCACAGGGTTGTTGTGAGACTACAAAATAGGGAACCATGTTTAAAAATGTAACAAATGTAAAAATACTGCTGCAAAATGTCTTGGGACTGATTTTACTACCAGTCCATTTTAAGCAGGGGTGCTGAACCTGTGACCTTTCAGATGTTGTACTCCAACTTCCATCAGATCAAGCGAATGGTCAGGGAGTTGGAGTGAAACAGCTGTAAGGGGCACACTTTCCCACCCCTGATTTAAAGGTGTCCAGTCAGAGATAGCCGTAATATGAGTCACAGTGTTAAGATACATGTATCCCCCACCCCCACCCCCACATATGGCTTTCTGGTGCAGTTCAGAACAGGGAGTGAATTTTGATCAGGAAAACAGTGCAGATAGGACCTGCATTGCTTGATTCAAAATGGCAGCCCCCACCCCACCCTGACCACAGCTGCATTTCATTAAAAAAAGAAAAGAAAACGTCCGATGTGTAACGTGTCGTTTGGCTCTTGGAGACAGATCTGGTCCCTTGGAGCATAATCCATCAGGAGGTTTTGCTAAGATGAGCTTCATTGAAAGATCTCCCTTCAATGTGAGCTTGTGCAGAAGGAATCCCTGTTGGACTGTGTCCCATGTTGATTTGCCTTCCCAAAATGCCTTGGGTTGACTTTGCATTTATTGCCTTTCTACCCTATCAGTTCTTCAGTGGTTGAACACCTGCTTTACTTACAGAAGGTCTCCGGTGCAATATCTGGTACCTTCTGGATAGTGATGTATGAGAATTCCATTTTGGGGTAGGGGTGAAATCTCAACAGATTTTCTGGGTTCAACTCTGCTGCTGTCGACTCCATCTGTAGCAAGTTGATCCAATACATGGATTGTTTGTTTTAAAAATGATGGCAATTTGTGCAAATTGTAATGTTTTTTGGGGGGAGGGGATCTTAAAATGTAAGCAAATAGGGACAGCATATTTTTAAATATATATTTTTATTGGCTAACTTGCACAAGTGCACACGATTGCAAGTCTGTCTGCCCACTATGTAGCCCCACAGACAGAAGCATATTCTGTGCTTGTAAATATCCTTGTCAGTTTCATAAACTCCACATACATCCTACTTCCTTTAGTCAAGATTCTGTACTTCTCAAAGAAAGTGTCAATTTATCTCCCCACTTTAAACTAGTAAGCCCCAAAGTGATCCAATATATGGATTCTCTCTCTCTCTCTCTCTCTCTCTCTCTCTCTCTCTCTCTCTCTCTCTCTCTCTCTCTCTCTCTGTATGTTTTATGGCAGCAGCTTGTGCAAATTTGTATATATATATATATATATATATATATATGGGGGGATCTTGACATTAATGCAAATAGAGTCTTCATTGAACAGATCTTTGACAAGTACAGACTATGATTCTGTTGGTCTTAATGAAGTAGTGTGTGGAGAGGCTGAAACTGACTAGGATATTTACAAGAAGGGAATACTCTCTGTGGGGCTACATAATGGACAGTGCACACTTGTGCTAGATTGCCAGTAAAAGAATTATTTAAAGAAATGACGATCTCATTGGTGCAAATTTCAAGATCCCCAACCCCCCAAAAAGAATTGAATTCCCAGGTAAGCTGAGATTTCCTTATGCTATTCATCAATGCAATCTTGTGTTCTAGGGTGCTGTGTCTCCAATTTTACAGATGAGGGGACTGAGGTTCAATGCCATTGGCCTCCCAGTATGCAATCCCTGGTCTGCTCACCCATACCCCCCAGAAGAAGTATCTACATAGAATCATAGAATAGTTGAGTTAGAGGGGGCCTATAAGGCCATTGAGTCCAACCCCCTGCTCAATGCAGAAACCCACATTAAAGCATCCCTGACAAATGGATGTCCAGCTGCCTCTTGAAGGCCTCTCATGTGGGAGAGCCCATGACCTCCCTAGGTAATATTGAATCTTCTTTTATCTGTCCTGAATCTCCCACCAATCAGCTTCAAGAGAGGGAGGGAAAAAAATCTCCCTACCAACTTTCTTCATGCCATGAATAATTTTACTCCATGCTTAATTTTGTACACTGTCGTCCACCCTCTCCCCACTGTTCTGTAACTGATCAGGACTTCAAAGTTCTGGGTGAGATGGACCTTTGGTTTGATTCATCCTGGTTCTTCTTCATGCTGGGGAAGAAACAGAGAGGAGAAGCTTTGGCTGCCTAATCTCCTGCCCCATCAGGGAGAACTAAACCTATAAGTATGTTCTCTGGCACTCCATCGGGTAACCTGACCCACACAGCCTCACTTATGACCATCTCTGGTTGATACCTCTCCGTCATCTTTTGAGGTTCAGTGCCTGCGACTTGTCCCATGCCTGGCTGGAACCTTCGCTCTGAAGCTCGCTCGACTTCAAACAAAGGAGAGACAGTTTTGAAACTGTTCTACTCCCTTCTCCAAAGCTGTTTACACAAATAACATCTGCTTTCTGTGGCTGGGATGGATATTGTAAATTCCACGTGTTTTTTATGGAACTGGAAAGGCCAGGGGATTGGAAGACTGAGAGCTTCATCCCATCTACACATTTCCCTCGAATTATCCCCATAGCATAAAGCTGTTTTTGTTGTTGTTAGCTAAAACACACCCTGGGTGGTGGCGCTCCTAAGATCCTTTGCATACCAGGAAAAAGGTTTAAGGGGGGAAATGTAAAAAATCATTAAAAAAATCAACGGATGACCCAATCCAATTCAAATTTGGTATGCTGAAAGCCCTCCTTAATATCTATTACTGTGCTAATATTGATGTCTTTATCTTTAAAACTTGTAAGCATTTGTTTAATTTGCAGTTTAAAAATATCAAATCATCCTCCTGCACCTCCAGTGGCCACTTGGAGAACAACAAAAGATTCGCTCTTAAAGGGGTGCAAAATACGACGCTTCTTTTGGCTAAGAAGCACAATTAAAGCAGGATGCATGGGAGTGCTTCACAGTAAAAGCAGATTATAAACTGGAAATCTTCGGAGTCCTTTGCACCCAATTAGCAGTGATTGCACAGTATAATGCTGGTGTGATGAAGCTATGAGTTTCAGGCTGTTTCCTGATACAAATCTTCTCTGAGGTTCTCCATGAGCTTTGATGCACTTAAAAAAAAAAGATTGGACATCTTCAGGATGTATTCTCCTTTCAATAAATGAATAGGAAAGGTTGAATCGATCAGATGTTTACCAGTTCTAGCACTGCTCTATACTTACTCTTTCTTTATGTGTGCATCAACATTAACGATCTGAGGGATGACCCTTAAAAAGAGGGATACAGTTACGTTACAGACTGTTTTTGTGTCTCCCGGGAAAGAATCAATGAAGCTAGCAACATCTTTGCCTTTCAAATGGTCCTTAATATGCTCGCTCCACAAGGCCTTCTCTGACTCTTCGTAGGGGCTTCTTTTCCAGACAGCTGCAAATTTATTCTGGCTGGTGAGAGATGCAATTTACAAATAAATAAATGGGGAAGGTGATTTAATAGTGCTTCCACCACCTTCCAGAGATATGTGGATGTTTTGGTCACAGGGGAAGCTCAGGAAAAAGACCGTATTTTCAGCATGGTTTGTTTGAACAAGGAAAAAAGCTGATTGTGGTAGGCACGTATTGGTTAGCACCCGTGCCCTTTTCAGCATAGCTCATCATCAACAGGATCCCAGGACATGGGTTAGACTGAGCAAATTGTTCCCATGGCAATTCACCACTTCTAATGCCTCCCCTCCCCCTCAGAATTACATTATGTCATGTCATAGAATTGTTCCGAGGGCATTGTGGGTGAAAGTTTGGGATACAGCCTTCAAATTCTCTCCCAGCTCCGGCTGAATAAGGCAATTGCAGGTAAACAAGCCAAAGGAATTCTCTTCGCCTTGATAGGCCCAAGCAGGTCAGGTGATATTCCTGGACACCAAGAATAGTGGGTGGGTGGGTAAGCAAAACCTGCCCTTTGCTTCTGTAGAAACGGGACACACCAAAAGTGGGGAGCCGTTTTAGTTCCCTTTCCAGAGGTATCCTTGACTGACATGAATGGCTGCCATTCATTATTATGGCAGGTAAAAGATAGCTGCCACTCTTCTCTGGTTGAAAAAGGAGCGCACGAGCTTTTGGGGGGATGGATATGGGTGTGTGGGAACGCTTCACCTTCACCATCTCTCACCACCTCACCGACTCCGGCATTGCTGAAGCACAGGGGACAGGATCAGAGTGTGAGAGAAAATGGCTTGTGGTTTATTTAAACTGGTGATTTGAATTTTTACAAGGTTGCTGGAATGTTTGGATAGTGTGCGTTCATTTTTGAAGGGGTGAGTGCCGCTGCAGGCTCACGAATGCCTTACTATTTTTCTTTTCACCACATTTCTTTTCTTGGCATGCTGTCTTCCTTCCCTTGCACTCCCCCAGGCCCCACGGAGTTTGCCAGGCAAGAGAAACAAAATGTAAGAGTGGAATAGATAGCACTCTTTGGGTCAAGGTACCGGAATATCTATCTATCCATCTTAATTTGGGGAAAGCCTTTTTCTTAGAGTGGGGTTGAGGAACTTCTGCCCCTCCAGATGTTGCTGCACTCCAACTCCCATCAGCCACAGCCATCATGGCCGATGGCCATGGATGCTGGGAGTTGTAGGCCAACATGTGGCCTGCCCTAGTCCCCCATCCTTAGAAGCAGATCTGTTCACAATTCCTTTTTCTGTACAGGCAGAGTTTCACGATAAATATTTTATTTTATTGCCTTGATTTTTAAAAGCCTATTTACGAGCCAAGGATCTCAAACAGACTTGTTGATTTAACAGTTGTGTTGCCAGAATGTTTACCCTGCAGAATGAAGTATTCAATCAAAGTCGTTCTTGGCTGTAATGTCTAACTCTCATAAAATCCCTGTTTTTCAGGGTCACACACTTTCAGCAGAGTGTAGAGATGGGGGCATTGAACCTCTTTCATCCTGAGAGCTGAATTCCAGTTTGGAGAAGGGCTCAGACACTGCGTTGCACTGGCAGATGGGACCAAAGGCAAAAGAGGGCAGGACTGAAATACCTGAAACACCCCCTCCCCCAAATACTAACATATTTTAACTTAAGGCTCTGACTGCCAGTGACCAAGGCTGAGGAGAGACATTTCAACCTTTTAAAATGACTCTCGTTCACGCACTGGTTATCTCTCGGTTGGACTACTGCAACCTTCTTCTCTCTGGCCTTCCTTCGTCTCACATCAGTCCGCTGGTCTCTGTCCACCACTCTGCCGCTAAGATCATCTTCTTGGCCCGCCGCTCTGACCATGTCACTCCACTTCTGAAATCTCTTCACTGGCTTCCAATTCACTTCAGAATCCAATATAAACTTCTCCTACTGACCTTCAAAGCTCTTCACGGCCTAGCTCCTGCCTATCTCTCCTCTCTCATCTCACACTATCGCCCCGCTCGGGCTCTCCGCTCCTCCGATGCCATGCTTCTCGCCTGCCCAAGGACCTCCACTTCCCTTACTCGGCTTCGTCCTTTTTCTTCTGCTGCCCCTTACGCCTGGAACGCTCTTCCAGAACACTTGAGAACTACAAACTCAATCACTGCTTTTAAGACTCAGCTCAAAACTTTTCTTTTCCCTATAGCCTTCAAATATTGAGTTTGTTCTGACTTTACACTGTTGGTTTTGCCCTACCCTGTGCCTGTTTACACTTCCCTGTGCCTGTTTGCATTCTCCTTCCCTCTTTATTGTTTACTACAACTTATTAGATTGTAAGCCTATGCGGCAGGGTCTTGCTATTTACTGTGTTATCTGTACAGCACCATGTACATTGATGGTGCTATATAAATAAATAATAATAATAATAATAATAATAATAATAATAATAATGCAGCAAATGAGAGGGGTGGGTGGAAAAGTGGGTGGAGCTAGAAAAAGGGGTGTGGTTATCTGGGGAATCCTGGAAGACCAGATGTGACTCCTGTGCCTGAGCTCCCCTGGTATGGAAGGACCATTAAAGACCACCTGCTTAAAGGGAAAGACCGTAGCTCAATGGTAGAGCATGAAGCTTCATCCATCGCTCCCACTTAGTACCGCCTGAAGCAAGAAGGCCATTTCTTCACCCTTCTAATTGGCAGGGCCGGCCCTGTTTTCAAACCAGGTTTCTTACATTTCCAACCCTGTCAGAGCTGAGCTACCCCTCTTGTAAAATGACAAATAACTAACTGAAGGAATCTATTTTGCTTCCTGCCTGGATTTTTTTTTTAAAAAAATATCTCCCAAAGCTTTCACCACCCATTGGCTGGGTGAATGGACCACCCCATTGATTCCAGAGATAAATTTGTCAGTGAGAAACAAGAACCTTCGGACGGCCTGCTTTTTCCCCCTTTTTAAAAAATCAGTTTGCCCACCTGGGTCTCAGCGTATATGGCCATCTGCAGATGAAGAAAATATAATACGGAAACTCAATGTTATACTTTAGCGGCAGGGCTTATTTATTTATTTGGTAGGAAGCAGAAAACCAAACACAAAAGCCCACAGGCGTTCTCTGTGTGCCTGCAGAACGGCAGAGTTGTTAACTTTGTGTTTTTCCAGATGCTACTTTGCATATTACCATCATTCCCCCCCACCACATGCAAACAAAAAAGAGAGAGGAACTTCCTTTTATGGAGAGATGTACATATGCATGTATGTGTGTTGGTTTTATGGTTTTTAGGCCTCTGACTAATTTTACTGTTACTGTTTTTATAATTTTATGCACACCACCCTGGGATTGCCTTTGGTTATGTAATGTTTAAGGTGAACGAATAAATCGTAAGAACGTAAGAAGAGCCCTGCTGGATCAGACCAGGGTCTAATCTAAACCAAACAGGATAAAGCACTATGAAAGTGGTATGAAAGCAGTATATGGGCCCCAACAGTTGTCAGTGCACTTCAGTGCCACTATAAAGCACTAGTGTGGCTCCTGCCTTTTGTATACCACTTTCATGGTGCTTGGTGTAAATTATGAGCCTCGTGTGGCGCAGAGCGGTAAAGCAGCAGTTTCTGCAGCTGAAACTCTCCCCACCGCCTGAGTTTGATCCCAGCGGAAGCTGGTTTCAGGCAGCCGGCTCGGGTCGACTCAGCCTTCCATCCTCCTGAGGTCGGTAAAATGAGTACCCAGTTAGCTGGGGGAAAGGTAATCACGGCCAGGGAAGGCAACGGCAAACCACCCCGCTATAAGGCCTGCCAAGAAAACGTCAGCGAAAGCTGGCGTCCTTCCAAGAGTCAGTAATGACTCAGTGCTTGCACGAGAGGTTCCTTTCTTCCTTTCCTGGTGTAAATTAGGCCCTAGGGTCCATCTAGTCCAGCATTCTGTCCACACAGTGGCCCACCTGCTGCCTGTGAGAAACCCACAAGCAGGACTTGAGTACAACAGCACCCTCCTGCCCATGTTCCAAAGCAACTAGTGTACACCGGCATACTGCCTCTGATATCAGAGGTGTCAGGACTAGTAGCAATTGATAGCTTTATCCTCCAGGAATTCGTCCAACCCTCTTTTAAAGCCATCCAAACTGGTGGCCATCACTAAATCTTGCGGTGACAAATTCCATAGTTTAATCGATCTAGTTTATTCTCCCAGGAAATAATAACTCCTCCCCCAGGGACCAAAAATGAATCTTGGGTGGAGCTACACAGAGAGAAGCTGATTTGATATTCAGTGGCCACCATTTTGTTCACTTTCACGAAGTAAACAGGCTACAGTGGATGACTGGGTGGTGGGCAAAACCTGTCCCCCTACATCCATATAAACTGGGGTAGTAAAAAATAGGAAGCAGGTGTCATCCTTGACTTGGTGGGGATGGGGGAAGACGACTGTCACAATGGAGCATACTGTTTTGGTGTATATGTTTGGATCTGTGTGAACGCACAAAGATAAGTCATGGCAGGGGTAGGCAAGTTTTTGAGGCCAGTGAGTACATCTGAGAATTTGACAAACTGTCGCGGGCACCAGCACAAAATGGTTGCCATGAAAGGCATGGCAAAGGACAAGTCACTGGTCCAAAAGACTGAGTACAAGGGCAGAAGTGGAGTCTGAGACCCAACACAATAACTAATTCCTTTGAACCCACAGTTTTCGGCATCAACAGAAACCAATTTTACATCGGCCCCAGCTGCCAGTAAGAAAAACTGTTAATTAAAACAAGAATTAAACAAACACAAGTCACAATTAAAAACACACACACATAGAGCCACAATAAAAAAAGTATATCTACCAAGGGTAGTAAGAAAAACCAGCAAAGGTCTGGTTAAACAGGTAGGTTGTCAACGGGCAACAACCCAGGTTGCACTGGAGTGGGGAGGGGGAGTTCTAAAGATTGGGTGCCACCACTGAAAAGCCGTCCCCCTGGTTGCCATCATATGTACCTGTGAAGGTGAAGGAACAACCAGGAAGCCCTGATCTGTAGATCTCAATGAACTGGAAGGATATTGCACTATCAATGTGCACAGTACTTTACAGATGACAGGTCCCTGCCCTGAAGAGTTTGCGATCTAAAAATGCAACATATGAGAGGGAGAAAGGAGGAAGGATTAGAGGAAGTGGAGGCAGGCATAAAAAGAGAAGCAACATGAAGCTGTTTCAGTTGCTGGAGATAAATGACCCTTATAATGAATCATAGAAGAGTAGAGTTGGAAGAGCCTACAAGGCCAACCCCCTGCTCAGTGCAGGAATCCACCCTAAAGCATCCCTGACAGATGGTTGTCCAGCTGCCTCTTGAATGCCTCTAGTGTGGGAGAGACCACAACCTCCCTGGTTCCATTGTCGTACTGCTCTAACAGTCAGGAAGTTTTTCCTGATGTCCAGCTGGAATCTGGCTTCCTGTAACTTGAGCCCGTTATTCCGTGTCCTGCACTCTGGGATGACCGAGAAGACATCCTGGCCCTCCTCTGTGTGACAACCTTTCAAGTACTTTGAGAGTGCTATCATGTTCCTCCTCAGCCTTCTCTTCTCAACGCTAAAATGTTGCATTTTCTTGACAGGTTTTGACGTTCTAGCTCAAGCATCGCATTACTGGCCTCTGGGGAACGTGGAAGGAATCCATGAGTTGCGGGATACAAATGGAGGTAGATCAAAGAATGGTGACGCCCCCGCCCCCCGGTGCCCCTGAGAGTAACTCATGTCTTTGTGAAAGTCAGAATTAAAGATAGCATGATCTGCGTCAAGCTGGCACCAATATTAAAATTTTAAATAAATAAAACTACTTTAAAAATATCTTTACACGTAGAAAACTAGATGTTAAAGTGAAAGGCATCCTAACCTGGGCTTCTCTATGACATGCTAGTTTTCTATATATCCTCCACTGTTTCCATATATGCAATACAGTGACCTCATGAGGGGGGCACTGCCACGACACAGGCTCTGAACACCAGACCTCACGGCTGCCACCACTTCTTATGGGGCCACACAGGCTCTGAACACCAGACCCGGCCGAGGCTACTCCCTGCTCAAGCCAAGCACCACCACTTGGTACATCTGAGGCAAGGGATAAAGCCCACCTTCCTCCAAACTATGTGGAGAAAGGGGTTTAAAATGGAGAAGGATTTTAATATATATAATAATGCGCTGTGAGTTATATCTGCTTAGGTGAATGATTGTCAGAGTGGGTGTTAAATGTGTAAACTTAAGATGATAAATGCCAAACAGACACGTGGGCTTTTTGTGGTAGTTTAAAAACAAAACAATCAAAATTTATTTTTAAAAGTTCATAAGCTTTGTTTCAAATAGCAACATTTAAAAACCTTTTTCAAACCTTCCATACAATCCTGTCACTCTCACATTCGCGCTTTCCTTTTTCTCACACAATCACTCTTGAACTTTCTTTATTATCAGTATTAATATACTTCCACTACGTGCACACCACACTCTAAAGACACCACGCACTACACTGACCCTCAAATTTCCCAGAATTTAAGTACCATAAACACTGAGAGCACTACAGACTCTAAGAGTACCTAACCAGTCTCCCTGAAAAGATCTCCCAATCCCCATAGTCATTCCCTTATATATCTCTCCTCCCCGCTCCCAAGACATTCTAACTCCGCCCACTCAGGCCAACATTCTACAAACCACAGACTTACAAACCATAGACATACATTTGGAATTGACTTGTGGGGTGTAACGCCACAGGCACCCCCTGGCTGGTGCCCCACGTCTCCTTAGAAGTGCCCCGGATCTCCAGGAATTGTCCAGGAGGAGGAGGCGGCCCCACATCGCCCCTCGTGGGAACGGGATGAAGAGTTGCCGCGTCATGCGGCTTCGCCGGGGAATCAGCTGCCGCCCACCTACCCGCCGGCCTCCTTTTGCCGCCGAAAGAGCCACCCAGGCCTACTCGGGTCGGAGAGCTCAGTGGAAGAAGCCGCCGGTGGCTTCTTCCGCCGAGCTCTATGACCCGGGTGGCTCTTTCGCCGGCAAAAGGAGGCCGGCGGGTAGGTGGGCCGCCTCTTCCTCCTCCTCCTCCTCCTCCTCTGCCTCTTCTTGGAACGGTTAAGGTAGGGTGTACATCTTCGATTTCTGGGCGCCCTAAAGCGCCTTCAGGGCGTCCCGAAGCCTCTGTGTGGATCTGGCCTTATGCTGAAGTCCGAGGGCTGCTCTGGCCTACATGGCAGTGACTCCTTTGGCTGATTTTGGGGGGGGATCCGTCCAGAAGCTAGCCCCAGCCAGGAAGAAGAGGAGCCATTGACACTCTGTCAACAAGTCTTGGCAGATGTAGAAAGGAGCGGTGTCTGGCTGTTCTCCTGACTTTGACAACCAACTTTTAAAAATGTTTAGGCTATCCTTAGCAACTGCAGTCTTCCTGGCTCTGGGGTTAGCCGCTGCAGGGACAGTTGATCACCACCCTCGGCCCCTCTAATGCAGTTTTCACATTTAGAGCAAGCACAAGAGATGCTGTCATAGCACATAAAGGTCAGCTTTTCAGGGAAGGAGGGACTCTGGCCAGGAGGACCCTGATGCTGTCTCCTCCTGGGGTTTGGGGGGCTGCATGATGGTACCTCTTACCCTGTGGCATGGCTTAAGCTTGGGGCACCCCCAGGCCAGCTACTGGATCAGGCTGGACTGGGACCCAGTAGAAAGAGAAGCTGTGATGGCTTTCCCCTTTCCAATGGCTGCATGCCCTCTCTCATTCCCAAAATATGCCTCCAATGCCTTGGGTCGCATTCAGTCATCCCTCACCACTGCCCCCTGCCCTCCGAAGAAACAGTCCGACCAACTCATCTACCATTAATGATGGGCCTTGATGTACCTTAACGGACATCCCTCTGACCCCCCACCAAGACGTTGAGTCTGTGATGACTTTTTCCCATGTAGACATTTGGTTGGTTGCACTGTATGGTGTACAGTGGTGAATTTGGACATGCAAGTTATCCCTTGAGCCTATGGCCAATGAGTGACGAACATACACAGGCGAACCAGGATGAAGGCTGCAAATCCTATGTCCACTTTACCTGGGAGCAAGCTCCATTGAACTCAGTGGGCCTGACCTCTGAGTAGACAGTCATAAGATTGGGCTGCACACATTGTTTCATGGTATAACCTCGGATCAGCTGGGAGCACTGCATTTACCGTCTTTGCTGTTGCAGCAGGCGACATATCACTCTCTGATTATGCATCTCTTCTGTTCATTGCTAAAACCTTTCAGGTTTCATTTGTTTATTTATTTATATTCCATGCCCATCCATCGTAATTCCATGCAGTTGTGTTTCCATGCCACGTTTCTTGCTCATAAATCCTCAGAACATCGTCAGCTTGCTTATCATGTTAATCCATTTTATTTGTTGAAATCCTTGTGTGGCTGTAATCCGGTTCCATATCTCTCAATTACTCACTTCTGTGGATGCCAATGTCAAAGTAGATGGATATGATACACACCCACAGGTTTTTGGGTGACTTCCATAACAGGTTCTCTCTGTGTTGCAGCAACAAGCAAACAAAAATACACAGCAGAGCCCCAGGTCTGATATTTCTTATAAAATTAAAAGTATGCCATCCCAATGAAATAAAACTAGTATTATTAGCCATGAAACATAAACGGAGATTCCAACTCAAGTAGCAATATCATTCACTCTAATTCCAATGTCCAGACCATGACTGATGTTTTTTTTTTCTTTTCTTTTTGGTAAACTTATGGGTAAAACGTCCTACAAAAAGATGCTTTTTCCCCTCTCTGCCTGTGTTCAAACTGTCCCCTTCTCAGGCACTTTGGCACTCAGGGTGGCTGAACCAGTTTTACAGTCCCTTCTCAATCTGCAAGCATGACTGCTCCCCCATGCTGAGCATCCCGATGGCTGCGGTGTTCTCCTGAGCCGATCGCCCGTTCATTAGCATGCATTATTAGTGGACGTGTCACAACACAGTTCAGGAGAGACTCTGAATAACAGGAAAGCACAGCTCTATAAATACTGCAGTCATTTCAGGAGAGATGTGCTTTATGCATTTTTGATGCTATTCCATCTAAGGTTAAGTGGCAGCTTTATTTATATATAAAAATGGGTGTGGTGGGGGTGGGGTACAGCCAGCCTAAAGAAACTCAGTAATTTCCTTGTGCCCAACAGAAATGTTAAGAATGCTGTTGCTGAGCCCACCTGTTATATTTTGGCTGGTGGATGGGTTGTTTTCTTACTTTTGGAGTGATATTATTATTGCATTTATATCCAAACCCTCTTTCTTGTTGTAAGAAACCCATGGCTTATATGGTTCTCCTCGTCCTCTCCATTTTATCCTCACAACATCCCTGTGAGGTAGGTTAGGTTGAAAGGACTGGCCCAAAGTCACCCAGTGAGCTTCATGGCCATCTGGAGACTAGAATCCAGCCCTCCCAAGTCCCAGTCCAACGCTGTAATCACTACAACACAACGGGCTCACAGTTTTACTGTATTTTTCAATTGCACGTTGCTCTGAAACCCATTTTGGTGGCAGTACAAATCGTTTCTAAAATAATACAAATATTTCAATGAATATAAACTGATTTTATTTTTTTACTTCCCCCCTTCGTTTTTCAGTTCAGAAGCTTTAACCTACTTAAAGTGAAGGTATTGTTTACTGGAGTCCATTGTTTTCTGGGCCTGGTGACGACCCTGGAACTATGAACACTTTGACCCTGTTCAAACGACATGCTAAGCCATGGTGGTTAAGCATTTTGAGCTAAACGTTATGGCTTAACGTGTCGTGTGAACCATTCCTAACCATGGTGGCTACATAACCACAGTTAAAACATGCTCACTAACCATTTGCTGCAAAATGGTTAGCAGACAAACCATGGCTGAGCGTGTTGTCTGAATAGGCCCATTTTATTTTTATTATTATTATTATTATTATTATTATTATTATTATTATTATTATTATTATTATTACCATCCTGCATTGAGAGATATGGACCGACTGATTCATATTCATCTTGCATTTATTCATTGTATTGCTTTTTTCTGTTTGTTTTTTGTCGTTCCACCCAGCTCTAAGACTCCACAACTTCACTGTGCTTCCTTCCCATAATTCTACTTTTGTATATACCAATGACTCTTCCTACTCTAACTTCCCTGCAACTGTAGGTGAGAATTCAGTATGATTCTTCTGCATTTGTCTAGCTTGGACCATTCTGCTTAATGTTGGGTTTCAAATGAAGTTGTACTGTAAGCTTGAAGTGGTTTAAAAGCAATCAGCATTTTAAAGATAATTTTAATCTCTCTCCTTTTTAACTGATTTTTTTTTAAAAAAAATAACAGAGTATACAATATTTGTGATGGTGTGCAGGTTATGTGAATGAGAGCCAGGTAGGTTCAGGGCACAAATAACACAACCATGGTTAGTGCTAACCAAGATTTGTTACCATAACTCAGGTTAAAATCTCAAAGATACAGTGAAACCATGGTTTAGCTTGCTAAAATAAGCCCTGCCTTTCAATAGCACGCGCGTGCGCGCGCACACACACACACACGGACACGTATGAGATCTGCTTTTCACCTCAGAAGCAGAGAGGATGGAGAGACACAAAATCTTCCCTAACTGTGCTTAGGTTGGTACAGATGTAATACTTAATCATGGTTAACATGAACAATCCTTAACTGTGATTCAGGTAATGGCTGCATTGCCACGTAATGCTAAGCTGTGGTTTATATTAGCCATGGTTTGTTGTTTTAGCCATTAATTGTCTTGCGGATGAGCAAACAAACCATGGTGCATTTCCTCTATTTCCTGAAGAAGAAGAAGAAAAAGATAAGTAGGGGACAGAGAAGGGACTTGAGTGCCATGGGACGTAAACACTTAAATAACAAACTGCGTCTTTCACTTTGGCTGAAATGAGGCAGACAGGAGTATATAAATGCATTTCTTAGCATAGTAGCCAGTAGGGCTGTGTATGGACCTACCCCCCGATCCACTCCACACCCGATCCGCCCTGCATCGATTCACCTATGGTCTGCTGCGGAGCTCTGGCTCCGAATCGGAGCTCCGCAGCGGCGGCACCAGGTAAGGTCCCCTTCCTCCTCCCCCCTTACCTGTGTCTGTCGCATTCCGGTGGCTGCTTCAACTGAGCCCAAGGACTCAAACAGGAAGACCAGGCCGCAGTCGTGGCCTGGTCTTCCGGTTTGAATCCTCGGGCTCAGTTGAACCTACTGCCAGAACCCAACGGACACAGGTAAGACCCTTCCCCTCTGCCCCCTTACCTGGCTCCACCGCCGTCACTGCATGGACTGCGGTGGTGGTGCCAGGTAAGGGCCCCTCCCTCCTCCCCCCTTACCTGCATCCATTGTGGCCCCTCACCAGCTTAACTTCAGCTCGCAGCTCAACCTGGAACTGTAGGCCCCGCTTGGGGCCTACACTTCTGGGTTGAGCTGCTAGCTCAAGTGAAGCCAGCGATGGGCTGCGACGGACCAGGTAAGACCCCCCTCCCCCCTGCCCCTTTACCTGGCTCTGCTGCCATCGCTGCATGGGTGGTGGCAGCACCAGGTAAGGCCCCCTTACCTTTTTTTTGAGCTCCGGATCAAGGTGAAGGATCCGCCTTCATCTCGATCCGCTCCGTGACGCTTCACTGCCCCCCGATCCTCTTCGCCTCTGCCTTAAGGGGAGGCGAAGCACCCCGATCCATTTCTGCTTCCGAAGAGAAGCGGAGCACAGCCCTAGTAGCCAGCCATTATTTTCACATGCCACCAACGCTTCCCTTCCCTTCCCCTCTCATTCCCTCTGCCAGGCAGAAAACTCACTGGAAGCATCAAGTCAGTGCTTCCCTCTGGCAGTTGATGTGGAGGATGAAGGGATTGCTACCAGCAGTTGGGTTTCTGGGCTCATGGAGATAGAGATGAGGGGAGAGGATTGGAGAAAAGCTATTTAATATGGCTTGCGTCATGCTTCTAGGCTGTTTCGACTGGCAAGAATCTTTCTTTCTTTTAAAGCTGTATGTTTTTAATTCATCCCGCCTCCCTTCCTTAGATATTGTAGAAGGAATAGTGAACAAAGGCATATGCATTCCGGATACAAAAGGAGTGACGTTCCTCCTTTTTGGAAGCTATCAGAACTCTTGCATTATTAACCCAGAACACTGTGAACCTGAAGGTTAGTATACGACCACCGTCACTGCTATCTATCTTACCTGTTGCTGTCATTCTATATCATTTTACTTCTTTCAGGAGGGGGCTTTGCAGAATTTCTGGGAGGAATTTTAAGACACTCGTAACTCCCTCCCCCACATATTCTTAGAGGGTTTAGTTATCTGTAAATCCTGCTCCCCCATTTTTTTAAAAAAATCCACATTGTTTGCCTAGGAAATGCAAATGCAGTCAGCTGAATAAATTATGCATATTTGCTTATTACTGTAATTTAACTATGGGCTTGAAAAACAAACAACGCTAGAAAATCCCCAAGCAGATCCCTGGCAGAGTTTGCCTGGAATGGCTTCGTTTCGAGGCATCTTCTGTGTGTTTTAATAGCCTCCTCTCGAATCCATCTCAATGCACTGTTTCAGTTGAACATCACCCCCTTAGGACTAAGTTAGATCTCTCAAGTTATAAGCTTGGCTGAGTAGGGATGATATTTGGTTTGAATACTGAACCTCTCTAAGGATCGATGGAAAGTTTCTTTAAGGTCCAGGGAAATAAATCCGAAGTCCAGTCTAATAACCCTTAAATTCACTCTTAAGAACATAAGAAGAGTGCTGCTGGATCAGACCAAGGGTCCATCTAGTGCAGCCTTCTGTTCATACAGTGGCCAACCAGCAGGACATGAGTACAGCAGCACCCTCCTGCTCATATTCCCCAGCAGCTGGTGTACATAAGCTATTAGGGTGACCATATGAAAAGGAGGACAGGGCTCCTGTATCTTTAACAGTTGTATTGAAAAGTGTCATTTGTATATATGGAGAACCCGGTGAAATTCCCTCTTCATTGCAACAGTTAAAGCTACAGGTGCCCTGCCGTCTTCTAAATCTGGTCACTCTAGTATAGCTCCTGCAGCTTTAACTGTTGTGATGAAGAGGAAATTTCACCAGGTTCCCAATATATATATACAAATGACACCTGCTGACATTTCCTTTTCTATGCAACTGTTAAAGGTACAGGAGACCTGTCCTCCTTTCCATATGGTCACCCTAGCTTACTGCCTCTGATTCTGGAGGTTCCACATACGTAGCCATCAGGGCTAGTAGGCATTGATAGCCTTCTCTGCCAGGAATTTATCCAAACCCCTTGTAAAGCCATCCAAATTGGTGGCCACTCCTACATCTTACCAGTGGGTCCCTGATGGGATGTGGGCCTTCGGCAGGTGAACAATCATGCCTACTCTTGATGTCGGCCCTGACCTTCCCCACTCCTTCCATACACACACCATTGGGGAAACAACAACCGGCCAGTTTGCATTCTTGGTCCTACAACAATGAGGGTAATATATAGGGCCCTAAATAAATGTTTCATACATCACCTCTAGCTTTCCCGGGTCTCACAAAGAAGACCATTAAGACCATGGATAATTATGGTAAAGAGGAATGGGGTGGCCACTTACACATGACCCCTCCCATGAGAGGACACAATTTGCATAAAATTTGCATAGGCTAATTTATATTTAGAAATCATTACTGTGATAGAGAATACAAGGCATCTCATCACAATGGGGAGGTCTGTAACCAGGTAAACTGTGGGCTAGTTAGTTATCTGAGTTGCCTACCCCTGATGTAAGGCGTAAACAGGGAAGATCTTAGTGGTTGGAATTCCTGGAAGATCTAAAGTATCGTCACAGCAGCTAGGCCTGGCTGCTTTCCATTCTGAGTGGGATGGCACGCTTCCCTCCACCGAGAAACATACCCAACTCAGCAGGACTGAAATAATAGTCAAACATGCAAGAAGAACCATTGCATTTCCCTTTTGTGGAACAGACTGGCGCAGAATCAAGGAAAGATCAGGAAGCAGATGCGCGCTTGGCCGAAAAAAGGGTTGTGGCAAGGAGATTCCCCCAGCGCTCTACTAGATGGACAGTGTGCAATTTGTGCATCACTCACATCATGCGCTGTCTGCCAGCTCCCACACACAGTTCCAAGAATAGATATAGGACCATTGATGCATTTCCAGTGACTTGTGCCAAAAGGACAATCACCCTCTGGATTTTTAAAATCAGCTTTATTGCAGAGGAAGAGAATGAAATCAAGGTCAGCAGACAGAGTAGAGCTTAGGGTGGCCACTTACGCATCATCAAAAAAGAGGATGCAGCTCTGCATAAAATTTGCATATGCTAATTTATAGGTCTAGATGCCAATGTAGAAAGAATTACTATAACTGAATTAGAAATGCCACACATATCTCCCCATAGTGAGGACAACTGTGACCGGGTGTGCCTCTTCAGTCTAGGTGTTAACTATTGATGGACAACATCCTTTCTGCTGAATTCTTTATATTTAAACCAGAATTAGATAGGACAGACCTTCAAATGAAGCATGCCTTCAAATAGAGGACTGGTCTCTGTAAATATGGACACCTGACCACTGCACCTTCAGTAATGGGTAATCTTGGTTGGAGGAGGCATTGGCCCATGTTCTGAAGATTCTGTAGGGTAATAAGAAGAAGGTTCCATCCTGTTGACCAGGTTCTTAGCATTTGTATCAAGCTTGGCTAATTCAGAAGCTCCATACTGCCTGCCAATCACAAGGGCTGCTGTTGTGTAGCCCTGTTCCTTTCAATGCCAATGTCTGAGCTCACACAGTCTATGGTAGTTCTGTTTGGCTATATCTAAGCCTCATGCTACCAGTTCCCTGCTTAAAATCCTGGAGTCCCTGCTGAAGAAGGGACACCTGCTTTGAATTCCCACCATGCTCCTAACCAAACATGGAAGAGTTGAATGTTTACTTCTGCCTTCTCACAGACAATCCCTCTTCTGTGTCTCTTACCTCCATTAGGTGTCACCTTCTCTTTTTTCTGGAAGACTCAGGAGGAACAGACCAAGTCTCCCCCAGCATATGGGGATCAGGTCCTTTCCAATGGATTTAAGGTCTACTTCAGCGAGAGTAAAGGCTCTGTAGAGCTGTTCAATCGCCAGATTTTCAAGAAGTGGGAGGCGAATTTCATCCCACCAGGTACCTTTGGGTATTTTTTGCTTCCACATTTATATGGATTCATGGGAGAGGTTTAGCTGCAGTGAACAGCAGTGAATAACAGGGGATGCGTTTTTGTATTAAAAGGTGTACCTGCAAAAGTCTGAAAGAGCCTTTAGTAGCTGCCAGACAGGGAAAACATGTTGAAAGTAGAGATTCTCTCCTGACTGTTGCATTGTGAGGGAGGAAAGCTACATCTTTTGAACTTCAGCCTCCTGTTATGCAGCTATTGACAGAGCTCTGTGTATATGTCCTAAATTAGCCACAGATCTGCATTAAGCTGGATTCTGTTGCCTGCATTAATTTAGTTAATGAAGCAAACCAGTGTCTACATACCAAAGGATCTAACTGGAGTTGTTTCACTCGCTATAGAAAATGTCTCCACTGTCTTTTCCCTTTGTGTTCCACTGAAGACTGATCGGAAGTCATTTGGATTTGGAATAATTGACCTTATAACCAGATATTACATTGATTTGATTGAGAATCTTAAATAAAGCTTCAAGAGAAAGTCTGGGGTTTAGTAAAGCTAATGATGCAAAGTCTGTGTATAACGAGATTGCCTGTTCCTATTTTATGTCATTTAACTCCCAGTGATGGGGACAGAAATGTGTTTAGTTTACATTTTAATAAGGCACGACCTAATTTGTGCTTCCTGAACTAGCAGATGAACTGGAACACAATTATATTTTGGTTTTCACACCCACCCACACCCTATTTTGCAATGCGGTTCTCCAGTCCCAAAATGTGTCTATTAGAGGAAGTTGTGTACAAAAGGGCCATACAGCCACACCCGGCATGGCCTGGGCGTGGGGAAGCATTTGCGTGCAGGGGCAGAATGGAGATGTTCCCTGCCGCTATTGGTGGTGAGCAGGTGGTGCCACTTTGCAGGGAGGGGTATAATACAGGCCTGTAAAAGAAACACTTACTCCTCCCAGCTTCCATTCTTGTTCACGCCGCTCCCTCCCTGTATGCAGTGTGAGTTCTCTGGTCGCCATTCGGGGCCGAGTAGGAATTTTTTGCCCATGTTCTAAATTGTTCATGGCTGGGTTTTTTTGGCCTACTCCACACTGTAAGACAGCGTGGGAGTATAAATAGGTTGATTTGGCATTAATTGCTAATTTGGTCACATTTTATGACAGGCAGGAAGGAACAGGCATCCAGAGGGATTTTGTAATGGTGAGCATTCACAAGCACCGTTGCGGTGACTGGTAATTCCTGAGGGCTCCCAGCATTGAGCCCCGTGGCTGGGCTGGGAGATAAGGGTTACCTCTGAGGCCAACCTTTGTCACCCACCTTGAGCCTTGTGGCCTGGGTGGCGGTGACCTTGGAAGGTCTCCCTACCCCAAAAGTGGTGGCCTGTGGGAGGGTGAATTGCATAGTGCCAACCCACAGGCTGTGAATAGCTCACCCTACTCAGAAAGGTCTGAAAATGAGGCCAGACTGGATGCCTCTTTGGGTTCCCCCTTTGCAGATCTTTAATAAAATGTGGCCCTGTTTAAACCCAATGTTCTGTGTGTCATCTCTTTATTTACTTACTTCCATCTCACAAATACATACATTAGGTGGAAATGGTGTTTTAAAACGTTACACTTGCAGAAGCTTTTTTAGGCTTTTGCAGGCTTTTATAAGCCCACGAAAGGCTTGCAAAAATTTGTCTATTTATTTATTTATTTATTTATTTTATTACATTTCTATACCGCCCCACAGCCGAAGCTCTCTGGGCGGTTTACAGCAATTAAAAATAGTAAACATTAAAAGTATACAAAAATTTAAAAAAACATAAAAACAGTATAAAAACAACAGTATCCATTTAAAAACAACAATTCTGGGGTCCATTAAAAACAAACTTAACGTTGTTAAATGCTGTTAAAATGCCTGGGAGAAGAGAAAAGTCTTGACCTGGCGCCAAAAAGATAACAACGTTGGCGCCAGGCGAGCCTCATCGGGGAGATCATTCCACAGTCAGGGGGCCACCACTGAGAAGGCCCTCTCCCTTGTTGCCGTCCTCCGAGCTTCCCTCGGAGTGGGCACTCGGAGGAGGACCTTAGATGTTGAGCGCAGTGTATGGGTAGGTTCATGTCGGGAGGGGCGTTCCGTCAGGTATGGTGGTCCCAAGCCTTGTAGGGCTTTATAGGTTAAGACCAGCACCTTGAATTGGGCTCGGAAACATATAGGCAGCCAATGCAAGCTGGAAAAAATGCATATAAGTGTGTATATTATCAGAAAATGCACACACAAATGCCTATGAGTGTTTGTGTGGATTTTTAAACAAACAACCCCTCACAAACTAATGGGGAAACAGAATGGATGATATGAACCCTGTGCTTCAAAAAATAATGGAAGTGCAGCAAGTGAAATAGACAGAATGGCCAGTTCTGATTAACTCCTAAAGTGTCCTTATATTTCTTTATTGCTATTGTGAGCTAAAGAAGTGATAAAGGTGATCCTCCTCAATTTTAATGGTTCAGAGGTGTTTGTCTTTAACAGAAGTCTAGCGATAGTGCTCCTATGCCATTTGAACCCAATGGCGAAAAAACACACACACCTCTCAATACAAAGGCATGAAGTGGCATGTTTAAATATAATGGACCCACTTGGTCAAACTGAAGAAAGGCTACAAAATTGTGCTTATTTGCATAGTTCTGGTTCTGTTAGACTTGGGGAGGAAAAAGGAATAATGCAGAGCTCTGAAATCTTGCCCCCTGAGCACAGGAAATCTTATTCACCTACTTATCATATTCAGCTTCTGAATTTTCACCAGGCAATGCCGTATGGGCTAGAAACTTGTTCAGTTTTAATCTTTCTTTCTTTCTTTCTTTCTTTCTTTCTTTCTTTCTTTCTTTCTTTCTTTCTTTCTTTCTTTTTAAGCTATGGTTGCTAAAATGAACCTCCTTTAAGCACCCATGTGGCAGTCTTGGGGAACAGGTTGCATTTGGTCTGATTCAACATTGCTCTTCATATGTTCTTAAGTGGGTTTATGGGACCACAGTGTCCGTATTGCTCTGCTTTTCAGGTCCCCAGTGGACTCACGTTTTGTTCACCTGGAAATCTGAAGATGGTTTGAAAGTCTACGTCAACGGGACCTTAAACACCACCGATCCCAACGGGACTGTTTTCTACAGCTACGCTGACTCTAATTCCAATCAGCTGACAGGGGCAGAGGCGAAGCGTTATGTCATTGGGGCGTTTGATGAATTTATCATATGGGAAAGGGTGCTCACACCCAATGAGGTCGAGCAGTATTTTACAGCTGCTGTAGGTAAGTGGAAAGGTTGCCATTTTCTAGCAAGGCTGGTGGTACTATTCCTAGATTGCTGAAAGAGAACGCTCCAAATGTCCTCTGTGATATTGCAAAGGAACTTCTCCCTTAACCGGGGTTTGAAAACTCTGGATAAGGTGAGAGCCATAAGTAGTTGCTGTTGTAGATACAACCTCCAGCCAGGGGAAGATGGTGGCTCCAATTCTGTCAGTGGTGGGAGAGATTCCATTCCGGGTTTCAGAAACAACCCACCAGAAGTCTAAAGAAGCTATCCAAGGTGCTGAACTATCTTCCCAAGTTGGGTCCAGCACTTTGGATAGTACCTGAAGATGATCTTAGGCTCTAGATAAGTAGATAACTAGCTGCCCAGCCCTGCTTCTTCTCCTCCCCTCCACCTGTGTCTCTTGCATGCCACCGTAGTTCCACCTGTGGTTGCACCTTACACAGTGCCTTCATCAACAAATTGAATAAATTGTATACTGTCAGAAACAATCACTACAGTTACTGCAGTCAGCCTATATGCACCAGTTGCTGGCAAACAGAGCTGGTACTTGTGTGAATGGCATTGCATCTCGTTGGGTCCTGGTTTGTAAACGGTGGCATTGAGGGTGCCAGTGTTCTGTCTACATTCAGAGCAGGACCCTACTTGAAGAACTTCAAGAAGAGGCATCCTTGAAAACGCTGCTGTATCTAAGATACCATGACAGCACTGATCCTCTGATCATTTATCTCTGAGGGTAGTCTTCACATATACAAACAGGCAGATCTTTTCATTGGGGGCTTATATTTACAGGACTTTGCCAGTTTCTGCCGTGATTTGTGTGTGTGTAGCAAAGGAATAATTCATATATATTTTGTGTGTGTGTGTTTTGTTTCTAGGTGACCAGTCTTTGTTTTCTTCAACAGCTTCATGGGGACATCAAGCAACAGCAACTTTTCCGATGGTAGGTACATTCCTCAAACTCTTGCATTTTAATTTCTCTCTGTTTATGATGGGAAAAGAATTCTATCATTTCGTGGTTCCAAACAACTTTTAAGAAAAAAAAAAACAGTAAAAAAAGCAATCGGTTTGGATCCTGGTCTAGCTCCTCATGGTCCTATGAAACCCCATTTCTGATGGCAGGGGAATGCTCCAGAAGCATATGAAATACTGTGTGAGTGTGTGCATGTTTCTCAGAACACCACTAGTTTTCTTTCTGTAAAATGGGTATCTGGTGGGGGATATATGTGGTTTGGCATTTCAGGCTCAAACCCAACCTCTGCCTTACAGTCCATTTTGTGCAGAAGTCACTTGTCCTTGTGACTTGTTAGGCCTCCATGGTAAGGAGTTTTGCCAGCCTTACTTGGAGATGCCTGGGATTGAACCTGAGGCCTTCTGCATGCAGAACAGGTGCTCTACCACTGAGCTACGACCTGCTTGAGATTAATCTCAGCTCTGTACAAAACTTCATCCAACTGCATAACTGCCTCTTCCGTTCCCTTGTTTTCTTTTTAAAGAAAAGATGCAAAAATGATCAGAAACAAAGTTTTGAGTTTTAACTCCTCACACAACTACGCTTGTTGCCAGAGTGACTATTTTGGCCTTTCCCCCTTCCCCATGGAAATTCAACTCCCACACCGCGACTCTCAAAATGAACAAGACAAAAACTAATGGGTTTTTGACGTTGCTGTTATCAAGCGTTGTTTAGCCAGAATGAGAAGGAAAGCAATTTTCACTCAGTGTATAGGCAAAATGTTTGTTTTCCCTTAAAACCTTTTTCACGTAGTGCTAGTTGTCGGGAACATTTTATTGTGGTGAGCTGCAGCCCAGTGGCCGAGAGCTGGATCCACCATGGAAAAGTTGTCTAATTGTGCTACCATCCACTCAGGTTGTAACTAGGGATATTGTGGAATTGCTAAAAGTGCAACTAAAATGATCAAGGTGATGGATCATCTCCTCCGTGAGGGAAGGTTACAATAGCTGGGATTGTTCAGTTTGGAAAAAGGAGGGTCAGGGGAGACATGATAGAGGCACATAAAATTATGCATGGTGTGGAGAAGGTGGACAGGGGGACATCCCCAGGCTTTCTTTCAGTTGGGTATGAGGACTAAGAGGTTAGGTGGAAAGACTTCATGGAAGAGCTGTGCTTGAGGAGATAATTGAAGAAAGTAAAAGAAGTAACACCAAGAAGTCATTTGGGGAGGTAATATAAGGTAGGGTGACCCTATGAAAAGGAGGACAGGGCTCCTGTATCTTTAACAGTTGTATTGAAAAGGGAATTTCAGCAGGTCTCATTTGTATAGAACCTGGTGAAATTTCCTCTTTATCACAACAGTTAAAGCTGCAGGTGCCCTGCCCTCTTTTAAATCTGGTCACAGTGTAGCTGCAGTCTAGCTCCTGCAGCTTTAAATGTTGTGATAAAGAGGGAATTTCACCAGGTTCCCCATACATACAAATGACACCTGCTGAAATTCCCTTTTCTATGCAACTGTTAAAGATACAGGAGCCCTGTCCTCCTTTTCATAAGGTCACCCTAGTATAAGGAATATAAAGGGCAGTAAAGGAGAAAGGGAGGAGCGCTCTTAAGGAAGGCAGAAACTTGTGGGTGGTTGAAGGTGTTGGAACTGGAGTCCCAAAGATCACTGACGGGGATAATGGGGAAATGGGGGCCATATAGCTAGCACGTTATGGCTGTGGAGAGCTTTCACAGTAAAGATTAAGAGCTTGTGCTAGATATAATCAACAAGAAAGAGGAATTATTTTGTCAGTGGAGTTTTGGACAGAGGGAAAAAGGACTCAGGCGTCAAAACAGCCAACCAGAGAGAAGGTTGCAGTGGTAAAGCGACCCATGAACTTGCGTTGGGTTAATCTGAGTATTTAATTGTATCTTTGTGTTTTTAATCAGGAAGCCACCTTGGGAACCCTTTCAAGGAAGCTAAAAGGCAAAAGTATACAAGAAATTATCCAGTAAATTCATTGAGAGTTTGCTGTAAGGGAAGACACTGGCTGCATCAAACTGTTTTGGGACGTAGCATTTAGAACAGGAGTGGGCAACTTGTGGTCCTCCAGATGTTTCGGCCAACACCTAGTCAGCAAAGCCCTAGTCAGCATAGCCAATGGTGAGGGATGCTGGGTGTTTTCAGTTAAAACATCTGGAGGGCCACAAATTGCCCACCCCAGATTCTGAAGGCCATGTGATGATCAAAGTGACTATTTATTTCAATGGTTAGCAAGATGAGGAACAGGAAGTATCACTAATTTTTTTGCATCCATCTTTCAGTTGTCTAGCAATGCCTATCGGCCCATCATAACTAACCTTACGGAGGAGAGCGGAAATTTCCAACACACAGTTCCTATGTTGGAGTATCTGGAAGACATTTTCCAAGCTTTACCCAATGAACCTATTACTGCAAATACTGCTTTCAACCTCACTGAGGTAAATTTTCTTCACCTGTTAATCAGCATACTGAGGTCATTTATCAAATTACTGAGGTAATTTTTCTTCACCTGTTAATCAGTGTACTGAGGTAATTTATCAATTTACTGAGGTAAATGCATTTCATCTGTTTGTCAATTTACTAAGGTAAATTTCCCCTTCATTTGTTAGTCAATATGCTAAGGTAAATTTATTTCATATCTTAATCATACAAGGCTATTTGTTGAGCTGCCCACAAGAGACTCTGTCTGTAGACTGAGAAAAAATAAACATATCATGGGGATCAAACAGCAAGTGGTGGATTTGTCCTGTGGTAAATGTATTATTGGTTACTTCAGCAGGTGCAACAGTGTTAGGGTGCAGGGCCCCCCCATTCTAAAAGGTTGAAATTCTTCCCCTTAGTTCCTGACAAGAAAAACATTACGCTACAATTTTAGGGTGACCCTATGAAAAGGAGGGCAGGGCTCCTGTATCTTTAACAGTTGCATGGAAAAGGGAATTTCAGCAGGTGTCATTTGTATATATGGAGAACCTGGTGAAATTTCCTCTTCATCACACCAGTTAAAGCTGCAGGTGCCCTGCCCTCTTTTAAATCTGGTCACTCTAGTATAGCTCCTGCAGCTTTAACTGCTGTGATGAAGAGGGAATTTCACCAGGTTCTCCATATATACAAATGACACTTGCTGAAATTCCCCTTTCTATGCAACTGTTAAAGATGCAAGAGCCCTGTCCTCCTTTTCATGTGGTCACCCGATACAATTTGCTAGTATCCTTTGAACTTTCAGTCCCAACCCTTTAGCCCTGCCCCTTTGCCTTAAGCTCCACCCACCAGTGGAATGCACCCCTCCAAAAGCTTCTCCATTGTGGAATTTGGCCTCGGAGGTCCAACACCCCTGGGCCAGACCATAAAGACTTTGGAGGTTGTGGTTGGTAACTGTGGAGAAGTAAAATGGAAGCAAGTTCTGCTCCTCCTCAATGAGGTCTTACCCCTCTTTGGGGCATGTAGGTCAGTCTAGGCTGTGAGAGGGCCCCATCAATCATCACGGGTCATTTCCCGCTTTCCATTCAGGCAGAATTTCTGCTGATATCCGCGGAGTTTCCATATCAGCCCTGTTATCTGGCTGAACTGAATGGCTCTCAAAACCTGCCCTTCCTCTTTCTTTTGTGCATTACAATCATCAACGCCTGGAGGATTTGAACTAGCTGGGGGTCACGGACTCACTTCCTGCTAACAAAACTCTGGCATTGATTTCACGGCGACAGGCGGATTACTCCTCTTTTGAACGCTGGCTGGAACGAGAGCTGCGACAGTAATCAGCCGTGATTTTTGACAGCGATTGTGATGCTAAACCCAGGGTTAATGGCACTAGAGATTCAGATTGGTGGCTCAGACAAAAGGAAAATAAATACAGTATTAGTCCCCCTTTCCATTTTTTATATCCAATGTATAACAGACATGGTCTAAGGTGCCCAGGAGGGGGCCAAAGTGGAATTAAAAAACAAAAACCAGACTGACTTATGGGAGGGCAAAAATCTGAAACTGTCCAACCTAAATTATGACCATGTTCCTGTGCAGATTGAATCAGAATGCTGGGATATACTGAACTGGTGATGCCTGTGCAAGCATCAGCAATTAAATTGTCAATGATGTCCATGCTGTTATTTCTCTTTTGTCATAAACCTTTCTTTGGGTTTATATATACTCTTTAAAAAAGAGAAGAAAAAAGAAACTGAGAAAATGTGATGGCTTTGTCTAGGGAAGTAAGAAATAACATCTTGGTGGGGAAAAATTACAAAAAAACAGGTGCGATAGAAGGAGGGTTTAGCAGGACCTAATGTGAAACACGGAATCATAGAATAGTAGAGTTGGAAGGTGCCTATAAGGTCATCAAGTCCAACCCCCTGCTCAATGCAGGAATCCACCTTAAAGCATCCCAGACAGATGGTTGTCCAGCTGCCTCTTGAAGGCCTCTAGGGTGGGAAAGCCCATCACCTCCCTAGGTCATTGGTTCCATTGTTGTACTGCTCTAACAGTCAGGAAGCTTTTCCTGATTTCCAACTGGAATTTGGCTTCCTGTAACTTGAGCCCATTATTCCATGTCCTGCAAGCTGGGATGATCGAGAAGAGGTTCTGGCCGTCCTCTGTGTGGCAACCTTTCATGATTTTTTGCACGGTTGCTTGGATTCATTGGCTAGTTCACTAGTCACATCTGGAGTGTTCTAAGGCAGGGTTGTTGAATCCCTTTCAGCCCCAAGGCCAAGTTCAGTTTTAGAGAACTGAACTTGGTTCAGTTCTTGGTGGCCTTGTTACAGTGGTGAGTGAGGGTGAAGCCCAAAAGCCCAAAATATCAGCTGTCAGAAAGGAAAGGGGTGGGGGAGAAGTCATGAACATCTGATAAACCCCAGAGGGACTGCAGCCTGCCCAAATTTGGCCCACGGACGTGAAGTTCAACACACCTGTTCTAAGACATAGGCTCAGTTCAGAGAATACTTTCCTAAATAGAGGTTTTAGAACCCCACAGTGGAGAGGTTTTTTTTTGGAAAACACTCCATGCTGAATATCCTCACTGTGCAGAGGAGAGTTCATGCACAATGGCTGTGTTGCTGTTGTGGGGAGGGCTCCGTTGTGTTGAGTTGACGTTTCCCTCTGGCTACAGAGTTCCCTGGCAAGAGTGGCAAAAGGAGTGAGTGCCACTCTAAGTGGGGATCTGCACGTCGCTCCCAGAGCGCTTCTATGCGACCCCAGTGCACCCTGAAAACGATAGTCTGACTTCCCTGTAAAAGAAATGAGGAAGAGCCGTCCATGCCACCGCCGCTGCCGCTGCCGAGGAGAGCTCTCCGCCACCGAGGAGAGCTTGGCAAAAGAAGGCGGGGTAGAGAGCTTCTTCTGCTCTTCACCCCACCTTCTTTTGCCGAGCTCTCCTCGCCGGCGGAGAGCTCTCCTCGGCGGCGGCGGCGGCGGCATGGACGGCTCTTCCTCGTTTCTTTTACAGGGAAGTCAGACTATCGTTTTCGGGGTGCACTGGGGTCGCATAGAAGCGCTCTGGGAGCGATGTGCGGATCCCCCCTAGGAGAGCTGCTGCGATTGGTTTTTGGGTTTTTTTTTCAGCAGTGGCTGATGGGAAACCATTGAGAGGAACGAGGGAGGAGGAACTGTCTATCAAACATGGCGATGGATTTTACTCAACTCCATAGGAGCCCACAGTCACACAACGTTGGAGTTAGAACATGTTGTGTGGGGAGTGAACCCTGAAAACTCAACCGTTGAGTGGAGTTTTCACACTGTGTTGGCTAGCGTCTTAACTGAGCCATAGCATTGCTTATAATGAGAATAATTCCCAATACTGTTAGCATTGTTATGGCACACTAAGAAAGAACAGACATGTGTAGTAATACTACATTCATCCAATTCAGATTGAGACCGTAGCATGGCAGGGTGGGGGTGTTAACCCTTTGCACCTTGCTTGACCTCAATCTGGATCACCCCTTACCCTCCTGCAAATGCTAGGTTGTGGCAGGTCATCCGTATTGTGCTTGCATTTAAGTCTGGAGCTACCTGTCCTGTTTGGCTCTGAGTCTAGATCTTCCTGTAGCCAAAATGGATCTATTTATTTAATAGCCTGCCTTTCTGCCAAAGAAAAGCCCTCAAGGCAGCAAACAACAACAGCCAGATCCAAAAACAAAATCTTAATTAAAACACATCACAGAAACAAATACATTAAAAATGCAATTAAAAACACAACAGTACATGGAAGGAAAAAAAAAGCAGGCCAACCAATTTCAGAACTCTTCCAGTGACAAACCAGTTTAAATGCCAAAGGCCTGCCTGAATAAAAACACCCTTGTCTGTTTGTGGAAGCACAACAGAGAAAGGGCCATCCTAGTCTCCCTCAGCAGGGAGTTCCAGAGTCTGGGAGCCACCACTGAAAAGGCTTTCTCTTGCATTGCCACCAAATATGTATCTGATGGCAGAGGTCCCAAGAGAAGGGCATCCCATGAAGACCTTAACACCTTTGTATGGGAGAAGTATGAACTGTGGTGTTGGAGGAAAATTCTGAGAGTGCCTTGGACTGCAAAAAGATCCAACCAGTCCATACTCCAGGAAATAAAGCCAGACTGCTCACTTGAGGGAATGGTATTAAAGGCAAAACTGAAGTACTTTGGCCACATAATGAGAAGACAGGACACCCTGGAGAAGAGGCTGATGCTAGGGAAAGTGGAAGGCAAAAGGAAGAGGGGCCAACCAAGGGCAAGATGGAGGGATGATATTCTGGAGGTGACAGAATCGACCTCAGGGGAGCTGGGGGTGGTGACGGCCGACAGAAAGCTCTGGCATGGGGCTGGTCCATGAAGTCACAAAGAGCTGGAAGCGACTGAATGAATAAACAACAACTGCGAGAAGGGGTTCCCACCAGCCCTATGTGAACATAAGAAGAGACAAGCTGGATCAGACCAACATTCTGTTCTCACAGTGGCCAACCAGCTGTCGACCAGTGAACCACAAGCAGCACTTAGTGCAACAGCACCCTCCCACCCATGTTCCCCAGCAATTAATGTATGTAGGCTTACTGCCTTTGATACTGGAGATAGCACATAGCCATCAGGACCAGTAGCCATGTGGAGATACAAGGAATTGAATTGGATAAGGAGATACAAGGAATTGAATAGGATGCAGACAAGCTGGAGCGTGTTCAGAGGAGGGCAACCAGGATGATCAGGGGTCTGGAAACAAAGCCCTATGAAGAGAGACTGAAAGAACTGGGCATGTTTAGCCTTTAGAAGAGGAGATTGAGGAGAGACATGAGAGCACTCTTCAAATACTTAAAAGGTTGTCACACAGAGGAGGGCCAGGATCTCTTCTCGATCCTCCCAGAGTGCAGGACACGGAATAACGGGCTCAAGTTACAGGAAGCCAGATTCCAGCTGGACATCAGGAAAAGCTTCCTGACTGTTAGAACAGTATGACAATGGAATCAGTTGTCTAGGGAGGTTGTGGCCTCTCCCACACTAGAGGCCTTCAAGAGGCAGCTGGACAACCATCTGTCAGGGATGCTTTAGGGTGGATTCCTGCATTGAGCAGGGGGTTGGACACGATGGCCTTATAGGCCCCTTCCAACTCTGCTATCCTATGATTCTGTGGTGACCTTCTGCATACAGAGCACATGCTCCACCACTGAGCTACGGCCCTTCTACTGAAAGTGCTTTGGTAATAGAAAACTATAAACTAATGGAACGAATGAATTATCGGAATGGAAAAGGAAACTGTAATAGATTCCCTTTCCTGTTTGTAGGAACAATTGCTGTACATATACCTTAAGGAAGAGGACTACTTTTTTTTTTATTACAAATATTTAAAATTATATATATATAGTTTAATGAGACTGCAACCTTATTTATATCCTACAGGCATCTCTCGCCCACCTTCCTGCTGATTTGGTTGATTTCATACAATTCCTACGTGTATTTTTAAAGTATCTCGCACCGGGGAATAAATGAATGCTAATGTAATCAGAGTTTTATTGTCCTGTTAGTGTCAACAAATATCATGTCGCTTTAAAATATTACCGTACAATATCTAATGAGCTAAGCATCAGGCAAGGATGCCTGCCTGTGACATGCATGAATATGTGTCTATTATTTTAGAATGAATATATGCTCCCAGGGAGTGCCTTGCACTCTTTTCCCTTGCAGGGTGCAGCAGGAGGAGGAGGTTGTGATAACAAAATAACCTGGCTATTATTTATTTGTAGGTTTTCTTCCAAGCGGTGGAAGGTGTGCTTTCACTCCCGGGCTTGATTGACACATCAGAGGTAATGCCTGAAGGCCTTGTTCTACCTTACCTGCAAATGCATGTTCCCAGCTACGTTTTTTTCCACCACTAGGAAAACTCATTTCTGGAGGGGAGCAATTTTTAATGGAGTTATAGTGGAAAGAAGGGTGCTTCACCCTCTCGCTGACCACAACTTCTCACTTCCAAATCACTTCTCCTAAGCTGTTTTCCCCCTTATCCATGGATTTCAAAATATGTATTTGCTCTCACAGGTGACATGGGCAAAATCTACACCTTGTGTCAAATCATTACGACCCCGTCATAGTAATGCTATATCCCTCTTACATTTATACTTCATAGGACGCACGGTGACATTTGTTGTGGAATTTTGGATAATTTGGAATATAAAAGCAAGGAATAACACTATAATAGTAGTATATGGAATGTGTCATATGCCCTGCGGAAGCTATCAGTGCACTTCAATACTGCTATGAAGCAGTAGTGTAGATCTAGTCAAGGAAGTTCTATTTGTAGGTTTTCATAGAATCACAGAATAGCAGAGTTGGAAGGGGCCTACAAGGCCATCTAGTCCAACCCCCCGCTCAATGCAGGAATCCACCCTAAAGCATCCCTGACAGATGGTTGTCCAGCTGCCTCTTGAATGCCTCTAGTGTGGGAGAGCCCACAACCTCCCTAGGTAAATGATTCCATTGTTGTACTGCTCTAACAGCCAGGAAGTTTTTCCTGATGTCCAGCTGGAATCTGGCTTCCTTTAACTTGAGCCCGTTATTCCGTGTCCTGCACTCTGGGAGGATCGAGAAGAGATCCTGGCCCTCCTCTGTGTGACAATCTTTTAAGTATTTGAAGAGTGCTATCATGTCTCCCCTCAATCTTCTCTTCTCCAGTCTAAACTTGCCCAGTTCTTTCAGTCTCTCTTCATAGGGCTTTGTTTCCAGACAGTAATAGACCATTGGTCAGTAATAGACCATTGTCTGTCTGTCTGTATCTGTCTGTCTGTCTCTCATTCATGCTCTCTCTCACACACCTCTTGACATTGCAACCTTCAACTGATGTGTGTGTGTGTGTGTATGCGTGCCCATGATCTCAACCTTTGAACACAAAGCACTTTTCATCAGAGGCTGTTCCTCATTTGGCTGTGAGTTATCAAACTGATGGGAGATTAAGTGATATAATGTGAGGGTTGGGCCCCAGTTGTAGCCAGCGTGTCCCCAAATAAGGTGGGACATTTTGGGTGGTAAAATCTAGGCACCTTTCTTCCCATATCACTGGGGCATGGTACTTTCAAAGAAAGCTACTAGCCTGGACTCTTCTGCACTGCCACCACTACAGATGATAGGTGGTACTGCAGCTGCCAGCCTGGCAGGGATCAGGTGACACTAGGAACCGACATGGCCCATCTCTGATTTTATAAAACTGGATGTCTCCTCAGCCTGAGCAACTTGACTGGGCTTCTTGTCACTTGCCTACGGATGTGCATGTCTGTCTGACTGTCAAACCATCTCTTTACCTCCACGTCACCATCTATGACCTGTTCAATGAGTGACGATCATTTCTCAAGCTTGCTCCATGCTTTGGACATAAGATTCGCTCCGTGACTCCACCTGCTCATCATTGTGTGTTTTTTGGCTTCCAGACAGCGCCCATCATTGGAGGGTTAGTTGAAACCATCGGCAATGTGATGTTCCATGTGGCTCACAATCTCGGAGGGAGCCCGTCAACCATAACTGTTGAAGGCACATCATCTGTGGCAGGTGAGTTCTATTTGGCACACGCCCCGGCACCTGTCCCGGAAACCGGAGCCTGGATTCTCACAGTATGATGGTTCCGTGCCTGTGGATTTCCACTTGTTGACAAGCGACAGGAAGCTTTCCTCCCCCCTTTTTAATTGGGTGCAGGGGAAGGTTGCAGCCACAACCAAAGTGTTTATACAATTAATGCAGGGAAGGAAGCAAAATCAATCACTCCTGTTTGATTCAGTCATGCATCAGCTCTCCCAAAGTGGTTTTTTTTATATGGCCATGTGTTTTGCATGGTGGTTGCAATCATCACTTGATGGCCTGACTTTTTGCAGCGTCTATTGTGTATTAGTCCAGCCTATTCCTGGCCACTTTGCCACAGGCCTAAAATATATAAAAATCAAAATGGTGGTATAGAAATGTAAATAATAATAATAATAATAATAATAATAATAATAATAATAATAATTTATTGTTGTTTATATCTCCTCCTCTTTCTCCTCCTCTTCCCCTTCCCCTTCCTCCTCCTCCTCCTCTTCCTCTTCCTCCTCCTCCTCCTCCTCTTCCTCCTCTTCTTCTTTTCCTCCTCTTCCCCTTCCCCTTCCCCTTCCTCCTCCTCTTCCTCCTCTTCTTCTTTTCCTCCTCTTCCCCTTCCTCCTCCTCCTCCTCTTTCTCCTCCCCTTCCTCCTCCTCTTCCTCCTCTTCTTCTTTTCCTCCCCTTCCCCTTCCTCCTCCTCCTCCTCCTCCTCCTCTTTCTCCTCCTCCTCCTCTTCTTCTTTTCCTCCTCTTCCCCTTCCCCTTCCCCTTCCTCTTCCTCCTCCTCCTCCTCCTCCTCCTCCTCCTCCTCTTCTTCTTTTCCTCCTCTTCCCCTTCCTCCTCCTCCTCCTCCTCCTTCTCCTTGCTTTTTACATTAAAACACAGAATACTCTTTGGTCAAGATACCTCCAAAACACCTGAACAGGCCTCATTACCGCTTTCCCTTGCAAGGACAGAGCTATATTTCCATCCCGGCTGAAGCTTTCCAGTACAAAGGTACGGGCATGATTTATAAGACGGAAGGAGAGATGGCTGCCATTCATTGTTAGTTGCACATACGAAGCTGCCTCCTGCTGACTCAGTCCAACTGAACCAGTATTGCTTTCTCTGACTGGCAGCTGCCTATGCTTCTTTTTAAAGATTTGGCAGAATCAAGCAAAGAAGCTTTCCTTGGAATGTACCACTATAGGCTGGAGGTCAGGGTGACTGCATGTTTGAAAACTCTGCAATGGGAAAATTCTGCCATGAGAATTCTCCCTGACCTCATTAGGCATGAAATCCAAAATTTTCAGATGGTGGTGGTGTTCGGGCTGGGGGGTGATATTCAAACACACAATCCATCTTCTACAGTTCCAAGTGGTACAGTCTAGGAAAAAAACTTACCGTCGGAATGTTAACTTTATGTGAAGGCACTGCCATTGGCACACACCCGGGGCAAGCCCATAAAGTTTTACTCAAAAGTAAGCCCTATTGTTTTCAATGACACTTATTTCCTTGTAAGTGTGTTAAAGGCTGCAATCCTTACAATGCAACACCTGTGCATGTTTACTTGTAGGTAAGCCCCACTTTATTCACTGGGGCTTACTCCAAGGTAAGAATGCAATCAGACTGGCAGCTTAATCGGACATTCTCTCTGCTGGCTGAGTTGGAGGTGAGACTTGCAGGCAGGAATGCTGAGCAGCAAAGAGGAATTTAGGAGGAAGGCTGGAACACGGAGCCAAGTTGAGGTTAGTTTTTGAGCCAAAGGCAATAAAGGACAACTAGGTCAGGTTGACACTCCTCTTGCCTGATTCAAAGGACTTCCACATGTTGGTCGTAAAGTATGAAGCGCTCCCGAGAGAGTAATCAAAGAACATGGAATAGTAATTATTAAAACCGATATCCATAAAGATCAGATCCAAAATCCAGTAAGTAAACAAAGTACAGAACCCAACCCAAAAAATCCAGTTCTGGATCAGGGATCCGCTGTCATTAAAGTAAATTGTCTTACATTTTTCATTGCAAGTGTGCTGAGCATCATTTTGTTGCAACACACACTTGTCCGCATAACTCTGTGAGTGCATCCCATTGTCCCAATGATCCCTGATTAGTTTTAGTCCCATCCCCCAATTTTTTTATGGAAAGCCATTTTAAAACTATTTTATTTATTTATTTAGAGGATACGTATCCCACCTCTGAGATACAAATGCCTCCCCATGGAGACTTACCCTGTAGGTGAAAAGCATGCACAATAATGTCACAAGAAAACACAAAAGGACAGAAAATGAAAAGAGCCACAAGCTTTTGCAGCAGGGTGCAAAGTTAAACAACCCCAAAGCCTGGCACAATAAGAATGACATGACCTTTCGTCAAAAGTAGGGTGACCCTATGAAAAAGAGGACCGGGCTCCTGTCTCTTTAACAGTTGTATTGAAAAGGAAATTTCAACAGGTGTGATTTGTATATATGGAGAACCTGGTGAAATTCCCTCTTCATCACAACAGTTAAAGCTGCAGGTGCCCTGCCCTCTTTTAAATCTGGTCACTCTAGTATAGCTCCTGCAGCTTTAACTGCTGTGATGAAGAGGGAATTTCACCAGGTTCTCCATATATACAAATCACACCTGCTGAAATTTCCCTTTCTATGCTACTGCTAAAGTAGGGTGACCATATGAAAAGGAGGACAGGGCTCCTGTATCTTTTAACAGTTGCATAGAAAAGGGAATTTCGGCAGTTGTCATTTGTATATTTGGGGAGCCTGGTGAAATTCCCTCTTCATCACCACTGTTAAAGCTGCAGGAGCTATACTAGAGTGACCAGATTTAAAAGAGGGCAGGGCACCTGCAGCTTTAACTGTTGTGATGAAGAGGGAATTTCACCAGGTTATCGATATATGCAAATGACACCTGATGAAATTCCCTTTTCTATGCAACTGTTAAAGATACAGGAGCCCTGTCCTCCTTTCCATATGGTCACCCTAGCTAAAGATACAGGAGCCCTGTCCTCCTTTCCATATGGTCACCCTAGCTAAAGATACAGGAGCCCTGTCCTCCTTTCCATATGGTCACCCTAGCTAAAGATACAGGAGCCCTGTCCTCCTCTCCATATGGTCACCCTATCTAACGTAGGGGCAAAGAAACACGGGGGCCTAATTTTGTAAAATCCATTCTGTCTCTGATTCTTTCATTCTATGGAATTCGCAGATCAGATTTGAGGGACGCTGAACTCCTTTGAATCTTTTGCAGGTTTCTCCAGTATCCTTACTTCAATCTGGAGGACAATTCTGGGAAACTGTAGATTTGTAAGAGACATTAGAGACCTTTATGTCAGGATGTTGGGAAAAAAAATCCGCAATGGAATCAAATAAATTTCTATGATTCTGACCCGTGGATTCCAGTTGAATGGACTCTGCAGACTTGCAGACTGTTTTTTTGGTTTGTTTTGTTTTACTTTCTGGAATTGTATGTAAATTTAGTCCTAGGGAAATACATGAAAGGAGCGCTGGCTGAAAATGTACATTTTCCCATATGCTAAGGCATGAAAATGCACATTTGGAGGGGATTTGTGCATTTTTTTGGGGGGATTTCATATTTTGGGGGGGATTTCCACATTTTTGCATGTGCAAATTTGTGTGAATGTGAATTTTGGCAAATTTGGGAAATTGGTAAAACAATCCGATTCCGCCAATGAGTGGATGATGGAATGAGAATCACTTGACAATCTGTGAAATGCAGATGGAATGGATTGTACAAAATCCATAAATCCCTACCTTCGCCTAACTGCATTTCCCAGGATTCTTTGCAGGAGGGAACCGATCCCTGACTGTGCAACCGGTATAAAGCAGGCATAACTAGGCAGTATAGTTGTGTCTCTTTAAAGATCTGTTTATTCATGGTTGGTATAGAAACCCTTGGATTATTTGAGCTGCTCTTTGCATTCCAATTCCCTGAGCGTTTTGCCTTTCAATTCGACGTCATCCTGAGGTAATTTTCCAAATAGATGAATTAATAACCTGAGGGTTTAGCTTCATTACATTATTGCGGTGGTGAGAAGTTCACACTGTCTTCCTTGCTGACATCCCTTTCCCAAAATTGCTGGTAGGCGCTCCTCATTTCAGGGGGAAAGTGTTCAGAATGCCTCATTAGAGGAGAAGTGGGAAATGGCAAAACAGCCTGGTAAGGCTGTCTACTTTCAGTGTGAATTTTAATGGTGATTTCTTCCACTCTTTCTCCAAGCTTTAACACTGACCAATGTTCCTTCCCCCTCAGCCCCAACAGACTGGGTTACCATTGTGGGACTTCTCTATCGTACCATGCATCAGTACTTCCATAGAATCAATCCTGAGAACACGAAGTAAGTTCCTTTAAAGAAATACAGCAAGGTGGCTTTGTATGATGATAATAGTTTTGCAACTCTCTCTGTGTGTGTGTGTGTGTGTGTGTGTGTGTGTGTGTGAAAGAGTCTTCAAATCTTTCAAGGCATGCCCAAGAGTCCCTGAATGTGTGGTTGGTTAACTTTCAGATGGCCTTCAGATTCATGGCTTCAAAGCTCTCTGTTCTCTGATGGGGAGAATGGTCAGGGCAGGAGAATTCTGTGTGCCCCCCCCCCCACTGCTCACATGCGCACAAATGCTGTTCCTAATGTTTTTCTGCTTTGGGTTTTATCCCCTCCTCTGTGCAAACCTCTGGGTTTCTCTGAGCATACATGGACAGTATCCCCTTTTTTAAAAAAAAAAAGAAAAAGAAATGTGGTGCTGTTTTGGCTGCAAAAGGATTGGCACTCACTTCATAACATTGTAAATAGCGTGAATGCTATGCATAATAAATACTGCATCCTTTGATCACCGTTTGAGTGTTCCAAGTGTTTGCTCATGTACATGATCTCAGGCATTCTTTCAACAATCCTGGAAGGTAGGCTGTGTCACGTTTCCTTCCGTAAAGTGCGATATGTTTTCATGATTCTCCCACGTCATGTCAACAGCCATACATGCACTAGGTGGACTTCCTGCACGATAGCAATACTGTTGACCTACCTTACAAGGTTGTCGTTCGGCCTGCTTGAGATAATGGATGTGGGGAATTCTGTGTACACCCCAAAATGCAAACGGCTGGGATTCAAAGATCTACTCGGGTATTACTTCAGCATGGCTGAGAGGGCTTCAGTGTTGTATTTCTTCTTCTGCAATTGCACCATGGAAAACCACTTTTGAAATTGGGGGGGGGGGGTTTACCCAAAACAGTACTGAAAATGAAGCGTTCAAAGAAAATGAAAACTCACACTACATACGCCCAGAAGCTCTTTGGACAGCTACCCATTTAAATGCAGAGAATTATTACTCTTACTAACCTCTCCCCTCTCCCCAGGTTCAGTGTTTTATTCCCCTCTTGTAAAAGCCTTATCTTGTTTGCACTTTAAATAGGATGATGGACTAAAACTAACACAGGCGTGATTCTTACTCCTCCACCTTTCCCATATGCAGCTGGCTAATTTTTTTACAATGGCAAACGGAGAGCGGATTCAGGGTCTGTTTACTTTCTGCATTGCGCCAATGCAGATTAAAAAGAAAGGGAACTCGGAGCACTATGCCGTTCCAAAGGGCAGCTGAGGAACTTCTGAGGGCTGAGGGACTTCCCAAATCTTCTCATGGCAATCATATATTCTCTTTAGCCTGTCAAAATGTAATCACTGCCAAGAGGAATGAGTGAGAGGCGTGGCTGGTTTTTGCAAAAAACCCTCTCCTATTCCGACCTCTGTGGCAGGAATAGGCAGAAATCTGTTGGACTCGATGGCTTTATAGGCCCCTTCCAACTCTACTATTCTATGATTCTATGTTTCTGAACTTCTCTTTTAAATGTGGATAATGGGAGCAAATCTGGGGCGTATGGTTGCTACCTACACATCTCTAAAGAAGAGGACAAAAGGAGACATCCGTTTGCATGGAACGTGCCTGCACTAACTGATCTGTGCAGAGGCACATTTAGAAAGGATTACTGACTGTAACTTAAATAGAAGCACAATTTATCTCACCATAGCGGGGAAGGCTGCAGACAGGTGTCCTGCTTGCCTGACAAAGCAGCCCGCTGATCAGTGCTGATGCCATGGACACAGTAGGCCTGTTCACATGTAACGCTAAGCCACCCTGGTTCATTCTGCTGGCCCAGAGAACCCTGGCCATGGATGGCTAGGAGTATAAGCAGTCTCCACTGGAAAAGCAAGACACACTCACAGCTGTAGCAAGAGGTCCTCAGCATTTGGGGCCAAGAGGAAGCAAGTAGCAGTAGCTAAGATAATTAAGTAACCAAGACGGAGGCTTTGGCCAGCAGAACTAGGGGACGGGTGATCCATGGAGCAGCACAGGGTGAGTATTAGGTCAGAATCCAACGCAGCATCACACCCGTCCTCTCTGACACACCAGCTACTGTGTGAAGGATTGCACGAGGTGATCACCTCAGGGACATGTAATATTTCTGTCTCTGATACCAAGTTACAAGAAGAAGCCATAATTTATGGGTCATTTGCTGTTTAAGCTGTATTACCTCGATAATTTATGGTGACAAATGCAGCCTGAATATTTTACTTCCTGCAGTGAGAAGAAAAAGAGGGAGGGGGAAGAACTTAAGCATTAATACGGGCTCCATTCATGCAGGCTGCCCCCCACTTGAATGTCTCCACACACACCCTCCCCTGTCCTTTCCCACTGTAGTCCCCATGACACATATTTGGCCTTTGCCGGGGGTTCTCTGACACCCTTAGGAGACTTTTGGGGGTTGAGAGCCAGCATGGGCCAGTGGCTAAAATGTTGGACTGAGAAATGGGAGACTCAAGGACAAGTCATGAAGCTCACTGGGTAACTTTGGGCCAGTCACTGTCCCTCAGCCTAATTTACCTCACAAGGTACCTCACAGGATCAATGGCTCACAGTTGATTACCTCACACTATCAATAGCTACTAGTACTAATGGCTATGTGCTACCTCCAGAACCAGAGGCAGTATGCCTGTATACACCAGTTGCTGGGGAACATGGGTGGGAGGGTGCTGTTGCACCATGTTTGGCTTGTGGGTTCCTGGCCAACAGCTGTTCAACAGAATGCTGTTCACACAGTGAACATAATATAATACATGCTGGTCTAAATGGATTCTTGGTCTGATTCAGCATAGCTCTTCTTATGTTCTTCAGTGCTGCACTTTTCCCTGGGGTGGGGTGGATCAGTCAGACATGCAAACTTGCCCCACCATACAGCCTGAAACAAATTCATGAAGGAGAAGTCTATCAATGGCTACTTGTCCTGATAACTTGCAGCCTGAAACAAATTCTAAAGGAGAAGTCTATCAATGGCTACTTTTCCTGATGCTATGTGCTCCCTTCAGTAACAGAGGCAGGAAACCTATGTACACCAATTGCTGGAGAACATGGGTGAAACATGTTGCACTCATGTCATGCTTGAGGATTTCCTGTGAGCAGATGGTTGGCTACTGTGTGAAGAGAATGCTGAACTAGATGGACCCTTGGTCTGATCCAGCAGGGCTGGAAACGGAGGAGGGCCAGGATCTCTTCTTGATCCTCCCAGAGTGCAGGACACAGAATAACGGGCTCAAGTTAAAGGAAGCCAGATTCCGGCTGGACATCAGGAAAAACTTCCTGACTTGTTAGAGCAGTACGACAATGGAATCAGTTACCTAGGGAGGTTGTGGGCTCTCCCACACTAGAGGCCTTCAAGAGGCAGCTGGACAACCATCTGTCAGGGATGCGTTAGGGTGGATTCCTGCATTGAGCAGGGGGTGGGACTCGATGGCCTTGTAGGCCCCTTCCAACTCTGCTATTCTATGATTCTATGAAATTGCTACAAGGTATTTGCTTCTTTACTGTAGAGATGAAGCCGACAACTTCTACCATGAAGGGAGTTGGTTATGACTCTCTTTAGGGTTTAAATTGTTTAAACTACATATGATTAAATAATTAAGGCGTCTGTAATCGAACGACAGTTTTACTTGTTGTATACTTAACCAAATCCCATCTCTTAAATTCTGGATGGCACCTCCATCTTTTGGACAAAGTAATAATCCCAGGAATGTGAGATTGGCATTTTTTTTCACCCTTGGTGAATCAAATTCCAGCTATCTGAGGAATGCTTGCAAATCATAAGCTTGCATCTCTCCGCTCTTTGCATCGGTGTGCTACTTTTTTGCATTCATAGTTCTCATTTGGGCTACTCTTCATGCACCTTCCTTAATTCTATGTGTACCTTCCCTATCATCACCTCGATCTTTTAAATTTCTTGCTTTAGAGCTCGGAGGCCTCATCCTATGCACATTTAAGTGCGTGTAAGCCCATTGAACCCATGGGACTTATGTCCAAGTAAACGTTTGTAGAATTGAACTGTGAATTTTGGAATTATATTTCTTCACCTAGAGTGATGATAAGGAGAGGAGGACAGGGCTCCTGCATGTTTATCAGTTGTATAGGAAAGAGGATTTCAGCAGGTGTCCTTCGTATGCATGCAGCACCTGGTGGAATTCCCTCTTCATCACAGCAGTTCAAATTGCAGGAGCCCTGCCCTCTTGTCCAGATACTGACCAGATATCAGTACCCACAAAGCAAACAGAATGCACTTGGAGCTCCCAAGGTAGCAGTGTGTGTATGTGTGTGTGCATATATGTGTGCGCATGTGTGTATGTATGGATGTGTGTGTCAGTTGTCTATCTAGTATGGCACGAATCCAACTGCTGTTTCTACCCCCCTACCCCACAATTAGGTGGCAGGTGAAAGAAAACCCTAACGATGGGTCCACACTTAGTAAGGGCCAAACTCGTAAGGTCACAGTGCCAGAAAGCATGGGACTTCACAAGAGAGAAGTCAGAATTCTGCTCTTGATGCTGTTGTCCTAAGACTGCGGTGTGGAGAGAAAAAGCTGGCCCCTCGTGAAAGCAAGGCTATTATTTAAACCCCGCTTGTCAAAATTCGCTCAAGCTAGGAAAATATCTTTGCTGGCAGGCTTTCTCTCTCCTCGGTATCCTGGTTTGAATTATGCTATCTTTGAGAAGCAAACACTTTCTGGACAAGATGGGCCTCTTTCATAACAGTACTATAAATAACGTGCCAAAGTAATAATTTGAAAAAAAAACCTATATATCTGTCTCTGAAAGGAGAGCCCAAGTCTTCCTTGTGGGAAGTTTTCCCTTTGTACTCTTCATTTTGTGGAGATTTATCACCCGGCGTTTAAGGTGTGTGCCTAACTCATCATGTAATTAGTCTGTAATGGCACACAAAGTCCTCGTTTAAAGAAGCTTAAGAAACTCAATGAAGGAGCTGGGGATTATTTAATGCTTATTTGTTTTTATCCTGCCCTTTCTTAGCCTCAAATCTCCCCACTCCCAGTTGTATCGTCCCAACAAGGTTTGTGGTCAGCCAGGCTTAGGGTAACTGGCCCACATCCACCCAAGTGAGTTCCATGGCTCACTGAGGGTTTGAACGAGGGTCCCTTTTGGGCCTCATCCAGCACTCTAACCACTACACCACACTGCCATTTGGACATGGTCAGCTCCAGAAGGCAGCAGGATTGGCAAAGGACCAAGCTACCCTAACAACCAAGAGCAGGCAGTGTGGTGTAGTGGTTAGAGTGTTGGACTGGGAGTGGGTTCTAGTCCCCATTAGCTCACTGGGTGATTCCAGGCCAGACTCAGCTTAACTGACCTCACAGGGTTGTTGTTGCGAGGATTACATGGAGACGAGGAGGAGGATTATGTACACTCCTTGGAGGAGCTGTCCTGATTCTCCCACTGATCAGCTTCATGGGATGACCCCAGCTTCTAGTATTTTGAGAGTTAGTGTGACATGAATGAGTGAGAATGAATTGCAGTGAACTTTGGGTTTGCACTCTTCCCCTGCCCTCTCCTCTGGCATGACCACACGCGTCAACTTTTGCTGAGGTGCAGTTTGTCACTGGGTGAAAACCAATGAGCTACGGTTCATGTTAACTATTCTTTGTCTGGAACAAGCCAACTTGAATCCATGGGAAAAGCCAGTGTTTTACCACAGTCTGCAGCTTATTCCAGCTTATTCACATCATCCTCAAAGTCTGAATGCAACCAATGCAACTGTTAGGGGAACTTATATGGGGAAAAGTGGAGGTAGAGGTTAGAGTTAGGGGGACCAAGGATGTTTGAGCTCACTGAAATTCTCGAAACTTCAAAGTTCAGTTCACCTCATTTCTGATTTCATTTGCAACCCGTTTTTCAATTTGTTTTAACAGGAAAAGTGCACATCTTGAAGGGGAAAAGTGCACACTTTCCTCCCATTGATTAAAACATGAAAATGGTGTGTGTGTGTGTGTGTGTGTGTGTAAAAATATGATTTTCATTTTTCTACTGCGATGGCAGGTTCAGGATTGTGTGGATGTGCTTTGAAAAACAAAATGTGCTCCTGTTCATGGATGTGGACGGGGGGAAATTCAGATGATCTGTAAAGTCAAATAAGATTACTGTACATCCCTAGTAGAGGCTAATTCTGTTCATTGTCCCTGTAAATATCGTCCACTGATAAATCAACTTTGCTGCTACTTGCCTGAGTTCTATCTGTGTTTCCCCCCCCTTGTTTCTGCTGCGCTGTGATTGAATGTGTTGGGAAGGGGATCGAATGTTGACAACTAGCTTTTCTATCCCCGTGTTTCTCTATACCTGTAGCTTCTCAAATACAACAACATGAGCATGTTTCAAAACTGTGGAAGGCTTTTGTGTATACAGGTTCCGGCTGGACATCAGGAAAAAATTCCTGACTGTTAGAGCAGTACGACAATGGAACCAGTTACCTAGGGAGGTTGTGGGCTCTCCCACACTAGAGGCTGTAAAAAGGCAGCTGGACAGCCATCTGTTGGGGACGCTCTAGGGTGGATTCCTGCACTGAGCAGGGGGTTGGACTCGATGGCCTTGTAGGCCCCTTCCAACTCTACGATTCTATGATTCTACATGAAGATCCAGGCAAGCAGAGTCTGCCTTTCTGTCCAGCACTTTGGGGCTGTTTGTCTGATATAATACATGACACAGCACAAGTATTTCAACTGGTCGTTAAGGCTTTGATCCCATTGGATTAGTCTGCTGGGTATTACATTTTAGAAAGAAATGTACAATGAGGCTGAATAAATCTCGTTAAAGCCAACAGGACTTAAGCTGCCTATCTATGTGTAGCCCAAGTCTGACTCTTGAATATTTTCCAGATGGGCTATAACACCTTTTGTTTGGTATGTTTTGGGTTGTACAGTCATCTCCTTGTTGTTTTTAAGGTAGTATTACCTGCCTGAGGATGGGAAGGATTATTTATTTATTTATTTGTTGCATTTATATCCCGACTTTTTTCCTCCAAGGAACCCAAGGTGGTGTAAATAATCCTCCTCCTCTCCATTTTTATCCTCACAACAACAACCCTGTGAGGTAGGTTGGGCTGGCCCAAAGTCTGTGAGTCTGTGACTGGCCCAAAGTCACCCAGTGGGTTTCCATGGCCAAGTGGGGACTAGAACCCGGATCTCCCGACTCCTAGTCCAACACTTTAGCCACTACACCACACCGGCTCTCACTGGATTAGGAATGAGATTAAGTAAGCGACTACTAATACGCTGACTATTTGTTTCTCAGGATTCCTGAAGCAGGTGCTTGCAAGAACTGCAAGATTTCGGCAGCTAGCTATGTTATCTCCATGGAAGTGGTACCTCGACCAATGTTATCCCAGAATTTATCGGGTTCGCCTCTCATTACCATCCATTTGAGACACAAACTGGTAAGTGGTGGTGAATCCTATTGCTTCTTTGCTGTGACCTGGGATGTGCGGGGCTCTGCATTAAAGAAAGAAAGATGACATTCGGTTAAGGGTGCAACCCTATCAAAATGGCCATAGAGCTGGAGGAACGGCAGAGGCAACCTTCACTTCTGTGCTCCTCCTCATCTGTGGCCATGGCTAGACCTTGCCTATATCCCAGGATCATCCTGTGATCATCCCTATTCATCCAGATGACACACAGGGGATCCTGGGAGCAGGCAGGGACGACCCCTCCATTTGCCTGGGATAATCCTTAGGTCTAACTAAGGCCTATATTTTGGCTAGATGGGCTTTCCCCCCCCATCTAGCTGGGGCTCTGTGGAGCAGAATGGAATGAAGTTGGAGAAGCCCAATGATACCCTACCCCCCCCCCCCGCCCACCTGTTTTTCCCTCCTCTCCAAGGTCATATTTGTGATCTCGTCGAGACAGCCAGCAAGGAGGGGCAAGGAGCTCTGATTCTTGGCTCTGAGGTCAGAGGAATGTCTCTGACCTCAGATCCAGGAATCTGAACTATCCTATGTCCCCCCCCCCCAACACTATCTAGGGTCCACAGGATTGCTCCCTCCGTCTTAAAATTCTGCATGACAAATTTAGTATCAACAGCAGCAGAATTCTGGAACTTGTTGTACCTCTGTCAGTGATGGAGGAGACAAAGTTGTAGTGTGGTTTGCCAAATGCTTGTCCTTTGACCATGGATAACCCCATTTCTATTTAATTGCTATTTATCAATGAACATTTTTATCCTGATCTTCCACTATAAGTACAGTGGTCAGGGCAGCTGATAAGCAATCATCCCCAGCCCTGGCCAGCCAATGCCTGACCTTTCACCAGGCATGGCCAGCAGACATCAATGTATTATTCACAGGACTAGAACTTGGTTTCTATGAAAAAGGAACAACTTTCTCAGGGTACTGAATTCAGAATCTGAAACTGATTTGGGTAACACAGTCCCAGACTCATGAAATACACACAGCCCCATCTCTGACAGACTGGAAATTATGTTGCCTGGCTTGATTAGGCTGGGTGTAGTTTTGGGTGTTTCTCTTCATTGGCCACTGTTTACTGTAGATGGTTTAATCACTACACAGTGTAAGCGAATAGTGACAGCAGAACAGGGCCTTTGCAAGTGTGGCTCTCAGTTTGTGGAATTCCCTCCCTATTGGTTTCACAGTCCCCCAATATACAAATATGATAAATAATTGCAGCTTGAAGTCATTAGCAGTGAGAGAGAAAAAAACATACATTCCACATAGTTCCAGCGGAGATTTGGAGGTGTTGATGACTGCCTTATTCTGATCTCTATGCATTTGCTGCTATAATATTTTAGCTTTTGCTGAGTTGCTACTGATTTTCCTTTTAAAAATATCTCTCCCTGTGTTGTTATTTTGATTACTGTTTTCATATTTTGCAACGGATTTTATTGACTGCTAGCTGTCTTGCGAGTTTTCACATGTAAAGGCAACTATGCTGCATACTATGCGCTGGGGAAATGGAGAACATGAAACACTGTATTGAAAAGCTTTTTTGTGTTGTTTATGATGTACAGTGCGTGTGTGTGTGCGCGCGCGCATGTGCGGGGATGAAGATGCTCCTCATTCCAGAACGCAGCAAGAACAAATGCAAAACAGCACACAACTGCACAAAACAGAATAACAGTCAAGACGGTAGAGTAAAAGGACTGATGTAATATGAGAGCACAAAAGAAATTATAACAAGATTGAGACATATAACATCATAGAACTGTAACATCAGTGTACATATATACATTGTAAAGTTACCAAAACAGGTTCATGTCTTTGGCAATGAATTGCTGAACGAGATAAGTCATACAAACATAGAATAGTAGAGTTGGAAGGGGCCTATAAGGCCATCGAGTCCAACCCCCTGCCCACTGCAGGAATCCACCTTAAAGCATCCCTGACAGATGGCTGTCCAGCTGCCTCTTGAAGGCCTCTAGGGTGGGAGAGCCCACGACCTCCCAAGGCAATCGGTTCCATTGTCGTACTGCTCTAACAGTCGGGACATTTTTCCTGATGTCTATCCAGAATCTGGCTTCCTGTCACTGCACCCTGGGATGATCCTGACTCTCCTTTGTGGGACAACCTTTCAAGTCTTTACAAGACTCTGGATTTTACACCTGTTTGTCGCAGCTGCCTGAGAACCACGCTATAATCACACCACTAATAAGCTTGTGCCGTGGGAGAAAAGGTGAGGCAATTCTTAAATTGTTCCTCTGCCCCAAAACATCTTTGATTGTTCTCCAAGACAGATTGACTCAAATCACAGGCAAGTTTTCAGAAAGCTTCAGGGTGTAAAGAGTGTAAAATCCAGAGTCCTGTAAAGTCTTATCTCGTTCAACAATTCATTGCCAAATACATAAACCAGTTCTTGTAACATTACTCTGTCATGTATATATGTATACTGATGTTATATATGATGTTATATGCCTCAATCTTATAATTTCTTTCATGCTCACATTTTACAACAGTTCTTATACCCCAGTGTCTTGGATGTTATTCAGTTTGTGTGCATTTGTGTGCTGTTTAGCATTTGTCCTTGCTGGGTACTGGGAACTGCTGCATCTGTTTTCATGCTTCCATTCCAGAATGCTTCCATTCCATTCCAATTCTCTCATCGTTTTTGAGAGAATTGGAAGTGGTGTGAAAGTTATTTTGCTTCGCACGGTGGGCATGTTTCTTTCATCCAGCAGTCACTTCTTCTGGTCAAACAAATTTTGCAGGGTCCCCGTAATACAAAAACCTACACAACCTGTTTTACCTGAAGCAAGAGTGGGATGAACATTCTGAGCAGTGTCCCCTCTTTAAAACTGCCTTTGACTTTCTGATAGGGTGGCCTCTTCTGAATTGTCCCAAAAAGTCAAATGCATCATCCAAAAAGAGGGCAAAAGAGGATAGCAGTTTGCATATAAAATGTACCCAAACTAATTTATATGTATAGGTGCAAATTAAAAAAACACACTGTAATTTAAAGAGGAAGACAGTACATCTCACCATAGTTTAGAATAACCATAACAGGTGACAGGTGTACCTACCTGCCCAGGTGCTAACTGTTCATGGCCAACTGTTCTTATGGCTGTTCATCTTTAATTTGGAATTGGGCAGGATGACCTTCAAATAGGGGCCTTCTAATACAGGATAGTCCTCCAGCAGTTCTTCAGCCAGAGAACTCTGTAAAAAGAGCCACCTGGCCGCCCAGTCCCCTATCTATCTCCAGCCTAAATTTGAAGTCCTGCAGAACGACTGAACTGCTTTTATTTTGAAGACGGTTATCTGCAGCGTTGGCTTTTTCTCTTGAGTTGAGATCAGTTCGGTAGCCTCTGTGGGTTTCGTCCCTGGCATCTGAGGAGTTTGCTGTATTAGGGATTCAAGGCAAAGTGGTGAGAGGGATGGGCTAGGAGGAAATCGAGAATTTGGTTTGGAAAGGGGCTGTAGGCTGAACGCTCCTAGGGAATTGGTACGTTCTCGGCAGAGCCCAGCCGGAGAGGCGTGATTATATATGTCAGTCCTCATTATCCCAACATCATTCTTGATCTTTCGGTGCTCTGGGAACTGTAAAAATAATAACGCAGACGGATTCAAACCCTCGTCCTCTGCTTGACCCCATTTCTGCCTATTCTAAGTATAGGTTATTTCTGCTGAACAAGCGTCATTTGTCTCCCGCTTTCTAGTTTACACACAACTATGCCTGTTTTCAGAAGTGGCACTTAGAATCCATTAGGGTGGGGTAGGGAACTCTGCCCCTCCAGATGTTGTTGGACTCCAACCTCCATCCTCCCCAGCCAGCAGTGGCTGGAGATGCCGGGACTGTATTTATGGATTGATTCATCACGTTTCTGTGCCACTGAATAGCTGGAGCTCTCTGGGTGGTTATCAACAATTAAAGCCACAAAATACAGCATAAAAGTATGAGAATTAGAATGAAAACTTTTGAGCAGCCATGGATTCCATGGCTGCACAAAATGGAAAAATATGAATAGATGTCAATTATTAGATTTAAACTTAATATATTCCTTTTTATCTATTTCCTTTCTCCTCCTCCTCCTTGGTTTGGTTGATTTTCTCTAGGAAAAGTAATAAAATCTTTATTAAGACTTTCTTTGTTTTAGAATCCCCCTGGTGGTGATGGGGTGGGGTGGGTAGAACTTTGGGGGAAGGTGCTCTCTGACTGGGAGCGTTAGGACCCTGCACTGATTCCAATCCATATCAAGCCCCTGCAAACTTACACAAAGGTAAACAAAATGGTGAGGATCAGTTGCATACTACATTTTCAACACAGTAGACAGTTTAGCTCTGAGTTGTTTGCTCTGTAGTTAATTTGACAGAGTGAGGTTCTTTGTCCAGATTTCTGCCAAATATCCTAATCCGATTCTGGCATCTGTATCAGATTCTGCAACCTAGTCCTTCGTGCCAGCAGCGTGCTGGACTCTGGTGGCATTGGCAGCTGTATTTGGCAGTTCTTGTGTAAGGCTCATTCATTTTGATGCCATCTGTGCAGGAGTTGTTCTTGAAATATCTCTCTCTCTCTCTCTCTCTCTTTCTCTCTCTCTTTCACACACACACACACACAAAAAACACAATACATTATTAATACAAACAAACAAATCCATAGAACATCAAACATGTATAGGGGAGACCTGACAGAGGTGTACAAAATTATGCATGGTGTGGAGAATGTGGATAGGGATACATTTTTCTCCCTCTCCCATAATACTAGAACCCAGGGTCACCCCATGAAGCTGATTGGTAGGAGATTCAGGACAGATCAAAGGAAGGTCTTCTTCACACAGCGCATAGTTAAATTATGGAATTCGCTACCACAAAATGTGGTGACGGCCACCAATTTGGATGGCTTGAAAAGGGATAAATTCCAGGAGGAGAAGGCTATCAAGGGTTGCTTGGCCTGATGGATATGTGCTACCTCCAGTATCTGAGGCAATAAGCCAGTTGCTGGGGATCATGGGTGTGAGGGTGCGGTTGCACCATGTTCTAGTTGTGGGTCCCTGGCCAACAGCTGGTTGGCCACCATGTGAACAGAATGCTGGAGTAGATGGACCCTTGGTCTGATCCAGCAGGGCTCTTCTCATGGTCTTACCTAAGTTGAAATGGCTGTTACACACTTGGCTGTCATGTTCCACATCTCTGCAGCGTTCCTCAACCTGACAGCTTTCAACCCCTGGCAATTCCATCCCTGCACAGAGATTATTTTGTAAATGTAGTAAGCGGTATATAATTGTGTGCTTAACCTCCCAGTGGTTTATGGGAAATTTGCCCGACCTTTAGGGGAGAGAAAAGAGGCAATGAAGCCAGACTGAACTTGAAGGTGTATTTGCAGCACTTAGAAAAAATAAATCTTTGAACTGCCTACAGCTCCTGGAACGGAGGCAATGTGGAACGTTTCGGTCATGCCAAAAATCTCTTCAATAATTAAAGCTTTTCATAGCTGAGGGTTTTCCAGGGCTTTTTTTTTTTTTTTTTTTGGCTTTGTTTTGCTTTCATCCACATTTCTGAAGGGCTTTTTGTGGAAGCTGGTATTTTTATTTTTTGGAGACGGTGAAGCTTTCTTGCCCTGCCTTTTTCTTCTTCTTTTTGGTGTTGCTCGAAAGCAAAGAAATCTGATGGGGTTGAGGAGGTGCTGAATAAATCCAGTGGTGGAGGAGGAGCATTTATGTTGAACCATTGGCAACCTTTGCTATAATTCATGTGAAGAAGACCAGGAAAGGGGCGTGGTTCATGCAGCCTCTTAACACAAAGAGAGGATGAAAAAGGGCAAAACTTTTACCAAAAATAAAAATAAAATGCCATATGTTAATTTACATGAATAGATACACCTTTAGAAATGATTGCTATAATTTAATTAGCAATACAATACAGTGTGGTGTAGTGGTTAGAGTGTTAGACTAGGGCTCAGGAGATCCTGGTTCTCGTCCCCACTCAGCTATGAAGTTCATTGCTTGAATTTGGGGCCAGTCACTGTCTCTTAGCCTAACCTACCTCACAGGGTTGTTGTGAGGATAAAATGGAGAGGAGGAGGAGGACCATGTAAGCCACCTAGGGTTCCTTGCAAGAAGGGAAGACAAGGTGGGATATAAATGTAATAATACATAGCTCTCACCCTGGCGGGGTAAACCGTGACCAGGGCTAGATCTACACTACTGCTTTATAGCGGAATTGAAGTGCACTGTTAACTGTTGAGGCGCATGGCATGCCACTTTCGTAGTGTGATTTCCTGCTTTTTGTGCCACGTCATCCAAAATACTGGACCAAATGTCATTGTGTGTCCTACGACATATACATGCTCAAGAGGGTTATAGGGTTACCATGATGGGAGCGTAACAATATTGACAGAAGGTGTAGATCTGGCCCAGGTGACCTGTGTGGAAGGGATGGATGAATGGCTGATGTTTGAGATTGCTGGGATTCTCTGAACATCATCTCTCCACTTGTCTCATGGCCAGTTCCCATTCGTCTTTGCAATTGCTGCTTGCTCTGCACAAACGGGAGACTTGCGCAAAACCAGCCATGATCGAATGGGAGATCTGTGCAAATGTCCTCCATGCCGGATCAAACCAAGGGTCCATCTAGTCCAGCATTCTGTTCACCCAGTGGCCAACCAGCTGTTGACAGGAAAACCACAAGCATGAAATGAGTGCAATAGCACCTTCCCACCCATGTTCCCCAGCAACTGGTGTACATCGGCTTACTGCCTTTGTTACTTTCCTTACTGCTGACCTGTTCCTCAATCCTGCCTCCTGGTTTGCCCTTTGGTCATGACTTACTCTTCATGCCTGGCACCTGGCTCATCTTGTGATTCCTGGTTCCTGTCTCCAGGCTCTCCTCAAACTACTGCCCCAGGCCCAATCCTGACCAAATCTTCTCCTATACTTCCAATAGCTGTGCAGAAGAGGACATCTCGGGGCTGGTACACAGCTCATCATACACGGAGTGTGAAGAGCTACTCCATGGCTGAAACCCTCTCCCTTGCACAACTATAAAAATAATTGCGGTCTCCTTTGCAACTGCTTCTCCTCTCTCCTTCTTGCCACATCAAGGCACATCGAGAAAGAGAAAAAAAGATCGCCCAGGGAAAACAACAGCAAAAAGTTACATTGCTGTGGTTTCCCTTCCACATCAGAAATGGACATGAGGGCTGAGCCTTAGTATAAGGAGCATTTTACAGTTGCGATTTGTCTTCCTGCCTGCCTGCCAGTGCTTCTTCACCACATCAAATGGTGGTTTGTGGGCCTGGACACTAGTGAAATTGGCACTTTCAATCTTTCTCGTCTTCTCTGGTAGGGTGGAGATTGTATCTGCCTGCCTCTATTTGGAGAGCTGACGAGAATTGTACCTATAAATTTCCCTTCCCACCAAAAACTCTTCCAGATTTTGAGCTGTATATCACACATAGGAACTGATGAATGCCTTTCCTCTCCTGACTTGCGTCTTGCAAGAGGAGCCGTGTCAACATCTGCCTGGCCCATCGATACCGGCTGAGAAGTTGGAGCGATATTGCCGGGCTTATAAACTTCTAAGCGAATCCCTCCCAAATAAGAGATCTTATTTCCAAGAGCTGCGCTGAGATTGAGTTTGCTCTTTTCTCCTGTGATTTGCCCTCTGTCTCCTTGCAAGGAGGAGAGACGATCACAGGGCACGACGCAATCAGATTTTGCTCGGCGTTTGTATTACCTTAACCCTTCAATACACTCTCCCTTCCCTTCATTTAAAATTAAATTTCACCCGCCTGAGTCTTGGGTCCTCATCACTGAATAATACCCATTCTCAGAGGAGCTTGCAGAATTGTGATAAATTGCTGCAATGGGGCCCATAATTGGGCCAAGAGGTTTCTACTATAAAGTCTTCTGTCCTTTCCCTGCACCACTGCCATATGAAATGGAATGTGATTATTTCTACTCATCAGGGGAATGTCAGAGTTCTAAGCAACTTTTTTCTTAGTTGTTCCTGGCACAAGGATTTTTACCTCTGTGCCAGTCATAGAATCATAGAATAGTAGAGTTGGAAGGGGCCAATAAGGCCATCGAGTCCAACCCCCTGCTCAATCAAGGGGGCTGTTGCACAAAGATCCCCATAACCTCTCTTTTGTTCCTACCTTGGATATAAACCAAGTGAGAAAGCCTCTTCCAATGCGAGGGCCAAAGTCAATTTTTGGAGAGGCTTTCGGGGCCCGCATTCCAATGGTGGTGGTGGGTTTGAAAGCAAAGAGGCAGAACTGTGATAGCACTCTTCAAGGACTTGAAAGGTGGTCACACAGAGGAGGGCCAGGATCTGTTCTCCATCATCCCAGAGTGCAGGACATGGACTAATGGGCTCAAGTTACAGGAAACCAGATTCCAGCTGGACATCAGGAAAAAAACAACCTCCTGATTGTTAGAGCGGTATGAAAATGGAACCAATGACTTAGTTAGGTGGTGGGCTTTCCCATCTTAGAGGCATTCAAGAGGCAGCTGGACAACCCTCTGTCAGGGATGCTTTCAGGTGGATTCCTGCACTGAACAAGGGGTTGGCCTTGATGACTGAACTCCTTTTGCATGATACCATAACAGCTTCTTGGAAGCCTCTTCTCATTCAGAGGTCTGATAACATGCCAGAAATGGGGTTGGGTCACCCATCCAGCTATCCGTTGTTATTATAGCAATATTCAATATAATCATAGCAAACTCTTTGTCTGAGTGCTGATCCTTATGTGGCTAAAATAGAAACCATCTGCACACAAGAAAGAGGCATCTGCAAGGTTGATGGAGCCTCAAGGTGTGCAGAAGTGGGGGGGGGGACCCTTCCGAAAAGAGCCTTAAGGGGGTTCTCTCTCTCTCTCTTTTTGTCTCCACCCTCCTTCCTGTAACCTTCTTTCAAGCTTTAGAATGGTTGCAGTTTCAGAGTCAACAGTTTGATACACGCTCTGTTGTTCTACACCTTGGGTAGCAGCACAATCAGGTTTTCCTCTGGACAGGGAATTGCAGCTAGGCTCTTGAGAAAATACGTATGGTAAATGTGTCTTGCAAACACATGTTTTGTGTCATTCATAGAATCATAGAACAATACAGTTGGAAGGGACCTATAAGGCCATCGAGTCCAACCCCCTGCTCAATGCAGGAATCCACCCTAAAGCATACCTGACAGATGGTTGTCCAGTTGCCTCTTGAAGGCCTCTAGTGTGGGAGAACCCACAACCTCCCTACATAACTGGTTCCACTGTCATACTGCTCTCACAGTCAGAAAGTTTTTCCTGATGTCCAGCCAGAATCTGACTTCCCATAACTTGAGCCTGTTATTCCGTGCCCTGCACTCTGGGAGGATCGAGAAGAGATCCTGGCCCTCCTCTGTGTGACAACCTTTCAAGTATTTGAAGAGTGCTCCATCTTCTCTTCTCCATCTTCTCTTCTCCAGGCTAAACATTCACACATTACATTTGTGTGTGTCTGTGTGTGCATTTAAGGCATAACCCTACACATGTTTAGAAAGAAAAAGGGCCTACAACTCCCAGTATGTTGGGAGATGTGGGCTTTTCTCTCCCTCTAAGCATACACTGGATTGTGTCTTTCAAAAAACAAAGAAATGAGTAATGTGTCAATTGGGCTTTCAGAGCTTTGTTGATCAGTTATTGTGCAGGGCCTGCAAGAAACTGTGCTGCTTTGTGGGAGCTTTGGGCTAAGCTAGGGTGACCCTATGAAAAGGAGGACCAGGCTCCTGTATCTAACAGTTGCACACACACACACACACAAAAAGGAATTTCAGCAGGTGTCATTTGTATATATGGAGAACCTGGTGAAATTCCCTCTTCATCCCAACAGTTAAAGCTGCAGGGGGCCCTGCCCTACTGACCAAATACAAAAGAGGGCAGCGCTCCTGCAGCTTTAACTGTTGGGATGAAGAGGGACTTTCACCAGGTGCTGCATGCATACATTTATACTGTTAGTTTTACCCTACCCTGTGCCTGCTTACCATACCCTGTGCCTGTTGGCATTCTCTTCCCCTCCTTATTGTTTTACTATGATTTTATTAGATTGTAAGCCTATGCGGCAGGGCCTTGCTATTTACTGTTTTACTCTTTATTTATTATTATTATTATTATTATTATTATTATTATTATTATTATTATTATTTATATAGCACCATCAATGTACATGGTGCTGTACAGATAACACAGTAAATAGCAAGACCCTGCCGCATAGGCTTACAATCTAATAAGTTGTAGTAAACAATAAAGAGGGAAGGAGAATGCAAACAGGCACGGGGAGGTGTAAACAGGCACCGGGTAGGGTGAAGCTAACAGTATAGAGTCAGAACAAACTCAATATTTGAAGGCTATAGGGAAAAGAAAAGTTTTTAGCTGAGTTTTAAAAGCATTGATTGAGTTTGTAGTTCTCAAGGGTTCTGGAAGAGCGTTCCAGGCGTAAGGGGCAGCAGAAGAAAAAGGACGAAGCCGAGTAAGGGAAGTGGAGGTCCACTATGTACATTGATGGTGCTATATAAATAAATAATAATAATAATAATAACAAAGGACACCTGCTGAAATCTCTTTTTCTCTACAACCGTTAAAGCTACAGGAGCCCTGTCCTCTTTTCCATAGCATCACCCTAGGCTAAGCTTTGTTTGACAGAAATATTAATAACATTGTACAAAAACAAAACCCCAGCAACAACTCACCCACCTAAATTGCTGCACATGTGTGCTGCTAGATTTCAAATGTCAATAAGTGGTCTGCTTAAATTGTAAATGATGGAAAGAGCAGGATTACAAATCACTCTTCATCCACCTTCTCTCCAGAGCAAGCCTCCTGCGAAATTGCTCCTGACGTGGTGTGTGGGTGTGTTTTTGTCATTGAAGGAAGCAGAGCATTTCTTTAATCAATAACTTCTTGCTTTTACGTTGGAGTTTGCCAAATCCAGCTTTATCTTTAAGTAGATAATTTATTAGTAGTAGTATTAGTAGTCGAGAATGCCAAAAAAGAAGATAGATATGGCTTCTAAAGCATGGGAACAGTTCATTTTCTGCCATTTTGTTTTATTTACTACATTTGTACTTTGCCCTTCCTCTACAGAGAGCTTAGGGATGCATTCATGGTCCACCTCTCTTCTCTGTAATTGTCACAGTAACACTGTAAGGTAGGTTAGTCTGTCTGTCTCTCTCTCGGTTGCCCAGTGAACTTGTTGGCTGAGCCAGGATTTGAACACAGGTCTTCCTGTTCAGTGTCCAGTGATATAATCACTGCTTTCCAATTCCACATTTGAAGAGAAAGGCCAAAGCATTTGAGGACATAAATGTTTGCTTCAAATATAGACCCTGTTCAGACAACATGCTAAGCCGTGGTGGTTAAGTATTTTGAACAAAACATTATGGCATAATCTCCCCAGCAACCTTACATTGTTTCCTGTTGAAATACAAAGAATTGGAGGGGAGTGACTTGGGTCTTGAATGAACAATTAAGACCCATTAGTTTTATGAAAGACCTGTTCCTGGTGGAGATAAAACTGGTAGAACTGTTTTGCTAATAGGGATCAACACAGCTGCCTGCATTTTTGGACTCTCCTTGGGCATGTGGCTATACAACCGTCATGATTTGAGCTTCCACTTCCAAATTTACCACTGCACCACTGGGCAGTAATGAAAACAGCCAGGTGGGTCAGAGGCAGCTGTGGTGGTATTGTTAAGTAGAAGGCTCTGGTTGCTCTTTCTGAAGCAGGTGCAATCATTTATTCCCCCCGCCCCCCAAACTGTTCTCTAGCACAGGATGTTCTCGGCATATTGGCTGAAAGAATTGGAAAGCTAACGAACGATGTGGGAGATAAAATTTCCTAATTGCTCTGCCTGTGCCAACTGATTAACTTGGGTGGCTGTAGCCACAGCAGGGAGTCCACTGGAGGCAACGTGGGAGGTTAAAAATAAATAAATAAATCATAATTTGAGGTCTTGTTTATGGGAACCATGAGGGCACCTTTTGTGGTCAAGGCTGTTGGCTCCGAGCTGGAACCGCACACAGCATTGACAGACTCAACGTTTGTCAACCGGGGCCCAACTGCTGTAAAACTGTTGGATTGGGGCAATGGTGCAGGAGAAGACAACCCCATTTGGTGCCCTCCCAATGCTTTGGACTTCAACTCCCATCCACCCCAGCTAGCATGGCCAATGCTCAGCAATGCCAGGAGCTGCAGTCCAAAAGAACTTGAGGGCGTCACTTTGGTGGAGGTGGCTATGAATATAGCCATGCTTGTTCTGACCAAATGCCTATGTCGCCCAGCCTTTTGTTCACCCAGTGGCCAACCATATGCCCCAATGGGAAGCCCATAAGCAGGGCATGAGTGCAATAGCACCCTCCAGCTCATGTTCCACAGCAACCAGTATCCAGAAGCATATTGCATCTGATGCCGGAGGCAGTAGATCATCATGACTAGAAGCCATTGATAGCCTTCTCCTCCATGAATTTGTCTAGCCCCCTTTTAAAGTGATCCAAGATGGCGGCCATCACTACATTTTCCGGTAGTGAACTCTACCACTTAGCTTCATGGGATGACTAGGGTGACCCTATGAAAAGGAGGACAGGGCTCCTGTATCTTTAACAGTTGCATAGGAAAGGGAATTTCAGTAGGTGTCATTTGTACTTATGGAGAAGCTGGTGAAATTCCTTATTCATCAAAACAGTTAAAGGTGCAGGAGCTATACTAGAGTGACCAGATTTAAAAGAGGGCAGGGCACCTGCAGCTTTAACTGCTGCAATGAAGAGGAAATTTCACCAGGTTCCCCATATATACAAATGACACCTGCTGAAATTTATTTTTCAATACAACTGTTAAAGATACAGAAGCCCTGTCCTCCTTTTCATATGGTCACCGTAGGGATGACTTCATTGGGTTCTAGTATTACAATAGAGGAGGGGAAAAAAACATCTCCCTATTCACTTTCTCTATGCCTTGCATAATTTTATACTCAGGTCTCCCCTCACTCACATTCTCTCTAAGCTAAACATCCCCAAACATTGCAAACTTTCCTCCTGGGGGCGTTGTTCCATCCCCTTGATAATTTTGGTTGCCCTTCTGGTTGCCCTCTGTAGAAACTGAATGCTGGACTAAATGGGACTACACCTCTTGAACTTTTCCAGCCAACATTACACTGGGTATAGTTCATAAGCAGTTAAACAGTCAGTCCTGAAGGCCTCAAGTTAATAAACAAACACCCAGCTGAATCAAGATTTGAATATGGGCAATGAATGGGCCAAATTCACCACTATTCTGTCGAGATCATTCCATAACCTAGATGCCACAATCAAAAAGGATATCCCTTTTGTTCCCACTAACTGCTCAACTTTTGTAGTTGGAAAAAGCAGGGTCTTCTTATTGTCCATACCGGCTAGCAATCTATTATGGGTAGGGTGACCCTATGAAAAGGAGGACAGGGCTCCCGTATCTTTAACAGTTGGGTGGAAAAGGGAATTCCAGCCGGTGTCATCTGTATGCATGCAGCACCTGGTGAAATTCCCTCTTCATCACAACAGTTAAAGCTGGTCATTCTAGTACAGCTCCTGCAGCTTTAACTGTTGTGATGAAGAGGGAATTTCACCAGGTGCTACATGCATACAAATGACATGGGCTGAACTTCCCTTTTCTATGCAACTGTTAAAGATACAGGAGCCCTGTCCTCCTTTCATATGGTCACCCTAAATATGGGTGGGTGGGTTAGTAAATATCACCTGACAGAGGGCATGTCTAGACTTAGGGATTGGAGGGGGAGGATCTCATGATATGGTGATCACAATCAGTCTACACATGGTGCACAATGTCCCGGGAGGAAGAGGATGTTGCACCCACCATTTTGGTTTTTTTTATTATCAAAAATGAGTGTACGAGCGCTCAATTGCTAAAAGTAGGTGTTTAAAAAGAAAAGGGGAAAAAAGACCCCGCTCCCCCTGCTACCCTGATGGGCACAGAGCTTTTGAAGAGCTCCATGCCCCATGCCCAGTTCCTGGCTCCTCACGGTTACTCACGAGGAGCAGGGAAGAAACTGGGACAGCTGCCCACACATCCCATGGACTCGGGATGATCCCGAGACCGCAGGAAAAGTCAGGATTAAAGCCGCCCTGGTTATCTTGGGGAAATGGAGGGATCATCCCTCCCTGTTCCTGGGATCCCCTGTGCGTCATGTCGATGCACAGGGATGCTCCCAGGGCAATCCCCAGGATATCACCCCGTCCAGACATGCCCTAAGTCTTGACTTATCAGTGGAAGGAAGCTTCCTTGGCTGATCTCCCTGCAATTCTCTCTCTTGGGCGGAGTTTGGTGGTGATGCATATAGACTAAATCCACACTCAGCATCCTTTGGGTCATCAGTTCCAAACCTGCCAACACGCTCACATTGTGACCCTTCGTGGGATGTGCGGGAGCAATTTTAAGAAAACCCAACCCTCCATTTCCTTGCAGGAATACTCCAAGCACACAACTTAACGGCAAGGGTTAATTCAGCCTGTGCTGAGCTGCTTAGAGATGCAGTGAAATTTATGTCCAAGAACTTTTAAAGATGTTTTCCCAGCAGGAAACATGCAGCTGTTAAGAGAGGGATTCTCCTTTCCTTTAAAAATAAAAATAAAATAAAATGAAGACCTCCTTGATTTATGAAGACAACACCATCTGCGCTAGGAGTAGGATTCTAAGGAGGGAAAGACTAGACAAACACTTGCAGTTCAGTGACTCAACATGCATACAGCTCCATACACTTTCCTCCTTTGGCAGTGTCTCAACCAGTCTCCAGTGCTCTTGGTTTCTTCAGAAACCCATTGTTTTAATGGCTAACATGTGCATGCAGAGAGAGAGAGAGAGAGAGAGAGAGATTTCCCAGTTGGGTCAGGCATAATGATGCATTTACAAGATGAGACAGGAAGTCGTACATCCTTTCTCTGAGGTCACTCCCTCTGTCTGACAGGGAATCTTCATTGTTCGATCTTCATCGAGATTCTCCAGAGAACCCAGAGATGGACAAATCTGTCAGTTTTGGTTACTCTCAGTTTCTTCTTTTGCAATCGGAGCGCTCGGTTCATTATTTTTTGTTCACATGAACACTTGCATGCATTTCTCCTAATACGAGCATTTTTCTATGCCTTTTTGCCTAATACACATGTTGTTTTTTGCAAGCACTTTCCCCAATATAATGTCTTTCTGAATGTTATTTTCATAAAATATATGCATTTCTGTGTGCACCTTTGGGGTGGACCTCCTTGATTTAATTGGTATTGTCTGCTGTGGGCTATCATTTTAAAGTAAAACAACCAATACCAGAACTCCAAATCATAACACTTGCATGAAATCCAATAATGACCCAATAACAATACTAGCAGCAAAAATAAATTACTAAGAGCCCACTAAATTGAGTAGTTTTTTACCTGGTGCCTGAAAAGCTTCCAGGTGAGAGTATTCTAGAATTGGGCTCACCCAGATGTCCTTGTCCCTGAAAGTCACCAACTTCACCTCTAGAGGTGAAGGTCATCTCATAAAGAACTTCACAATCAGGCAGGCTTACAGTAAAGCAATATGTTGCTCACAAGAAGAAGATATTGGTTTGGCATTCGCCAGCATATAGAGTCAGAAGTCTGTACGACACCACATCTCTGAAGTTTAATTAACCCCCCAAGAATTTGAAATACTTACAGAGAGACATGCAACCAAAAAAAGGGTAACATTTCTGAGAAACTTGCCAAGGGACAACAGATATTTAAATGCATGTGCAAAGACTCGCTGGAAGTTAATTGATGCCAACCCTTGTCAAGAGCATGTATATTGGTGATGTGGGCAAATTGAAAAGCAAATGACCTAATCTAATTCAAATATACATTACCCAACTCAAAGAAAGAGGCTAAAAAATCTCTTCAGAGATTGGGGGCTGCGGGGTGGGATGGACAACCATGTGTCTTCTCATTTGCGGGATGGATGGAAGAGATGGATCCATTCAACTCAAGGATGATGTATGCATTGGTTTTCTTGCCAATTCTAATGTATAAGGAAGGCTTTCATGAATAGACTTTCAGAGTTGAGTTCATATTGATCTGTATATGAAGCGAGATTGCCAGCATAGCTTCTTCCTGCTTGCAGGATGCTGCAAAGGTGTTCCAGAAATGGCTCGATCATACAAGTTCATAGGCTGAGGCTCTTGGGATTTTGCGAGCACCAGCACAAGGGCAGAGCTTACCCCCCTCGGGGCATGATCTAGGTTTTTGGAGGCAACAAACCTCCAGACCCAACTGAAAAGAACATACCACTCACAGATGTATAATTCCCCTTCCGCACAGGTTTTCCAACTACTAAGAAAGCAGAGGAGAGCACTTACCGTATGTCTCATGCATTTCAGTGGTCTACTCTACATAGGACTAACGTTGGCTGCTACCCCATGTGTGCTCAGGTGGCTGTGTAAAAGTTCAGTGTCATGGAGCAGCTTAGGAACACAGAAAGCCAACTTAAATCATCAGAGCATCGATCTGTCTAGCCCAGTATTGTCGACACTGACTAGCAGTGACTTTCCAGGGTTTCAGGCGGAATTCCTTTCCCAGTTCCCCTACCTGGAGAAGCCGAGGATTGAACCTGGGACCTTCTGCATGCGAAGCATGTGCTCTCGCTCGGAGCCAAAGCCTCTCCCTTGGGTGGAATCTGGCAAGCAAATGTGATTCTTGCAATGCTTAATCATAATACCAGATTTAGAAACAACAGCGGCACAAATTGGAGGCTGTTATGTTTCCAGGCAATTTTTATACATATATATTCTACCACTGAGCTACACCACCCTCTGCAATTCCCCCTCCCACTATCTTAGGACACTAGAATTGCATGATATTGTAGAAAGGGACATCCTATAGGGGAAAAGCAAAGATGAACCAGTGTTGTATGTGTGTGTATAATCAGTGCTTTAGAGATTATGTACATGACAACAGGGAAAACTTCCTGACTGTTAGAGCAGTACGACAATGGAACCAGTTACCTAGGGAGGTCGTGGGCTCTCCCACACTAAAGGAATTCAAGAGGCAGCTGGACAACCATCTGTCAGGGATGCTTTAGGGTGGATCAGCAATACTACAAACGAGAAGTATTGTTGTAGGTCACAAGCTGAATATGAGCCAACAGTGTGATGTGGCTGCAAAAAAAAAAAAAGTGCTATTTTGGGCTGCATAAAAAGAAGTACAGCTTCCAAATCATGTGAGGTACTGGTTCCTCTCTGTTCGGCCCTCATCTTGAGTATTGCGTCCAGTTCTGGGCACCACGCTTCAAGAAGGATGCAGACAAGCTGGAGCGTGTTCAGAGGAGGGCAACCAGGATGATCAGGGGTCTGGAAACAAAGCCCTATGAGGAGAGACTGAAAGAACTGGGCATGTTTAGCCTGGAGAAGAGAAGATTGAGGGGAGACATGAGAGCACTCTTCAAATACTTGAAAGGTTGTCACACAGAGGAGGGCCAGGATCTCTTCTCGATCCTCCCAGAGTGCAGGACACGGAATAACGGGCTCAAGTTATGGGAAACCAGATTCTGGCTGGACATCAGGAAAAACTTCCTGTTAGAGCAGTACAACAATGGAACCAGTTACCTAGGGAGGCTGTGTGCTCTCCCACACTGGAGGCATTTTAGAGGCAGCTGGACAGCCATCTGTCAGGGATGCTTTAGGGTGGATCCCTGCACTGAGCAGGGGGTTGGACTGAATGGCCTTATAGGCTCCCCCCAACTCTACTGTTCTATGATTCTATGACCAGTCCTTTAGAGTCCAATGGTTGCCTTATTTGTTCCCTCTGGAAAATGGGGGAGTAGGGAAGGGATGGATTCAGATTCTTTATAAAAGGAATAGACAAATCCATGGGGGATAGGTCTATAAGTGAAGGACGGGCAGAGTAACTACATAGGGTCTCTATGTCCAGAGCTAGTCTAACTCAAATACCCAGGTGCTGGAGATGAAACAGCTCTGGAGGACCATGCCGTTCAAGTCCTGCTTGTTGGTTCCCCAAAGGCATCTGGTTGACCACTGTGGGAAACACAATGCTGAAATAGGTCCGCCTTTGGGCCATTCCAGCCAAGCGTCGCCTTCTTTTTTTACACTGCTAATAACAAACTCCTAGATGCACAGAGTGACTCTAATTGCTCCTTTCAAGTAATTCGTAGCCTCCGGCTTAAACTAACACACTTGTGCTGTGATGAGCTCATTTTACAGCTCTTGTTTATTTTTGATCTACCAAAAGCTGGCCAACTCAAGTAAATCAGTGGAACGCCCTCCCAAGATTCCCGGCATATTCCAAAATACCTCTTTTAAAATAACGTGGGCCACCCTATGGGTCCTCTTTTGTTTATTTTGAAAATGTCTATTCTGTCTTCCTACTGAAATGAGCTTTCAGGGCGGCTTACAGCAGCTCATTTTGCGCCACGTAACAATATGCACTAAAGCTGAAAACAATGCAACTTGAACCCCCCAAAACATAGCAAATGAGTCAATAAGCCGTTCTATAAGAGTTGCCATCAAAGGCGTAGGACAATGGGGCAGTTTTACCCTGGCGTGGACAAGGTGATGGTGTCAGCACCAACAAAATGTGAGCTGACACTACACACACACACACACACACACACACACACACGGGAGCGTTCAAACCATGATCCTTCCCTGCATTATTTCCAAGTGCCCCTGTTTAGATGTGTTAGATGCATATTTAATAATACTTAGAGAAAACCCATTGGAATCAGTGGGATGTATCTGTTGTTGCTGTTTTTAAAAAAGGGCCAATATCCTTTCCCACAAGCTTTGGCTTCTTCTGCGTGGAGCTGGTTGGGGGATGCTCCTCCATGCTCACTGGAGAAGTCAGTAGCAAATTCCATAGTTTGACTCTGCACTGTGGGAAGTCGTCTTTGCTGAACTTGGCCACTGGGCAGTGATCTTTAGTATGAAGGCAAGGGAGTTAAAACTAGGGGTGTGCATGGACCCCCCAATCCACTTCGTGGCCCGATCCGGAAAATCCGGATTGGGCCCGATCCTCTTCGCGCCGCTCTGCCCGACTTCCACTCCGCTCCGCGGAGCGAGATCCGGCTTCGCCGCCGTCACTATATGGTCGGCAGCGGCGGCACAAGATAAGCCACCCACCCACCCCGCCCCCTTACCTTCCTCTGTCGCGGGCTTCAATTGAGGCCCTGGTTGAAACCGGAAGAGGCCTCGGCCTTCACTTCCAGCTTCAACCGGGGCCTCAATTGAAGCCTGCAACAGAGGAAGGTAAGCGTCCCTCCTCCCTGCTCCCTTACCTGGTGCTGCCACTGCTGCATGGATGGCGGCGCCGGCGGCGCCAGGTAGGCCAGGCCGATGCCCCCTTACCTTCCTCCATCACGGACTTCAGTTGAGGCCCCGGCTTCAACTGGGGCCTCAATTGAAGCCAGCGATGGAGGAAGGTAAGTGTCCCTCCTCCCTGCTCCCTTACCTGGCGCTGCCGCCACCGCCGCTGCATGGATGGCGGCGCCGGCAGCGCCAGATTAGTCCCCCTCCCCCCCACTTACCTGCAGGCGAAGCTCCGAATTGAGGCGATCCTCTTCGCCTCGATCGGCAGCCCCCCTTCCTCTCTTCGCCTCCGCCTTTTCCGGAGGCGAATTAGGCCGCCTCGCTCCTGCTTCTCTGAACCGAAGAGAAGCGGCACACATCCCTAGTTAAAACTGTCTTTCTGTTCTCATCTTTGAAAGATATGGTACAGTCCCAGCAGGATTAGGCTATGTTTTAATTGGCTGTGAGGTTTCTTGCTTGCATGGTTACCTGCGGTAGCTATTTTGCTGCTTTGTGCAAAATGTCTACCTTCACTTGGAAGCTACAGCATCAGAGAGTTTGGGTTTCATTGGAATGAGCTCCTCCATCAGAAATGCTCATATCCGGTGCTACCTTTAAGAGACTGAACCTCTTCAACATAGAGGAGAAAGCTCCGTTTTTGAGTGACAGAATAGATAAATAAATACAGAAGGTCTTGACCTGTGAATGTTCTTTTTGTTTTATTCATAACTTCTCTTTTGCATGACTGGCTCGTTCCAGACTTCCCTGATCACTTTGATGGTTCCTTGAATTTGAATCTTTATCCCAAAGTTATAAAAGACATGAACGTGTTTTTTTTTTAAAAAAAAAAATAAACAATGTGTCACAAAATCCTTGACAGCTGCCAGATCTTTCCAACTTAATGGGAAGTGATGGCATCCACCTCCGGTATATAGATGAATTGTTCCCGTCAAAGATGTCAACCTGGCCCTATTTGTTTGATGGCGTTTCGTACTGTGTCTGTTTTGGAATGCTGACATTTGCTTCGGGAAATAATATCTGCAGGTTAGCCCATGTTTTGCAAGAGGAGATGTTTTGTCCCAGACATTGTTGGGGTGGTACAGCAACGTGGCACAGTTAATCTGAAAAATGCCTCATTTGTTAAGAGCTGTGCAGTCAGTATGGGGCCTGCACTGTGAAGACCAACACTCTAGTGAAGGGAAGTTTGGTCTTCTGCATGATGGAGGATGGTCTAAGGAGCTTGGAACATAATCCAACAGGGCGCTGCCACCCCACTCCCCACCCCCGGTTATGCTTTACCGCCCCAAGTAGTGGGTCCTACCAATTCCATGGTGAAACCAGGACCCACCACTTACTCCAGAGAGATTTAACACTTCCTTAGAGAAGCCCCAAAATGAGTGGAAATCCTCATTTCTGGAAAGAGCTCCCTTACGTGATGTCCCTTATGCAAACTCCTCGGACCTGCCTCCTTCCAGAAAAAAAACAGGCATTTATTTCATAGAATCATAGAATCCTAGAATAGTAGAGTTGGAAGGGGCCTAAAAGGCCAGCGAGTCCAACCCCCGCTCAATGCAGGAATCCACCCTAAAGCATACCTGACAGATGGCTGTCCAGTTGCCTCTTGAAGGCCTCTAGTGTGGGAGAGCCCACAACCTCCCTAGGTAACTGGTTCCATTGGTGTACTGCTCTAAGAGTCAGGAAGGTTTTCCTAATGTCCAGCCGGAATCTGACTTCCAGTAACCTGAGCCCGTTATTCTGTGTCCTGCACTCTGGGATGATTGACAAGAGATCCTGGCCCTCCTCTGTGTGACAACCTTTTAAGTATTTGAAGAGTGCTATCATGTCTCCCCTCCATCTTCTCTTCTCCAGTACTATATCTCAAAATACCCACATCGAAACACATTTTTAATGGGCTCAAGCTACAGGAAGCCAGATTCCAGCTGGACATCAGGAAAAACTTCCTGACTGTTAGAGCAGTACGACAATGGAACCAATGACCTAGGGAGGTCATGGACTCTCCCACACTAGAGGCCTTCGAGAATCATCTGGACAGCCCTCTGTCAGGGATGCTTTAAGGTGGATTTCTGCATTGAGCAGGGGGTTGGGCTCGATGGCCTTAGAGACCCCTTCCAACTCTACTATTCTATGCTTCTAAAATCACCTTGAACTTTTGGAATAGTAGGAAATCTGAGACGTTTGGATGTAGGTCTGTTTATATCAGAATTCTCAAAGATCAACTTCCTCAAGCGTCCTCATTCATTAGCCACCTTGCACTTCTATATATTATATATGGAAAAGTGGGATATAACTGTTTCGAATAAAATAATAAATGAATGATGGGTTCACCCACAGTCGACCGAGAGCAATCAAGCCCTGTGTAAACAAATGATGTAAACACATGCTTGAACTCTCTCGAAGAGCCTTGTGTAAATGATTTACCATAAAACAAAAGACCCAGGCAGCGGTTAAGAAGATACACTGCAAAGGGTGAAACCTCTCAAACAACCTCCTAGCAGCCATCCCCCAACCCTGTCCGCGAGAATCCTGGCTGGCCCATGGCTGACAGGCAGATCAGTAAATTATACCACAGTGATAACATGTTGCAGTGCCAGGAACTTTTTTAAAACTCTCGTAAAGCTCCTCACTCCTGTGGGCAAAGATTCCGTCAGTGCGGGCAGTAAAATGATCACTTTCAGATGTCCGTGGATTTTGTCGCCGCCTCCATTCTGTCCACCCTCTTCTCTTCTCTCTGCTCCCTCGTCAAATATAGATCAAAGGGAGCGGGATTCTCCAGGAACCAGGTCAAAATAGGAGTAGCCTTCTGAGATGTATGGCGGGGGGCGGAGGAAGCCAAAGCTGTTTTCTGCTCAGAAACACCCTCCAAACTTGACAGCAAGATGAGATTCTATCCTCTACCCCAAGGGTGTTGACCCTCTGCCAACCCATGGGCCAAATTCCATGTCAGAGAATCTCTCGGTGGCCACGTACCAGTGGTGGGTGGGTCTGAGGGGAAAAGGGGGCAGGATTGGGACTGAGCAGTTGACTCTGTCTTCAACAGTAGTGACAGGGCAGCATTCTCCAGTGCACCGGAAGGCAGCAGGCTAGCACACACGACTATTTCCCAACACCCTGTTGCCACCTCCCAGTACCTGCAGCCCGAGGCAACGGCCTAACTCTGCCCAATGATAGGGTTGGCCCTGGTAACTGTTTTAATGTGTCAGTAACATTAACTTAAAGCCAGGCTGATGTCAGACTAGGCCTAGAGAGACCCAGGTTCCAGTCCTCACTCATGAGATTAATCTGGGTGGTATTGAACCAGTCACGGGGCTTGTTCAGATGACACTGAGCACTCCGTGGTTAGCTTAACCATGCTTCTCTGTGGTTAGCACTAACCACAAGCTGTACGCTCACACACAACACCATTAACTCTGTCCGGTTCCCAGTTTCTTTAACCACACACTAGCCACAAAGCACTCAGATGAGCATCTGAGTCCTCCAAATCCTACACCCTGTATCCCATCACCACTTGTGCTAAGAGAGCCAGCAATTGCACCATTTAGGCTGTTTAGGCCACTCTAGACTGCTAGCTCTATGATTTTGGCCCCTTAACCACAGGTATGTGCCGGACAACACCTTAAGCCAAAGTTAGTGCTGCAGTACAGGGTTACTGGCACATGTCAGATGACACCGTTAACCCTGCTGCTTAACCAAAAACCCTTAACCAGCATGGTTAACGGTGTCGTCTGAATGGGCCCACTATCTCTCAACCTAACCAATGTGACAGGGTTGTTGTGGGGATAAAGGCAGAGTGTGGAAGAACCATGCATGCTGACCTTCCCCAACTTGGTGCCCTCCAGATATGGTGGACTCCAACTCCCATCAGACCCAGCCACTTGGATAATGGTAAGGAGTGATGGGAATCATAGTACGAAACAACTGGTGAGCACCACGTTGATCTATGCAATTTAGAATTCTTTGTAGCAATGGTAATATTTAATGAAAGTATAATGAAGAAAAGAACCACAATGGCTATACATAAAGTTATACTTACTTCCCCCCCTCTTCAAATTAATCTTAAATCTATCAAATGGAAAGGAAAACTAGGCTTCTCAAGATACAGAATTCTTCATCAACACCAGATTTTGCCATTACCCAATATGGCCTTTGCACTTGAGGAGTCATTTAGCAGCCGGTTATACATTTCAAAGGAACCAGTTCTATTTACAATTTTGTATCCTCGCCCTGGATCCCTCTCAGACAAGCCCTTGGAGCATTTCTTCTTTCAGGGTGTCAGTCTGTGCCAGCCACCGCAGCTATAAAAACCTGTGGCTTGCTTCGTCAGTTTCTCTTTGCTTGCAATAGGTTGTAATGGGGTTGGTAGCGACAGGCTGTGGCATCTAGCCATAGGATGTTGAAAGGGGCTGCTGGATGCTGGAGGTGGATTCCTGTTCCAGAAAGTTATCAGGGAGCGAGGGAATGTGCAAAGACACACATTTCTTATTGAGTTATTTATTAGGCTTTTGGTCTGCCCCGTAACAAAAGTTATGCTGTGCCAATTTAACGTTTCCCAATGCTGTGAGCTCAGGAGTTGTGTTCAGGTCATGTTGAGGCAAAGGTCATTTCAGTTTCACAACACCTTAACATCGCTTGAACTGGCTTCCTGTATGTTTCCAAGCCCAATTCAAGGTGCTGATTTTGACCTATAAAGCCTTACACGGCTTGGGACAACAATACCTGACTTAATGCCTCTCCTGACTTGAACCTACCCGTACACTGTGCTCAACATCTAAGGTCCTCCTCCGAGTGCCTACTCCGAGAGAGGCTCGGAGTGTGGCAAAAAGGGATAGGGCCTTTTCAGTGGTGGCCCCCAGACTGTGGAACGATCTTCTATCTTTCCGGCGCCAGGTTAAGACTTTCCTCTTTGCCCAGGCATATGGCGGCACATCTTAATCACCCACATTTAGGTTTTTTTTAACAGTTTTTAATGCTTTATTTGTGTATGTTTTGTGTTTTAGAATTTTAAATTTTGTATACTTGTTTTTATCTCAATTTTAGAATTTATGTGAACCGCCCAGAGAGCCCTGGCTATGGGAGCGGTATATAAGTGTAATTAATAAATAAATAAATAAATAAATAAATAAATGGAGAGGGGGATGAATCTGCTAGTTTCTCTGGTCATAGCTAGATGGGGCTTTATCCCTGGGCGAACCCCGGGATCATCCCTGAGTGTCCACATGACGCACAGGGGATCCCGGGATCAGGGAGGCATGATCCTTCCCTTGTCCCGGGATAGAGCCCTACACTTTGGGAGCGTTTTTTCTGCGGTCTCGGACTGAGACCATGTAACATGTGGCCTGTTGACGTGGGTTGACCCGGCTCTGCGTGATTCCTCACGTGGAGCCTGGAGCTGCACCCATCAGGGGTAGGGTGGGGTGGGGAGTGGGGAAATTAAATTATTATTTTTTAAAAAATTTACCTTTCGGCGCTCTTGCACTCCCGTTGCTTTAAAAAAAATGGTGGGCACGACGCCTCTCCTCCTGTGGTCGTTGCGCCTCACGTGTAGACAGAGGAGGGATCTCGCGATAATCACATCGCGGGATCTTCCCTTTGGTGACCATATGAAAAGGAGGACAGGGCTCCTGTATGTTTAACAGTTGCATAGAAAAGGGAATTTCAGCAGGTGTCATTTGTATATATGGAGAACCTGGTGAAATTCCCTCTTCATCACAATAGTTAAAGGTGCAGGAGCTATACTAGAGTGACCATTTTAAAAGAGGGCAGGGCACCTGCAGCTTTAACTGTTTTGATGAAGAGGAAATTTCACCAGGTTCTCCATATATACAAATGACACCTGCTGAAATTTCCTTTTCTATGCAACTATTAAAGATACAGGAGCCCTGTCCTCCTTTTCATATGGTCACCCTATTCTTCCCTCTTCCGTCATGGAATAAAAGGTAGGCCTAGCTAAGGTCTGTCTCCTGCTTTCAATTTTTAAAATCTCTCTCTCTCTCTCTCTCTCTCTCTCTCTCTCTCTCTCTCTCTCTCTCTCATATGACAAACTTGGTGACTGTGTCCCTCGAAGCTTTACCCCATTCCTCTGGTAACCACAGGGGATTCCTCTGTGCTCAAATTATGAAGGGAAGGGTGTGTGCAGGGGCTGGCCATGCCATGAGCTGCACTGGATCTGCTATCTGCTGCAGCCACTATGGCCACAGCTAGACCTAAGATTTATCCTGGGATCATCCAGGGTTTGCCCCAGCCTGAGCACTGAATCCCCTGTGTGCCACCTAGATGAAGAGGTTTGACCCCTGGACAATCCAGGGATAAACCTTAGGTCTAGCTATGGCCTATGTCTTCCTAGCTGGCCAGCTTCCCCTGCTGCCTGCTTTCTCGCTGTGGAATGCTGCCACTGTTTTTACTGCTGTGGCATTGGACACTGCAAGAAAGCAGCTGGTGGTGGCTCCTATTGGGTGTCGTATCTCCAAGCCCTTCCTCTGCCATGCGAGACAATAAAGAGATCTGCCAAGTAATCCACAAAGCTTTATTCAGCCAATACACATCTCTTTGCACCTGACAAGAACTTAAACACTAGGAATTTTCCTCTAGGATAAACTTGGCTACCTAAGAGAGGCAATTGTCCTTTCAACAAAAGGGACAGTCTTTTCCCTAAGTCCCTTTCATTTTAAGGAGGCTTCCTTTGAAGAAGACTTTGGCGAGATGCTAGCTAAGCTGATTGCCTCTCGTCTACTTTTAGCTCTGCCGTTTGAACCCACAGTGGACCCTGGGGTCAGCCAACTCTGAACACCTTTCCCCCTCTGAGGATGCTTGAATTCACACAGACTCTGAGTTGTTAACGTTTTCACTGATAAGGTCTGATGAAGATTCATCCTTGGATGGTGAAGAGCCTGGGGGAATCACTTCCCTCACTTTCTGTGTAAGATGGGATGTTCTTAGGTTTTTTTCCTTCAGCTTCAGAATCTGTTTCTGATTGATAGCCTGAAACTCCTTCCCCAACACCAAGGGGAACAGGCCAGTTCAAGACACTGGGGTACCTATACCACACCTTACTTTGAGGAAAGGGCTGTCCTTCAGAGTAAGCCATTGTGGGCAATATGGCTCTGGTGAGAAGCCACATCCCTGCCCCTTTGATGCAACTAGGGACGGGTGAATCTGTCACACAGTCCTCTTTCCCCTGAATCACCTTGTAATTAGTGCAATATCCCTGAAAAAAGAAATCCCACCATGAGCAACTGCTTTGGATGTTTGGGCAATCTTGATGGCTCTGGCTGGAATCACAAAATTCTAACAAAAGCTTTCACCAAAGCGCCTCCTGGGGACATGGTGGGTGGGTGGGTGCAGGTGGGTGATTGCTACCTCCACGGTTGTTCTTATTGTGCAGGCATAACATTTGTAGCAAAAACAGAGAGAGAGACTGACTTCCATAAGTGTGGCAGGTCATCCATCATCTTTATTTTGCCTTCAGACAAGAGACCCTAAACCGAAACAGCTGCAGAAAGATTTTGCAAAACAACAATTGCTCTTTTCCCTGCAGGCAACAGCAGAGAAAGCCCATCTTTCTTTCTTCCTGATGTTCTGGGGAGTTTTCTTTCTTTCTTTTTTTTCCTTTTCTTGTCAGATAAGACCTGGAGAGCTAAGGTTTGAGGAAAGTGTTTAAGGGACCCAGCCTCATAGGGAGAAGGAAATGTGGGTGAATAAAGAGATTAGTTGCTAATTCTGTCGAATAAGTCATCTTGCTTGCAGGCAGGATAGAAGACCGCCTGTTTCAGGCATTGGGTTGCACGTTCCCAAGGCACCTCATTCATTGTTTATAACATGGAGCACATCTGCAGAACCGTACTGCCCCCCAGATAGCATGATTTCATCAAGAGCAGTGGCTGGATTCCAGAGGGATGCGTTTGGTTTCTTTTGCTAGATAGCTGGGATGGCTTTTCCCTCTGCCTCACTTGGCTCATGAAAGTGATATTTAAAGATCTGTATGGGGTGTTCACACAGACTTCAGCCCATCGAAGCATCTGCATAAAACTTTTCTCATTGTAAGGGCTGCATTTCTCATTGGACTTGCATTTCTCATTGTAAGGATTTAATAAGATTAAATCCACACTTGCCAATGTTCCAAAGAGATTTCGCTCAGAATTCTGAGATATCCGGTCAACAAGTCAGTGAAACCCACATCACTCTGCCGCAGAATCCTCAGCTTGGATTCATAGCAATCTGAACTCATCTGAATCCGTTTTAGATTTTTCCGACATTCCTACCTGCTCCTCAATTTCCTGAAACCATTTAGCTGGCCACTGGGGGAAGAAGGACGTTGGACTAGACGGACTTTCAGTCTGATCCAACAGGCTCCCATTTTTAATGCCTGTCATTGAGTTCTATGGGATTTTTCAATTGGATGCAGTCTTTCCCTATATCTTCTCAAGTACATCTTCTGCATTGGCGGCATAGGGGGAATCTGTTCTGTCTTCATTGCAGTTACATTGGGGATGAGGAGAAATTCATAATTACCTATTTTTCCACTTTTGAACCACTGTGCAAACCAAAACCCAGTTGCCTTTTGAAATGCACATTTCCCTGAATTTTGCCATAGAATTCGCCAACCAAAAAATGCATACGAAAAAAGTGTATGCTATCACAGAGCAGTATTTGTCAAGGCCTTTCCTTACACTATGAAAAAGAGATTAAATTTAATCTGTTACGGTGAAGTATTATAAAGAAAAACTTTATAATTTATATAAGGTAAATTATGTAAGGTAAAGGGAGAAAATACATATACGTTAAATGTACTAGTATTCTCTGTCAATGAGTAGATTTAAATCTAATGTGTTTCTTTTTATTTATTTATTATCTTTGTGTTGGTTTGGAAAATGAATAAAATCTTTCTTAATACATACGTTAGGGGAAAATGTTCAAAATGCATCGCATTAGGAAAACAGCTTGCAAAAATGTGTCTATTATGCAAAACAGTGCATACAAAAATGGATGCATGAGAAGAAATGGGCATAAAAATGCTTATGAATCTTCATGCAAGATTAAACAACAATGAAAACATATTCTCAAAGTTTGGGACAAACCAGGATTATGATTGGGGGGAAATAACAAACTGAGAGAAACCAAAATTGACACATTTGTCCATCTCTAATTTACATCCTGCTTTCCTTTCCTGATGGAACTCAAGATGGTGTTCCAAGTCTCCCATCCAAGGATTGACCAGCCCCAGGTCTGCTTAGCTTCAGAAATGTTGCAGCTTCATATGTCTCCAGATAGGGATGTATGTATTTCATTAGATCTGTTCTGTCTGTGTTTTATGGATCGTCAGGCAACTTCCATTATGTTGTCTGCTCATTGATGGATTCAGACTCTATTCCCCTTCGGAAAAGTCCACCAAAAAACCCCTCTGTTGCAATTTATGTAAATTTCGGTGGCACATAACATATTTGTCTGAGCTCAGTGTACAATCAATGAGCAACGTACACAGAAAAAGAGGGCTTGCTGGCAGGGATCGAAGAGAGATCAGAGATGTATAAAATGTTGTGTGTGTGATTTTTAAAATGACTTATATATTAGCATATTTCCCAGCAACATTTGTATCTTCATACAACTAAATTTGCATACAGCTTTGGAAAGTCAAAAACTGGTCTGCATGTCTTCAAAGACGCCATTCCGCCATGCAATCCGCAGGTCAGATCCATAGAAATCTGATGTCTTTTGGATCCCCTTTGGATTTTCCTGACATCTCTACCGTCAACCCATCTGAATGGCTTTTGGCCCTTTATGTCTTCCTTAGTGTTTGGAGTCTGCCTTCCATATGAGGAGCAACAGGGTCAGATTCAAAAAGAGCCCTCTCCTCTTCTTCTGCTGGAGACGAGGGCCTCAGTGATGGATGGGATATAGAAAAGGATGGGGTGGAGGGGTGGAAGAAGTTAGGCTTGTGAAAAAGGGCCCATCCTAACCCTGTCCATCAAACTGAACAGGTCTTGAGTCACTGTCTGTCTTTACAAGCTATCCCCAACATTACATCATACTCCTGACCAAAAACCCAGAACTTTGCAGATGAAGAGGTGGGTCTATGCAAATACCGTATTTCTTTGATTCTAAGACGGCATCAATTGTAAGACACACACTAATTTCAGTACCACCAACAGAAAAAAAAAAGCTTTATTCTAAGAAATAATAAACGCACCCGCGATTCTAAGATGCACCCCGTTTTTAGAGATGTTTATATGGGGGAAAAATGTGTCTTAGAATCGAAGAAATATGGTAGGGACAGGATTGATCCTAAACACCTTGGCTTCTCCATTTTTATTTATATTTTTTTGCATTCACTATGGGAAGGGAGCAGATTTGCCTCCAAATGGGGTCCCAGAATGCACCCTGCTACTTCTTCCCATATAAGTGAATGGTTGATACCTGGGCAATGAGGGCAAAACATGTCCTCCACCCTGACAGTGGGTGGGCAGGCCCCCGCTGGCATGGATCCCATTGGAAGGGTGCAGTGTTCCCTTCGACCCATCATAAGATTAATAGTTATTATTTATTTATTTTTATCCTACCATTTCTCCAAGGAGCTCTGGATTTTATACAAAGTTTTCCTCCCATTTTACCCCAAGTATGATCCTATGAGAGAGGTTTGATTGAGAAATAATGACTGACCCAAGGTTATCCGGTGGCCTTCACAGATGAGCAGGGATCTAAATTTGGGCTTCTCCAAGACTTTTTTTGACAATCTCACCCAGCTGTCTCCAACCTGATGGCCTCCAGATTTTTAGACTACAACTCCCATGATCCCTGACCATTGGCCTCACTGGCTGGGGCTGATGACAGTTGAAGTCCAAAGCATCTGGAGAGCACCCGGTTGAGGATGGCTACTCCAACTGCTGTAGCATACTGGCTCTGACATAATATTTCAAAGAATTACTTCTTAGTTGTTGCCGTTGCACAATTTGTAATAGCGTCTCTGTACATATTATTATTATTATTATTTATTTATTTATTTATTTATTTATATAGCACCATCAATGTACATGGTGCTGTACAGAGTAAAACAGTAAATAGCAAGACCCTGCCGCATAGGCTTACATTCTAATAAAATCATAATAAAACAATAAGGAGGGGAAGAGAATGCAAACAGGCACAGGGTAGGGTAAACAGGCACTGGGTAGGGTAAAACTAACAGTATAAAGTCAGAACAAAATCAAGTTTTAAAAGCTTTAGGAAAAAGAAAAGTTTTTAGTCATGATTTTAGTCTTTAGTCATGATATTTAGTTTTTAGTCATGATATTTTGTCATGATTTCAAAGGAGGGGCTTTTGGGGGACATTGCAATTTACAAACAGCTTGTCTTCCCTCTGGGAAGCGTCTTGGACGGTTTGATTATGTTAAAGGGTTGTGCAAAGCCAGGGAGAATATATATATATATATATATATATATATATATATATATATATATGCAATAAAGTACTGGATTTTCCATGGAAAACATATGCTTGGATATTCTGCAAATGGGCACTCCATTTAGACTGTCTTCAATGAGTTTCTCTCTCACACAAGTAGCACCTGTTCTCTGCATTGATTTGATAATGTCATCTGTCTGCTGTTATGGTTTTTATCGCCCTTGCGGTTTGGAAGGCTCCCATTTCTTTTAACGCTCCGAACCCCCTGGAATGTAGCCCTGGAATTATTTCAAAATGGGAAATCCAATCACGTGGCAAGCCAAATCCCTGATGTCTAACTCATTCAGGATTCCATTGCCACAATTTGTATGGTGATGGCCACCAATGTAGGAACTAGTACACATTATGATAAAGGTGTCTTTGCAATGAGGCTATTCACGCAACAAGCTAACCCACGCTCAGTGGCTGAGTGTGGGTTGTTGAACTGTGGGTTAGCGCGTTGTCTGAACCCAGAACGTTTTCTGCAGAGTGTCCTATTAGCCATGCAATGTGGCTTGTTAACCATCCTGAACAACCTAACAGCAAACCATGGGTTCTCAAGCTGTCTTGTTTGAGAAAAATAAGCCACGCTGAATGGTTAACAAGCTACCCTGCAAAAATGTCCTGTATTCGGACAACACACTAACCCATGGTTCAACAACAACCCACGGTCAACCACTGAGGCCTTTGCTAGACCACGGCTTAGCCCGGGGTGAACCCCGGGCTCGCCCCTGTGCATCCAAATGCTCCACAGGGGATCCTGGGGTTAGGCAGGGGTCAACCCTCCCTTGCCCGGGGTAACGGGCTCCACTTGTAGCCCAGTATTTCCCACAGTCTCATGCTGAGCCCGAGACCACGAGCATGTAGCCCATTCCGCAGCTTCTCCCGATTACTCACGAGGAGGCAGGAGAAGCTGCACATGGGGCACAGTGCTCCACAGGAGCGCTGGGCCCATCGGGGCAAGGGGAGAGATAGGGGTGAGAGATCGGAGCCGGGGGGGGAGATCGGGGGCAGGGGGAGCAGGGAAATCAAAACAGTTTTTTTTTTAAAAAAAAAACCCTTATCTGAGCGGCCGAGTGTTCATGTGCACCGCCCCTTTAATTGGAAAACAAAATGACGGAAGGGATGGGGCTTTCCTTTAGCCCGTTGCGTCTGACATGTGGATTGGAGCGAGAGCCCATGGCAGCTGCACTGCAGGCTCACCCGTCCTCCCGCACGGATTAACAGGTAAGTCTAGCAAAGCCCTGAGTGTGGGTTAGCAACTTGTGTGAACTCACTCATTGTTTGTGTGTGTTTTAAACGGCTGTGCACCCCGCCCACTCCCACATTGTGGCCCCGATGAAAATTGAACCCTGGAAGCTGCTGTTTGTACTGGGAAGGAAGCTGCTATTGGCTATAGTTCTGTTTTTAGAGCCAGAATCCCATCCAGATTTATCTGGCAGTAAAGCTCCATTGGACAAAGTGGGGTTTACTGCTGAATATGTATGCATAAAGCTGAGTTGCATTGCATGTTTGTTCGCCCCCTTGGTGTGGCTGGCAGCTTTGCGTTGAAAAAGGTTTCGTAGCTTTCTTCCAGACCCACAGTGGGATCCCTGGAGTTTGGAAAGTGGTGGGTTTATGGAAACCGCGTAAGATGTCTTCCATTCTGATGGTTTATTTAAAATGTGTGGCTAGCTTGTGATTGGTGTAAGTGGCTCATTCCAAAGCCCCACACCCATCATTTCAAGCCTGGGAAAGCTGTTTTTAGAAAGAAAGAAAGGGAAAAACCACACACACACACGCACACACACAGCACAGCTTTTAAAAAATCTGGGCGGCTGTCATATTTCGGCACCACAAAACAGACCTCTCTCTCTCTCTCTCTCTCTCTTCAGCAGTTTTTGGATTAGAGTGCAATAGGAGAAGAGGAATGGTTTTGCCTGCCAGTTGCTTGCATTGAATAATAACAATAATGTCATAAGAATAATCTCGGGTGTGTAGCTCAATTGCTTATTTATCTTGGGCACCTTCCAGACCAAGGTATGTGCGTTTAAGCCCCATTGATCTTCTATGGAAGGGAACTCAACTGAGCACATCAAAACCTCTCTTATGGTAATCAATTGGACTTAAACCTGTTTAGCTGAGGCTGAGTTGTGACACGATTTATTTCTTGCATATAAAAGTACAGATGTGCATTCATCCCCCCCCCCCCCCCAAATTAATGACAACTTGAACTGAAACGAATGAGATGTGTAGGGAATGGGTATAAATGGAAACCATTTTTATGGGGAACATGGGTACAATTTGTCATTCATTCATGGAGGGGGGCTTACCAGATTCTGGAAGTGTGTGTAGCTTGATGGCCACCATTTTATGCTCACCGAGTGCACTAGATGTTGCATCATTCTGGAGGTATTCTTGGGGTGGGGGAATGGTAATTTCCAAGTACAGTACCCATGGCATTCTGGTAAAAGAAAATGGTGACCACCAAGGTTGGCAGCCAAATTCAGATCTGCTGTCACTGTCAAAAAATAAAAGCCCCCAATAAATCACCCCAACCCCCCCCCCAAATGAAGGGTTGTACTATAATGAGATGGGGTAATATAAATGTAACTGATAAATAAATAAATCCTTCCTGGTTGCATAGATGGATGGTGGGAGATTCAGGAGAGATAAAAGGAAGGACTTCTTCACCCAGCATGTAGTCAAACTATGGAATTTGCTACCACAAGAGCCCTGCTGTATCAGACCAAGGGCCCATCAAGTCCAGAACACTGTTCACAGTGTGGCCAGCTAGCTATTGACGAGGAACCCATAAGCAGAACACAGGTGCAACAGCACCACCCAGCCCATATTTCCAGTAACTGGGTTTCCTGTTGACAGCTGCATGGTCACTGTGTGAACAGAATGCTGGATTAGATGGACCCTTGGTCTGATTCATCAGGGCTCTTCTCACGTTATGTTCAGTTATGGATGTAGGTTAACGGTTTAGTGTTCTTAGACCCCAGACTAATTCCATCCCACTCAGGCTGCCCATTGGATTTTCTTGTCCAGGAAGGACTATAAAAGTTTTTCCTGTTCCACCCATGTCTGAGCAAGATGATCTTCATGAGTTCTGGCTTGTTCCTGTATCCTTTTGTTGACTTCTAATCCTGCTGTTTGCGCCTTGATTCTGACTTGCTTTTCGGTTCTGGCTTACTCTTTGGCCTTGCCTCCTCGCTTGACCTTCAGACCCAACTGCTGGCTTGTCCTTCATTTGTGGCTTTGTCCCACAATTCCTAGTTCATCTCAGGTTACTGCCTGTGGCCCAGGGCTGACACTCTCTCCAATTCTCACTCTGGGCCTTGCTAGACCTACCTTAAAATCCTGGCATGTGGAGGAGCCAGCCTGCGCCAGAAGTAGCACGGGCTGTTGCTCCTATCCACACATCGACGCGACGGGGTAAAGGAAAGCCCCGTCGCATCGGCCATTTTGTAATCGGCTTAAAGGGGCCATGTGCACAGAAGTGCACCAACGATAAAGGTAGGTGGTTTTTTGTTTTTTAAAAAAGGGTTCCCCACTCCCCCCTGCCCCTTATTCCCCCCTGGCCACAACCCCCCCCCGCCCACCCACCCATGGTCTCCAATCCCCCCCACCTGCCCGCGATCTCCAATCCCCCCACCTGCCCGCGATCTCCAATCCCCCCGCCCCCGCGATCTCCGCTCCCCCTGCTCGCCCACAATCTCCGATTCCCCCCACCCGCAATCTCCAATCGCCACCTGCCTGCCCACCCGCGATCTCTGATCCCCCACCACCCACCCATGATCTCTGATCCACCCACCCACCCACCCGCGATCTCCGATTCCCCCCATCCCCCCGACTCTGTTTCCCCCCCATCTCCCCACCCAGCCCTGACGGCCTCAGCGCTCCTGTGGAGCGCTGCGTGTCGCTTTCCCCAGCTACTCGCAAGTAAATGCAGTAGCTGGGGAAAGTGGCAGAATGGCCTAAATGCCCGCTGTCTTGGGCTCAGCCCTAGATATCCCGGGCCAAGGGAGGGTTACCCCTGCCTGAGCCTGGGATCCCCTGTGTGTCATCTGGATGCACAGGGGCCGGCCCGGGGCTCGCACCGGGCTACACTGTCATCTAGCAAGGGCCTCTGAACAGTATTGCTCCCTGCTGTGTTATTGATTCTGAGCACTATATATGCTAATCATCCATGATCTGCATTGAGAGTTTAAATTAAATTTTATGTTTGTCAACACCCTTCAGGAATATATTGTGAGTAGAAAACTCATTTCTGGTAACAGGTCTATAACTTGGTATAATGCAGTGTTTGAAATATGTGTTATGGAATGTACAGATGTTGCAACGAATAGTAACTGAATGGAGAGTGAAGGCAGCCTCATCAATCGAGAAACATTGAAGCAACACCCGACAATATTATTCTTATTTTGTAAGATTTTCTCACTCTTATCCCTGTCTGGATCATGACAATGATATTACCAATGGCCTGGTCTACATACATAGCAGGACAAAGTGGTAGGATCTTGGATTTCTCAATATCCTCACATGTAAAAAAAGCTCCCTGCAGGTAGGAAGCGAGCACAGCAGGAAAGAGAATTCTACGTCAGCCTGCTCTATGGTGTGCTAGTTTTCTACTTGCAAGGAGTGGTGTGTGTGTGTTTGCTAGGGAAGCGTTTTAAGATAGCATTGCATATCTACCAATAGTCTGAAGCAATTCATTATTTGATTTATTGCCTTTGTATACCTCCCCATAGCCAAAGCGCTTTGAAGAAATGTGTGGATTTTGCTAAGTGCTTATCAAGAACTCCCCAATAAAATTCTCATCTATAGCAATTGTGATAGATGAGAAAATCAAGTATAATACCTTCCATCTGGTTTTCCACGTTCTCGGAAGGAAAGGGTGGATGTGTAGTGAATTCCCCCGCTGCTGCCCCTAGTAGGATGTGTTTTAGCTGCTAACTCAGGATGTCATGATAGCTTTGATGAATGCTTGCATGACAATTCATCGGCTGTTAGTATGGAATCTGGCCAGTGAAGAATTATATAAGCAATTTTTCCACCCGCCATGCTATGGGATGATTTTCTCTGGCCCTGGCTGAATTGCATACCTTTCACTAATGGTGTATCACTGTTTAACATCTCAGTGGCAACGTGAATTCTTTTCTCTTAGTTGTCACAAGGACATTTATTTTTAAGCAGCAGAGAGCGGCTCCTTCTAACGTGTTTTTTATTTTTATTTTTGGCAAAAGCTCATTTCTGCACATTCTTTATGGCATACTCTCATGTGTTCTTCCAAATAATTTAGCAGTTATTGCAATTTTGGCTGTCTCATTGGCATCTAGCAATCCTGCCTTCCGCTTTCATTTTTTAAAGTTAACAATTGAGCAGGCTCACTAGACAATGAGATTTCTCCTCCGCTTGATTTAAACTTCAGCTTTGCTCATCCACATTTATTAAAGATAGAGAGTTAGTGACAGGTGGAGGGGGGGAATCTATTGACCGAGCGTCAGAGATATATTAGATATCCTTCTATGATTCCTTTTCTCATCTCTATCTGGGAAGAGAAGGCTTTGCATTCTGCCTCTTTATTAATTGACACAAAAGAATCAAACTCATTTAATCAGTAGCCCTTTTCTTATTTTCTTCCTACTTCTTCCTAAGGCCTATTCATGCTGCATGTGGCAAACCATGCTTGCTGTGTATGCACTGATGTTTGTCATGGGTAAACCCCAATGCGGTATCCTCCAGATATGCTTGAGTATGACTCTGATCATTCCCAGCCACCATGGACAGATAGCTCCCACCATCTGGTAATTTGAGATAGAATGCTTCAGTATATGGAGGTTCCCCCCTCCATACAATTGAAGGATGCTTTCTGACAGAGATGTTTGTGAATAATGGCTAGAAACCATGGAGAGTTCTATAGAAACTTATCTGGAGGGTACAAGGTGGACCATGAAGTGGTGATAGCCATTTAAAACACACACTGGCTCGTTTCAGACAACACATTTCTCAATGGTAGTTTTAGAACTCCACAGTGGAGTTTTTACCCCACCATTGAGAAATGTGTTGTCTGGTGGGAAAACTCCATGCAATGGTGGAGTTTTTGTGTGTATTTTCTTTAGAAAACACTCCATTCTAAATATCCATGCTGGGCAGGGGAGAGTTCCTGCACAACCATTTTGTTGTGTGATTTTTGTGGCGGGCTCTGTGGAGTTTTCCATTGCATTGAGTTGACTTTTCCCACTGGCTACAGAGTTCCCTGGCAAGAGCGGTGAAAGGAGTGAGTGCCGCTCTAGGAGAGCCACAGGGATTGTTGTTGTTGTTTTGCAGCAGTGCCTGATGGGATATCATCAGTAGGACCAGGAGAGAAAAGAGGGCAGAGGAACTGTCAATCAAACATCATGTTGCCTTTTACTCAACTCCATGGAACCCACAGTCACACAACGGTGGAGTTAGAACATGTTGGGTGGGGAGTACCCCCTAAAAGCTCAACCGTTGAGTGGAGATTTCACACTGTGTAGAGAAATGTGTTGTCTGAACTGAGCCACTGTCTGAACACACAACTAATCTGTAGGTCATTTGGACTCTACTGCATTGCTGGCTATGATTGTTATTATTTTATTATGTTTTTCCTTTTAGGGCTACACAGTCCTCTCAGGGCAAACTTCACACTTAATAAAATCAACCCCAAACGAAATAGGAATAAAATGTAAAATTCCTCTGGGCTTTAGGGCAGCAAGTTCAAACCACTAAGTCTCAAGCTACTATATATGAGACCTTGAATTTAAGTTTTTTCAGCAATATTATTTCAATGGAATGTTTCTATTATGGGGAAATTCCATATGTTCCATTTATACAGCCAGCAGATGGCATTGTATGATTAGAACAATATTCTACCATCCCATTTATTGCTGCATTTTCAGCGAGTTGAATCATGGTGAAATAGAGCTAAAAAGCATCAGGAGAAACCTTGGATGATGACTGTGTCATTAAAAGAACCCACAAACTTCAGTGGTTAACCGATCTTGATCACACTATAGAAGCTGCGTGTGAAGCGGTACCAGGAGAACAGATGGACTTTGAGGGCCCCCAGTTTGATGTATTTTAAAATACGCTTTCAGTATGACTGCAACTGCAAAGGAGGGTTTAATGGGGAGCTTGACCATGCAGAGGAGATGGACAGGATGCTCCAAAGAACTGGAATAAAAGTCAGAGACTGCTGCTCAAATGAACCCTGTGGCATTCTCCCCCTCCCTTCCAAGCACTCTTGATTAGGGCTGTGCTCCGCTCCGATTCAGATCACAAATCCGGAGTGGAACAACCCGATCTGCCTCTGACAAAGGCAGATCCGAATTGGGTCAGGGGAGCTGCAGATTGAGGCGAAGGGGTTTGCCTCCATCCGGAGCTCCGAATGCAGGTAAGTGGGGGAGAGGGGGCTCACCTGGTGGTGGTGCCACCGCAGTCCATGTGGTGATGGCGGTGGAGCCAGGTAAGGGGGAGGGGGGCTTACCTGAGTCCGTTGAGGACTGGTGCAGGCAGGTATGTGTGTGGGGGAGGGGGCTTACCTGGCTCCACCACCAAAGTCTGTGCGGTGACAGAGGCACAGCCGGGTAAGGGGGCAGAGGGAGGGGGGCTTATTCGGCCCCATTTTGTCCCCCCTTCCCCACTTACCTGCCTCCTCCATCTGCCACGGAGGCAAGTAAGTAGGGAAGGGGGGGGCAAAATCTCGATCCGCTCCTCAGGATCTCGCTCCGTGGAGCGGAGGAGGGTCGGATCGACCCAAAGCAGTTTGGGCCTGATCCAAAAGTTCTGGGGGTACCGTGCACAGCCCTACTCTTGATGCCATGATCTCATCTAAAAGTCAGAAGGTAACATTATAAAAGATGGAAAGCCGGCTATGTTTGTCTAAGAAAGATCTCTTCAATACAGCACAAGATACATGTTGAAGTTTTGAGTTATTGCAGGCCACTGTAATCCTAGATCAGAACAGCCTCTTGATGCTCCAGGGTTCTGCACAGGCTGTGCCAGAGTCCACTGTGGGCTTAAGAAAATAAATATTTGCTTGGAACAGGTTGCAGTAACCTAGATGATGGATCGGAGCCATCTCCCTTCAGGAAAAGACTGTATGGGGTGAGCTGTAGCAGAATTCTTTAAGAGATAACCAATTCTGCAGGGGAGGTTCATACTGTTCAAAGAACAAACCAGAGTGAAACTATGTATTAACTGTGTGGTCTCTTTCCCCCACAACAGACAGTCAAACCTCATCTCAGACAAATCTGATGTCCACCCAGAAATGTAAACTGGGAGACTGATACCTTCAAAACTTTGTCTTTTCTGCCACAAATGCTTAGGGATTCAAAAAAGACAGCTAGATTAAAAATTTCAGCACCAAAAGGGATCCTTCCCTCATATGCTGTTTAAAATAAAAGACCTTCCTTGCTAGATGCAAACATCTAGTCCAATATTTGGTTTCCAAAAATATCATTTTAAAAAAAAATCTTTTAGGTAATTCATGAGCAAGGCATGATGGGTGACTGTCTCCCACCTTCTAGTATTTCACGATTGACTGCTATTATACAGGAAGGTTCAATCACCCATATGATTAGAGGATGCTTTCTGAGAGAGGTCTACTTACAAAACATATGCAACTGTGTCAATCCATTACAAAGTGTGTGCAGTCATTATAGGGGAGAAATTTGCAAATTGAAACGCCACCATCCTTTGTAATTTGCTGGATTTTGCAATGGAGTTTTCCAGTCAAAAAACATGTACAAAAATGTGTAGATTTGGGGAAATAATATTAAATATTGCACTGAGAATGGGCAGAAAATGATAGAATATATACTGCTGGAAATGCCACTGTCTCATTTCTCATTGGCCCCTGGCAAGGTCTGAAGGCACATGACGCAGCAACTTTGCTGACACTAAGCAGGTTTTGGTCTTGTCAGGGTAAGGATGGAAGATTTCTGTGAAACCCCCAATGTGGACCACTTTGAGTTCCATACAAGATCAACGGGCCATACATAAAAAGATACATTAATTACCCAAATATAATAAATCCACCAGGGGCTCTTAAGCCTTCTTGGCTGGAAGTCATTCAGGTGGTCTAGATGATGGGTAGGTAACATTTTTGGGAACATTTGAGAATTTAAGACACTCTCTTGGGAACCATCACAAAATGGCTGTCATAAGAAGCATAGCAAAAATTGGGAGGTGGCAGAGGACTTTGGTGGCTGCCAAGAACGGTGTTTGGGGACATGCATTGGTGCCTGCGAGGACCACGTTACCTCCCCCTAAACAGCACACTACACATTAAAATGATTTCTGGACTGTACCACTCGCAGGAGGAAAAGTCATGAGATCGGAAAATTCAATTCAGGCAAAGGACCCTGATTCAGATTAGATTAGACTTAAGCAAGAGTCCCTTTCTACATGTAGGAATTTTGTTTTATTTAGATGCAACACCTTTCTTCCCCATCTGAAACGATGCCAGCTAGGAACACTTTCAGACCTTGTGATCTTCTCCCAGAGACCTTCTCCCTTTGTCCTACATTTGTTCCTTGGCAGCTGTGCGTCCTGCCCTCTACCATTTTTGCCCAACACATTTGAAATATTTGTCACCTTTCCCCCGTGTTCCCACTTGGCCATCTTGTCTCAAAGCCAGGTTTATTGAACTTTATTAATCTCTGAGGCCCTGAATCATCCACCCGCCCCATTCTTCTCTGTGCTTCCTCCAATTTGTCAATATTTCTCTGACAAGGAGGTGCCCAGAACTTTCACACATGGTGGATTTATAGTTTCCCTTCTCCATGATGCACAGTGCCATTGAACGTAGTGCTCCAAAGTCCATCGACCTTTATATGGCTCTGGAGTTGGTTACAACTCTTGAATCTAATTTGTTACCCACCATATCGCAGATGAATCTAAAGGCAGGATAGTTATCCTTCCAGATACCTCTGTTACAAGCCAGGGAGTGTGGATGATGATTCCAAGGGAAGTACAGCTAAATTTAACAAGGCAGGTTTTTCATCCTTTACTGAAATCTAGCCTGCAAAAGGTCAGCCAAAGCAACAAGAAGTCAGCTTGTGACCTATGCAGGGACACAGAAGAAGTTTAATGGCATTGTGTTTGGGGTAGGAATGCCATTAACCCATTTGTAGCAAGTGGTTAGTGAGCATCTTTAAGCCGTGGTTATGTAGCCACCATGGCTAGGAATGGTTCACAAGACACACTAAGCCATAATGTTTAGTTCAAAATGCTTAACTACCATGGTTTTGTGTGTTGTCTGAGCAGGGCCACTGACTGCATTCATAGTGGATCTACAACCTTCTTATTGCTTTGCGCCTGTCTGTCTCTCTCTCTCTCTCTCTGTAGATATATACAGCCTGCTTTAATTACATTTCATCAACCATGAGAATTAGATTCCAGTCCTTGTAAGAGGCAAGCACAGCCAGATGGGTTCTCTGCCTTTGTTCTGGTGATGTTAAAGTAATATTTATTTACTTATTTATTTATTTATTACACTTATATACCGCCCCCATAGCCAGGGCTCTCTGGGCGGTTTACAGAAATTCTAAAATTAAGATAAAAACGAGTATACAAAATTTAAAATTCTAAAACACAGAACATACACACATAAAACATTAAAAACCGTTAAAAAAACTAAACATATGGGTGATTGAGTTGTGTCGCCATATGCCTGGGCAAAGAGGAAAGTCTTAACCTGGCGCTGAAAAGATAGCAGCGTTGGTGCCAGGCGAGCCTCATCAGGGAGATTTAGTCTGGGGGCCACCACCGAAAAGGCCCTGTCCCTCGTTGCCACACTCCGAGCCTCTCTCGGAGTAGGAACCCAGAGGAGGGCCTTAGATGTTGAACGTGGTGACTGGGTATATTCACGTCGGGAGAGGCTTTCCATTGTGGTCCCAAGACATGTAAGTTCTTTATTTTCAAGAAGCCTGACGCGTTTCAGCCTGTTCTGTACTCTGAGGTCTTCCTCAGGAGGTTGCTAGAAGGTAGAGTCTGAAGAATTTCCACTAGCAACGAATTGTCTCCTGGCAATCTATGGTGACTGATTATTTCTGACCTGCTTTGGTTGCTTATCTCCTTTTGTCTTTGATGGCCAAGTAACAGCTATGCTGTATGACTCTAAAGGCGGAAAGAATCCTGTGGCAGCTTAAAGACTAAGAAATTCAGTGTCAACACTTGGGCCACCTGGGTGGGCAACTTGTGGCCCTCCAGATATTATTGGATTGCAATTATATCAGCCTGAGCCAATACCACCAACGGTTGGACTCCAACTCCCTCATGACATCTGGAGGGCTGCAACTTGCCCACCCCTGAATATACTAATAGCAAACTCAGTTGGCTGAGTTGTGATGATTATGTAGCCAAAACAGGACTACTGAGGGGGGATGGGATTGAGCCTCTTGGCTGTGGCTGTCTAGAACACTGGACAGAAGTCCCACTTTTCTTCCCCAATTGCATAAAAGCAAATAAATAGCTTGTTGTGTTTTAAAGTACTGTTTTCACTCAACTAGGGACAGTGTAGATACAAATACTTTTTTGTCAACCACCCAGAGAGCTTTGGTTATGAGGTGGTGTAGAAATAATAATAATAATAATAATAATAATAATAATAATAATAATAATTTGTGGGGGGGGCATATTCCTGGTATTCCCCCTTCTCTCACTTTTGTTCTCTCTCTCTCTTAAAATCCTTTAAAAACAAAATGACATTAACATTTCAGATGGCTCACCTTGAAGATCAAATACAAAACAAAAACATCTTTACCTTGTCTGTTTTGGGTAGTCTTATTTTGCCTAGCACTGAAGACGTTGCAGCAATATAGGCCAACCAAGGCACGAAAGCCTTCAGGAGATATCCAGATAAATGAGGTCTAAATTACTTTCCTTCTGCTCATTTTGACTGCAGACATTTCCACGGCCCCCTTTTGCTTAGCCACACTTCCCCCTGATTTATTAGCAGATGGGAGCAAGGTCGCACCGTAAGCTCTTAGCTGCTTAGAAAATGGCCAGCTGAAGATGCACATTTTTATTAGGCTGTTTGCCTTGTGCCCCCTTAAACTCTACTTAAAATGTGGGGGACAGAAATGCCTTGGCATTTTGCGCATAGCAGGTGGGTAGATATAGCTTAGAGCTCCATCCGACGAGCTTTTTATTGCACGCATGTTACTGGGCCCTCATGGATTTATGCGGGTCCCTCTCATGACGTCATCTGCTTCCTGTGCGCCTCCTGCCCCTTCTAGACTTTTCCGTGTGGCAAAAAACCACCCCCATAAGTCCGACTTATTAAGTTGCCGCTAACACCTGCTGTGTGCGGGAGAAGCAGCGTGATCAAAACGGCCCACTGAATGGGCCGCATGCACGTTGTTTACTTCCTCTTTCAAAGGAGGAAGTAATGAGGAACAAACGGTTGGGTGGAGAAGTGACGTTAGGCAATCGTGTTTTCTCCCTGTGGGATGACGCTCTTAGAAACTGTAATGAGACTATTTCACCCATGCTGTTGTTGCAATGTTTGGGGGTTTGCCCTCCCCTGCCTTCCACTCCTCCTAAGTGCCCATTAAATGCTAGAAAGTTTTAGAAACATTGTAAGCTGCCTTATACTAAATCAGACCCTTGGTCCATTTAGGCTAGTCTTGTCGACACAGACTGGCAGCAACGGCTCTCCAGGGATTTGTTTTGTTCAGAACAGCAAATATGAATCAAATTAAGCAACAAAACAGCTCCCCAAGACAGTACAAAAATCTACAGCACAATTGCAGCTCAAAGCCCTGAAAGGTCCAATAAAACATTGAGAAAAGTCTAGCAAAATTACATCTTTGGGGCCTTCTTAAAAGCTTGCAATGATGGGGCTGGATGGACTTCTTGGGGCAGCCCATTACAGGCGTTTGGGGCCACTGCGAAAAAGACCCTTTCACCTCTACTTGTCTGCTTCACTGCCCTCAAAGACGGGCGAATGAAAATGGGTTCTTTTGCTAATCTTAAAGTGCGGACAAGCTCATATGGGCGAAATTGATCCTTCAAGGAATTGGGTCCCAAACCATTTAAGTGTTTTCACTTTGTAATATAGCACAGTGACATTTCATCTCATTCTGTTGATTCATTTCTCTACAGTTATGGATTTTCTGGCTGGTGTGCCACACCTGAAATGTGTTTGTGTTTTGGGAACAAAACAAAACAAAACCTCAAGCCAAAGAGTTCAGCAAGCTGTTTCTGTGGCTGTTTTTTTATTTTTTTTAAAGTCTATGATTAAAGCTTTCATTCTAAAAGCATTTGCCTTAATACAGCCTATTTTTAAGTGCTCGTTTCATTGGCGAAGTTAATCAGTCATGCATTTTTTGGAACATGCCTATCTTGGTGTTTGCCGTTAGTGAAAGCACCGATGATCGGATCCTGACATGACAATGCTTTTGAATCTGGCTTACCAAAAACCACAGCGTTAAGCGAGGCTCCATAATAAAAACAGCACGGGTGATTTGGAGGGGAGGGTGCCTTTGATTTTTGATTTTTTCTTTGGTAATGAAAAGAAGTGTGTGTGTGTGTGTGTGTGTGTGTGTGTATGTGTGTGTGTATTTGGGGCAGGGGAACATGAAATCATTTGCTCTTCTGTGTTTGTATCTGTTCCGCAAAACAGTCTGGTAGAAAGAGAGAGAGAGAGAGAAACCTTTGGGGATTGCCTGGAAAACTTTGCCAAGCCCTAATTACTCTCTCTACATTCCATAACCCATTAGATCAGTTTCCAGAGGGGCCAGTCACTGATTTCAGGAACCAAACCTAATGGAAAACACACACACACACACGCACAGCACTGCAGGCTGAAGGCGGCAAGTTAAGGGCTGAGCTCTTTGGGATATGTTAGAATTTACGTCATGAGACACCTCTTGGGCTCTGTTCTGCCTGTCTCCTCCAACGACAGAAGACCGGCAGACATACGTCCATTCTTGTCCCGTTGTTTTTGTCAAAATTTCACACGGAATCATTTGACACGGTGGACTTGGGCTAGTTCTTCCTTTGTCGCTGTTGCTTGGCTCTGCTTTTTAGGATGCTCAGGGCCACCGTGCGACTTGCACACGTCACAAAGAAACGGCGGGGGAGGGCTCTTGAAATTCTTAACCCCAATCATTATGCATCACACAACGGGCCGGGACCGTTGTTCGAGAAGTATTTTGACCTCAGCTCGAAAATCCATCCATTAATGCGATCCAGGCATGTCTGCAAAGCGCTAGTTTCTTTCTCAGAGTGTCAGGTGATCTCCCCGAGGAGGCGTGGGCGGTTGCTAGGAGACACCAGCCTCCTCCCAACGCGGACTGTGGGCCTCCTGTCTGGAATGCGGAGCTGACGCTTCCCAGTCAGTGTGATGCATAGGACTTTGGGGGCTGTGGGAATGAGCTTCGAGGACAGGAGAGCCTGAAATAGTCAACCGTCCCCCATCCCAATGAGGGCTTCACAAATAAGTTCTTAAATCTTATGGGTGGTAGAAGTGAAGAAGGACGTAGACTTTGGGGAAGGGGGTGTTGAGCATCTTTCTGTCAGATTCAGTTTGGGAGATGCTCTGAAGGGCCACATTCTAGTGCTGCAAGCTGAAGGGGAAAAGGATGGGGCTGAAAACTATCTATCTATCTATCTATCTATCTATCTATCTATCTATCTATCTATCTGCATGTGTTATTCAATAATGAAGCCTTAGGAGAGGCATTTCAACCTTTTAGAATGGGGGAAATGTGCAAAAGCTGGAAAACCAACAAATAATTGGGGGAAGAAGGTGGGGCCAGGGAAGGCTGAACATCTGGACCACAGGTGAGCTCATTTTGGCCCACATGCTTGTGGCCCTGCACCCCTCTTTTAAATTGATTTGATTTGCAATATAGCAAAAAAACAAGCAAGAACCCTGTTTTAAATGGAGATGCCACAGTTTGAAACTGAGATCTTCTCCATTCAAAGGATATGTTCTACCATCAAGCCGTTGTCAGGTGTCATGTTGAAGAGATAACTGTTGAGCTAGCAAAGTCAAGCTTCACCTAGACCGAAAGGGCTCCTCAGCTTATCATTCTCCAGCCATTCCTGCCTTTCTGTGGCTCTTTATTGCACTGGTCCATCATAGTAAACTGTGCACATCCTGGAATTGCAATCTGGCTACTGGCACCTCTCACCACTTATGTCACCACATCTTCCATTGACAGCCTCTCCCGCCCATCCCCCAGAGATTAGCTGAGTAAGCAGAAAGGAGGAAAGGTAGCCAGCGATTCAAGGGACATAAGCGCTGAAAGGTCAAGAGAACAACAGGGCACCACTTCATTCTGAAAATATGAGAAATATGTCATTTTTGCAGCCGCCACTGTGATGGCTTCAAATATTAAGGGAATTGGAAAACACTTCTATTTAAAACCAGCATGCTTTTAATTTGGGGATAAATGACTTGAGCAATGAACCATGATGGGTCTTGCTGCCACCATTTAAGACAAGAGATGAATGCAAATAAAGCATTCTCTTTTCTGCTTGCCCAGACTTACAGCACAATCCTAGGCCTGCCTGCTCAGAAGGAAGTAGGATTGCAAAGCAGGTGGGGGAAATCCAAAGCTCAGAGCTTTCCTCTGGCCATGCCCCAATTTCAATGGCCATGTTCCCTCTCCATCTTTGGGTCATTGATAATATTTTCTCCAGGGGTGCGGAGCCTCAGGGGACAAAGAATAGGGGTCAGCTCACTACTCTGTCAGTGTTTGTGAGCATCTGGCTGGTGGATCTTGATGTGACCTTACAATTATGTTATTACATCAAGTTGGCTGGCTTGGACCATGTCCAACATGTGAAGGTGTGTTTCCAACAGTGCTCTGTACAGCAGGGAATACAACCCCAAGGTTGGGTGGTACCTGTTTGATTGTGATGGAAGAGGAGGGAAGCAATTATTTCAAGTCATTTGCTTGACCTGAGTCAATTCCTTTTGCCTGAAACACCTCCTTCCTCCCTCTTTTCCCCTAAACATGTGCGTAATGCCACTTCTCCCTTTGTGGAATTTTAAGTGTAGAAAGACCTTAGACATTTTAAGTGTAGAAAGACAGCAAGGAGCTGTCGTACCTTGGCCTACGAACCTGTATAGTGAACGTAGGGGGCAATCTATATGAGTGATTTGGTGTCCAAGTTCATCGGCAAGCTTTATGGCTGAGAAGCGCTTTGAACTCGGGTCTCTCCTGAAGTTCCAGTCACTGCATCAAGCCGGCTTTCGGTGAACGCTGCACTATAAATTATTCCTGCACCTACTTAAGGCTGCAACTGCTGTCTTATAAAAGGAGAAGAAACTAAGATGTTAGCTGAGTGCTTTGCGTTCCTCATGAGATGCAAATGTTTCTTATCAGAAGAAATGTTGTAAGAGGTGCAATTAACTAATAGGACAAGCATTTTGAAGGGAGGAGAAGTTCTCCTCTCTGAGCTTGACTATGATGCATGTTCTCATGCCGTCTGGATCTTATCGCTTGGTTTTGTCGTCGCTTTAGGGTTGACAGATGTTTTCTTTCCTGCAAGGAAAAACCCTCATCCCACGGAAATGGCTTTCCCCTGACTTGATGCCTTCTAGGTATTTTGGACTTCAACTCCCAACAGCCCCAGCCAGCATGGGCAAGGGATAGGAATCCTGGGAGGTGCCGTCCAAAATATCTGGATGGGACAAGGTTGGCGTAGAACAAGTCAGCTGACTTTGCATTGCGACTAGAAATGGTTGATACCCAAAGTTGTTTTTTAATATATGTTGTCTCACTGGCCAGATCTAGACCTTGTGTCAAATCATTACGAATGTGGAATAAAAAGCTGGAAATAACACCATGAAAGCAGTATATGGATTATGGATTGTGCCCCAACAGTTATCAGTGCACTTCAATAATGCTTTAAAGCAGTAGTGTAGATTTAGCCCTTATGTGTTTTTTATGTAAATGGTTTTTTTAAACTTTGTATACTATACAGTATTTTTGTGATTCTTCATCTTTGTAAACCACCCAGTGAGCTTCAGCTATGGGGTGGTCAAGAAATGCAATTAACAGTGTGGTGTAGTGGCTAGAGTGTCGGACTGGGAGTCAGGAGATCTGGGTTCTAGTCCCCACTCAGCCATGGAAACCCACTGGGTGACTTTGGGCCAGTCACAGACTCTCAGCCCAACCTACCTTACAGGGTTGTTGTTGTGAGGATAAAATGGAGAGGAGGAGGATTATGTACACCGCCTTGGGTTCCTTGGATGAAAAAAGGTGGGATAGAAATGCAATAATAAAATAAATAAATAAATAAACAACAACAACAATATAACTGCAAGAGACATTGGGGAAAGCTTCAAGTGACATTGGGGAATGCTTCAAGTATCTCCCCTGAGAGGTCTAAATAATGGCTTTCCTTCACTCCTTGAGCTGCCCAACCTTCTTACCAGGTAGCTCCACATACTGGGCTTTGCTCTCCCTACACGTCTTGGCACCTGCAACAGAGTGTCCCAAGCATCTGAGGGAGTAGCAATCCATTCCTTCCCCACCCCAGCTTATTGAGGAGGAGATGCATTGGATAGAACACACAGGTCTTGCAATTTTAAGAACTTTTTAATGGCGGCAATTCCTGGAGGCATAGCTTTTCCTCACCCATAGTATGACATGCAGTACCCCTTAGGATCCTCCTCCCTTCTACACAAATAGAATCGTAGAATCATAGAATAGTAGAGTTGGAAGGGGCCTACAAGGCCATCGAGTCCAACCCCCTGCTCAATGCAGGAATCCACCCTAAGGCATACTTGACAGATGGTTGTCCAGCTGCCTCTTAAAGGCCTCCAGTGTGGGAGAGCCCACAACCTCCCTAGGTAACTAGCATAGATATGCCAGGGCTGGTCCTACCATTAGGTAAAGTGAGGTTGTCACTTCAGGTGGCAGATGCTGGGAGGCATCAGCAAGGCGTTGGAGGAGAGAGCTGTGTGTGCCTCTTGGCCAGCTCTGTGCCCTCCAAGCTAGCTTGCTGCCTTCAAGAGTGGTGAAAGATGTTCTCCCATCACCAAGATGTGAGACAAGAAGGAGGTCCCCTGTGCAATCCACAAAACCTTTATTCAGTAAAAACAACAACAACCTCTACACATCTGAAGGGCAGCTGAATGTTAGGAGCTATCCTCTAAACTCAATTAGCCAAACAAAGCAAGGCAGTTGCCTATCAAGTAAATAGATGGTTCCCTGCCATGCCTAAGAAGTTTTTATCAGACTCCTCCTTCAGGGAGGGTTCTCATGCAGCAATTTTTGATGTGTTGCTAGCCTGGTGGATCACTTCCCACCTCGTCTCAATTGTGCCTGCTTAACCCTGAGGCAGACTCTGGGATCTGTCTGACGTTCCCTCCCCTTCCGACAAAGACTGAGTTCCTGAGTGAGGGGAGACAACATCTGAACCTGGGCCTCCTGTTTGATAAGCTCTTGGGAAGGTTCCTCCCTGCTTCCTGAGGAATCTTGGGGAAGTTCCTCCTTTGCTCCCAGTCTTGGTTGGGCTTCTTCTAGTTTGGCCTGTGTCTGATTCAGCATCTGAGGTCAATACAGAGAGCCAACTTTTGTACATGGAATGGGAAAGGGCACCATATTGTGCTTTCCCTAATCATGCAAGTACATTGCACCTGCCTTGAGACACGCCCAGCCTTCGTTTTCATCTAGCCAACTTAATGGCAGACCACCTACCTTTTAGCTTCCTCCTCTTCCTCCTCCCAGAGGCTGCTGGGAGTTTGGAACCCAAGACTGAGTTCCTGAGTGAGGGGAGACAACATCTGAACCTGGGCCTCCTGTTTGATAAGCTCTTGGGAAGGTTCCTCCCTGCCTCCTGAGGAATCTTGGGGAAATTCCTCCTTTGCTCCCAGTCTTGGCTGGGCTTCTTCTAGTTTGGCCTGTGTCTGATTCAGCATCTGAGGTCAATACAGAGAGCCAGCTTTTGTACATGGAATGGGAAAGGGCACCATATTGTGCTTTCCCTAAGCATGCAAGTACATTGTACCTGCCTTGAGACACGCCCAGCCTTCGTTTCCATCCAGCCAACTTAATGGCAGACCACCTACCTTTTAGCTTCCTCCTCTTCCTCCTCCCAGAGGCTGCTGGGAGTTTGGAACCCAATGCGGCCAGAGCCACGGAATCAGTTCCTTCATCTCCCTGCTTGTGACATGAACCTATCCTCAGGAAGCTTCTTTTGGTGCCATTGTGAGAACAGCCATATGAGCCGAGCCAATTTAGGATATGATATGGCCTAGTTTAGAACATGTCTCATCATTGGGTGAGAAATTTGCAAATTATTGGCCCAGATGCAATTCAAGCTGAGAGGGGTGCATATGTTCACAATCTCTGGTTTACCCTAAAAGGAAGCTGGAGAAGTATATCCCCAGGTCAGAAATAACTGCAGCATCTCCCAGATCGACAATATGGGCTTTAAAAAGAGGCAGCGCTCCATTTATGTATCGGTGTGCATCTGTGCTACCCTTCTCTGGCACCCTGCCTTGCGTTCTAGTGTGGAAAGGGGCTAAATTGGTCCATGGATCCCTTTATGGTTGAAGATGAGCTTGTTTTCACATGGAAAAATATTGGGCTTTCTTGATGCCTGCCAAGGGCTTTCATTTGGAGGGGTTGAAAGTGCAGCTGTGCTCATAGCATTGCAAAAACATTTTGCTAAGATACAAGGGGGGGGGAATGCAGCCCACCTGATCTGGGCATTTTCTTTCCAGATTTTTTGTTTTGTTTTCAAATTAAACACTTATTTAGAGCTGTTATGTAACCATGGAATTATTATTATGCTTCTGTATGGGATTGCTTAAAAAAACACCATGCACACGCAGACAACTAAAATCGCTATGTTTTAATGCAATACAATACTTCAATTTGCTTTTCCTTTAGAAACTGCCATACACTACACGAATAATAGTATATAAACCACTACAGTTAAGATATGATATTAAGTTCTGATTTATGGCTAATTTTCTGGTACAGAAGAAAACAATTAGCTCAACTGAGAATTTGGTCACATTAACGCCAGGAATGCAGGCATCTTCACCTGGTGAGGGATGGTGAGCATTCTAAGGCACCAGGCGGTGATTGGTAAATACCAGAGGTTCAACAGCTGCAAGTCCTGTGATCCAGCTGGGGAAATATGGATGACCTCTGAGGCCAACCTTTTCTCACCCACTCGTGGTTACATACCGCGAGGGGTGGGTGTGTGTGACACGGAAGGCCCCCTACCCCAGAAGGGGAAGCTTGGGGGTGGTGAAATTTAAGGCGCCGCCCCTTGGCTGAGAATGTCTTGCCCATTTTCAGTTAACGGATATATGCCGTTTTAGAAGAAGATGCCTGCTTAGGTTCCCTTCTGCAGCTCCATCAATAAATGTGGCCCTGTTTAAAACCCAGCTAATGTCTTCGACTTGTTATTTTACGCACTCCACATTCCACAATAAAGACTTAAAGGAATGGTTGCGGACATTCTTGTAAAAGAACAGGAGAACACAGTGTAGTTCCCCCCCACGCATCTAAACAGGAAGAAAGTTCTTTATGAACACCCCCTCTTTTTTTTTTTGAAAGAACAGAATGGTGGGGTAGGAACAGTTTAGCTAGGAAGTTTTATCTGTTGGATGGCCATCCGGAGAGATTGGATACTGCCGAGTGGAAACCTAAGTTTGGCAGATCCAAACTGCTATTTATCAGCAGATGCAGAGATAACTGCACTGTCCGTGCCTGACTCTTCCTTGTTTGGTCTTGTGAGAGAGAAGAGGGGAATTTGCACCAGGAGTTTTCTTGCAAGCGTTTTGATTTCAGCACCCGATGACTCCCACCGGTCAAGTGAGGAGAGCATTCCCTCCGGCATCAAAAACATGATACTATCAGTTCTGTGTTGCAATAATCAACGAGGCTGGTAATTTGTCAGGAGTCTCTTCATCGTAATGAAGCAAGAGAAGGGAACAAATGAAGGTTGTGGGGGGAAATGAAGGGGAAATCCCTGTTCTAGATGGAGTTTCATTCTCCCTGAAAGACCAGTTTCACCGCTTGGTGGTATTTCTGGACCCAACTTTGAGTGCTGCCTTGAGTGCCATTTTTGGTAGGAAGATGGAGGCAAAGGTCAAATAAATACATACCCTATTTCTTCGATTCTAAGATGCACTTTTTTCCCCATATAAACAGCTCTAAAAATGGGGTGTGTCTTAGAATCACGGGTGTGTCTTAGGGTTTTTTTTTTCTGTTGGTGGTACTGAAATTAGTGTGCATCTTGCAATCGATGGCGTCTTACAATTGAAGAAATACGGTAAATGTTATTCTTCCATTTCCGGGTGGCAATTGTGGCCCCGAGTGCAGCTTTGGCTGGTGGGTCAATTCTGAAAGATAGAGATCTGCCTACTGCCATCCATGCCTCAGTGATTTTGAGATTATATTATATTAATCAGGGCTGGTGTCACAGGTTGGCATGATTGGGCACTTGCCAATGGCCCTGGAGAAGAACCAATTGTCACCCTGCTGCCTTCTCCCAGTGCTCCTGCCGCTGCCATCCATGCTTCTGATGGATGCTACCACTACTAGTAACTCGTATCACTCCCTCTCCATAGATGTATTCTATGATGTGTTGAGATGGCAGAATGGGAGGGAGTTGAACCACTGCTCAGCTTTGGTCCACAGTGGGCATCTTGACCACTGGCCAGGCTGGCTGGGGCTGATGGGAACTGAAATCCAAAACATCTGGAGGGCCCCAGGTTAGGGAAACAACCCACAACTATTTATTTATTTATTTATTTATTACATTTCTATACCGCCCAATAGCCGAAGCTCTCTGGGCGGTTTACAAAATTAAGACAATTCAAAACAAAACAACAGTATAAAACCATAATATAAAATACAATATAAAAGCAGAAGAGAGCACATTCTAGAATTTTGTGCTCTAGAACAGGGTTGGGCAACTTGTGGCTCTCCAGATGTTTTGGCCTACAATGTCAGTACGAGCCAGAATCCTTCGACTAAACACAGTTCGTTAGTGGAACACTCAGAAGAAAGCCCAAAGAAATCTTCAACATACAAGAACAGGTTCTTCCAGAAGCCTGTCTCCAGCATCAGCTCCTGTGGAAGGATGATCAAAGCCGAAACGTCGAGCATTTTATATACTAACAAGAATTATTAAAGAATTTTAACTGTTTCAGTAGCACCAGAGCCCGTCTCATTTCTTACTCGTTCAGTGGTGCTTTTCCCCTGTATCTACACGTCCTACAATGCCCATCATAGCTTATCATTGGCTTTGTTGGGGCTGACGGGACTTACAGGCCAAAGTATCTGGAGGACAACCAGCTATCCAACCCTGCTCTAGAAAAAAACATTCTGTGTTTCAGAATTATTAGATCTCTGGTACAGAAGAAGGGAAATATATAAAATACAATTGTGCTTGCATCTATTCCTTTGTCATGGGAACCAGAGTGCCATCTCAGTAGCCGTGCAAATTAGGGATGTAGAAACTGCCCTTTTTCCTGACAGTGTCAGGAAAGTTCACAAGTTTGTCTTCCATAATTCTGTTTTGTTTCTGCATTAATTTTTTTAACCCTCTCTCAAAATGTGTGGTCCAATGTGCAGTAGGTACATTTTGAAATACCGAGAACTGCATTGCAGCATTCCAAGAAGGGTGAAATCTGTTGGACAGCTGAGTTCTCATTGGAATCTTAGTCCAAGAAATGTGGATTGGTATATTCTTGCATGGGAATTTGCAAAAATCATCTCCCACAGGCATCCCTAATGCCTAGTAGGCCTTTGACTTGACTTTGGGCAACACCCATCCAGTGTATCTTTGTCCAAGACTCCAAAGGACATTTTTGACAGGTGCCATCCAACATCCTGTCTCTACTCACGGCAAACTCTGATACCCCCTGTTTATGTATCTTCTTTTTTCCCCTTTTAGACTCCTCTCCAATACAGCGAGGTTATGAACCAAAGCAACCAAGTGAACATATACTGTGCCTTTTTGGATTACAGGTACGTCAGATAGTTATATACAGGGTCCCTTTGATGCATTAGGTCAGAGGTCTGAAAGTTTTTTAATAGATACAGTAACAGAGGAGTGGTTAGATCTGCCCCTCCCTGTTGGATTCATGGGAACAGTCAAAACAATGAAATCATAAGCAATAAAATGAAAACAGATTACTAGTCCATTATTAACCTAAGTAGGGGGATTTCTTACTCACATCTGGATAAAAAAGAAGTTGGAATGCATTTACGATAAGGCCCACCACATGTCTTAGAATACTAATCATACTTGGAACTGCTCTCTTTACGTTCATAGTTCTCATGCTTAAGACTGAATTTCAGGACAAAATTGATGCTAATAATAAGACTAAAACATGGCCAGTATTTGTTGTTAAAGGGAAATTGTGCAAGTTATATTTTCTCCCCCTGCCAACCGAAAGTTCTTTTTGCTTGACGGACAGCTGTGCAAAACATTCCTGCAAAAATTTTGCTGGCCTTATTGAACTACTTTGAACGTCCCTCTAAGGTGTAGGATAGCGGCTAAGAGACTAAAAGCACAATCCTATGCATGTTTAGACAAGAAAAAGTCCTACAACTCCCGGCATGACCTAGCCAGCTAAGCCTGATGCAATTGCAGGTACGCTTTTATCACAAATCTTCTTGTGCACTCGTCTACCAATGTGCAGGGCACATCAGTAAAACAATGCACAAAAGTAATCTTGATGCAACCAATCCCATCAAGATTGCTTGTGTGTTTGCTTGTTTTTGAAGTATTTTAACTATCAGTGCACACATCAAAGAGGGCTGCTGGTGTGTGACGTCTTTGCCACTGAGGCTGCTCTCTGATCAGTGGAGGCTCGTGGCTCCAACATTAGCAGGTACATCATTCCCCTTGTCACAGTCTTCCCAATTATGGTGAACTGCACTATATTTCTCTTTAAGGGTGCAATCCTATGCATGTTTAGACAGTACAAAGTCCTTAGCTCCCAGCATGCACCAGCCAGCCATGAGTCCTACAACTCTATGCATGCCCCAAAGATTGAAGCATCCTTTGGGTTAGGACCTATCACTCCCATACTTTGAAAAGTGTCATGTACATAGGCAGCACTGTATAAAATAATACGTAGCACGCACACCAGTAATGTAGAAGGGAGCAAGTACATATTATTATATATTGTCCTTTGCATAATGTCCTAAGGGAACAATATTTGGGTCAGATTGTAAAGGAGATGTTCAGGGAAGTTGATCCACAAGACTATAATCTCTCTGCTTTGTGGGCAAGATAGATGTCTAACTGCAAGGACGGCACATTTTCAATGTACTGTAATTGGTGCTAAGGAAACATCCTTAAAGGAAAATGATATGCCTTGTAAGGGAAATTCAGAAGTTGTCGTTCATGAGTGACTGTATATAATTGTACAGAGATTTGTGTACTTTTATCCATTTTAGCAGGAGATCCAGAGTTTGAAGTTTATTCTGTATAATTTGGGCTTGTCTTCACTTTATGTAAATACATTATTTTTGTCTTGATATCTAGTATCTTTTGTTAAATGTTTGTTTTGAGATGGTCTGGTGGTGATATACAAATAAGCAAATCTGAGAGAGAGAGAGAGAGAGAGAGAGAGAGAGAGAGAGAGAGAGAGAGAGAGAGAGAGAGAGAGAGGTAGGTGGGTGAGGAAACTGCAGAAAACAGTGCATGTTCCAATATTGGAGTATAAAAATTCCCCAGTCAACCTGAAATTCAAAAGGAGCGGAAATCAAGGCAGAACAAATTCACAGACTCATAAAAAGGATGTAACACAGGGGAAACACACAATAGTGTGTTTGTGTGTGAATGGGGGTGGGGGTTCTCCAACTGCAACCCCCTGTAGTAGCTTCTGGAAGGCTTGACCATCACAGGAATTAAGAGGCTTATTTAAACACACACACACTGTGTATGGGGGACCTTTATCTGCACCCACCTGCAGTAGCTTCTGGAAATATGGACCATCAGAGACACTAAGAGTGTTCTTTAATTGTGTGCTTCATTAAGAGGCACGTGCATTCAACCAATTCCAATACCTTTTTCTGGGATTTTTTCCCCCCTGTCTTCTTGACTCACTTTACTGATAAAATCCAAAAACTGGTTTTAAGCCTTGTTTCATGATCTTTGCATCTTCTTTTTGGAAAGGCGGTGTAGAAATGTTTTTGTAATAACGTGGGAAAACCTGTCCTTTTGTGGTTTGCAGCAGCGGCAGCAGCGTTTGGTCTAACGAAGGCTGTGTCCGTGAAGGTGGGAATGCCAACTATTCTATCTGTCTGTGTAACCATCTCACCAACTTTGCCATTCTGATGCAAGTTGTACCACTCAAGGTAAGAGAAGTTCATGGTGCACATGGTCTACACCAGAGGTGGCAAAATACAACCCAGTATGGTCTATTTTTTATTATTATTATTATTATTTGAAAAAAGATTAAAATAACTGGAAACCTAATGGTCTAGCAATGTGTTTAATTGAAAACAGTTTGGGACCAGGATACTTATATGACGGCCTCCTGCCATAGGATCAAAATTGCTCATTTAGGTCTACGGAAGTGGCCGTGTTCTGTATCCAGGAGCAGCCCAAAGTGTTTTGCTGCCTGATGTGAAGGACAAGATGGCGCCCCTTCCCATTCTATGTACAAAACCTAACTGGACTGGCAGATGAATCTCTCTTCAACGGATGATGAGACAGCATTCTCCACCACAGCTGCAGGCAATAGGTTGGGTTAGAACATGCAGAGTAGGCTACATGGGACAGAGGCTGCTGCAGCTGCCTCCCAACATGTCATGTTTCTCAGGAAACTCCTGCTTTCGATGGGAGACAAATGACGAGGCCTGCTAAGTAATACACAAAGCTTTTATTAAGCAGTAAATATCTCTTCCCACCTGAAGAGAGTCTAGCCTCTTGGAAACTTTCCCGTAGGCAAAACTATGCAAACTAAGCGAGACAATGGTCCCCTCAAGGAGGACAGGAAGCCTTTTCCCAAAGGCCGTTGTTGTTGTTTATTCGTTCAGTCGCTTCCGACTCTTCGTGACTTCATGGACCAGCCCACGCCAGAGCTTTCTGTCGGCCGTCGCCACCCCTAGCTCCCCCAAGGTCGAGTCTGTCACCTCCAGAATATCATCCCTCCATCTTGCCCTTGGTCGGCCCCTCTTCCTTTTGCCTTCCACTTTCCCTAGCATCAGCCTCTTCTCCAGGGTATCCTGTCTTCTCATTATGTGGCCAAAGTACTTCAGTTTTGCCTTTAATACCATTCCCTCAAGTGAGCAGTCTGGCTTTATTTCCTGGAGTATGGACTGGTTGGATCTTCTTGCAGTCCAAGGCACTCTCAGCATTTTCCTCCAACACCACAGTTCAAAAGCATCTATCTTCCTTCGCTCAGCTTTCCTTATGGTCCAGCTCTCGCAGCCATTACTATTAGTAAAGCCCGTTACTATTCCCAAAATGTAATAAAATAAATAAATAAATAAATAAATAAATAAATAAATAAATAAATTCAGAGAGGCTGGTTTGGAGGTGGGTTCTGGCACAATGCGAGCCAGGCCGACTGTCTCACGCCTACCTTTCACTCTATGCATTTTAGCCTGCGGCGCACCCTAGCATCAGCCAGCCTGTCGGGGTGCTCTCCTCCAGAAGAATGATCACTTCCCACTGAGTGTGTAGGATTTGCCCTCGAGGAGATAAGCTCTGGAGAGGGATCGCTCCCAGCTGGAGAAGAAACCGTGAGAGGTATCTCCCTCACTGTTACAGGCTGGCCTGTGTCTGGCGCTGACTCCTCTATTTCAGAGTCTGATTCTGATTGAGCACTTGAGACACCTTCTTCCAACCCAGGGGGAACAGGGCTAGGCATGGCACAACACCTGCCACCTGAGGGGATTGCTTCACTCTGCCTCATAGTAAAGCTGACCCAACTCTAACTCACCACCAACAGAGGTGCGGTTGGTGGCTATGCGATTTGTAGATGGAATCACTGCACAATACCACTTGATGAGTAGTAGAACCAGGGGGTCCTTCATCTCAAAGCGAAAGCTGTGGGTGGCCTCACAAGATGAGACAGCTGCTCATTTGGAGTGGGCCCAATGGAATCTGGGGTTCGATAGGCTATGCAAGACCTGCCGGAGAGGCAATATTCCTACGTTTTGAAATCTAGGCAACTGGGAATCCAAGTCCCCGCGTTGTTTTTTTGCCAGAGACCTTGGAACTGATTGGCATTGTGAAGAAGAGGATAGTTACAATGACAATTAGCAGGAAAAGCTGCAAGTGCGAATAGAGGGAAGTTGTCCCAGGAGTCATTAGACACTGGCTTAGCATTCAAGTATTTTCTCTCTGTGTCTGTTTCTCCTCACAGGCTGTTCTAACACAGTGCTTCTCCATTGCCAAGATTTGCATAGTTTTCCAAATTTGTTTTACTTGGGAGGGTTCCTGTCTGTCTGTCTGTCTGTCTGTCTCTCTTTCTCTCTCTTTGTGATCATAATTCCCACATAACAATGTGTCAGAAATTTGTTTCAGTTAATTTTTGATCAGGAATAATAATAATAATAATAATAATAATAATAATAATAATAATATATTTCTTATCTGCCTCTCTGACTGTATCGAGGCGGGGAACGACAGCAAGCATAAAATATATAAACTACTGTTTAAAAACATAGTATACACTGTTAAAAAAACATCCTAAAAACAACCTAAAAGCATACTAAAAGCAACCTAAAATTCCACTGGATAGGCCTGCCGGAAGAGATCAGTCTTCATAGCTTTCTTGAATGCTAGTAGACTGTTAAGTTGATGAGTCTCCTCCGGCATGCAATTCCACAGTCTGGGAGCAACAGAAGAGAAGGTCTTCTGGGTAATGCGTGTCAGCCTAGTCTTTGCTGACTGAAGTAAATTATTCAGTTCACACCTTCTGGATCAAACATGGGCTCAGCCATGATCTGCAGTTGAAGTCTGTACATTCCCTAGTTTGCATATGATTTGTGGACATCTCCCCTGCAAAAAATAAAAAAAATGCATTTGTCACCATGCATACATTTGAATGATGTGCATGAAAACACACACACTACCATCTCCAGTCAAAAGGACTAGGTAGCAGGTGGTTAGAAGGACCGTATACCTGAGCCACTGCCAGTCAGAACACACCAAGTTGGATGGCTTTAAAAGAGGGGTTGGATAAATTCCTGGAGGAGAAGGCTATCAATGGCTACTAGCCCTGATGGTTATGTGCTACCACCAGTATTTGAGGCAGTAAGCCTCAAACTGGGGAGTAAGCCAGTTGCTGGGGAACATGGGTGGGAGAGCGCTGTTACTTTGTTGGTCCTTAGTTGACAGCTGGTTGGCCACTGTGTGAACAGAGTCCTGGACTAGATGGACCCTCAGTGTGAGGGCTCTTCTGATGTTCTTAATGTGCACTATCCAGCAAACATGTCTACCATCCAGCTGAGATCAGCTTTCGGCTGTTCATGTGTATGTGAGCAGAGAGCATGAACGCACCGAATCTCAGGCAGTTTTGCTGACGGTCCCAGTCAGAGAGCTCCACCACATAACCAACTCAGCCTGGATTCTCCCGCTCCCTCTGCTCTTGCGCATGCCAGTTCGGTGATGTGTGAATTGGCCTCTAGAGCAAGGATGCACGTGAAGCCGCAAAATGAAGAAGCAGCTGAGAGAAAACCGCGAAGGATCTCCCGATGGATTTGTGCGAGCCGTTTAACTGCCATTTATAATTCCAGCCAGATTTACGATATGAGTCCTTGAGAGACATGTAATCACATGAGAAGACTTTTTAAGGGGAAAAAAAGAGTCTTTTGAGGAACTTAAAGAATGAAAAGCTCATAACAGGGCAAATGTTTCTTCCCTGCTAGGTTGTTTCTATAGCCTCTTCTCTGTTTGGACAGCAGGACAGGTTTTAAACCACCCACTCATTCATGTTTCTTCCTCCTCCATCTTTCTAAGCCATTTCCTAAAGAGTCTTATTATGCTACACGACATGAGACCCCAAGGGAAAGGTACGATACTCTCTCCACGCATACATCCTCCTTACTCCCACAAAGGTCTATTGGGACAATGATATAATAATGTGGCTTATAAATACGCAGAAATATGCATTCTCTTTCAAGACAATCAAGTACACGGGGTAACATATTGTTTTAAGAAGAATGAACTCATTTGCCTTTCCCCCCCTCTCGTTTGCATGGCTGATAGCCAGCACTCCCTGCCTGTGAAGAAATATAAAGAACGCCCACCAAGAGAATGTTATATTTGGTGCCCAGGGAATGCTAATCACGGTTTAGGCATCACTGCAAATGTGCAGCGTTCAGGATGCAGAATGCAAATAATTTAGGACTCCATGTTTGGTTAAATCGAATAAACAAACATTTGGGGGTTGTTTTGGGGGTGCATAACACTTACAGACAACTGTTTGCATGTTTGCTTGTTGTAATCTGAACTGAGGTTTTCGAATGACTGTTGGAAAGGGACTGGGTAAAGTTGGCAGGGGGCAGGGTGGGATACATCAATCTAACGATCATCTTGCGGGATCAATCAAAAGGCCCATCTAGTGCAGCATTCTGTTCCCAACAGAGATCCTCCACCACATGCTTCTTGGGAACCTTTTGAGTGGAGCGTGCAGGCGAGGGCTGTCTCCTGCTTGTTCTCAGCAACTGGTTAGAGGCACATTTGGGGTGTAACCCTAATGCATGTTTCATAGCGATGTCAGAATGAGCGTCCTTTGCATCAGGTCAGGCCAGTTAGTGGGCTTTCCGTATTTTAAAATTTGGGCAAATCTCACCCACGATTTGCGCAAATTTGCCTGTTTCGCACAATTTGAACAAACCCGACTGCAATTTGTGCAAATTATGCGCATTGTGACCTCAATTTGTCCAAAACTTCAATCCGTGCAAGCCTTCAGTTTGTGCAAACGCGGATGAATTTGTATTTGTGAATATCGGTATTGTGATTTTAATATTTTTGGTGTTACTTGTAGGCTGCCTTAGAAGGATTAGTATGTCCTGAAAGGCAGCATATAATTAATTGCAATAAAGAAATAAATTTCCACAGTAGTAACTGCTAGGAAAACTAAACAAAACATAAAACCCAACAACTGCTGAAAAAATATATATCAGAAAAACAATTCCCAGGATCTCATGCCAGATACTAGATTTTACACTGAGTACATAAACTTCTGTACATGCAGAACTAGAGAAGTCAAAGTGTTCTGATAATAAGTCAAAAGAAACCTTTACAACTTGTGATTAAATAAAAATTCCTTCTCTGCACCTTAACATTATTATTTTTTAATTAAAATCGTTCCCTGCTGCTTTAAGAGTTTTCCTCTTTGCTTTTTAATGAGGCAAAATCCAAGTTCAAAAGCACAGTCTGCCATTAATACCATAACTTGGAGAGTCAACTGATACACTTTGAAAGTGTTGAAGGTTGTATGAGATGGACAACATTGTCCCACTCTTTTCTCTGCCCTTTTTTGGGCTGGGATAGCAGTCGGTCTTGGGAGGGGGATTCTAAACCTGGGCCAACGAATCACTTCCCTACCAGGTTTTGCAAATTTTTAAAGCATACAAAACCCGGCCAGGCCAACACTAGGAGGAATATGGATCCAGTGGGAAGCGACGTCTCTGTTATGCAACCTTTAATGCTCCGGCAGTGCAAGAATAACAGCAAACTGTTCTCTGTCTCTGGTTTAAGTTGAGCAGTTGTCATTTCTCCGAGAGCAGAAATGTTAGGTGATGCCAAATCAGTACAAAGCAAGGCTCCCCTTGCACTGTGGTGGAGCGACATTAAGAGGGACAGGGCGGTGGCGAAATCTCCACTCATGGCAACTCTGTCTAATGATGAGAAACGCACAGGAGTTGCGAAGAGCTCTTGCTGGTTGACAAACATCTCTGAGAGGCAATCCTCTCTCTCTCTCTCTCCTGGAATATCTCTGTAAACCGAGGAATCAAATGGAGAGGGGAGGGGAGGCTTTTTTGAGCAGGCATGTACCATTCCTGTGGTCGTCAAAAGGTTTAAGCATAAGCTGTTGACCTAGTGGGGAGAGTCTCACCTGGAGAAGGTGTGTCGTCAGTCCTTCTCTTTGGTGTGTTGTTCTGAGCGAACAGCTGGCGATTGCATCCTTGAGCTGATCAAAAGACCGCTGTCTTTTAAGCAAGTGCATTTCAGACTCCACAGGGGGGCTCTGCTTTTGACCTGTTCCTCTGTGGGGTGTTTACTCTTTTGGAACGCCTTCTTGAAAGATAACTTGAATGCAAACCCTCGAGAGCAACCCTTTTCAAGGCAGAAAAGTAAGATGTTATCAATTCTGTGGGCCAACTCAATGCAAGCATTCTGCACTCTTCATTTTTCTCAGCCTGGGTTATGTTTCTTTCTCTCTCTCTCTCCCTCCCTCCCTCAACCCCACAACGTTCTGCCCTTATTAGAAAAGATTGTGCCAATATGGTTCATAGATCGGAAATACAGCGAAGGATGGACAGATGTGTCAATTTCGATTCCCCATTCTCAAGTTTGGTTTTCGAAGTCTGCATGCAAATTCATAAGCATTCTTTGTGCATTTCTCCAAATCCATGTCTTTCTGTATGCATTTGTTCCTAATATACACATTTTTGCAAATAAGTTTCCTAATATAATGCACTTGTGAACATTATTTCCTTTACTATATGAATTTTTGTACACTTTTTAAATAATAATAATAATAATTTATTTCTTACCCACCTCCCCACTTTGATTGAGGCAGGGAATAACAGTGAATAAAACACATAAATACTGATTAAAAACATAGTATACATGATTAAGACATCCTTAAAACATCCTAAAAAACATTCTAAAATTCCACTGGATAGGCCTGCCAGAATAGATCAGTCTTTATTGCTTTTTTAAATGCTAAAAGACTGTCTCCATTTTCAAAATGGAGAACTCCATTGCAAAATTTGGAGAAATACACCTTTTGAATTGTAACTGAGTTACGTTTCGAATAGTGGTTAGAAACTGCACATTTAGGAAGGTTTCCATTAAAATGTGAATGGAAGCAAGATATCCCTTGTACTTAGATAAAGCACAGGTTTTGCATGGCCTGAAGGATTGCACAACTATTGTTGTCACCAAATGTTGTCATGACCCAGCTCAGAATTTGTCTAGCATGTAGTGTTTAGAAGTATCTCAAATCAAGAGCTGGTGCCCCGAGTTGATGGTCTTTAGCTCGCAATGTGAAACAAGCTTGCATGGCCCTCCAGATGTTTTGCCAAAAAATTCAATCAGGGCAAGCTAAAACATCTGTTGAGCATCAAACAAAACAGTGATTGAATTTAAAAATCAAGCCACACCAATGAGGAAGAGGAACTAAATGCAGAAATGAAGTCAAGCCCAAGTGCTTGCAAAGAATGAAAAAGGGTTGCAAGGTCTCTGGAACCCCAAGCAGAGATGTGGATTTTTGAACCTCCTTTGCAGAAGGTCCCAGAGCTTGGGAGTCACTACCAAAAAGGCCCTGTTCCGAGCTATGACTGTCCTTACTTCCCTCAGAGACAGAACAGTTTATATACCTCCTTGAGCTTCTTGGGAGAAAAGTGGGATATAAATATAATAAATACATTAGTTCCGGAAAAAATGTTATAAGGATAGTTTTTGATAAAGTCCTAAGAAGGGGCATATATTGCATTTTTTAAAATCCCCTGGCCCCACTTGGTGGGTGACCATATTGCCATCAAAAGATTCAAAACAACGGAGTCAGAATGAAACATATAGAAGATTTCTTTAGCACATTGGCTGGCTCCACAAGCAAGCGCCAGGGCGCATCAGCACACACAGTTTTATTTTTTAGAAAGTCATAGAACCATGCTGGGAGAATTTACAGCCATGGGGCACTCATATCCGGTGCTGGTATTGGCCTTGTTAGCTGAGTGATGAATTAGAATCAGGGAAGGCTGAAATTATTTGCATCTTTATCACTCGGTGGCCATGGCTGGATCGTGCCTGGCTTCACTTTGAGAGGGGGCTCACCAAAATGGATCCATCGTGTGTGCTAAAAGCTGAAGAATTGCAACATTGCTTGGGCATGAGCAGCGATCAAATATAACACACTGAGACCATGGCTAGACCAGGTGATATCCCGGGGATCACCCCTGGATCATCCCTGTGCATCCACATGACGCACAGGTCATCCTGGGAGTAGGGAGGAATGATCCCTCCCTTGGCCCAGGATATCACCCTACCCTTTTTTTCCTGCTTTTTCCACAGTCTCGGGATGATCCTAAGACCACAATGTGTTGCTGGGCATCACAGGTTGTCCCAGCTCCTCGCAAGTAACCTCAAGAGCTCTGTGCCCATTGGGAGTGGGGAGGAAGGCAAGTTTTTTTTTTAAAAAAAAAAATACGATATCCATTCGAGAGCTTGTGCGCTCCTTCTCCTTTAAAAATGGTGGTCGTGATGTCATGCACCACATGTAGACGAGGGTGACGATCTCACGATCATAAAATCTTGAAATCGTTGCCCTCCAACCCCCTCATCTAGCCATGGTGTGACTGGCCCTGAGATAGAATCATAGAATCACAGAATAGCAGAGTTGGAAGGGGCCTACAAGGCCATCGAGTCCAACCCCCTGCTCAATGCAGGAATCCACCCTAAAGCATCCCTGACAGATGGTTGTCCAGCTGCCTCTTGAATGCCTCTAGTGTGGGAGAGCCCACCACCTCCCTAGGTAACTGGTTCCAATGTCGTACTGCTCTAACAGTCAGGAAGTTTTTCCTGATGTCCAGCTGGAATCTGGCTTCCTTTAACTTGAGCCCGTTATTCCGTGTCCTGCACTCTGGGAGGATCGATATGTACCATGATATGTACAAACAAGGTACCTGTCACCTGTCCTACCTGCTCAGCAGCGTCTTACTTTTGTACGCACTTAACTAGAGCGCCGGGGATGTAACCGCAAAGTGCTTAAAAAGGTCCCGCTGAGGATTTTTTGGTGTTCATTTTGTATGAAAGTTGAAAAGCATTTCCTGTTTTTCTCCGTTTTTGGCACTCGTTGTAGACACAGTAAGAATGAGGAAGAAATTAGTTCATGACCTAATTTCATACTTTTGAAACATCATGCAAAACTCAGTTATCATTTGAACTAGGGGTGTGCACGGACCCCCCGCTCCGCTTCACTTGCAGATCCGCCATTTTTCGGAGCGGGTCGCTCCGCCCCGCCCCCGCTCCGCCCACTTCCGCTCCGCTCCGCCCGGAGCTCCGGATCGGATCCGGAGCTCCGTTTTTGCCCCCCCATAGGCTTGCATTGAAAGCTAAAAAAGTAAACAACTTTTTTTCCGTTGAAGTTAGAAACCTCACGTTTGGCACCATGACACCTCATGGGCGTATACACACACACGCCAAGTTTCAAGGCAATCCCATCATCCCCTGATTTTTGGCGAATTTTTGAAAATCGGGCACCCCATTCACACCCCTTGGGATAGCTCCGTCAATTTGCATGTTACAAACCTCAAACTCGGCACCAGGGCAGCTTATCCATGTGTCCACATGCACGCCAAGTTGCAAGCAAATCCCATCATCCCCTGATTTTTGGCGCGGCTCTACCCTCTAACGCACCTCCCATAACCCTAATTCACACCCCTTTAGATAGCTCCGTCAATTTGCACGTTAGAAACCTCAAACTCAGCACCATGATAGCTTATCCACGTGTCCACATGCACGCCAAGTTTCAAGGCAATCCCATCATCCCCTGATTTTTGGGGAATTTATGAAAATCGGGCACCCCATTCACACCCCTTGGGATAGCTCCGTCAATTTGCATGTTAGAAACCTCAAACTCGGCACCAGGAGAGCTTATCCATGTGTCCACATGCACGCCAAGTTGCAAGCAAATCCCATCATCCCCTGATTTTTGGCATGGCTTAACTCACCCCAAATTGTCCCATTCTACAACTACGTCAATTTGCACGTTAGAAACCTCAAACTCAGCACCATGATAGCTTATCCACGTGTCCACATGCACGCCAAGTTTCAAGGCAATCCCATCATCCCCTGATTTTTGGGGAATTTATGAAAATCGGGCACCCCATTCACACCCCTTGGGATAGCTCCGTCAATTTGCATGTTAGAAACCTCAAACTCGGCACCAGGAGAGCTTATCCATGTGTCCACATGCACGCCAAGTTGCAAGCAAATCCCATCATCCCCTGATTTTTGGCGCGGCTTAAACTTTTTAACTCACCCCAAATCAAGTCCCATTCTACAACTACGTCAATTTGCACGTTAGAAACCTCAAACTCAGCACCATGATAGCTTATCCACGTGTCCACATGCACGCCAAGTTTCAAGGCAATCCCATCATCCCCTGATGTTAGGGGAACTTTTGAAATTTGAACACTCCAGTATGTCAGGGATTTAAAGTTGCAATTGCAGACAGCTCAATGGGGCCAGTTCCAAGGCAATCCCAACATGCCACGAGATAACCCTAAATCTTCTGGCACATTTGAAAAAGGGATTATTGAATTTGATAAAGTCTAAGTGAGCGCAGGAAGGACTTCTCCCCTTAGTCAAAGCAAGACACATACACCATCGCTGCAAGGCGGGAAGGGGAGAATTATTATTATTATTATTATTTATTTATATAGCACCATCAATGGAAAGCAGGCAGGCAGCATGCATTGTAGTGCCGCAAGGATGGCTTGAGCACTAACGCATAGCAAACCAACCCATAAGTGGGCGCAAAGTGAGGCAAAGATGGCTGGTTGTTTCTTTCTAAGCCAGCAGTTACGCCTTGAGGGGCACAGAGGAGGACGATTGGGAGCAAACCAGGCACCAGGCGGGCAGAGAGGCAGGCAGAGTAGGCGAGGAGTCAGTCCTGGCAGATGCCCCACCACAGCAGCACCCCGGGGGAGGCGGGCAGGCAGGCAGGCAGGCTGCGGGCATTTCTGGGGGCACAAGGAAGTGATGGCTGGTTTCTAAGCCAGCATTGCAGTTAGTCACGCATTGCAAACGCAAACCATCCCAGCGAGTCGGTCACCGAGGAGGACAGGCTAGCAGAGGGGCAGGCAGAGTGACATGTCATAGATCTAGTATTGGGGAGGAGTCAGTCCCGGCAGATGCCCCAACACAGTAGCACCCTGGGTGGGCATTGGAAAACGCCATCTTGTGGGTCAATACTTCCCCCACCCCATGTCCTGCAGGGTTGCCTGCCTAACCCTTGTGGGGATGGGAGATGGAGAGCTTAGAGTGGCAGTGCCAGCAGCAGCCTTCGGCTTTCCCCTGGAACCAGTCGCCTTGCCCGCCTCTTTCCCCAGCAAGATCGCCTGGTGCTGCCTATGAAGATGCATCTTCATGCTGCTGGTTCCATAATGCCCTGTCGATGAACCCCTGCTTAGGCTGAGTTTGCAGTGGCGACAGACAGCAAAGCGGGGATCCGCTCCCAACTCAAAGTGGTCCCACACGATGCTTGTCTTTCGTTTCTGTGGTGACACCACCAATTGCCCGCCTGAGCTCTCTGGTGTTGCCACAGAAACAGGGGTGTGGGATGAGACTGGGGAGAGAGCCTCGGCCTGCTGCTGCTCCTCCTCAGCCCCCACATCCTGGAGGCCCACCGCCTCCTCCTCCTCCCCCCCCTCCACTGTGCTGAGGACCTCGTCTAGGTCCATCAGCGGGCTCGTGGGCTGAAAGGAGAATGAAGGAGTTGGGGATACTCCTCCTCCTCTAATGGCACTGCTGCCACGTGCCTCTTGCAAACGGGCACTTTTCCCATTCCCACCCTCAAAAAGAGAACGCCGGGCACAAGTTGCAGAAGAGAGTGGCTCTGCCTGCTGCTTGTCCTGCTTCTGTTTTGGAGCAGTCAGCCAAGGAGTTGCCCGTTTGAGTTTCACAGGAGGAGAGGAAGCCCTGCTGGCAGACTGAGCCTTGCTGCTTTCAGCACGCCTGCTTTCTCTTTTCATGATGACTAACAAAATATTAATACTACTAATACTATGTATAAGGTACTACTAAGAATATGTATAAGAAGAATATAATATGTTTAAATGTAGGGAAATGGGACAAGAACAATAAAATATACTACTACTAATATGTATGAGAATATACTACTAAGAATATCTACAAGAATATAATAATATGTTTTAGAATATTACTAATAAATGTAGGGAAATGGGACAAGAAATGGGACAACCACTACTATAAGAAGAACAAAATATGAATACTACTACTAATATGTATGAGAATGTATACTAATAGACTACTAAGACTATGTCAAAGAATATAATAATAATATGTTTAAGAATAGGGAAATGGTGTGCGTATGCTTTCCCCAAAATGCTCAATCTGTGGCTGCCTGTTGAACTTGACAAAAGCAGCCCACTCCGTCGAAGTTACACAGAGAAGAAAAAGAGAATCCAATTTTTTTGGTATATTTGGTATATAGAAGATAGAAGGAAACACAATCAGGATTTAAGAGAGGGGAGGGGGAAAAAGAACCAACCACTACTATAAGAAGAACAAAATATGAATACTAATATAATATGTATGAGAATATATACTAATGGACTATGTGAAAGAATATAATAAAATATGTTTAAGAATATAAATGTAGGGAAATGGGACAAAAAGTGTGTGTATGCTTTCAAAAGAAAGCTTTCACAAAAGCAGAACAGTCAGGCTTTAATACAGGGAAGGGGGGGGGCAACCAACCCAACCACACACTCCAAAATTCAAAAATAAAGTTTATATTAAATCAAAGTAAGGGGAAAACACAGGGCAAACTAAGCTACAAGTCAGAAAGAAGCAAACAAACACACACACGCGCCAAACTAAACCTATATTAAATTAATCTATCTCCAAAGCAGGAGCACTAGCTAAGTAAGTGTTCCCTCCACGAACGCCAACCCACAAAGAGACACAAAACAGAAAGTTCTCAGGGTGGGTCTGCCTTAGTCCCCCCTCCAACGCTGGGATTGGAGGAGGATGCTTTCTGAGGAGATGAATTCTCATCAGGATTGGGAGTTGAATGTGCCTGTCATCGCTTCCAAAAAAATAATAATAATAAAAAAAAAAAACCCAAACCCCGATTTTTAAAAAAATATTGCACGTGAACCACAGCACGCAGAAAGTTGAGAGTGGTCTCAAAATGACCCCCATCCACGACTCTCTGTGCACAAGAATTTTCAGAACGATAGCTTAAACCCCCCCCAGTTATCCCCGATTCTTTCCCTCAATGCAATCCTATGGGCGAAAAGCCGAAACGGAGCCCCGCGGTTGACCCTATTTTTAAAAAACTTCTAGCCCGCGACCCGTACGATGCAGAAAGTTGAGAGTGGTCTCAAAATGACCCCCATCCACGACTCTCTGTGCACAAGAATTTTCAGAACGATAGCTTAAACCCCCCCCCAGTTATCCCCGATTCTTTCCCTCAATGCAATCCTATGGGCGAAAAGCCGAAACGCAGTTTGAGCCCCGCGGTTGACCCGATTTTTAAAAAAATATTGCACGTGAACCACAGCACGCAGAGAGGTGAGAGTGGTCTCAAAATGACCCCCATCCACGACTCTCTGTGCACAAGAATTTCCAGAACGATAGCTTCAAAAACAACGTAGTTATGCGCGATTATTTGCCGCAATGCAATCCTATGGCGAAATGTTTTCAAGATGGCGACCGGAGCGCTCCGACTGAACTCGGAGCTCCGAAAAATGGTCGCTTCTCTTCGCCTTGCTTCTAGGGGGTCCGCGGTCCGCTCCTACTCCGCCTCTGGGTAAGGCGGAGCAGGCCAATCCGCTACTGCTTCTACGCTCCTAATCGGAGCGGAGCACATCCCTAATTTGAACTCCTTCAAATTTTGCAATGGAATTGTCTGATCAAGGAATGCATACCCAGATGTGTTTATTATAGGAAATAATGGTAACAAATGCATCATAGAAGTAAGATTGCGTGCAAAGAAATTGGGTATACTAGGACGTATACATGCAAAAAATTATATAGTAGGAGAAATGTGCATAAAAACTATTATGAATTTTCATGTAAAAAATTTATGTGGTGCCAGGGATAGAAATTGGGAATATTGAAATTCATGGTCTCCACTTACGTTCCCAGAATCCTATAGTTGGAGGGGACATTGTAGGCCGTCTAGTTTAACCCTGAGTTTGCCTTTATAGAAATCTATACTGTGTACAGTTCTGGTCACCACACTTACAAAAAAAGATGTTGCAGAGCTGGAAAAAGTGCAGAAAAGGGAAACGAAAATGATTCAGGGGCTGGAGCATCTCCCCTACGAGGGAAGGTTACATCAGCTGGGATTGTTTAGCTTGGAAAAAAGGAGGCTAACGGGAGACATGATAGAGGTGTACAAAATTATGCTTGGTGTGGAGAAGGTGGATAGGGAGACATTTTTCTCCCTCTCTCAAAATACTAGAAGCAAGGGACATGCCATGAAGCTGATTGGTGGGAGATCCAGAACAAATAAAAGGAAGGACTTCTTCACACACCGCAGAATTAAATTTTGGAACTCACTACCACAAGATGTCGTGATGGCCACCAATTTGGATGGCTTTAAAAGGGGGTTGGATAAATTCTTGGAGGTGAAGACTATCGATGGCTACTAGCCCTGATGGTTGTGTGCTATCTCCAGTATTCAAGGCAGTAAGCCTGTGTGCACCAATTGCTGGGGAACATGGGTGGGAGGGTGCTGTTGCACCATGTCCTGCTTGTTCATCCCTGGCCGATGGCTGGTTGGCCACTGTGTGAACAGAGTGCAGGACTAGATGGACCCTTGGTCTGATCCAGCATCTGGGAGCTTCTTATGTTCTTATGCAGGTCACCTAGAGTGAGAGCAGGAGGATTGTAGCAGTTTTAAATTAGTTCCACTTTTTGTATGTTTTTATCCTTGCTGCAAGATACCTTGAATCTTTTTTGAGAGAAAGGTGTCTAATAAATTTCTTCTTATTCCTTCTTCTTTGCCCTCTTCTGTGTGACAGTTTTCCAAGTTTTAAGCACCCATAATGACACCTGTCCAACTTCTCCCTCACCTACCTCCTTAGTATCTCCTCCCTCTGTAACTTTTCTTCTGGTTTAGACTGTAGACTTCTTGGGAGCAGGGATTGGTCTGTTTTATGTATGCAACACCAATGGCGTACAAAGAATAAGATCACTAAAAAGAAAATGTGCTTTGGAGGCACACGGAGAGATCACCCCAACAAAGATCTCGGCTTACTTCCAAATATTGACTCCAGTAGGATTAAGAAGCCCCAATTGCCCCCTCACCCACCCCGCTGTCTGTCATCTTGACTCATGCGTCGTCACCTTCCCTTGGCCATGTTCCAATACAGCAATTGAGTCTCAACCCGTTTGCTGGGAAATCCTTTCCCCATTTAAACGAGAGATTAGTACCCTGCCCTGTAGAATTCTTCTGGAACCGACCCTTGAATAAATAATCGCTTAAATAAAACATCAAGGAAGGTTAAACAAAGCAGAGACAAATCCCGTGATTATAGGGCTGCAGGAGCACATGGGCCATAGTGCATTACAATCAAGTGTTTGTAAAGGAGGGGGTGTGCGTGTGTGCATTAATACACTGGTTGCTTGCCAGAGTTCCTGTTTTGGTCACTTGTGCGTCTGGGAAATCACTTAAGCTAATTACTGCACAAAATGAGCTTCAATCCCCTGAAGAAATAGCTTGGCAGGGCTTCCTTCCCTCACCCTCAACCTAAAATGCTTTCCCTATTCCCATTAGCTAACATGGACTTGGGTTTGTTTGTTTTTCTTAAAAAAAGATATCTGACAAATAGCAGAACAGCTGCTTTGTGGGCACATTGAGTCCTTGACATCTCCGGTTAGGAAAATCAGGTAGATGGTGATGGAAAAAGTCTAAATCCCTGGAGTTCTGCTATCAGTCAAAGTAGGGGAATTGAAGTTCTGAGTGCATTGGACACCACAGAGCCTTGCTAAGAAGTAGCTGGCCAACCCTGCTAGTTGAAGATAATGCCTTAAGGAGAATCATAGAATAGTAGAGTTGGAAGGGGCCTAAAAGGCCATTGAGCCAACCCCCTGCTCAATGTAGGAATCCACCTTAAAGCATCCCTGACAGAGGGCTGTCCAGATGCAGCTTGAATCCCTCTAAGTTGGGAGAGCCCACCACCTCCCTAGGTCATCAGTTCCATTGTCATACTGCTCTAACAGTCAGGAAGTTTTTCCTGGTGTCCAGCTGGATGTCTTGTAGTAGCTTCATCTTGGTTGGAACCCATTGCTCATATACATTTTGTTCTAGGAAAAAAACCCATTACGATAATAGGGGGTGTACATACACTTTTAAGTTGGGATGGGCAAACTCACCCGTGAGATCCTCCCCTCTCCGTCGGGAGGTCTAGACATGCCCAATGTTGGTGACCATGAGGCATCATCATGCTGATCATTGTAGTTTCCCCCCTCCCCCACACCACATCAAAAGAGATGTTAATAATGACTGTATATTAGTATGTTTCATGATAGAAGTCCTCCTATTTCTGTTGCTTTTTGTGTGTGTCTGTTGTTGTTACTGCTGCGTTGCAAAGTATATTTAAAAACTATAGGCAATACCGAGTTGGCTGGACCGCTAGCCTAGTATGAGACAGCTTCCTATGCTCTGAATTCCTCATCCTTATTCAGATACAATATTAATATAATTTGTATGCAATAGGAATCATTTTCCTTCAACTGGAATCATCAGTCCAGGGAAGGGACGGTAGCTCAGTGACGGGGTACCTGTTTTGCATGTTAAAAGTCCCAGATTCGGTCCATGGCCTCTCAAGTCGAATAGATCAGTGATGGGAAACGCATCTCCCTGCCTGTTGCCAGCAGGGACGCTTGAGGAATCGCAATTATTGCAAATTGCAATTTGAACCAAAGTGATCTGCAGTGCCACTGATTAATTCCGTGGCACAAGCATTTTGAGAATTGGAAGTGCTTTTAAAAAAAGAATTCATAGCAAGCAAACACGCACACACACACACACACACCACCTTTTAAATAGAAACAATGCTTTGAAACCTGAATTTTGTAATGAGCAGATCATGACAGCGAGTTGATAATTTATTTATTTATTTATTAAATTTATATACTGCCCCATAGCCGAAGCTCTCTGGGCAGTTTACAAAAGTTAAAAACTGTGAACATTAAAAAGTATACAAAATTAAACCATCAAAAATATAAAAAACAACAACAGTGTCCATTTAAACAACAACAGTTCTGGGGTCCATTAAATAATAAACAAACAAACTTAGCATATGTTGTTAAATGGTATTAAATGCCTGGGAGAAGAGAAAAGTCTTGACCTGGCGCTGAAAAGATAACAACGTTGGTGCCAAGCGAGCCTCATCGGGGAGATCATTCCAGAATTGGGGGGCCACCACTGAAAAGGCCCTCTCCCTTGTTGCCATCCTCCGAGCTTCCCTCGGAGTAGGCACCCGGAGGAGGACCTTAGATGTTGAGCACAGTGTATGGGTAGGTTCATGTCAAGAGAGGCGTTACGTCAGGTATTGTGGTCCCCAGCCGTGTAGCGCTTTATAGGTTAAAACCAGTATTTTGCGGGAATGTATTAGACTGAAATACAGCAGCAGACAATGCTGGGTGAGGCAGACCAATATAAGGTAGCTTCCTCTATTCCTATATATGTCACAAAGGTTGGTTACTCCTGTGGTACATCCTTTGATTCCTTCTTGATGGAGTAGATCCTTTGATCCTTGATTAGGCCAACTTCTTTGATTAGGGCAACTCAAATGATCAAGGGGCTTGAACAAGTCCCTTATGAGAGAAGGTTACAACAGTTGGGATTTTTTTTTGCTTTAAAAAAGGCGAGTAAGGGGAGCTGTGATACGGGTGTACAAAATTATTCATGGTGTCGAGAAAGTGGATAGGGAGGTATTTCTCTCTGTGTCTCTTTCTCTCATAATACTAGAACACAATGGGGTCATCCCATGAAGCTGATGGGTGGGAGATTCAGGACAGATGAAAGGAAGTTCTTCACACAATGCGTAGTTTAAGCGATGAAATTCACTTCCACAATATATAATGATGGCCACCAATTTGGATGACTTTAAAAGGGGATTTTATACATTCCTGCGTGATAGGACTATCAATGGATACTAGTCCTGATGGCTGTATGCCATCTCCAGTATCAGAGGCAGTATAGCTGTGTACACCAGTTGCTGAGGGACAAGGGTGGATGTCCCATGCTCATGTCCTGCTTATGGGTTCCTGGACAATAGCTAGTTGGCCACTGTGTGGATAGAATGACAGACTAGATGGACCCTTGGTCTGATCCAGCTGGGCTCTTCTTTCCTTCTTATGAGAATAAAGGGAAAACAAGAAACAACTCCTTGATGCTTCTGTTTTGAATAAATTGTGGCATCGTTAGGAGAAGCTGGCCTTTACTGAAGGTCTCATGGAGTCATTTTTTGTCCTCTCAGAATGTACTTTGACCACCAATCCTTGTGAACATCCATGTTAGCTCGTCTGTTTCCAAAGCAAAGCTTGACTGGTAGTCACTGCATGCCGATCTAGAAAAATGTAACTGTAGAGGAAAGTCAATGGCTACTAGTCCTGATAGCTAAGTGTGACCTCCAGTACCAGAGGCAGAAAGCCCGTATACACCAGTTGCTGGGGAATATGAGTGGGAGCTCTGCTGTTGCACCGTGTCCTGCTCGTGGGTCCCCAGTCGACAGTGGGTTAGCCACTGTGTGAACCGAGTGCTGGACTAGATCAACCCTTGGTCTGATCCAGCAGGGCTCTTCTCATGTTCTTATGATAATTTGAAAAAGAAAATGCAGCCAAACCCCCAATTTAATTAGCAATCTATCCACAGAAGAGCTGGGTTCCTGCCATAACTTAGCTGTTGCAGTACTTACTTTGCTTATCCTAATAGTCAAATTGCTTCAGTATGGAGAAGAAGAAGAAAATGTATCAAAAAGTGGAAGGGAAAACCAGACTTTATTCTAATAATAGAGCAGACAGTTGTTCTAAGACCAACGGTTTATACTCCATATAATTCTATTGGTTAGACTGAACATAGTTCTGGATTCTGAGGTTCCCTAAGACCTATAACCACCCCTAGGTTTCCTAGGAACTGGAATTCCTCAGGCAACCTAAGAAGTAGAGTTCTTCTGTTTTACTTGGGCCTAGAGGTCCCCAAGTTCCCATGGGCCTAGAAACTCCCAGGTTCCTTTGAACCTAGAATTTTTCAGGTTCTTCTGGATCTTCATGAAAGAAGTTTCAAAAATCTACATCTCCGCTTGGGGTTTCAAAGGCATTTCCTTTTTCAGCAAGCAATTTGGCTTGATTTACTTTTTGCATCCAGCTGGTCTTCTTCAGTCATACAGTTTGATTTTCAAGTTCTGTATTTTTTCTTTTCTTTTATATTGTCTTTGCAACTTTGTGCACGGCTTTGGAAAAGCCATCTATAAATGGCTTAGAGATGCTGTATAAGTAAGTTTGTTCTGGTTTTAGAAAATACAAAACTTCACTTACATTAAGTTTTTTTCCTGTTAATTATGGACAGAACTCCCAAGATATGAACAGTCCATAAAATGTACATGCAACTCTAGATGGAATTTCAAAGCTCAGGATTCATTTCATGACAACCACTGTCTGCAAAATCTCCAGATAGTTCTTTGCAGCACTTCTACAACTCAGTGTTTCTGACACTTGGCATCGTCAAATCCCCAGGAAACTGACAATTTGGTTTTGTGCTTTGTTTCCTTGTGGGTTATCGACAGCTAAAACTCAACCATATTCCATAGCAAACCACTGATCCAGAAACCACATAGCTTTGGTAACCTTTCTGTTTTGCTAATCCACGTTATTCACATCTAGTTAATTCTGATGTAATTATTAAACAGAAACTAGATATAAATGGAGCTCTTTTGCATTTATTTATTTTTCTTTCGGATTAAAGAAACGTGCATCCCTAGCAAAGTGTAGTGTCTGAAAAAACAAAAAGCCAAAAAAGAAGAAAAAGTGGGGGGAAATAAGAGAAAAAAGGAGAGGTATAATTTATTATTTTGTTTTTCTGTCTCAGGCAAAACGATACAAAGGAAGGGGAGAAATCCTGACTCTTGCTGATTCTCTCAGGAAGACCTTGGTTTTATCTGAATATATGAACCAAAACTAAGAGCAAGTAACACTAAGATCATAAGAAGAGCCCTGCTGAATCAGACCAAGGGTCCACGGAGACCAGCATTTTGGTCACACAGTGGCCAGCCAGCTGCCACAAGAAACCCACAAGCAGGACTTGAGTGCAATAGTAACCCATGTTCCCCAGCAACTGGTATCCACAGACATACTGCCTCTGATACTGGAGGTAGCATAGAGCCATCAAGACGAGTAGCCATTGAAACACAGTTAGACCATATGAAAAGAAGGACAGGGCTCCTGCATCTTTAACAGTTGCATAGAAAAGGGAATTTCAGCAAGTGTCATTTGTATATATGGAGAACCTGGTGAAATCCCCTCTTCATCACAACAGTTAAAGCGGCAGGAGCTATACTAGAGTGCCCAGATTTAAAAGCGGGCAGGGCTCCTGCAGCTTTAACTGTTGTGATGAAGAGGGAATTTCCCCAGGTTCCCTATATATACAAATGACACCTGCTGAAATTTTCTTTTCAATACAACTGTTAAATATACAGGAGCCCAGTCCTCCTTTTCATAGGGTCACCCTAGTTTATGTTCATTTCTGGCCCCGTCAAACAGAAAGTGGTGTGGCAGCAGAAGGAATAAATGCTGGAGTAAATGCTCATGATACTAGACCCTAGGGTCATCCCATGAAGCTGATGGGCAGGAGATTCAGGACAGATAAAACCACATAACACATAAACTATGGCGTTCACTACGACAACACATCGCAAAGGCCACCAATTTAGATGGCTTTAAAAGGGGTTAGACGAATTTATGGAGGAGGAGGCTATCAATGGCTACTAATCCTGGGCCTCTGAATAACAAGAGGGAGGTTTCAGTATGCTCAGAGGAACCAGAACCTTTGCAGAAGTATCCCCAAAAATCCTTTTAGGAAGAACCTTCAGGGGCAATCCCCTCCCAAAGGAAATCCCAGTCCAGTGAGGACTTTGGCCTTAGCTAGACCTAAGGTTTATCCTGGGATCGTCTCGTAGTCATCCCTGTTCATGTAAATGACACACAGGATATCCCGGGAGCAGGCAGGGATGACCCCGGGATAAACCTTAGGTAGGGTGACCATATTTGGGAAACCAAAAAAGAGGACACCTAGCATGTGTGGGGGGAAGCAGCTTTCTGAGTGCTGCAGAAAATACGTTATTCCCCCGCCACCTTAAAGAACCCGATTGGAGTGGAGGAGGGGAAAGGATTTCATTCTGCACCACCACCATCCACTCCAATTGGGGCCTTTTCTATAATGTCCACGAATGACCCACTTTCCCCTTTAAGACCTCAATTGGAGCGCGGGGTGGGGGAATGATGTGCCTCAAGAAAGCATGTCACTCCCTTCTGCCATGCTAATGGTAGCCTTAAAGGGGAAGGTGTGTCATTCCAGGACATTATTGAAAATTATAGAAAATCCCCCCTGACACCTTGGGAAGAACAAAAACCAGGACAAATCCGGGGAAATCCTGACAGTTGGTCACCCTACCTTAGGTCTAGCTAAGGCCTAAGTGTGCTTAGTAGCCATAGAATATGGAGCATCACTTGGAAAAGTTTATTATTATTATTATTATTATTATTATTATTTATTTATTTATTTATATAGCACCATCAAAGTACATGGTGCTGTACAGAGTAAAACAGTAAATAGCGAGACCCTGCCGCATAGGCTTACATTCTAATAAAACCATGATAAAACAATAAGGAGGGGAAGAAAATCGGAAAACTAGGGGTGTGTGTGTGTGAGAGAGCCATTAAATATTGTGCTTATAAGATGTGCATCCTACTAAAATCGCTTTGCTGTTTTTGCAAATTCAAATAATCCATTGTCTCATGAGAATGTATATATTTTAAATACTTCGTGTGGATATTTGTACTTATTTGGTAGATATATTCCCCCCTTTTTTGTATGTAATCCTGCTAAATGTTGGTATGGCTCTGTGTGTGTGTGTGTGTCTGAAGCTTTGAATAAACTGTGGCTTAATTCATAATCAATTAAGTAATCTCTCTCTCTCTCTCTCTCTCTCTCTCTCTCTCTCTCTCTCTCTCTCTCTCTCTCTGTTGCTCGGTGCACAGCTATCAACCAGACACCAGGTGGCGCTGTCCTCCATCACTTACATCGGCTGCTCCCTGTCCATCTTCTGTTTGACTATCACGCTAGTCACGTTTGCTATTCTGTCGTGAGTAATTTTAATTTTTCTGCCTGCTCAGCCAATATCGCCTTAGAAATATGGATAGTCAAATCTAAAAAGAAAAGGGTGTGCGCGTGTGCAAAGCTTCTTTTCAGGCCACTGGGCCGAATGCTCTCAGGTGTTCAGAGTTTCGTAAAAGGTGATTAATTCCTTAAACCTCTTTAATTAGATTCTGTATATATATCTATATCTATATCTATATCTATATCTATATCTATATCTATATATATATATATATATATATATGGCTTGTGGCAAGCTCGCGGTGGGTATGTTATTGTTTTACCTGTTTGCGAATGGCCCAGGTGGCTAATATGCAATAAAGATATATATATATATATATATTGTAACACTTGGTTGGGTTTGGTCTAAATTACTTTAATTTCCTGAAAACGGGAAGCTCTTTAAATAGCAAGTTACTTCCTTGCAATTTATTCTTCAGTAGTTGCAGTACTTTCTTTCCTTTTCAAGAGGAGGAAGGGGGAGTTTAAATGTACGAAGGGGGATTTTGGATGGGGTTGCAAATTTCATGGCTTGCTCCATAGAATCGTAGAATAGTAGAGTTGGAAGGGGACTATAAGGCCATCGAGTCCAACCCCCACTCAGAGCAGGACACCACCCTAAAGCATACCTGACAGATGGTTGTCCAGCTGAAAAGATAACAATGTTGGCACCAAGTGGGCCTCATCAAGGAGATCGTTCCACAGTTAGGGGGGCCACCACAGAGAAGGCCCCTCTCTCTTGTTGCCGTCGTCCAAGCTTCCCTTGGAGTAGGCACCCAGAGGAGGACCTTAGATGTTGAACGTAGTATTTGGGTCGGTTCATATCAGTAAAGGCATTCCGTCAGGTATTGTGGTCCCAAGCTGTGTAAGGATTTATAGGTTAAAACCAGCACCTTGGAAACATACAGGCAAGCGGGACATGAGTGCAACAGCGCCCTCCCACTCATGTTCCCCAGCAACTGGTATACAGAGGCCTCTGATCCTGGAAGTAATATGGGTCTGGTCACCATGGATTCCTCTAATGCTCTTTTCAAACCATCTGAGTCGGCAGACACCCTTCCATCTTGAAGTAGTGCATTTGACTATACACAGTGTGCCGAAGCGCTTCCTTTTGAGTGCTCCGAAACTCCCATCATTCGTCTTCACTGGCTGACCTTGGGTTCTAGCTTGATCCGTCATTTTATACACCTTTGTACTACAAAGCTTTAAAGTAAACACTTAAAAAGAAAAGAAAAAGAAAGGAAAGAGCAACTGTCTATGGAAGCATTTGGTACCAAAGCACCCTTGGCTGTTGCAATAGCCAAGACTTGGTGGAATGTGCAAGCTGAATGGGAAAGGGCATCCATTGTCTCCCATAAAGGCACATGCAAGCAAGGAAGAATGGCTGGTATTCTACACAGCTTGGTCCAGTTGGCTCCTACAAGGAGTATCTCCTCAGTCCGTGACGGTTTATAATGTGATTTGGGGAGTTAGAGATAAACACATTATTTCCATATTAATAGAAAACCCTCCCACAGCTAGATTATTGTGGGATCAAGCATTGACGCAGAGCCGGATTTGATATGAATATGGAAATGCCCGTTTGGGTGGCCCGCCGGATGCGCTTGGATTTCAGCCCCTTCCTTCTCCATCCAGTGATTCCCACTTTCCCATCAGAAGAGGGCCAGGCCTGAGGCCATTAGCGATGAATGGATCTAGAGTGAAAGAAGCGAGTACGTCCAAATAGACTTGGAAGGCTATTGTGAGAAAATGAATCTGCGATATTACCAGTTTCCCCTCCTCCTCCTTCTTTTCAATGGCATTGTTAACGCACCTGCCTCTTAGTTATTATTTCGTTTCTCCTTGTGAGCTTGACGTCTTGACAGGGAATGATGCCGCCATTCTGCATGGTCCAGCAACCAAACCTTAGCTAAACCACGCTTTATCCCGGGGCGAACCCCGGGATTGTCCCTGTGTATCCAGATGACGCACAGGTGATCCCAGGATCAGGGAAGGATCATCCTTCCCTTGCCCCGGGATACAGCCTTCTGTGTGGCCCATTTCTGTGGGTTTATCTGGCTCCGCGTTGCGCCCATCAGGGGTACGGTGGGGGAGCGGGGAAAGTAGTTTTAAAAAAAGAAACACCTTACCTTTGTGCACGAGCGTTCATGTGCTCCGTCCCCTTTTTTAAAAAAATTAAAATGGCGGGCGCGATGCCTCTCTTCCTGAGGTTGTCGTGCCTTACGTATAAACAGGGGACAGATCTCATGTTAATCGCAACGCAAGGTCTCCCCTCCTCTTCCCCGGACTTTCAGGTAGGTCTAGCTAAGGCCCAAATTTCTGCATCAGAGTCAGATCACCAGTAGGAATTACGTCTAGGAAATGGTGGCCAGTGGCTCTGATTTCAATAGGGCTGTAAATCCATTCTGGTTTTCAGTCAGTGGCCTGGTTCAGACAACACGCTAAACCGTGCTGCAGCATGGTTTAGCGTGTTGTCTGAACCACTCCATTACCAGCCAGATCTCTAAATGAGCTATCCAAGGTGCTGAACCTAGTTTGTGTTTAGGGGTTAATAATACTTCTCCACTAAGCGTGTCCTGTTCACTTCCATTAAGACAGCACCCTCTAGTGGCTGAAGATCCCACTTTTTCAGATGTTACCCCTTTAAAAGTGGTTCTTCTCATGACGGAATTTCCAATGGATGCCATGTGAGACATTCTGTTCATTCGCAACGTCATTTAAAAGACCCGCAAACTTTCATGAGTGGCCAACCATGAGCGTGCAATAAATCACTTGTTTAGAGGAGCCCCGTATCTACAGAGCTTTCAAGATAGTAGGTTGATTTCGCCTGTGTGTGCTTTTAAAAAATAAATTTTAAAAATCTGCTTTTCATTTCGTATTGATTGATTTTCTTGACTCTGGAGGCAGGTTGTGCCGGGAAGAGACAGGAGATGTTGGGTTTCTAACTTTGTTGAATGTCAGGAATTACTGTGATGTCTGTAGGAACCTGCTACCCATCAAAGGACTTAAAAGACTTCAAGGACTAGTTGCTATTATTATGACGGCTGACTTCACAAGTGCTACGTTGCATTTGCGTTGATGCGGCACCATTCCAATTAAAAAATCATTTTGCAGCTTTGTTGCCAGAGGGCTGGGTTCATTAAGACATGAGAGAGGCATGTCACAGTCCAGTGTGGAGATGATGCAAGGTCAGAAGTGTGGAATGTGGCAGGTCATAACGTCCTGCTTAGTATGATCACAACTGACCCGTCCCCCATTTGCCTTCTGGGAGGCTGTGTTTTCAATTCTATAGAACGCCTTGACACTAACCAAGGCTGCTTCTCTCTTGCAAATCCTGATGTAGTGTTTGTACACCCACACCCCCGTTTCTTTCCTTTCAGAGATTACTTTAAATCGGTAAGTTAATGGGAAGCTAAATCCAATTTCAAATCTGTCATTTTCCAGAAGTTCACAATGGGCGGATGTAATTAATTGCTTGCTTTGCTTGATGCATGACAATGAGTTTGCTTTTCCAAGTTCAGGTGATGCCTTCACCTTCCGCCCAGGTTTATAGAATGAATAGCATGTCCTCATGGCAAACTAGCAACACCTTCCCCATTTGGGGAAATCTACCCATACCTGAGGTTGGAAGATGTAGATGTTACACAGGAAGGAATATTTATTCGTTTATTACATTTTATATCCCACCTGTTTTCCTCCTTAAGGAAGCCAAGGTGGATTATGTAACCCTCTCCCTTTCCCTTTTATCTTCACAACAACAACCCTGTGAGGTAGGTTGGCCTGACAGTCCGGAAACTTCAATTAGTTCAAAATATGGCAGCCAGGCTGGTCACTGGTACACCTAGGAGTGACCACATTACACCAGTTTTAAAATCTGTTCACTGGCTGCCAATTAGTTTCTGGGCGAAGTACAAAGTATTGGTTATTATTTTTAAAGTTCTACATGGTTTGGGTCCAGGCTATCTGCGGGATTGCCTTCTCCCATACAATCCACACTGCACACTCAGGTCCTCTGGGAAGAATCTACTTCAGTCAACCAAAACTAGGCTGACGGGTTTTATCCAGAGGACCTTCTCTTCTGCTGCTCCCAGACTGTGGAATGGCCTGCCGGAGGAGACACATCAACTTAACAGTCTACTAGCATTACAGAAAGCTATAAAGACTGATCTATTCTGGCAGGCCTATCCAGGGAAATTTTAGAATGTTTTTAGGATGTTTTAAGGATGTTTTAATCATGTATGCTATGTTTTTAATCAGTTTTTAATGTGTTTTATATTCACCCGTTGTTCCCCGCCTTGATCCAAGTGGAGAGGTGGGTAAGAAATAAATTATGATGATGATGGTGGTGGTGGTGGTGGTGGCTGCCAAAAAGTCACCCAGTAAGCTTCATGGCCAAGTGAGAACCCAGATCTCTCGATTCTCAGTCCAACACAATAAACACTACACCATACTGGCTCTGAATAGCCATGCTGGGTCAGACCAAAGGTCCATGTAGTCCAACATCCTGTTCACATAGTGGCCAACCAACTGCTATAGGAACCTTCAAGTATAGGTGTGAGGGCCTGCTCCCACTTGTATCCCCCAACAACTGGTATACATAAGCATACTTCCTCTGATGCTAAAAATAGCACATGACTATCCTGACTAGTAGCCATTGATACGCATATTTACTCAGAAGTAACTTTGACGGTGTTCCACCGGGGCTTACCCCCATGACAGTATGCATAGAATTGAACTCTAAGAGTGCAATCCTATGCATGCCTACTCAGAAACAAGGACTGTTGACTTCAATGAGGCTTTCCCCCAGTTAGTGTGTATAGGATTGCAGCTTTAATGTTACCTAGCTATTTTGGGTGAGTGCATTAGGCAATCCATCGGAAACCAACCCATTGCAGACAAATGGTCAACATAGCACTTCTCAGACCACTAACCCACATTTCTTTCCACAGCTCCGTCAGCACCATCCGTAACCAGCGCTACCACATCCATGCCAACCTGTCCTTCGCCATCTTGGTGGCTCAGATCCTACTTCTTATCAGTTTCCAGTTTGATCCTGGGATGGTAAGGCCAAAATAGGAGCATAGAATGTCGGGACGTAGCGTATTGCTTTACACTGAGTCAGACCTTTGGTCCATCTAGCCCAGTACGGTTGACACTGACTAGCAGAGAGAAAGGGGCGGCCAAGAAGGGAGAGCTAGAGAAAGGGAGGAAGGGGTGGCAGAGAGAGAGAGAGAGAGAGAGAGAGAGAGAGAGAGAGAGAGAGAGAAAGGGGTGGCCAAGAAGAGAGAGCTAGAGAAAGGGAGGAAGGGGTGGCAGAGAGAGAGAGAGAGAGAAAGGGGTGGCCAAGAAGAGAGAGTGAGAGAAAGGGAGGAAGAGGAAAAGGGAGGAAGGGGTGGCAGAGAGAGAGAGAGAGAGAGAGAGAGAGAGAGAGAGAGAGAGAGAGAAAGGGGTGGCCAAGAAGAGAGAGCTAGAGAAAGGGAGGAAGGGGTGGCAGAGAGAGAGAGAGAGAGAGAGAAAGAAAGGGGGTGGCCAAGAAGAGAGAGTGAGAGAAAGGGAGGAAGAGAGAAAGGGAGGAAGAGGTGGCAGAGAGAGAGAGAGAAAGAGAAAGGGGTGGCCAAGAAGAGAGAGCTAGAGAAAGGGAGGAAGGGGTGGCAGAGAGAGAGAGAGAGAGAGAGAGAGAAAGGGGTGGCCAAGAAGAGAGAGTGAGAGAAAGGGAGGAAGAGGTGGCAGAGAGAGAGAGAGACCTTTGGTCCATCTAGCCCAGTATGGTTGACACTGACTGGCAGCAATGGCTTTCCAGGGTTCCAGGCAACAATATTTCCAGCCCTACCTGGAGATGCAGGGGATCGAACCTGGGACCTTCTGCATGCAAAACCGGAGCTCCGTCACAATGAGCTACAGACCCTCCCATGCCCTAGATCACCGGTGTGTAGTTAAAAGCCTCCCACAACCCCCGGTGACGGCCACTAAGATGGTTGTTTCTTTGCCACTACCAGGAAAATAGCGATCCTGAAGCCAAGGAACAGCAGGTGCCTCCCCCCTTGCCCTCGCCCTGCAACCCAGCTTATAAGCAACACTGGCCTGGTTCAGACAACACGCTAAACCATGCTGCTTAACCACAACATAGTTAATGGAATGAATTAATGCATCCCCTTAACCATTTTGTGGTTAAGCAGCATGGTTTAGTGTGTTGTCTGAACTGGGCCACTGTGGGGAAAAGCAGGTGGTGTACTGACAGCAATGGGGTCCACAGAGGGAGAGGCCAAGGGCCACACGTCGCGAACTCCAGATTTAAAGGAAGCTACTGTGTGTATATATATTGGCTTGTTTCTCACAGCTTTATTAAAATGAAGAGTGCCTGGGTAATGGGAGTTGTAACACCCTAATGCTTCTGGAGGTTTTTTTTTTCATTCCACATCAGACATTCGGCAATATGAAGTAAACATGACAGATGTGCATGCTTTAATTTTGGGCAGCACAAATCAGACAATGAAGGCATGCATTAATCATAGGCAGCCCGTGGGCTGCAGTTTTAAGTTAATAATTAATACTATTAATATTCATCATCATGGAGTTTTATCTGAGAAACTCCCGGCATTTGATGAAACTGAGCCGCTTTATCTTAATTAACAGATCGGATTTTTTTATTTTTATTTTTAAAGAAATGTTGGACAGACGATATAGTTCCAAGTAGGGATTGTTTTCAGGTGGCATTTTTATTGCAACTTTTTTGGAAATACCTTCTAGTTGCTGGAAAGCACTGAACCCTTTTCCTCTGCTTTGCATATCCAATGCATACACAAGCACTGATAAATTAGGAACATAGGAAATTGCCTTACTCCAAGTCTGACCATTGGGCCATCTAGACTATCAGGGGGAATCATAAGACAATAAAATGTGCCATGCTGGATCAGACCAAGAGTCCACCCAGTCCAGCATTCTGTTTTCACATCTCACAGTGGCCAACCAGCCATCGGCCAAGAATCCATAAGCAAGACATGAGTGCAATATCACCCTTACACCCGTGTTCCCTAGCAAGTGGTGTATATAGCCTTATTGTCTCTGCTACAGGAGGTAGCACATAACTATCAGGGCTAGTAGCCATTGATAGCCTTCTCATCCAGAAATGTATCCAACCCCCTTTTAAAGCCATCCAAATTGGTGGCCATCACAACATCTCGTGGTAGAACATTTCATAATTTACCTGCTATGTGAAGAAGTCCTTCCGTGCACCTGATGTGAATCTTCTACCAATAAGCTTCATGGGATGGCCCCATTTTAGTGTTATGAGAGAATAAAAAGTCTCCCGATCCACATTCTCCACACCATACGTACTTTTCTACACCTCTATCATGTCTCCCCTTAGGCCTTAGCTAGACCTATGGTTTATCCTGGGGTGGTCCCGGGGTCATCCCTGCCTGCTCCCGGGATCCCCCGTGTGTCATTTACATGAACAGGGATGACCCCGGGATGATCCCTGGATAAACCTTAGGTCTAGCTAAGGTCTGTGTCTCCCTTTTCCCCCAAGCTAAACAATCCCAGCTGTTGTAACCCTCCCTCATAGGGGAGATGCTCCAGACCCTTGCTCATCTTAATTGCTCTTTTCTGCACCTTATCCAGCTTTACAATATATTTTTAAACATATGGCAACATCCCTGCAAAGAGGCAGATAAGGTACTGGGTGAAGGTGGAGGCAGGATGAGAAGAATCCGGTTTTAGAGGGGGAATAAAAACTTGGAGAGAATGAAGCTGAGCAGGAAAGATGCAATCAGGAAAAAAAAATATCCCAGAAAACAAGGCAGGAAAACATACCAGAGAACAATTGTCAATAAATCAGCAAGACAGTGTGTTAAGTCCAAAGAGGCAAGCAAAGCCAGAGGGAAATAAAATGAGTGTAGGGCACACAGTACAGAGATGAGAAAAAAGGATGTTTCATTGTCACGGTTGCTGTCTTTTCATTTTTGCAGATACACACACAAAGTCACACACAGTCACACACACACACAATCACACTCTCTCACCATGTCTGCACTGTTTCATATGAGAAGCGTTTAATTTTTGAAAAAGACAACTTTCGCTGAAGTCCTGTATGCAGTTCCTAGGCAGTAACACACATAGAAACCAAGGGGGTTTACTTCTTCTTTTTAATGGATTTACTCAATTTGCACCTCCTGGGCCTATAAGTGAGCCAAGGCAGAGTTTGGCTTGCACAGTTTTACGAGCTTTGCGATGCAGCTCATCTTGGAAACGCTGCACACAAAACTTTGCATACAAAATGTGCATATTTGAGAAAAGTGTGCATGATGGGGGGAAATACTTGGAACGGAATGGAAAGGGTCATGGAAAGTACTTGAGATGAAAGTACTGGGGGAAGTGTGACTAATTGAGGGAGGGAGGGAGGGAGGGAGGAAGGGAGGGGGAGAGAGAGAGAGAGAGGTGTGACCAAGAAGAGAGAGCGAGAGAAAGGGAGGAAGGGATGGCACAGAGAGAGAGAGAGAGAGAGAGAGAGAAGGGGGTGGCCAAGAAGAGAGAGCTAGAGAAAGCGAGGAAGGGGTGGCAGAGAGAGAGGGGGTGGCCAAGAAGAGAGAGTGAGAGAAAGGGAGAGACAGAGAGAGAAGGGAGAGAGACACACACACAGAGAGAGAGAGAGAGAAGGGGTGACTAAGAAGAGAGAGTGAGAGAAAGGGAGGAAGAGAGAAGGGGAGGAAGGGATGGCAGAGAGACAGAGACAGAGAGAGAGAGAGAGAGAAGGGGGTGGCGAAGAAGAGAGAGTGAGAGAAAGGGAGGAAGGGGTGGCAGAGAGAAAGAGACAGAGAGAGACAGAGAGAGAGACACACACACACAGAGAAAGGGGGAGCCAAGAAGTGAGTGTGAGAGAAAAAGAGGAAGGGGTGGCACAGAGAGAGAGAGAGAGAGGGGGGTGGCCAAGAAGAGAGAGCTAGAGAAAGGGAGGAAGGGGTGGCAGAGAGAGAGGGGGTGGCCAAGAAGAGAGAGTGAGAGAAAGGGAGGAAGAGAGAAAGGGAGGAAGGGGTGGCAGACACAGAGAGATACACAGACAGACACACACACACACACACAGAGAGAGAGAGGGGGGTGGGTGGGCAAGAAGAGAGAGCTAGAGAAAGGGAGGAAGAGAGAAAGGGAGGAAGGGGTGGCAGAGAGAGAGAGAAGGGAGTGGCCAAGAAGAGGGAGAGAAAAGCAGAAAGGGAGTAAGGGGTGGTACAGAGAACAAGAGAGAGGGGCAGGAGTGGAGGGTGGCAGAAAGAGAGAAAAAGGGTACCCCCACTCAGTTTTATTCCTGATCCTGCCCATGACTGGCTTTTGCTCCCTGACAGGCTTACCTCTTGAGGAAAGTGACTGTCAACAGAAAAACATTTCCCTTCCCCTAGTCTGGGGTGTTGGCGGGCAGAGTGGAACCGTTTTGCTGAAAAAATATGATTACTTCTTTTGTGTTCTCTGTTTTCAGTTGGCTCTGGGAAAAGAGCAAAGAGAGAAAGCTCTTCCCTACCAAATCTTGTCCTGGCAGAAATCAATTTCTGAGCAATGCATTTTTTGTCCTGGCGAAGCGGTACGCCAACCGGACTCAATAAGCGCTGCCCTCACAATGCATTTTTTGTCCTGGCGAAGCGGTACGCCAACCGGACTCAATAAGCGCTGCCCTCACAATGCATTTTTTGTCCTGGCAAAGCGGTACGGCCGTTCTCAACAAAGCGGGAAACAGGGCATTGACTTAGATCCGTAACACATTCGAAAGTGGGGTGGGGAGGGGTGGGGTGGGGTGAAACCTGGGCAAGAGAGGCCTGTACAGAATCCTTGACTTAATATCCACAAAGTCTTCTCAAAAGGAGACCACCCACACCGAAGCAAGCTAGGGTGAGATCAGAGAACCCACTTGGGATGGAAGCGTAATGAGCGTATGAAAGAGACACACACAATACGAAGCACTTTCCATGTGAGCACGTTTTTAGCCTGTCTTTTTTCATCAAGCAGGCAGGTACACAGGCAAGGGGACGTGGCAGACAGGAAAGCCCTAACGACCTCTTTGAGGAGTAATTGATAAGAGCAGTTACAACAGGGCTTCAGGGAGGAGCACCAATTAAATGCACAAGTTTCAAATGCCTGCATTCGTCCTACACAAAGCCTCCAAGCATCATCTGAAAGCACGGACTTATATCCCAGGGGAGTTTCTGTTACAGTGGCTTCCTCTTACCCAATGGCGCTTCTTCCCAGTACTAAGAAATATTTTTAGTAGACCCTTCAGTTTCTTCTGATTAAATGCCCTTCCTTGTTTTCTGTGGCGCCCATCAAAGACACGGCTATGTCGTGGTCTTTGGTGGTGTAGTGACAAGTTTTGAAGTGCGGGCGATCACCAGGACGGTTGCCATCACCACATCCCCAAGGAGATCCTCCAAATCTGAAACAGCTGTATTGATCCATATCAGCAAAACATTTCTAGCAGTCTTCATCTCCACAAGGAGCAAGTCTTTTGAAAAGCTTGATGGGTCTTAACTGCCCGTTGAAGACCATGCCAACCGAAATCACCAGAAGGAACAATATATTGAACCAGAACCTACCTGGGCATTACAAACAATATCTGGGGCCTTCCTATAAATGCAACCTTCAAGGGAGGACTGGAAGGTGGAAACAAGGGAGAGGGCCTTCTCAGTGGTGGCCCCCCCGATTATGGAATGATCTCCCCACTGAGCTCCCCGCATGCATAATTTTGGAAATTGCACACAAACGTACTTTAATAATTGGAGAAGACTGTGTACATTTCGAAGACACACACAATTGATGCGTACATTTGGAACAACATGTAGGAAAATATACATGGATTCTCATGTGAAAAGTAAAAATAAAAGCTTGGAATTTGAGACAGACTCGAGCTTCCAAATGGAATTTGGAGGACTTCTGCAAGCTCGGAGTTTGCTGATTTGCACATCCGCAACACAGAGGACCTTAGGATGTTCAAATAAGTGCTCGTGCACACACACACACACACACACACACACACACACACACACACACACACACCCCTCTCACCTAAAATAGTTGTGCACTGGTTTGGGGCTGATGTATGTGAATTCTACGATGTCTGACTCACCTTGTGACTCTGAAACTTGGTAGCTCAAAAGTTAAGCTGGTGCACAGTGCTCATGCCTGCCTTGCCCAATTACCATGGTTCAAATCGGGGAGGGAGGAATCAGTCAAATGCAGAAGGCTGTTGAAAGCTTTGTATGTACACCACAGTTTATGCTTTAATGCAAGTGGTTCTGCATTTTATTGTTTATTTGAGCATCGCATTGCTTTTATTTCCAGCTGATCTCATCTATGCATGTGTTGTGCCTTCATCTTGTAAACTTGATTTCCTGCTTATTTGCTGCGGTTTAAATAAATCTTCCCAGTTTATTTTGCTTTTGGCCTCACTCCGTCCCCCTTCTGATTACCACCAGCAGCTCGTTGGAGCCAACTCAATCGAGCTAAAATAGGACCTGTTTTACAAAAGGTTGCAGCACAGCATGGGGAGAGAGAGAGAGAGATGCATCCCTGCGTTACCTAGGAAACACTGGGATGTTCTTCCTTCCCTTTGACCCTGTTGAGTGGGGTAGTTGAATAGCCTTCACCTGAAGCGATTATGGAGCGTTTTGTATGTATGCGACACTGTGGCCTCCACTGAGCTGCCTAATGCGAGTTTATGCACCATTCCAAACAGTGCACTGGTTGGTTGGTGCTTTCAACATGCCATGCATACATCTCCATTCATTTGCTCACTTTGACTTCTTCGCAGGTGCCCTGCAAAATCCTGGCTATTCTCCTCCATTTCTTTTTCCTGAGTGCCTTTGCTTGGATGCTGGTGGAAGGCTTTCATCTCTACAGTATGGTGATCAAAGTGTTTGGATCTGAAGAGAGCAAGCATTTATACTACTATGGAATTGGATGGGGTAGGTGATTTCCCCCCACCCCCTTAAAAGAAGTCTAACATACACAACTAAAGCGAGTGAAAAAAGTGTGTTGCTAAAAGACAGCCTTCAAGAACGGCATGTGGTACAGGACTGATTGGACTTCCCCATCTCAGAATTCACATGGGGGATTCCTTGCTTGAATAGGGTGACCATATGAAAAGGAGGACAGGGCTTCTGTATCTTTAACTGTTGTACTGAAAAGGGAATTTCCGCAGGTGTCATTTGTATATATGGAGAACCTGGTGAAATTCCCTCTTCATCACATCAATTAAAGCTGCAGGTGCCCTGCCCTCTTTTAAATCTGGTCACTCTAGTATAGCTCCTGCAGCTTTAACTGTTGTGAATTTCACCAGGTTCTCCATATATACAAATGACACGTGTTGAAATTCCCTTTTCTATGCAACTGTTAAAGATACAGGAGCCCTGTCCTCCTTTTCATATTGTCACCCTAAAGCTGCTTGAATGAAGCTCCCGTGTCACACCTTGCCATTCTCTTTGTGGGAACGTAAGAGAGAAGGTCGCAGTGATACTTTTGGTCTTCTTTCTAGTCTGCTAGGAGCTCTTGGGGCCTGTGGGCAGCTCCCTCATGTGTTGAGCCACTGAACTGCAGTTTGCAGTTTTTTCAGTGAATTGGATCCTCCTAGATAGGAAGGAGATTGAGGGTTTCCTGTTCTTGCACTTTGCTTGAGCAACAAATTCATCCTGAGTTCTGGGATGACCTTGTAATCTTGGTTGTTCTTCTGTCCTGACTTCTGGCTTGCTCCATGATCCTCTTTCCTGGCTTGCCCTTTGCTCCTACTGGCTTGTTCTTCAACCCTGCCTCCTGGTTTGTGTCTTTTGATTTCTGAACTTATTCTTCAGTCCTGACTACTGGCTTGTCCTATAGCTCCTGGCTCATCTCATAGAATCATAGAATCGTAGAGTTGGAAGGGGCCTATAAGGCCATTGAGTCCAACCCCCTGCTCAGTGCTTGAATCCACCCTAAAGCATCCCAGACAGATGGTTGTCCAGCTGCCTCTTGAAGGCCTCTAGTGTGGGAGAGCCCACAACCTCCATAGGTAACTGGTTCCATTGTCGTACTGCTTTAACAGTCAGGAAATTTTTCCTGATGTCCAGCTGGAATCTGGCTTCCTGTAACTTGAGCCCATTATTCCTTGTCCTGCACTCTGGGAGGATCGAGAAGAGATCCTGGCCCTCCTCTGTGGTACAACCTTTCAAGTATTTGAAGAGTGCTCTCATGTCTCCCCTCAATCTTCTCTTCTCCAGACTAAACATGCCCAGTTCTTTCAGTCTCTCTTCATAGGGCTTTGTTTCCAGACCCCTGATCATCCTTGTTGCCCTCCTCTGAACACGCTCCATCTCATATTGCTGCATATGTCCTACCCTTGACAGGGTCACACATCCTTCCTTAAATTGCTGCTAGAAATAAATTGACAGTACTCTTTTCCAAGGCTACACTTTAGTGAAAAGAAAGAAAGAAAGAAAGGGGTATTAGGAGGTGGAATTCTTGATCTTCCACATAATGTGTCATTTGGCCCTTTCTTCCCCCATTCCCACTTGTTCTTTTTTCATTTCCTCCCATTTTCTACCAAATATGATCTGTGCAGTTAAAGAGAATCTAAGCAAGCAAATGTGCATGTGCGTTTGGACACATACACACATACCCCCCCCCCCAGTCTAGCTCCATTTATTTCTCTTTCAAGTCTGCCTCATTCTCATTGTTCTGGAGAGATAGAAACAATTCTTGTCAAACCTTCCCAATCAGAAAAAGAAAAGGAAGCGAGAACAAAAAGAAGAGTGATTCAAAGCATTTGAGAGCAGAATATCAGCCTAATTATGGATAATTTTGAAAATATTTTAAAACATACATTATCTTCCTCCCACCCCCACCCCAAGGGACTAATTTGGAAGATGAATCAAGAAGCAATTGCAGCAATTACTTAGCTTTACCACCATTGTCATGGGGATATTTAACACCTAGGCTGGGTTCGAGGGCATGGGCACATGAATGATATTCATTTTGGTGCTTCTTAATTGTTGCTTGTGCTCGAGGGTTGGTTCCCCCCCTTTTCATTTTGTCAACATTGTCTCCTCCTTCCTCTCCTCCAACCCCTTGAGTTATATTTTCAGTGTCTCGCTTTCACTGTTATCTCCCTGGGGGGATATAGAATGATAGAATCATAGAATAGTAGAGTTGGAAGGGGCCTACAAGGCCATCGAGTCCAACCCCCTGCTCAATGCAGGAATCCACCCTAAAGCATCCCTGACAGATGGTTGTCCAGCTGCCTCTTGAAGGCCTCCAGTGTGGGAGAGACCACCACTTCCCTAAGTAACTGGTTCCATTGTCATACTGCTCTAACAGTCAGGAAGTTTTTCCTGATGTCCAGCTGGAATCTGGCTTCCTTTAACTTGAGCCCATTATTCCATGGTGTCCTGCACTCTGGGATGATCGAGAAGAGATCCTGGCCCTCCTCTGTGTGACAACCTTTCAAGTATTTGAAGAGTGCTATCATGTCTCTCCCTCAGTCTTCTCTTCTCCAGGCTAAACATGCCCAGTTCCTTCAGTCTCTCTTCATAGGGCTTTGTTTCCAGACCCCTGAACATCCTGGTTGCCCTCCTCTGAACATATAAGGCCTCTCAATGCTGCAGCCCTGACTAATGTGTTCTTTCAAGTCCTATTCAGATGTGAGGGAGAGCAGGGACAGGTACACTACCCCTGGCTCCCTGCTGCCCTCCATGAGGTGGAGGCTGGGCAACTGCAGTGGGAGCCTGCATCAGGGTCGGCCCTGTCATTAGGCAAAGTGAGGCGGCTGCCTCAGGCTGCTGGTTTTAGGGGTCAAGGAAAGAAGGCAGGTAGCCAACCTTTGCCAGGCTTTGACGCCAGCTCTGCCTTTATCTCGGGCAGCAAAGTGTCCAACTCACGGAGGGTGGCATGGACGGTAACAGAAGGAGGGTGGAGCTCCTGTGCACATCTCTGCATGAGTAGTTTGAATGCCTGGGCAAAGCGTGTGTTTTATTAGTGAGAGAAAGCTCTGTATTTCAGCACTCTTGTCACATACGGAATGTTAGGCATGTTGTGTTCGGAAGGAATGTCAGCTCATTGTCACAGAGAAACATGAGCCAGGGATGCTTCTGATGTTACCATCTGAGTTTCTGTCCCGACTGTGGGATTCTGAATCACATTTTCAGAATGGAACCCGTGCATTAGGGAGAGATTTATTTATTTATTTATTTTCAAAAATTCTCACTGTAGGTATGCTTTTTAAAACATTTGAAAAATATGCTGAGAATTGTATCAGAACATTTGGAGAAGTGGGAAAGATGGTGAATATCTATTTTTTTATTTGTACATTAGTTCAGGAGGCACAGATCAAGTCTGTTCATATTGGAATTAAAAAAGATCACATTTCTCATGCGTCCTCAATCAGGAACCCTCCATTATTCCACTTGTCATTTCCAAACTTTCTACACTGCACTGTGGGCTCCAACTTTCTCCCTCTCCTCTCTGCATTAACAATGCACATGTATACATTGATATAACATTGTGAAACAACAAACAAACATTCTTAATGTGATCATACATGTCCAAAATCAGAATGTAGAAGTGGATAACATCACAGACAGCTCCTGCTGGTTTGGAATTCAGACATACTTAACTTTTGTGTTGCTCCAACAACTAAGAGATTGTGAATGAGCCTTAAGTAGGTGTTTGGTCACATTTAGGTTTTGTTTTGTTTGCTCCCCCACCCAGTCCACCTAAATAAGGCCTTCTTCCTTAAATGGACCTTGTTTGTTCAAGGAGATTCTGGAGTTATGACCCTGAATGGAAGTGATTTCTTCACTTTCTGGTGCCTCAAGTTGTTGGTTCTTAGCAAGACAATCTGTTTATTTCAGAGTAACAAAATCCAGTTGTGTTTCACCATGGTGGCCCACCAAAAGCCACCTGAATTTTGCCAGTCTATCTTCTGACATTCCATTAAAACCTAAAAAGGAAGAGCTGAGCTTGCATGCCATTTTACATTCATGGAATTAGTTTGTCTTGTTATCCAGATGAATGCTTGCATTTCATCTGCTTAAGTTTTACCATCTTGCCGGTGAACTCTCTCCTTAATTTTCTTCTCCAGTGCAGTTTTAAGGTGATAAATAATCTAGTTAAAGCCCACGTACATCTCAAAAATGCTTTGGGAAAGCAACCAGGTTAAGGCCATATATCACCTCAGCAGACTTGTCTTAAATGCTTTTGAACTGATATTTCCCATGCAATGCGTGTAACTCTTCATTTCCTTATTGTTCCCCCCCTTTAAACCCGCTCCATCTTGAGCTTACACAGATATTTAACATTTTTACATTCAGTAACAAGAAAAATGGGAAAACTCTCTGCAAAGACTCTGGTTCAGCACTTTGGACAGCTCCTTTAGAGTTCTGGCTGCTTCTGATGGAAAGCCAGAATGGATTTACAGCCCCACCCCCCCAAATGGAGCTACCAGACTCCACTTCAGAGTTTCCCATGGTGGTTGGAAGAGACGGAGCAGGAATCTAAGTGGGGGATCCCCTCCCTGTATCTATGGGCTCAGTGTGCATGTTAGAGGGCAACCAGGATGATCAGGGGTCTGGAAACAAAGCCCTATGAAGAGAGACTGAAAGAATTGGGCATGTTTAGCCTGGAGAAGAGAAGATTGAGGGGAGTAAGCCTATGCGGCAGGGTCTTGCTATTTACTGTTTTACTCTGTACAGCACCATGTACATTGATGGTGCTATATAAATAAATAATAATAATAGCACTCTTCAAAGACTTAAAAGGTTGTCACACAGAGGAGGGTCAGGATCTCTTCTCGACCATCCCAGAGTGCAGGACGCAGAATAATGGGCTCAAGTTACAGGAAGCCAGATTGTGGCTGGACACCAGGAAAAACTTCCTGACTGTTAGAGCAGTATGACAATGGAACCAGTTACCTAGGGAGGTTGTGGGCTCTCCCACACTGGAGGCATTCAAGAGTCAGCTGGACAACCATCTGTCAGGGATGCTTTAGGGTGGATTCCTGCACTGAGTGAAGGGTTGGACTTGATGGCCTTCTAGGCCCCTTCCAACTCTACTGTTCTATGATTCTATGACTCCTGAGATGCCTTCCTAAGGGCCATAGTTTTTCTCTGTTAACAAATTTTAAATTCACTCAACGTTGGGAGTTAGTTCTTCAATTAGTTCACTGAAGTTACTCAATCAGCTCAGCAGGTACATCAGTTCAAGTAGTTAATCACACAATTAAATCAGCCTCCAGGTTTGTCCTTTTGATTGTATCAATATATTAATTCCGCAATGAACGAAATTCAGAGTCTTCATAGAAGAGAATTTCCTAGAAGCAATTCAAGGGATTTTTCAATAAACATACTTCCAGCTGGCAGTCAATTAAAACACACACCTGAAAATTTGCATTTAGGAGTGAATTTTTAAAATATATTTTCACTCCAAATAGGGGAAAATACATTTTAAAATATACATTTTGAGAGAGAAACAAAATGTTTTTACAATGTGATTCTATATGTGTTTACTCAATACTCAGTAAGCCCTACTGAGTTCCATGGTGCTTAGGGGTATAAGATTGAAGCTTCAGAAATGATTTTTTTGGGAGAAAATACGTTGGGAATTCTAATTTTGAATCTATATTCAAATGCATATTTGAATACATAACACACATTGTCACATAGGATTATTTTTCAGTTAATAAAGATGTAGTTGCGAGTGGAAGCAGAAGCATAGAATAAAGACATGGACACAAGATCTTAGATTAAACTAGGGCCTCTTTATTAATAATTAGATAGATTCATCCTTCCCTGGATCTGCATGTGAAAGTGCAGGAATTAAGTCCTTGCTTGTCTTATGGGCGAGCCACTCTCCAAAGCAAGGAGTCCAGAAAGCTGGCTCCTTACTTATGTGACACTTTGAAAGTGTGGGGAGACCGCCTTAGGACACCCCTGCCCACAGCCATAATGACAGCGAGTAGGTAAAGACAGGAGGGTCTCCAAAGGGATACCATATCGTGACATGGGAGCCACATAGCCCCTGAGAAGCAGGTCCTCCGGCTATGCCAGTCACCAAAAGGTGCCAGAGTCCTCACTGTCCTTATCTAATATAGCCAACTCCCACACATCCCTGCTGTGAATCAACCTAATTACTTAACCTCTCACATAAGACTTTCAGTATGAAGTAGGCAAAACCCATCAGAACGGTAAAATTCCTACTTAGCACCCCCTCCAAAGGGAGCAACTGGCTAATCCCATACTAGAAGAGGTGTGGGAGCCAAAATTGGAAGAAGATGATGCCTCAGGCAGGCTGACTTTTATAGGCACAGCCCCGCCCTATCTGACGTGGCCTACGTTTCGCGCCACGAGGGGTGCCTCTATTCTGACCCTCCCCCTCACAACAGCCTGCTTCCAGCCCAAACCCTTGGGCTGGGCGAAAACCAGATATTAAAGGGATGGAACCGAAGGGTAGGTGAACATATGTGAACGTGATATGGACTAGAAATAGAGTCATCCATTTCTAGAGTCACCCATCCCTACACTCCAGTAACCTCTTCTACTTAGGGATGTGCAAATCAGTAATTTTTTAAAAAAGATGAGCTCATCAAAGTTCTCCGAACTCCATCTCAACACTCGTTCTGACTCGAGTCCATATGAGATAGTGAGCGTTGTTCTTTTTGTTTTTTCACATGAAAATCTGTGGGGATGACCATGCATATTTCCCCAAATATACACATCAATTGTGTGCATCTTTGAAATGTATGCCTTCTTCCCCCATTGATTAATGCATATTTCTATGCATTTTTTAAAAAAAAAGTAGTCCTAGATAGTCCTTCTACAGCAAGTGCTTTCTCCCAGAATGCACTGCAGTGTGGTTATTCAGCCTTTCCTGGAGATACAATTTCATCCCCACTTCATCCCCTCCCACTTTAAAGTTACCTGTTGCCACCACTCATTTGTGAGAAGATGGCCTCTTCTAGAATGGTAGGACAGGATCATAACCTCAGTTCTTTTTTATTCATGACTTCCCCCATCCCACCATAGGTGACCAAAAGAGATTAACCAGGCACTGATATCTATCTTAACTGGGCACTGATATCTATCTATCTATCTATCTATCTATCTATCTATCTATCTATCATCTATCATCTATCTATCTACAGTATCTATCTATCTATCTATCTATCTATCTATCTATCTATCTATCTATCATCTATCATCTATCTATCTACAGTATCTATCTATCTATCTATCTATCTATCTATCTATCTATCTATCTATCTATCTATCTACAATATCTATCTATCTATCTATCTATCTATCTATCTATCTATCTATCTATCTATCTATCATGCCGTAACTATGCCAACATGTTATCTCCAGGGAGACTTTGCCACTATCACTTTCAGAAGCTATTTTTAGCAGCTTGGATTGGGAGCCATTGACTCCGGAGTGTTATTAAAGGAGATGAGCCCGATATTGCTTTGCTAGGAGCCACCGTCGAGAGCAGAAGCAAAATAGATTACATTTTTCTTTTCTCTCTCTCTGGGAAGTTGGATCAAAGACACAAAATATTGTTATCAACAGTAGCTAAGCTGGAGGTCACCTTTCAGTGGCTGTGGGTCAGGGACACACTTATTGATTAGGCATTCCGGTCAAATTATAATTCCTGTCCAGCTGCAAATATTCCCTTCTGCCTTCACAAGAGAGCAAGAGCCAATTTGCACCATATAGCTGTCCTGGGAATAAGAGTAAAGGTTGTGCTGAAAGTTTGCAAGCAAACCTTTTTGGCATCAAGTGTTTTTTTGGGGGGAGGGATGATACTTCCATTGAGGCTTGCTTTCCCCCCACAATCCCAGGCAATCAGGGATGGTGTTGTGAACATCTTTTGGTGTCACAATGCTGAATAGCCAATCAGATTTTGCCTTGTCATATGTGGTTTTATCCATTACAATGATCCACTAACAATAACTGGACTTAAAATGAAGAGTCAAAATTTGAATTTCAGCCATTTTCTTGGGCATTTTATGCCCTGAACTTTGCCTTCAGCACTTGGACGAGCGATTTATAATTTATTGTCTTAAAAAGAACAACTAATAACAGCAACAATAGGAAGAATAAGAACAATGGAAAATATTTGATTGGTTTGATTAATAACATTCTCCTTTAAAAGGCTTTAAAAAACACAGCTCAAAAATAAAAGTCTGACAGTAATATGTCCACTTCTTAAAGCACTAGCTGCACGTTCAACAAAGTCTTTCTTTGCTTCTAATAACCCCTGCTATTTTCATGTTCTGTATTCTTATACTTCAGTAAATGAATTTTTCACACTTTACCGGGAATCTTCCTTTAGCCTTTGTCAACCCTGATACCGAACATGTGGTGCCATGCACTCAGTGGCTGGCAAACGGTGAGAAAACACACACATCCTTTTCTTCCTAAAAATCTCCATGCTGAACTTCTTATCCACTGTTTTGGTCTTTAAAACATAGATCCAAATGAGAACTCTGTATATGTGAAAGGTAGTTCCCAATGTTCTGTAATGTTCTAGTCTATGCAGGTGAAGGGGGCACAAAGCTGTGCAATTCTAGTAAGTAAGCCCCACTGAATTCACTCCCAGGAAAATGTTTTAAGATTGCAGGTTGTTGTTTATTCGTTCAGTCGCTTCCAACTCTTCGTGACTTCATGGACCAGCCCATGCCAGAGCTTTCTGTCGGCCATCACCACCCCTAGCTCCCCCAAGGTCAAGTCTGTCACCTGCAGAATATCATCCATCCATCTTGCCCTTGGTCTGCCCCTCTTCCTTTTGCCTTCCACTTTCCCTAGCATCAGCATCTCCTCCAGGGTGTCCTGTCTTCTCATTATGTGGCCAAAGTACTTCAGTTTTGCCTTTAATACCATTCCCTCAAGTGAGCAGTCTGGCTTTATTTCCTGGAGTATGGACTGGTTGGATCTTCTTGCAGTCCAAGGCACTCTCAGCATTTTCCTCCAACACCACAGTTCAGAAGCATCTATCTTCCTTCGCTCAGCTTTCCTTATGGTCCAGCTCTCGCAGCCATAGGTTACTACAGGGAACACCATTGCTTTAACTAGGCGGACCTTTGTTGTTAGTGTGGTGTCTCTGCTCTTAACTATTTTATCGAGATTTGTCATTGGTCTCCTCCCAAGAAGTAAACGTCTTCTGATTTCCTGGCTGCAGTCAGCATCTGCAGTAATCTTTGCGCCCAGAAATACAAAGTCTGTCACTGCCTCCACATTTTCTCCCTCTATTTGCCAGTTATCAATCAAGCTGGTTGCCATAATCTTGGTTTTTTTGAGGTTTAACTGCAACCCAGGATTGCAGGGCTAGCTCCTTATCTATCCCAGATGTCATCTACCCCAGACGTCTAAACATCAGAGGGAAAGTGAGAATTTTGTCCCTTGTCCCCATAGCTTACCTGATGATGAGAAAAAGGGAAAGAAAGCAGGATGCAGTATCATTGTTGTTGTAGTGATATTTATCTTTCTGATTTTGCAGGCTGTCCGCTGTTGATCTGCATCATCTCAGTAACATCAGATGTGGACAGCTATGGAGAGGAGAGCAAGTAAGTTCTGAAACAAGGAAGGATTGGTTGGGTGACCTTCCATAGTCGGTCAGCCCATTGAAATCACTCTCCTGGAAGGATGACTGCAAAGCAAGTTCAAACAAGTATCTGGGCGTGGGGAGGGGGGGAGTGAGGGACAGTTGTGTATAAACAGAGTCCTGTTAGATCAGGCCAAAGTCCTCCCTGGTGATCCAGAATCTTCCTTTCCACAGTGGCCAACCAGATGCCCCAATGGGAAGCCAACGCGTGGGACATGGGTGCAATAACACTTTGCCGCTTGTGCTCCCCAACAACTGGTATTTAAAGGCATGCTCCCTCCGATGCTGGAAGTAGCATACAGCCATATCAAGACCAGATGCCAATGAAAGCTTTATCCTCCAGGAATTTGTCTAATCCCCTTTTGAAGCTGTCCGAATCCGTAGCCATCACTGTGTCGTGTGGCTGAGGATTTCCTACATTACTTCTGCGCTGCGTGAGGCAGTGTTTCTTTTGATCTGTCCTGAATCTCCTGCCTATCCAATTATTCAGATCATCTGAACTTCTAGTGTTATAGAAAAAGGAAAGCTTGACTCCATCCATGTCCTCTACCGTACCATACATCATTTTGTCCATCAAATGGACTAATGGTGCTATATAAATAAATAATAATAAAATAATAACCATATGCAAGCCTGTTTTTCTCTGTCTGTCCTATTCAAAAGACAACAACACCTACAACAGTGGCAGGGGAACTCAGGCATGCTGGTAGCCAAATCCGGCTCTCCTAATGTCCCAAACTGGCCCTTGGGGTTTCCCAGGGGGGTCACAACCCTCTCCTTGCCCATACTTCCACCCCCTGGGCACTGGTTGTTCTGTGTTTTTCCAGCTTTTGTCCAGTCCCCCCCCCTCACTCTAAAAGGTTGAAACGATTCTCCTAAAGCTGCTCTTAACAGCAAGAGCTTTAAACTGAAATGTGTTGGTATTTTGGTCACACCTCCTTTTGCCTTTGGTCCTGCCCGCCACTGGAATGTGGCCCCAGGAATTTCTCCTAAATTGACTTTGGTTCTCATACTGAAAGAAGGTGTTCCACCTCTGCTCTACAACCTTAGACTGGGGTGCAATCCCGTTGTGCTGTCCAGCCTACCAGTAGAAGACGAATGGGTGATATAGGTAGAATAACACCTGTGTTTTTTCTTGAATCAGAGTTGCCCTTTAGTTTCTCTTCCTTAATCTGCACCTACATGAATAATTGGAACACTCCTTTCTTCCTCCTCTTTGTTGGATGACAGCCGGAAGAGCAAATCTGGAATTCTTCTCTTGCTGCTAGTGAGAATAATGCTTGGAGCAAGTTGTTCTTTGATGACTGACACGCTACCTGATGCAACTGCCAGAAATGATGAATTACGTGTGTTTCTCTTGGTGTCTTTGCCCCTCCCACCACCTGGGGCAAGTCAGGAGAGGCGATTGCTGCCTTCCATCCGGGATGTGTCAGTCCAGCAAGACGCTACCCAGGACTGCCGTGGTTGAAGGGCAAAACAGTTGGGTTGTGTTAGAATACAACGCCCACCATGTTGTTAGCCATGCTGATGGGGGATGATGGGAGAGATAGTCCAACAGATCTAGAGGAAGGCAGGCTGGGGAAGACAGGAGTATGTGAACCTCTTAACGGCAAGAAGATAATCAGTGGGCCCTATTAGCTATTGGAATAAAAATCTAATCTTTGGCTGCTGTTAAAAGTTAAAAAAAGGAATAGAGGTAGTTTTATTTTGAAAATGTGCCAATCATAGAAAGACAGCAAGTCTCAGAAGCACAAGACATTTTACAGCTTCCACTGATTTCTCCCCACTAACATAAACTGTGCTCTTTGGGGCTTGGCATCTTGCACAACTTTGTGAAACATTTCTCTCTCTCTCTCTCTCTCTCTCTCTCTGCAGCTGCTGGCTTTCGCTGGAGAATGGCGCAATCTGGGCTTTCGTGGCCCCGGCTCTGTTTGTAATTGTGGTACGTGCAGCCTCTCTTCTCCTTCTCCTTCTCCTTCTCCTTCTCCTTCTCCTCCTCCTCCTCCTCCTCCTCCTCCTCCTCCTCCTCCTCCTCCTCCTCCTCCTCTTCCTCTTCTTCTTCCTCTTCCTCCTCCTCCTCCCACCTTCCACCTTTCCCCCAGTACTGGGACTCATATTTGGCAGAGGAACACAGGAAGCTTCTTCTTCTTCTTCTCTTCTTCTTCTTCCTCTTCCTCTTCCTCTTCCTCTTCCTCTTCCTCTTCCTCTTCCTCTTCTTCTTCTTCTTCTTCTTCTTCTTCTTCTTCTTCTTCTTCTTCTTCTTCTCCTCCTCCTCCTCCTCCTTCTCCTCCTCCTCCTCCTCCTCCTCCTCCTCCTCCTCCTCCTCCTCTTCTTCCTCCTCTTCCTCTTCCTCTTCCTCTTCCTCCTCCTCCTCCTCCCACCTTCCACCTTTCCCCCAGTACTGGGACTCATATTTGGTAAGAAAACACAAGAAGTTGCTCCTCCTCCTCCTCCTCCTCCTCCTTCTCCTTCTCCTTCCCCTTCTCCTCCTCCTCCTCCCCCTCCTCTTCCTCTTCCTCCTCCTCCTCCTCTTCCTCTTCCTCTTCCTCCTCCTCCCTTTTCCTCCCCCTCCTCTTCCTCTTCCTCCTCTTCTTCTCCATCTTCATCTTTATCTTCTTTTTTTTAAAAAAAAAAAAGAATACAAGAAGACCAAGGGGGCGTCTAGTCCAGCACTAACTTCCCTATCCCTTGCTGTAACAAGACCAAATACTGCTTGAAGTTAATTTAAGGCTCAGTCTCTCTTGCCCTCATATTCTCCAAGCCCAGGAGTCTATCTTCAATTTGTCATCAAGAAGTGGTACATCCAGACATCCTCTCCTGCATTGCATTGGCCCTGCAAAGCTAAGTTTATCTGATCTGGGCATTGGTGAGAGGCCTGGGCACACTGGTAGAGCACATGCACCACATGGGGAAGGTCCCTGGTTCAATCCCCAGCATCTCCAGTAGGATGGGGTGGGGGAGGGCGGAATCCTGCTTGAAACCCTGGAGGATCACTGGCAGTCAGAATAGAGTATTCTGTGCTGGATGTACCAAAGGTCCGATTCAATAGTAGGGATGTCTGGATCTTGTGAAATATGCCCCACCTGTGCTTCGTAGATTGTGCACTGTCATTCATTCGGGCATCTGTTCACATATGGATTTAATATTCCCCTTAATAATGCAGAAAAATACACAAATAATTCTGTAAGAAAATCCACACCAATTTACATGATTTACATTGGTACATAACATTTAGCGTGTGGTCTCCCATTCCATTCAACATTTCCCCACGTGTATTTACCGGCACGGCATTTGACTTGGCAGAAACATGCATATTTTCCTGCGAATGAATTTGCATAAATTTTGGGAAAGTAAACATAAAATAAAATCCAGAAGTCCGCAGACTCCACACGGCCTGGGGCGGCTGGTCCACAGTGGATCCCACAGGTTGGAGTCTTAGAAATACAGATTCATTTTAATCCGTCTCAGATTTCTCCAGTATCCCAATTCAACATATGCAGCTTCCTGTGTTCCTGTCTCCATAGAGCAAGTGGCTAGAGCCAGTGCGGTGTAGTGGCTAAAGTGTTGGACTGGGAGCTGGGAGATCTGGGTTCTAGTCCCCACTCAGTCATGGAAACCCACTGGGTGACTTTGGGCCAGTCACAGACTCTCAGCCCAGCCTACCTCACAGGGTTGTTGTTGTGAGGATAAAATGGAGAGGATGATGATGATGATGATGATGATGATAATAATATATTTCTTACCTGCCTCTCCACTTGGATCGTGGTGAGAAACAACAGTGAATATAAAACACATTAAAAACTGATTAAAAACACAGCATACATGATTAAAACAACCTTAAAACTTCCTAAAAACATTCTAAAATTCCACTGGATAAGCCTGCCGGAATAGATCAGTCTTTATTGTTTTCTTAAATGCTAAAAGCCTGTGAAGTTGACGAGTTTCTCCAGCAGGCTATTCCACAGTCTGGGAGCAGCAGAAGAGAAGGTCCTCTGGGTAATGGTTGTCAGTAGGGATGTGCTCCGCTCCGATTAGGAGCGTAGAAGCAGTAGCGGATTGGCCTGCTCCGCCTTACCCAGAGGCGGAGTAGGAGCGGACCGCGGACCCCCTAGAAGCAAGGCGAAAAGAAGCGCCCATTTTTCGGAGCTCCGAGTTCAGGCGGAGCGCTCCGGTCGCCATCTTGAAAACATTTCGCCATAGGATTGCATTGCGGCAAATAATCGTGCATAACTACGTTGTTTTTGAAGCTATCATTCTGGAAATTCTTGTGCACAGAGAGTCGTGGATGGGGGTCATTTTGAGACCACTCTCAACTTTCTGCGTTGTCTGGGTCGCGGGCTATATTTTTGTGAAAATCGGGTCAACCGCGCGGCTCAAACTGCGTTTTCGGCTTTTCGCCCATAGGATTGCATTGAGGGAAAGAATCGGGGATAACTGGGGGGGGGGTTTAAGCTATCATTCTGGAAATTCTTGTGCACAGAGAGTCGTGGATGGGGGTCATTTTGAGACCACTCTCAACTTTCTGCATCGTACGGGTCGCGGGCTATATTTTTGTGAAAATCGGGTCAACCGCGCGGCTCAAACTGCGTTTTCGGCTTTTCGCCCATAGGATTGCATTGAGGGAAAGAATCGGGGATAACTGGGGGGGGTTTAAGCTATCGTTCTGAAAATTCTTGTGCACAGAGAGTCGTGGATGGGGGTCATTTTGAGACCACTCTCAACTTTCTGCATCGTACGGGTCGCGGGCTAGACGTTTTTAAAAAATCGGCGGGAAAAATACCTTTTTCAAAGGGCTGAGGGGCAGAGTCAGCTCCCGGTCATGATGATCCCAAAGTTGGAGGAGGGCATAGGCAAAACAGGTAACTTGGGATTCTGGGAAACTTCTCTTTCTTCATCTGAACGGGCTTTTCCCCGTGTTTTTTAACACAGTAGCCCCACCAAATGCACAAACACAACCTGAAATCATATACTAAGCCAAGAATAAGAGATAGAAACACAGCACTGCTCCCCACCCTAACCTTGGGGAACAACTGAATCGATGTGGTGCAAGGGGATGAGCTCCCCTAGGGCATCTCATCGTGGACGTGCCCCCACTCTCTCCTGCACTGGAAGGCCATTAGAGCCTTCCAAAGAGAGTAAAACGGTGGAGCAATGCCTATCATGAGTTGAAGTGAATGGTCACTTTTCAGTGGTGGAGCAATGCCTGTTCTGAGTCGAAGTGAGCGTTTTACTTCTTCTCAGAGCTGTGGCTGTCAGTGTCTTGAACTGGCAGCTACTTCCCCCTCCCCCGGGCACGTCCCCCTATTGCTGGTAAAAGACAGATATAGCCTTTTAAAAAAAGTTCTTCTTGTTGTTTATTGAGCAACACTGCTGCTTTTAATTCCACCCCTCCTTTGTTTATTGATTGATTTATTCCATTTTATATGCATTACTGGCTTATCCTTGGCTCACTTCCTTATGCCCCCAGAAATGCCAGCTGCATGCCTGCCTGCCTTCCCTCCCTCCTCCCCTGCCCACCTCGCAGGGATGTTGTGTGTGGGGTGCCCGATTTTCAAAAATTCGCCAAAAATCAGGGGATGATGGGATTGCTTTGAAACTTGGCATGCGTGTGTATATCCCCATGAGGTGTCATGGTGCCAAACATGAGGTTTCTAACTTGAACAGAAAAAAGTTGTATAATTTTTTAGCTTTCAATGCAAGCCTATGGGGGGGGGGGGAAACGGAGCTCCGGATCTGGATCCGGAGCTCCGGGCGGAGCGGAGCGGAAGTGGGCGGAGCGGGGGCGGGGCGGAGCGGCCCGATCCGGAAAATGGCGGATCTGCAAGTGAAGCGGAGCGGGGGGTCTGTGCACACCCCTAGTTGTCAGCCTACTCTTTGCTGACTGAAGTAGGTTCTTCCCAGAGGACCTGAGTGTGCGGGGCGGATTGTACAGGTGAAGGCAATCCCGCAGATAGCCTGGACCCAAACCATGTGCACCACCTTGGAGGAAAAAAGGTGGGATATAATAATAATAATAATAATAATAATAATAATAATAATAATAATAATTCCAGAATCCCAAGAATATGTCATGTTCAGGACCCCGTCTGTTTTAAACGGGTGCCTGCTCCACATCTCAAGAACACATAGCACAGAAAATACTGCATAATCCATTCCCACAAGCTGTTTTCCAGGGACTCATCCAACCAGCTGCTGCATGCACATTTTTGCCCCCTGCTACATTTTTAAAGCAGTCCCGTCCCCCCCTTTCTCATTTTGTTTACAGTGGGAAGGGGTCTGTACTTTACTTCCACGTTTTCGGAAGCCGGTGCCAAGGCCTTGCAGCTTTAACACTTGATCAAAGGAGAGTAGTTAAAACAGGTCTGTTAGGTCGAGATGGGAGCCCTGGTGCCTCTTTCGGCTGTAATGAATGCAATCTTTCTAGACGGGAGCTGCAGGTTCATGGCTGAGTTACTGATACGTGAATGTATTACAGCGCTTTAATTATACCCTTGCATTAAATTACAGAGGATAGTTGCTTAATCACTTGGATTGCTCAAGGAGGTTGGAAGGGACGGTATGGCGGGGGGGGGGCAGTTGACAAGGAGCTCTCTCCTCCACACAGACGTCTTCAGCGTCCCTTCCATTGATGCTTTTATTGATCAGGCCGCTGCAACACCTGTGATAAGAGATGCTAGCTGTGGGGCTTACCGGCAAATGGACAGATAAACGTATCGATTGAGAATTTACACCTCCATCGGCCAGACCTTGCAAAGGCCTTGTGTGTGTGTGCGTGTGTGTGTGTATTTTGTCCAAATCAGAAAGCAGAAATATAGGATGTATTTCCATGACCCATTTTGTAACAGGGCCTAGTTTATTTGTTTGTTTTCACTTTAGAAGAAGGGTCGTGGTTTCAAAATGCGCCGCACCTCTGTGGGGTTCATAGAATGTTAGCAGGGCAGCAAGCAAATGAACTGTTGCCAATAGAGCTAAAGAAACATTAAAATTATGCAGGAGAAAATAAGAAGATCCCTACTGGATCAGTGCTGAGGGATGATGAAAGTTGCAGAACAACATCTGGAGAGCCACATTTATTTATTTTATTCATTACATTTATATTATATTATTATTATTATTATTATTATTATTATTATTATTATTATTATTTATTTATATAGCACCATCAATGTACATGGTGCTGTACAGAGTAAAACAGTAAATCGCAAGACCCTGCCGCATAGGCTTACAATCTATCACCTTTTTCCCTCCAAGGTGGCATACATAACCCTCCTCCTCCTCTCCATGTTATCCTCACAACAACAACCCTGTGAGGTAGGTTGGGCTGAGAGTCTGTGACTGGCCCAAAGTCACCCAGTGAGCTTCCATGGGCTGAGTCGGGACTAGAACTCGGATCTCCTGACTCCCAGTCCAACACCTTAGCCACTACACCACACTGGCTCTCATGTTCCTCATCCTTGGTTTAAGGTGTCACAATATCCTTTTGCAGGTAACATTGGGGGGGGGGATCTACACTACTGCTTTTAAAGCGCTTTAAAGTGCTTTAAAGCACTTTGAAAATGTTTTGAAACCTGTATATGCAGTGTGTCCTGGGCCCCAACAGTTGTCAAAACTGTTATAAAGTGCTTTAAAGCAGTAGTGTAGATTCCCCCCCTCTGTATGCCATGTACATAAGCTGTTGTATTCTTCTTTTCTTAAGAACTTTGCTTTTGTTTTCTTAAGAACTTTGCTTTTATGGCTTCTCCCCCTCCCCTCTCTCCATATAGGGTATTTGGAGAAGTTTTTAAAGTGGTGTAAGTGATGATTAATAATGGAGTGATTAATATATATATATATATATATATATATATATATATATATAATTCAAATGCCGTTTCATTGATTTGGCACTTTCTCCATCTTGCTTAAACTCCTCTACAGAGAATTTAAGGCAATTAGCAACATCCCTTCAGGCTAATGCCCCAGAACGTTATTGATTGCAAAGCAACGCAGAGTTGAACACTGACTTTGCTAGACTCGGGGCTGTAAATCACAAGCCCGTAAGCCCCGATGCTTTATTGAATATCTCTACGTCCTGTGAAAGCAAATTATTCCTGGGGCAGAATTCGATGCTTTGCAAGTAGGCCCAGGTCACCACCAGAGTTGCAAAACATTTGGTTGGATCCAGAGTTGGTGGGGTTTAGCCGACTTCCCTTCTCTGCTTGCCAGCCCTCTTCCTCCGTCCTCTGCTCTGGGGGGTTGTGGTAGGCTCTCTGCACGATTGCAAACTCTGATTTTTCAGGGTTCGGAATTGCATGGAGATCCTCCATGGATACAGGTAGGGATGGACAGGCTCACTCATGTCAGGCTGTGTTGGGCACCTGCCAATTTATTTATTTATTTATTACATTTTTATACCGCCCAATAGCTGAAAGCTCTCTGGGCGGTTCACAAAAATTAAAAACATAATGAAACAACCAACAGTCTAAAAACACAAATACAAAATACAGTATAAAAGGCACCACCAGGACAAAACCACGCAGCAAAAATTGATCTAAGATTAAAGTACAGAGTTAGGTTGACTCACTGAAGGAGGGAGACCATTGAGGGTGTCTTCCCCATGGTTCTCACAAACTTGGAGCCAGCATTGCAGGAGCTTCTCCATGTGCCACCAGTCACTGGATCCAAATGGAGGGAGACTGTGTACAGTGTAACACTTCCTCTACCCATGGAAGTCTTCTGAAGAGAAATATGAGCTGCGTCTTGACTTCAGTGTGCACCTTTAGTTTCCAGAGACTGGGGAAATTTGAAAACCACTGATGTGAACTATGCAATGGACCTAGGGCAGAGACCGAGAACATAGGACAGTCCTGGATTGGAAGGGCTGCCAGAGACCTGTCCTCTATTTCAAAGGTGTCCTCTATTTGAAGGGCTGGCCAGTCAAATCTGACATAATGACACAGACCCCTTAGAAGGAAGAGCTGGGACTCCAAGTTGCCCATCGGCTGCAAATGGGCACGAGACGGAGCAAGGCACACAAGTTACCTGGGCAGGGTCTACTCACTACGTTAAAATGGATTATAACAGTTGCGAGTGTAAGCGGAAGCATGGAATAAGACATGGACACAAGAGCTTGGGTTAACTAGGGCTTCTTTTTTTATAATAAATAGAATCCCTCCCTCCCTGGATCTCCACATGAAAGTGCGGGCGTTAATTCCTTATCTCAGGCCACCTTGATGGCTTAAGGGCGAGCCACTCTCTAAAGCAAGGAGTCAGGAATTCTGGCTTCTTGCTCATGTGACACTTTCGAAGTGTGGGGAGACTGTCCCTACGACACCCCCGCCCACTGCCATAATGACAGCAAGTAGGTGAAGATAGGGTCTACAAAGGGATACCATTTCCTGACACATGAGCCATACAGACCCCGAGGAGCAGGTCCTCCGGATATGCCGATCACCAGAGTGCTCACCGTCCCTATCTAATACAGTCAATTCCCGCACATTTCCTGCCACGAATTAACCTAATTATACACCCTTCCACAATAACACCACCAGTATGAAGTAGGTAAAAACCCCGAATGGAAAAAAAAAATCCTACTTAGCCCTCCCTCCAAAGGGAGCAACTGGCTAATCCCATAATAGGAACAGGGCGGCAGGATGGGAGCTGAAAACGGAAGTGGCTGAGCCCAGGACACACTCCCTATACAGTTTTCAAAACATCTTCAAAGTGCTTTATCCTACTTGGTGTAGATCTGGCCCTGGTCACAGTCTTCTACACTGGGGTGAGATGTACTGTATTTCTATTACACGATAATACTGATTTCTAAACTTGCAGCTATACGTAGAAATCAGCACATGCAAATTTATGCAAATTATTGGGGGGGGCTTTTTGTGTGTGTGCGATGCACATCCCGTGTTTTGGTGACTGACGAGTGGCCAACCTAAGTGGTTCTCATTTTTAGTCAGAAAATGACGTCTTTTCAGGGGCGGGGAGAATGAAAAATGCAGTCACAGCACCTGATATTTTACAGCCAAGTTAAGATGACTTTTGGCAAAAGTTTTCTTTTTCTTTCTTTCTTTTTAAAATCAGCCATATGCTACTGTGGTGTATTCCCACATTATATATAGGCAGAATTAAGGAAATTCTACTGAAAATTCCAGCATCTGGTTAATGTGCAGCGTTAGTTGCATTTGAATAGATTGGAGCTTATTAAGAGCTTGGAGGTGGGGGAGCAAAGTTTGATGGCTCTCACATAGATTGTGTTTGCTTCTAAACTGCGACATTCTCAGGTTTTTCATAAATTCTGCGCCTGTTTGTTTGTTTGCTCATGCATAAGGTAGGGTGACCATATGAAAAGGAGGACAGGGCTCCTGTATCTTTAACAGTTGTATAGACAAGGACATTTCAGCAGGTGTCATTTGTATATATGGGGAACCTGGTGAAAATTCCTCTTCATCACAACAGTTAAAGGTGCAGGAGCTATACTAGAGTGACCAGTTTTAAAAGAGGGCAGGGCACCTGCAGCTTTAAATGTTGTAATGAAGAGGAAATTTCAGCAGGTTCTCCATATATACAAATGACACCTGCTGAAATTCCTTTTTCAATACAACTGTTAAAGATACAGGAGCCCGGTCCTCCTTTCCACAGGGTCACCCTTCATAAGGGCCAAACTAGACAGGACACCATTCATGCAATTTACAACTCGTGTGATTAGGATCTGCATAAATGTTTCTTTAAGGAAATAGCAGGCATGGGTCCAGATTGAGAGTGGGGGAGAACTTTTACCCTTTGCTCCATCACACTCTTCATGCAGGTGAACACACCACCACCACTCCAGTCCTGATCCAGACCACCCTCCCCGCCTTGCTTGCAATGTACTTTTCAAAGCAACACCAACCAGCCGAATCGCTAAGTGCATGAATGGTGTTCCATCAAGTCTGGCCCATAAATGGCTTATTTCTCATGCAAATCAAAATGATGGGGCTGTTGCCACAAAACCCCGTGTTGTCTTTCTTGCATGAAATTTCAATTTGCTGTTCTACCAGAGGCCTTGGCGGAGGGCCTCTTTGATTTCATGGGCCATATTGCAAGGATGACCTTAAAGAAGGATGGCTTGCTTGGCTATGTAACTGCAGCATGACGCATAGCTGTGAATCAAAGAGATATAGATGGAAACTTCCTAAGCAGTCTGTGAGCAAATAAAGAGGGGTGGGCACACGAGAAGCATTGTGGCCCAGAGAAGAAAGCTCTTGCAGTCAGATTGATCTTCTGAAATTGCCAATTGCCTATTTCTATCATTAATCTGGAATAGTTATATAATAATAATAATAATAATAATAATAATAATAATAATAATAATAATTTATTTCTTACCTGCCTCTCCACTTGGTCGAGGCGGGGATCAACAGTGAATATAAAACACATTAAAAACTGATTAAAACATAGCATACATGATTAAAATATCCTAAAAGCATTCTAAAAACATTCTAAAAATTCACTGAATAGGCCTGCCGGAATAGATCAGTCTTTTCAATATCCCCCCCTCCAGCGGGTTCTGGCTGCAATTCACGCAAATTGCTCGGAAATACATCCAAATTGCTGAACCTGTGAAGAAAATGCTCAAAAAGAAGTTCATAGATTTCTGGGGAAAGTCCACAGCTTCGCTCACAAACCCCAGGGTGGGTTGTGGTTAGAGTGTTGCACTGGGATTCGGGAGATCTGGTTTCTTGTCCCCACTTTGCCATAAAACTGAATCATAGAATCATAGAATAGCAGAGTTGGAAGGGGCCTACAAGGCCATTGAGCCCAACCCCGTGCTCAGTGCAGGAATCCACCCTAAAGCATCCCTGACAGATGGTTGTCCAGCTTCCTCTTGAAGGCCTCTAGTGTGGGAGAGCCCACAACCTCCCTAGGTAACTGATTCCATTGTCTTACTGCTCTAACAGTCAGGGAGGTTTTCCTGATGTCCAGCTGGAATCTGGCTTCCTTTAACTTGAGCCTGTTATTCCGTGTCCTGCACTCTAGGAGGATCGAGAAGAGATCCTGGCCCTCCTCTGTGTGACAATCTTTGTCACACAGGTTAATGGGTGACTTGTTGGGTCAAGCACTGACTCTCTGCCCAACCTACCTCACAGGGTTGTTGTTGTGAGGAAGATTATGTGTGCTGCCTTGGGTTCCTTGGAGGAAAAAAAGTGGGATATAAATGCAATCAAGGAAATGAGTTGTCCATGCTGCAGAACTCTTCCAAGTCCTAAAAGAGCCAGATTTCCCAGTGACAGACATCTTTCTTGCCGCTGTCCCATCTAGCTCCATTGATGAAAATGCCAGCTGCGTGGAAGCCCATGAGTCTGCTTAACGATTTCCTATGTGACCTCGCCATGGACCCCCGCAGCCACAAAGACTTGGGATGGCAAGTGTCTCTGTTAATAATGTCCGGATGGGAGTTAAATGAACTCCCACTACTAGTGTGTGCATTAAAGAAACAAAGGGGGGGGGGAATACAACATTGCGTATTTCAAAGACGAGGCATGGGAATCAAGTGGGATATGGGGAAGGGTTTGCGTTTTCAAGAGTTGGCTCCATTGATTTCAATTAGGTTAATGAAGATTCATTCTTCGCCCCACCTGCCTTGACCAAAAGAGGGAAGGAAAGCCCAGCTTTTCTGCAGGGAGAGCAGCGCCACCCATTTATCAAATATTTACCAGGCAGCTCTAGGTGTACAGCAGCAGAAAGAGGGGAGAGAGCAGAAATCAGTGATAGAACACATGTTTTGCAAGCAAGAGATCAAAGGTTAGGGATGTTGCTGGTGTCCGACTGAGTCTTGGAGTCCAACGGACCTCCCTCCCATCAGACCCAGTTGGGTGCTGTAGTACATTTGCAGACCAGCACTCTGAGCACCTGCTTGGGAGCTGTCTGCCCTCACCTGGAGCTTCCATTGTGTGTGACAATGGAAGCTCCAGAAGTTATGTATTCCCCCTCTTGTGTAAATGGTGGCCATAAAGGCCCCATTTACACAAGAGTAAACACTCCATTTGTTCCTTTATTCTGCCTAAATGGGGCCTTTACAGCTGCCATTTACGCAAGGGGGAATAGGGTGACCCTATGGAAAGGAGGACCGGGCTCCTGTACCTTTAACAGTTGTGTAGAGAAAGGAATTTCAGCAGGTGTCCTTGGTATGCATGCAGCACTTGGCGAAATGCCCTTTTCATCACAACAGTTAAAGCTGCAGGAGCTATACTAGAGTGACCAGATAAAAAAGAGGACAGAGCTCCTGCATCTGTAACTTTTGTGATGAAGAAGGAATTTCACTAGGTGCTGCATGCATACAAATGACACTTGCTGGAATTCCCTTTTCTATTCAACTGTTAAAGATACAGGAGCCCTGTCCTCCTTTCCATATGGACACCCTAGGGGGGGGGGAATGCTTGACAAATGGTGGGGGCAGCACAGAACTCCTCCCCGCCAGCTTTGAAGTCCTCATGGGCTCTTCTTCTTTGCTAGAAAAAAAACTGTGCCAGATTTGCTTTCCTTATCAGAGTCTCTCCTGTTAAAATGCATAAAGAATTTTTCTTTTCTTGACAAAGCATGTGACTTATGTGAAACCTGAATTGTTTTTATTAGCTATATTGTTTTGATCTGAGTAAACTACAGTTTAGTTTGCCAGCTCCTGGTGTGCCAACAATCCTGGATTCATGTGTAATTACACTGCAGAAATAACAGCAGTAACCACAGGAAGCATGTCTTCAAAATGTGGCAATCGGCATGGCATAACAATTCCAAAATCAAAATGTTTATCCCCATTGCTCAAACACCCTAATGCACAAGAGCTCTGCTTGTGCTCACATCTACACAATTAGACCATAATTTCTCCTTGGCGTCATGGTTATTATATTTGGAGAATTTTTTTAAAAAAATATATAATGAGTGTTTCATCAGCCATTCATTTCGCCCCCATTCAAATTGTCAACAGGGTATTTACGTATGTCAAATATCAGGGAGGCAGGAGGGAAAGGCCGCGTCAATGGAACAACTTGGTGGATATTTCTTAGATTTATTTTATATTGTAAGTGGAATAGATTCTTTGCTTCAGCTGGCTAGAATGTTAATAAAGCTATTCATACCTAATCTGTTTACTCAAGCTAGTTGTGCGTACCATTATTTGCTGTATCTGCCTTGAAGCTACTTTGTTATGACTTCCCATTCACAACATTTGTACATTCAGGGCTGGATCACAGCTGCTTGTACGCCATTGGGAGAGTCAGGCATGGGGAACATTTTACAACCCAGTTATTGAGTTTTATTTCAGAGAAGCTCTCAGAGGCCACATCCCAGAGTTGGTCAGGGTCAAAGGGGTTGAAGCCAAAATACCAAAACACAAGCATATTGCAGCTTCAAGTTCTTACCGCCAGGATCTTAGCCTTAGGAGAGGCATAATGGAGAGAATACAGGAAGCCAGATTATGGCTGGACATCAGGAAAGGCTTCTTGACTGTTAGAGCAGTACGACAATGGAACCCATGACCTAGGAAGGTTGTGGGCTCTCCCACACTAGAGGTCTTCAAGAGGCAGCTGGACAACCATCTGTCAGGGATGCTTTAAGGTGGATTCCTGCACTGATTGGGGGGTTGGACTCGATGGCCTTATAGGCCCCTTCCAACTCTACTATTCTATGATTCTATATCAAACTTTTCGAATGGGGACAAAAACTGGACAAAAGCCAGAAAAAATCACCAAATGATCCATGGCCAGAGGAAGGGATTGTGGTCCTCTGGACTTGGGAACTTCAAGCCTGAAGTTTCTTACCCCTGCCATAGTTAGGAGTGATGAAAATGGGCTGCGTTCCCTGTCGCCTTTCCTCTTTCGCCATGGACGCAAGTGGTTCATGTTGTTAACTATGGTTTGTTTCAAACCCTGGTTTATCAAACTGGCTTATTGAAATACGCTGTCAGTAACGTTAAACACAACTTAGAGATTCAGGACAAAAAAAAGGAAGCCCTTCTTCACACAGTGTTTAGTTAAATTATGGAATTCACTACTGCAAGATGTAGTGATGGCCACCAATTTGGATGGCTTTAAAAGGGGGTTGGAGAAATTCCTGGAGGAGAAGGCTCTCCATGGCTACTAGCCCTGATGGTTGTGTGCTGTCTCCAGTATTCAAGGCAATAAGCTTGTGTGCACCAATTGCTGGGGAACATGGGTGGGAGGGTGCTGTTGCACCATGTCCTGCTTTGTTGGTCCCTCACCAACAGCTGGTTGGACACTGTGTGAACACAGTGCTAGGCTAGATGGACTCTTGGTCTGATCCAGCATGTTCTTATGTTCTTATCCAAATATAGCCATACTTAGAGTAGACCCATTGAAGTCAATGGGACTTGAGTTAGTCACAACTAACTAAGGAGCTATGAGGATTTAGTTTCAGTTCATTTTTGATCAAGATTTACTCAGTTCACACCTTCCGAACTGAACACAGACTCAGACACCAGCTGCAGTCGAAGTCTATACTTTTCCGAGCTTGCAGAATGATTTGCGAACCCCCCAAGAAGTGTTCTACAACATGCGTACATTTGAAAATGTGCATGAAAAAATCTGTACATTTGAAAAATGCACACAGATAAGCTTTAGTCAATGAGAGAACAACGCGGACATTTCAAAGGTGTGCCCAATTGATGCATAAATTTGGAAAATGCAGGAAAATACAGATGTTCATTTGGAAAACTTCAGCAAGCTTACATTTTGCCAATTCGCAAAATGTCCCTACAACTAATGGAAGTACCATTGATTTCAATGGGTCTATTTTAAGTTTGTCTGGATCTGGATCCAAGGCATAATTTCAATCTTGATAAATATAGTTTTTCCTTGAAGTACGTTTAGATTTGTTGGCCTGCCAAAACGTACTTGCTGCTTTGTGGTTGTAAGTCATCTTTTATGTGTATTTGGTTGACTTATTTTATTTTATTTTATTTATTTATATTGATTCATGCTAAACAAGTAGGATCTACAACTAAAGCCATCTTTGTTGAGGGCTGATATTCAGGATTCTAGTCACTCTGCTCCATCCCCCTTCTTCCCCCAATTTTCCATTCCTTCCCACAACGAGTAATCAGCAATCTGTCATGACTGAGCTTTCTCAACCATCATTGGGCAACAGTTCACCCCACTTTACATATAGGGATTTTTCTCTCTTAAAAATGCTTTATTTTGGTTTAGTTTTTAGTTTTGAAGACCTTGACCTTTCCCCAAGCCTGCTGATGCCTCCCTCTTACAAGTGGGTAGTGCCATTTTGACCACAAAAGGGGCGGCATGCATGCACAGCCCGAACATTGGAAATAGAGAGGAAGTTCTTTTGAGTTGTATATACAGGCCATAGCTAGACAGGGCTTTATCCCGGGGTGGTCCCCGGGATCGTCCCTATGCATCCACATGATGCACAGGGGATCCTGGGATCAGTGAGGGATGATCTTTCTCTTACCCGGGATATCGCCCTCCCCTTTGCTCCCAGTTTTTCCACAGTCCTGGGCTGAGCCCGAGACCGTGGAACGTGTGGCCAGGTGCCGTTGGTTGACCCGGCTCTGTGCGATTCCTTGCAAGGAGCCGGGAGCCGCGCACTCCTCAGGAGCACTGCGTCCATTGGGGGTGAGGTGGGGTGAGTGGGGAAAAGAATTTAAATTTTAAAAATGCTTACTGTTTGCGCACAAGCGTTTGTGCGCTGCTGGCCCCCTAAGGAAAAAAAATGGTGGGCTCGACGCCTCTCCTTCTGAGGTCATCACATGTCGCGTGTAAACAGAGGAGGGATCTCGCGTTAAGCACAACATGAGATCTTCCCTCCTCCGTCGCGGGATAACAGGTAGATCTAGCTAAGGCCACAGATAGCTGTCGAATTCCATAAGCTTTGTATGTCCTGTACTACATTTTTGGAAAAGGAAAAGAAAGTGTGGAAACCTATAAAAGATGAATGACAGATGTGGGTCCCTAATGCTCAGGTGTGAAGCAATTGCTCACTCATGGCTCCAGGGTGAATTTCTATGCATGGGTGTTTAAAGCTGTGCTTCCGCCCCTTGTTCTCTGCATGCGGTCTGTGGTGGAACACTGAAGTAACCCTAGCATATGCAGTCTAGGGAATGCAGTCTGGTGCCCTGGGTGCCCTGAAGGTTTTTTTTAGCATCATCTGGAATTGCTCCCATTATAATACCGTTAGATGGCAAGTGCTGTGAAACATATCCTATAGACAGTGTACATTTAAATGCAGCATAATTGGCAGCCATGAGCAAATTTGAAAGTACTGGCTGAAGAATTGGGGTGGAGAGGGAATAAGCTTTTCCAACTAATTATAGAGATTAAATGCCAGGATTCCAGTAAAATAATAGCAACAGTCTATTATCCAACTTCCTTTGGATGGCTGAATGATGAAGATGTTTGTTTGCAAATTTGTATTCAATGGAAAAGCTGTTAGATATTCCCTCCCACCCCTGGAAAGCTAATAGGCTTTGCCGCTGAGAAAGAGCTGGCATTCTAATCTTGATGCTTAATGACCAAGGCTGCTATTCCTCATTCAACAGTCAGATTGGGGCTCCATTAGAGCTATTCTAGGCCGGGCTTCCACAATAGGGTTCCCCTCCAGATGTTTTGGACTCCAACTCCCATCAGCCTCAGCTACTGTGGGCAATGGTCAGAGAGGATGGTGTAGAGAGTATTGCCTGTGTGGATTTCAACCTGCACTGGTCATGTAATTAAAGTAAAGCCTTTACCCTTGTGTTAATGGGCCTTTATGACCTCCATTGACACAGCAAATGGCGCACAGACCCCTTGCTTTAATGGCAGCCACCAGGGAAGGCAGTTGCTGAGGCTCACAGGGACCTTGTGAGTGCTCAAGTGCATGCCCACCCTTCCACTGAGTGTGCAGATGGGTCTGTAGACACCCAACCTGGTTGGGCACTCAGGACATCCCTATGCAACCCAGAAAAACACGAGCTCCTTGAAAACCTCTCAATTCCACCTGAAACGCTGTTCCACCAAGGGTGAGCTATTCCACCTGCTTCCCCCCCACCACCACCACCTGGAGACTTTAAAAGCAAGGCTGGAGCTGAAGTTTGGGAGGTGCTGCTTTAGGGGGAGAAATATTCCAACCAAGTTATTCCCCCCACACCCCTTACCTGCTCTGTTTTGCTGTAAACTTGTATTTAGTATACTTTTGAATATTATTGTGATATTGTGGATTGTATATTAAAATATTGTTGTAGTTTTAATTTTTGTAAACCGCCCAGAGAGCTTCGACTACTGGGCGGTATAAAAATGCAATAAATGAAATGAATGAAATTAAAAGCTTGCTCTGTCTTGCGCGCACATCAGCTTGTGATCATCATTTTGCTTTCCTATTTGCAGTTCAGTATGGGTTCATACAATTCCAAAGGTTAATACTTCTCAAAGTAACTAGCTTTTTAATATATATATTTTAAGGATTAGAGCAAGGTTCCCAAACCATTTTTTGTGTGCGTGTGTGTGTTGTGGGGCACATTTAGAATTTAAAGAGTGTTGCGGGTAGTCATGGCACATTATGTATTTGACTGTCCATTGTGGCACAGAGTGGTAAAGCAGCAGTTTCTGCAGCTGAAACTCTCTCCACGGCCTGAGTTCGATCCCAGCGGAAGCTGGTTTCAGGCAGCCGGCTCAGGTTGACTCAGCCTTCCATCCTCCTGAGGTCAGTAAAATGAGTACCCAGTTAGCTGGGGGAAAGGTAATAAAGGCCGGGGAAGGCAACGGCAAACCACCCCGCTATAAGGCCTGCCAAGAAAACATCAGCGAAAGCTGGCGTCCCTCCAAGAGAAGTTCCTTTCCTTTCCAAGAAAAAGTTATTCAGACCCTCTTTTGAAGGAAGTGAAATATAGAGCTGTTAAGGAGAAATTGAGATATTTGTTACTGTATATTCAACCAACCCCCTACATGATACAGGGGGTTGCTCTATCTGCAGTGAAAGCTACTAGATGTAGAACAAAGTTCTACAAATTGGTGTGAAGTGTTATAAAGATTCAGAGATATGAATACAATGTGACTGAGGGGTTACTAAAGGTTTTGTATGTTTGTTGCTCACCCACCTTACCATCATTTCAGCTAAGAATCGTTCTGTATTACGTAGTTCTGTTGTTTTAACCTTACGTGAAACTTTTGGTATTGTGTAACAGTATTGTAAAATTTTAAGTTTGTATGTGTTGACATGATCTGTGGATTGAGCAATAAACTTTTGTAGGAGAGCCTTGGGTGCTTTCAGCAATGAGCACCATGGTAGTGGGCTTGGCCATTCATAAAATGGCTGCCCCGGTGGGTACGGCCTGTCAAACAACACTCCTTTTCCAGAAGGCAAATGGGTGAAAATAAAAGAGAAGTCAGTTGCTGAAGAACCTAAAGACAAGAGACTTGCCCACTTCCCAGGGAATAGCAGGAGCATATGATGGAGGTTCTGGCTCTGATACAGAGAGGCAATTCTTACTTTCTTTGACTCTCTGCTGCTCCAACATGCCACAGCTGTTATGTAACATTAATTCAGGCAAAGTCAATGTTTTCTCTTGTTCTTTCTTTTTCTTTTACTGTCTTTAGCTTTTGAAAAGTTGGGGGCTTTCTTGACAGCCAGTGCACCTTTTGATCAGTCTCCTTTAAGTGGTAAAGGTTTGGGTTTTTTTGTGTGAAAAATATATATTATTCCTCACCTGTGACTCTAGAGATCTTGGCAACTGCTCATTTTGTACCATCTCTCATTGTCAAGTCTTTTCAAGATGCCTTGAATTTCTGTCGAGTTTCTTTTCAATGTTCGGCTGCTTCTGTCAGGCCCCTTAACTTCAATTGTAGCAAAGCTTTTGCGAGACCCTGCCACGACACAGGCTCTTGACCACAGGCCTGTCCGCGGACACTCCCTGCTCAAGCTAAGCGCCACCACTTTATGAGCCTGAGGTGAGGGACAAACACCACCTTTCTACAAACTATGTGGAGAAAGGGGTTAAACAGGAATAATTTCAGGAATAAAATAATGCGCTGTGAATTATATGTGCTGATGGTGAATTAATGTCAGAACAGGTGTTATAGGTATATAACTGCAGGTGATAAATGCCAAGGGGACACGTGGGATTTTTGTGGTAGTAAAACAAACAGAATAAAAATTTATTTCAATGTTCACAAACTTTGTTTTATAATAAAACTTTTCAGAGCCTTGTTAAAACCTCTCATCCAATCCTTTCTCTCTTCTCATACATGCTTTCCTTTCTCCCACACCTTCACTCTGGAACTTTCTTTATTATCAGGATTGTTTAATATACACCAACTGACTATCTGTACCCTACACTCAAAAGACAACCCTCTTTACCCTGATCCTCTAATTCTCCCCTCAAACCAAAGTACTTTAAAAACACACACACACACACCCCTTTATCCGCTCAGTCATTCCCTTATATATCCACCTCCCCACTCCTAAGATATTCAGTCTCCACCCACTCAGGTCAACATTCTAAACACAATAGACTTACAAATCTTAGACATACATTAGGGAACTGACTTGTGGGGTGTAACGCCACAGAACCCCTCCCTCTTTTCCCCATTTCAAAATGATCTCATGTCCTATTGGCACCAGAAAGGATCTTCTTGGGTTTGCAGCTGGAAGTCTGTGAGATTTTTCACTGATGAAGATACCAGCAGAAATATTCTCCACAAGCAGTCTACGGCTTGGGTACACTCAGGAATGCAAAGGGTGTCCAGGGTCACTTTTAACTGTAGGGCGTTTTAGGTTTTACTCTGAGGTGGGCCAAAGATATTTCATATTGGATGGAAAAATTCACAGCAAATGTAAAGCATCCTTGCAAATAAGTTACTAGTTCACTAAAAAAAAGAAAGAAGTGTTGCTATCCTGCTGGTGTCTGGCAGCACAGTGATGGAGAGCAATGAAGGAGGCAAGACAATAATGAGATGACACAGTATGGATTAAAAATTGGGACACGTTTCTTAAATTTGCTCAGCAAAGGGGGATCCCTGGGTGGCTAGCTGGTCAATGTAATTGGATGAATTTGCCTGCTAGATGTCGATTACAGAATTGGAACCTCTCAGGATTTCCCCATTTGGAGATGGGGGGACATCCCTGGTTACGTCCCCTGGGCTGCAAAACACCTGATATGCAAGAGGAGACAGACCCAGAGACAATCCTTATTCCCCCACTGGGGACACAAAACCCTCAACAGGAGGCCCTGATGCGTCATCTGTCACCACTACCAATGCCTCAGAATGATCACCATCCCTATCCAGACAAAGATAGCCCACCCAAACCAATCTACCTAGGGGAACGTGACCAACTGAACCAAAAGAAAGCCCACCAAATCAACCTAAGGCACTCCCACCCCACTTACAGTGTGAAGCAGGCGAAAAGACGTGAGTCAAACAATTGGACTGTGTGCCAAATATTTCTTCTCGGCCCTTGGAAGAGTAACCAGTTGAACCCCAAACTGCATAAAGGGAGGAAGGGAAGGAGCCACACTTCCAAGAGGACAGGAGGAGGGCCCCCCAAAGGCTAACATCACCCCAAATTCTCCTCCTCCTGCCGGTGGTGCCACCAATCCAGAAGTAGGGTAGGACATTTCTATGCAGGGTGTTGGGAGCCCACTTCCTTCTATGCTGAGCACAGCAAAGGGATGGAAAACTCCCTCCTTCCCTCTTCAGACAGGCCATTTAGTCACCTACAGGGACTTTTATGCATCTCCGCACAGTGCCTGGTTGTCCATGCCGCTCAGGTGAGGGCTTACATGCAATGCTGGTTTAAAGGTCTGGACTGGAATGTATTTGAGCTTAAAGTGTAAAAAAAATGCAGAGTATTTTAAGAGTGGTTTGGGCTGGTTACTTTTTTAATACCTCATAGTATCTGAGGTAGAGGTACTCCTGAGGAACAGTCACACAATGCTTGATATGTTGTTTTTTGTAGGGAAGGACAGCAACTAACCTGTATGCAGGTTTTGAGATAGGACAATACCCTCTGCACAAGGGAAGGGCAAACCTCCTAAATCCACTCTCCCTTCCTTTTGTCCTCTAGGTCAACATCTGCATCCTCGTTGCAGTCACCAGAGTCATCTCGAGGATAAGCGCCGACAACTATAAAGTGCGTGGTGATGCCAATGTGTTCAAGTAAGTTCTTCTTATTTTCAGTAGCTGAGAACTCCAAGGGACTCTGGATGTCTGACAGCTGCTCTGTGGGGCTTTGGATAGGGTAGCTAAGGCAGAATCCAAAAGGGTGAGATACATAAATGTGAACTGATTGTGTTTTTGGGGAAGTAACTTGACCTCATGGTTGCATCAAACAAAAAGGAACAGAGTAGTAAAAGAGTAAAAGTCAAAATGGAGGCCCACATCTTGGTTCATTGCTGAACTGATCCGAATTTGGTGATCCCCCCCACCCCGGGACAGCTCTTCAAAGAAGTGTCAAGGAAGGAATGGGGAAAGGGCTCTTTTGCTTGAGTGGGTGGGTGGGTGCTTTGGATACCTCCCATGAGACTTCCCATGAAGGCAGGCCTTTGCCACCTATCCTAATTTCTTTGGGAACAACGCTTAAACACAGGGCCGTAGCAAAGCAACAAAGGCATGTAAGCCTGAGCTGAACATTCTCTTTGGAGGACTTTTGGTTTGAACGTCATGGGGGGTGGATTTGGTCAGAACCTGTTGGCCAGAGGGAGTCTTCCTGGTGACTTCTACTTAAGGCTGCCTCCCCCTCTCAAAATCAAAAATAATGGCCACCAGGTGGTAGCCACCCAGAATTGCTCCAGTAGTCAATTTCACACACACCCCATGCTTGAATTTTGCCTTCCTCTCTCCAAATCCCTTGAAATGCTGCCCTCTCACCACCCATGAATGGGGCTGTGAAATTGGAATGGAAGGGAGAGGCATGTCAGCTTTGCCCTACATGTTCCTATAACTTCATTAATCCCTCTGTTACCAACTTCTCCTGTTTTTACTAGGCCGCTGTCACTAAAGTGTTTGAGTTATTTCTGGTGTCAATAATGTAAGAGATCGTAGGAGAAATCATGGAAAGCTGCAAACTGGTTTGGTGAATGTGTGTGTGTGTGTGTGTTCCGTTCTTCTGGGCTTGTCATCCCTCCATCTGGATGGATTGGTTCATTTGGCATTATTGATGACAGAAATGTGCAAGATTTATCTGGTGTATTTATAGAGAGGGACAACAACACCCCTAGCTTGATTAAAACAAAGAGCATGAGAGTTTTTTTAGTGAGATGAGGCAAGTCAAGATCCACACTTTGTGGCTCCCTGCTGAATATGTATAGTCTATATGGTATAAGAAACTGTGTTTTTTTAAAAAAAATCAAAAAAATCACAATGTCTAAGAGTAGAAGGAACATAGAGGTTATCTAGTCCAACTTCTAAAAATGACAGCCTGATACATAAACTGGCGAAAGAGTCCAGATTGCCGCAATTTGTGTAACTTGTACAAATTACAGCCAAAATTTGTGAGCATTACATAAATTGTGTCTGCAATTCATGCAACTTTCTACATATGCTATAATTATTATTATTGTTATTATTATTATTATTATTATTATTATTATTATTATTATTATTGAATCATAGAATAGTAGAGTTGGAAGGGGCCTATAAGGCCATCGAGTCCAACCCCCTGCTCAATGCAGGAATCCACACTAAAGCATCCCTGACAGAGGGTTGTCCAGCTGCCTCTTGAATGCCTCTAGTGTGGGAGAGCCCACAACTTCCCTAGGTAACTGGTTCCATTGTCGTACTGCTCTAACAGTCAGGAATTTTTTCCTGATGTCCAGCCTGAATCTGGCTTTCTGTAACTAGAGCCTGTTATTCCGTGTCCTGCACTCTGGGATTATCAAGAAGAGATCCTGGCCCTCCTCTGTGTGACAACCTTTTAAGTATTTGAAGACTGCTATCATGTCTCCCCTCAATCTTCTCTTCTCCAGGCAAAACATGCCCAGCTGTTTCAGTCTCTCTTCATAGGGCTTTGTTTCCAGACCCCTGATCATCCTGGGAAATCTGTGAACTGGCCCAACTCAATGCAAATCAAGTCAGGACATTTCATTGCAAATGAGTCCAAGTGGCCAAGTTGATGAAAGACCAGTGAATTCCACCCCCTAGATCACCCCACATCCCTAGTTGGAAATAGGATTGAATGGATCTGCTTCAGCTACTATAACATTCTTATTTCTTTGAACACAAGTTGATTCCATTTCTGCCTGAATCAATTTATGAATGCTTTTTTTTATTTAAAATGAACATCTATAGTCATTTTTGTACACATTTCCCCATAATACACACATTTCCCACTGTTAAACACATTTTTGTGTTTATGTGTGCGTGTTTACACACTACATAACACTGTAGCTAGTAATAGGACAGAAACCAAAATGTTTAGCACTAAATATATTTTGAAATTACTCTGTTGTTAGTCTGTCTGTCTATCTATCTATCTATCTATCTATTATTATTATTATTATTATTTATTTATATAGCACCATCAATGTACATGGTGCTGTACAGATAACACAGTAAATAGCAAGACCCTGCTGCATAGGCTTACAATCTAATAAGTTGTAGTAAACAATAAAGAGGGAAGGAGAATGCAAACAGGCACAGGGAAGTGTAAACAGGCACAGGGTAGGGCAAAACCATCCTAAATGTTATTGGAGATGACAGTTGATTAAACTCGTATTAGGGAGATTGTTCCAGAGCAGTGGAGGTATTACAGAAATGATTTATTTATTTTATTACATTTATATACCGCCCCACAGCTGAAGCTCTCTGGGCGGTTTACAACAATTAAAAATAGTAAACATTAAAAGTATACATTTTAAAAAAACCCACATAAAAACAGTATAAAAACAACAGTATCCATTTAAAAACAACAATTCTGGGGTCCATTAAAAACAAACTTAACGTTGTTAAATGCTGTTAAAATGCCTGGGAGAAGAGAAAAGTCTTGACCTGGCGCCGAAAAGATAACAACGTTGGCGCCAGGCAAGACTCATCGGGAAGATCATTCCACAGTCGGGGAGCAACCACTGAAAAGGCCCTCTCCCTTGTTGCCATCCTCCGAACTTCCCTCGGAGTAGGCACTCGGAGGAGGGCCTTAGATGTATCATATAATCCTGCCTTTGGGGAAAAAATGGTGCCCAATTCTGGTTCACAAGTGTGACACAAACTGAATATGCATGTAAATGTCATTCAGGTGATGCTCCAGTTGGGCCTTTCAGAGTTAAAGTAGGTTTTTGTACAATAAGGTTTTCGTAACATGGCTCATGATTCCAGTTGGCAAGAATAAAAAATGGCATGCTTACATAGATTTGCCTATGTACATTTAGGGACCCTGTAGATGAGGTTTGTTGCAGGCAGAAGGGAATATTTGCTGGAGGGGAATAGTTTCTCTTGGCAGCTGGTGTTAACAAATAGATGTAACTCTTGCCAGTACATAATCGTTACGGATTTTTCCATAGTGACAGAGACTCAAGTCCAGCATGTTGATTCAATTAATGGTACAGAAAGGCATACGTCTGGCCTTGTTGCTGTTTTCTGAAATGCACGTTTTCATAATCTGTGACCATTAACCAAGCTGTACTTTCCTCACAATAGTGAATTTCCTCCTCCTCCTCCTCCTCCTTTTAACTGGATGAAATATCCATCTCAGAGAGTGCATGACAAAAAATATTCTGTTCTTCACCTCCATTTCCGTGGTACAGTGGGTCATGTCTGTTGGGTGATATTAGCACAATATATGAGCTCAATGCAAGGATTGTGGTATAAGGCAGGGATGCAGAACATCTGGCTCATGGGCCTCACCCGGCCTGCAGAGCTTCTACAATTGGCCCGCGGAGCCTCCTTGGGTTCTTCCACAGGGTGGGGCCTGGACTTGGTAGTATTGGGAGGAGTGGACACTCTTCCTGGCACAGGCTGAATGCTTTCGCATGTCACACATTGCTCCCATGGGGACAGTGCACACCGTGTGAAGCCAGGGAGTTGGCCAATGCTGGAAAGAGCAGGAAGCAGCTGCCATTACCATCTCTTGGGAAAATTAGAGGTGTAATTTGCATATTTTATTCCTTATGTGGCTGTAAAGCCATAAAGTGCTTCCATCTACATAAATTACAACCATCAAGTGCTTATTTCTATGTAAACTGTGGCTGTAAAGCTCTTACTTCTACATAAATCACATCTGTAAAGTGTGTACGATCACATTGAATCATAGATTAGTAGAGTTGGAAGGGGCCTATAAGTTCATCAAGTGCCTGATCAATGCAGGAATCTACTTGAAAGCATCCCTGACAGATGGTTGTCCAGCTGCCTCTTGAAGGCCTCTAGTGTGGGAGAACCCATGACCTCCCTAGGTCACTGGTTCCATTGTGTTTGTGAGTGTGTGTGTGTATGTGTGTGTGTGTGTGTGTGTGTGTATGTGTGTGTGTGTTTTAAAAAATTATTTATTAAACTCTATTTAACAAAGTGGTTAAAAAAGTTTAAAATATATATAAAAACATACAAGTCAGACAGCGTTTCTAATAAAGACACAGAGACGTCACGATTTCTGGAGATGCCGAACCGAGCTTGTTTCCTTCAATTTGCAGTGGTCAAAGGAAGTTTAGTTAAACCAGAGTTGGATGCCACATCTGTACCATTGATGTAATCGAGAAAAGGAGACCATATTTCATTGAATGGGTCATAGCTAAGTTGGCCCGACGAGACTCTGCGGTGGTAGCTTAATTTTTCAGAGCAGGCTATATCCCACACTTTCCCTTTCATCCAGTGAGTGTAGGGCCCTTCAGATCCTTCCAATGTTCAGCGATTTCTAAACGAGCTGCCGTAAGGAGGATAAATACTAATTCTTTATGGGTAAGGGAGGGGTTTAGAGCATTGGGCAGGGACAGCAGGGACAGGCTTGGTTCTGGCAAGATGATCCGATCAGTGGCCTTAGAAATTATATTGAAGATAGTTTCCCAGAACTGCTTCAGGGCCTTACACTCCCACCACATATGTAAGGTTCCATTTTCATACTGCTCTAACAGTCAAGAAGTTTTTCCTGATGTCCAGCCAGAACCTGGCTTCCTGTAACTTGAGCCCATTATTCCGTGTCCTGCACTCTGGGATGATGGAGAAGAGATCCTGGCCCTCCTCTGTGTGACAACCTTCCAAGTCCTTGAAGAGTGCTATCATGTCTCCCCTCAGTCTTCTCTTCTCTAGGCTACTCATACCTAGTTCTGTCAGTCTCTACTAATAGGACTTTGCTTCCAGACCCATGATCTTCCTGGTTATGTAGAAGTAAGTGCTTTACGGCTGCAAATGTTCTAAAATACTCAAATTGCGGCCATAATTTCCCCAAGAGATGGCAACTGCCATTAGAGTGTTGTGGGTTTTTTTGAAGCTGGAAAATGCTCTGCATGAAATCCAGAGGATGCAAAGGTAAGGGCTGATGCTGATGGCCCACTGTAGACTTTGCAGGACAGATCCTTGGAAATCCTACCTCACTGGAGTCTGCAGCGGGTTTCTCCAGCAACCCTTTTCTAAACAAAAGTTGCAGAAATGAACACTGGAATAACAAGAGGGTTCCTAATGCATAAGGTTTCCCAATGCATAATTCAGACCTCCGTGATCTGGAGAGGAATTTGGAGGAGGATAATTTTGCAATTGGCCCTAATTTCCCAGTACAGAACTTCAGTGCTTCCCTGAGTGTACATTTGAGTTGGGGAAGACCATTGTTCACTGGCAAAACACATGCTTTGCATACAGAAGGTCTCGAGTTCAAAATATTTCGGTAGAATTTTTTTAGCAGTTCACTGGGGTGTGTGAAAAGAAATCACCCTCCAGAATTGAGGAGAGAGGAGATCAGTCCTTTCTCCACACACATCCAGCCTAGCTATCACAATGACAAGGATTTTGACAGTCAGGAATAGTTCCCAGCGTTCCGAATGGAGAGCCAGGTCTTGGCGCACCAAACTTTGCATTCCATTTGTCCTTGCAGGCAGACTCTCATTAACAGGTTCTCGATAAACTGCCAAGCCTGGATCTTATTGAACACTTTCTCATCCGTCTCCTTTGAAATGGTCCGGTGAGCTGGAAACATCGGTATCATTGCATTTCATGAACGCAGGCTCTGCGTGTAAGCTGATGAATCCAAAACGAGAGCTATCGTATTCGGGCAGAGAGAAAGTAATTAGGGGGGGGGGGAAATGTCTCAAGCTTTTCTTTTTTTAAGTCTTCTGATTTTTCATTTTGTTCATTTGTTCCATGGGGCTCAATTGTTGACTCACTCAGATGAAGATGCAGTCCCTAGAATATCGAGAGAGAGAGAAAGAGAATACTGTTCTTTGTATTGTGTTGGGCTCATCCAAACGTTTCCAAAAATGAACATAGGGATGGGGAGGATTGGGGCACCCCCCCCCAAGCTGGCCACGTTTGGCCTGGGGACCTGAAGTTCAGCACTCCTGTTCTAGAAACATCTGCCTGGTTTGGCACAGGGAATTAGGCAGACTGGATGGACATTTAGTCTAGAGCTGTGCACAAGGGGGCTCTCAAAAATCTCCACTCCATTTGTGGGTAGAGAAATTGCAGGTGTGTGTGTGGGTGGGGGGGGTCAATTTCACCGAATTTCTCCAGGAGGAGGAGAAATTCCCCAACAATTTCTCACAGGTGGGCATCACCATTGGCAAGAGTTGTAGAACAGCTTTCTTTCTGTCTTTCTTTCTTTCTTTCTTTCTTTCTTTCTTTCTTTCTTTTTTTAAAGGTTTTTTGGATTTTTTGCACTGCCCCTGCAAGTGGCAACAAATAAACTTTATTGACAGTCTGACCTTCATTTTCCATCCTGCACAATGAGAGGAGGAATGCAGCCACCACCACCACACACACACACAAAATAATGGTGAAGAAAACATGGAGAAAAGTGTCCTTTTATTTTTAGGGGGTAGGAAAAGAAAAATCTCAGGAATTTCCTGAAAATTTTCTTTCTCTATGAAAGGGGCTTCCATTTTTCTGCCTCATTCTCAGGGCGTTCTATAATTTATTTTGAATGGGTGTTGGTGGTGCTTTTGACCTCAACTAATCACTGTGAGATAGTTGAGGGGACTGTCTATATTTTCCTTTCTATTACTCATCTCACCCTTGGTCTACAGCCTCCCAGGTTGGCTGCACTTCCTGATCTGAAAAGCCGCTATAGGAGGAATATATTTACGATGTCTTTCCCTGGGCTGGAAGCGTGGGAAGCCAAGGAGGCAGCAGGCTGTCAGAGAGATGGCTGTACAATGGAAGGCAGGGGACACACACATTCTCATGTCATCTCATAAGGTCAGCACAAGAATCCTGAATCAAGCCCATGAGAATTTCTCCAAAATTTCTCCTCCTTTGAATTTCTTTTCAAAAGCAATTTCTTCCCCCCTCCTCTTTTTTTTTATCATATTGAATGAGAATGGTCGAAATTTTCATGGGAGAAAATTTTGGCACAGCACTAATTTAGACTGATTCAGCACTGCTTTTTATATGTTCTTACATCCATTAATCAAGAGCTCCAGGTGATGTTGTTGTCTACTGTTATGAGAGAGGGAGGAAATTCTCTCTCTCTCTCTCTCTCTCTCTCTCTCTCTCTCTCTCAGTATGCGGTAGTGAATTTCACTTGCTGCTACAAAAGATACATGATAGGGTCAGGTGGAGGAAGAAAAGAAAAGGGTTCTAGCATCTCTCCCGTATCATCAAGCGCCCACCTCCGTTTTTGCAGAAAGGGGCGTTATCCATCAGGTAGAGTGGTCTGGCAAGGCGGGTTGACTTTTGATGAGCTTTCCTGCCCCCTGAGAAACGCCTGAAGCTGCGGAAGGAGTTGCAGTTGGTCTCCTTGAGTCTGGGGCCCAAAGGGAGGTGTTTCACATGCTGCCCTAAATTAGAGGCAAGGCATTAAATGGAGCATATTAAGCAATGGTCATTAGCAAACCAGAATGCTAGTCACCGCTGATAATGGCTTGAAGCTAATTAAATCTTTGGCTCATTGGACATGACAAAATACAAACACTGTGTGGGTCGCAGTTTATTAGACTCGGAAGAGGAAATGCTCAGAGTGAACCATCACACACACACACACACACACACAGCTAGAGCAAGACATTGGGGCAAAATCCCAGGGTCCCCACCACAGGTACCCCTTAAGTGATCACCTACAGAGTTGCAGGTGATGAAGGCACCAGGGTAGCAGCAAACTATTTCATTCCTATTTTCATGATGGTTCTGTGGTTTAAGTGGGCAGAGAGAGCAATCCCATGTCCCCCTAGACAGCATATGGTGTGTGTGTGTGTGTCAAACGATTGTTGATGCAAATTACCCAAATTGCAGCCTCAAGTTGTGCAATTTGATATTTACACTATCTTTTTTTTAAAAAAACCTGAAAATTGGCCTAACTCACAGATCCAATTGGGTCAGCTCACAGGAAACCAGGGGCTGTTGAAAGGTCAGCAAGCTCAAACCCCACTTTCCCTCAGATGGATTCCTCAGAGATCCCTAGAAGTAATGCAAATAGGCCATGTAGGTCCCATTCATTCAATGTTGCTTTTAAATGCACCTTCGCTCAGGTGTAAGCAGCAGGTATGTCCCACCCACACACACACTTTATTTTGTTTCTGCTCCTAGGAGTGGGAGTAATAACAGAGTACAATTATGAGGGGGGCGCGTTTTTTCATTCACTGTGTGTGTGCATTGCTTTTTGCTGTTTAAGATAAGCATTTTAAATGGGCGTAATGTTCTTTCAGTGGGATGCGTCATGCCTAAGAGTTTGGGCACCGACACTTCTATTCCTAAATTCAATGTAATAATACATTTGTGAAGATTATACTGTTGTGGTTTAAAAAAAAAATTTTTTTTTTAAAAAAAGGCCTTGCCGAACCCTCTGCAAGAAAAGATTTGTGCAACTCTGTAGAAACAAAGAAGAGAAAAACTCCATTATGATAACACACCAGGTTACATTAATCATGAAGTTTGACTGGCACGCATTTCAGTTTGGGGGGGGGCTTTAAATATTAATGGCACCTATTCATTAAATTGGAAATGTAGATGGGTAATAATAATCGAGTGTGGCGATATGAAAGCAGCTCCTTCGAATAGAAATGCAAGCCCAGCAAACTTTTCTTCTTCTTTAAACATACAGTACGTGCTACTGCCATTTGATCATAGAATCATAGAATCATAGAATAGCAGAGTTGGAAGGGGCCTACAAGGCCATCGAGTCCAACCCCCTGCTCAATGCAGGAATCCACCCTAAAGCATCCCTGACAGATGGTTGTCCAGCTGCCTCTTGAAAGCCTCCAGTGTGGGAGAGACCACAACCTCCCTAATAGAGGTTGTGTTTGTTCTGTCCCAGGTATGAAGCATAAAATAGATTATTTTTGATAAGAAAAATCCCAGGATAAACCTTAGGTCTAGCTGTGGCCACCGTTACTACCACTTGAGTCATAGAATCATAGAATAGCAGAGTTGGAAGGGGGCCTACAAGGCCATCGAGTCCAACCCCCTGCTCAATGCAGGAATCCACCCTAAAGCATCCCTGACAGATGCTTGTCCAGCTGCCTCTTGAAGGCCTCTAGTGTGGGAGAGCCCACAACCTCTCTAGGTAACTGGTTCCACTGTCGCACTGCTCTAACAGTCAGGAAGTTTTTCCTGATGTCCAGCTGGAATCTGGCTTCCTTTAACTTGAGCCCGTTATTCCGTGTCCTGCATTCTGGGAGGATCGAGAAGAGAAGAGCATATTCATGGCATGTAGATAGGTGGACAGGATAGTATTCTTCAGGAGGGAGATTTGCTGCTTTTGAATTTTAATGCAGATGAAGAATGTGATTTGTTAAAATTTGATGACTTCCAAAGGAACCTGAGTGAATGCATCTGCAGGGTGAACGTAGTCCCGGGTCCCATTGCCAGGTGGAGAAGCTTGTGGCCATTCTTCCCTTCTCCCATTGCTTTCCCTTTGCAACTAGCTTCCTCCAGGCTTCTTTATCCCCTGGGATGGTTCAAAGCAAACATGTGCAAGGCTAAAGGCCTTATAATAGGGTGACCCTATGGAAAGGAGGACCGGGCTCCTGTGTCTTTAACAGTTGCTTAGAAAAGGGAATTTCAGCCGGTCTCATTTGTATATATGGAGAACCTGGTGAAATTCCCTCTTCATCACAAGCTGCAGGAGCCCTGCCCTGTTGACCAGATATAAAAGAGGACAGGGCTCCTGCAGCTTTAACTGTTGTGATGAAGAGAGAATTTCATCAGGTGCCGAGTGCATACAAAGGACACTTGCTGAAATTCCCTTCTCTTTACAACTGTTAAAGATACAGGAGCCCTGTCCTCCTTTCCATAGGGTCACCCTACCTTATAATACCCAGGAACACTTTAGCTGAAGGAACATCTACCCATACACCAACTTCTCAGAACACTACAATGTTCAGGGAGGTCCTGTTTTCCATGCTCTGCGGCCTACATTTGCTGATGTCATGGATTATCATTCTACCCCTCTTAGATATGTCCGGCCTCTATGCTGGTGTGTTTTATTTATTTATTTATTTATTTATTTATTTATTTATTTATTTATTACATTTCTATACTGCCCAATAGCTGAAGCTCTCTGGGGGTTCACAAAAATTAAAATCATAGTAAGACAACCAACAGGTTAAAAGCACAAATATACAATACAATATAAAAAGCAGTTTTAGGTGTTTATTAAAAATCTATCTGTTTCCTTTGGCTTTCCCGAGTCATTGAATACTTTATATCAACTTCATAGTGTGTGTGTGTATGTGTGCTTGTGTGTGTGCTTGTGTGTGCATGGTCTTTTTGTTTGTTTGTTTATTCTTTTTTAAACTGCTTAAGGGCGTATGAGGATTTCATTCCTGTTCGCAAATCATTTGAACATACCCCATAAGTGATTTCCTGAAATTGTGTTTGCACTCAAAGTTGCACTTGGCGTGAGGCTAAAGTGCTGCCTCTGGCAACCTGGTTGGGGTGGGGACAGAGGCAAACACAGGCTCAGGCTGCAGGTCCAACAGGTGTAGCAACAGCCAGGCAGTCCTTCCCTCACAGGCTTACATTGCTATGCAAGTGGAGCCTCTTCACATTCTGGTTGATCATGCAACCAGCAGGGCACATGTGTCAGCGGGAGTGTGTGTGTGGGAGTGGGGGAATGGCCACCCGTTGCCACCCTGTCTCCTCGTCATCAGCATATGTGCAGTGTTGACATGGACACCCCTTATGAGAAGAGCAGGCAGGAGGATGTGATTAAGTAACAGCAGAAATATGAGTTTCTTTTCATAACCAATATTCCAGTGAACCCAGGTAATAGGAATATAAACCTTTCAAGAAAGGGAAGCAATTTCCTCCCTAATGGCTATTGTTGTGAGCTTTAAGTGCAAAACTAGAAAAGGAATCAGCATGAATTGGCTTTGAACTTTGGTGGGTTTTAAAATATATATACACAGAGAGCCAGGAAATTGCTTGGATACGCCTGTGGTCCTAGACTGAGTTTGATTTCTCGAGTTTCTTTAAAGCCTCTTCTAGATCCAAGTTAAATCAGTTGACTTATGAACAGTTCCTCAGGGATCAAACTGAGCAGGCAATGAGAGACCATGGCATTCCTAGACCAGAGCATGAGATCTTCATAGATGTATCTATGGCCTGCATTTCTCCCCTGTGCTTCTATCTTTAGAAGCCATGGTTTAAGGTGTCTTCTGAACACAGCCCGGCTTTCTGGCTTAACCACCATGGTTAAAGCCATGGTTTAAGGTGTCTTCTGAATGGGGGCCAATGTTTGTTCAAGAAGTAGGATCAAAATATCAGATCATCAGTAATTGGTTTGCTCCCCAGATCAGTAGACTCAAGGCCAAATTACTCCAAAACAGGGGTAGGTGCCCTGGTGCCCTCCAGGTGCTTTGGACTACAGCTCTCACCATCCCCAGCCAGAATGGGCAATTGGGGTCGACCAGTTTGCCTATGCCTTCTCGAAAGCAAAGGGTTGATAGATTTCTGAACCATAGCATCCACTAGAAGGCATTATCTCATACTTTGGACTTGTCTTGTGGCACAACGAGAGGCACCATAGCTCAGAAACGGAGCCAAACTTATGGAAATGTTCCATTTCATTGTTATTAATGGGAGCAAAGTTCCATCGAGCATCGAAATGAATTGAATCAAGTGCCGAACTCTGGCTGGATGGCACGCTGTCCTTTGTTCAAGTAAAAGTGATGCTCTTGTTTGCCGGTTGCAAAGCACAGAGCTGCAGGTAGAGCACAGACCAACATCAATTTCAGCGCTGGATGTCTGGATTTTACGAGAGACAGAAATAAAGGCATAAAAATCTAAAATATGGAAAATGTGTTGGGGGTTTGAAAAATCACCCCCCAAAGTCTGAAGAGCGTTGATTCCTGAAAATGCAGACGTTTCACTCTGGTTAATTACCCTATATATATATATTGTGTGTTTTTTATTTTGGGGGAAATGGTGTGTGTAGGGGGAGAAATATGCATACTGAGTTCTGTGTTGCCAAATGTGCTCTCAGGCTCCATTGATGATTGATGGCGCTGCCCACGGAACCACGCAAGGTGCGTGTTTGAATAAGCGCCGACTTTATGCAATGACATAACTTTGATATTAGTCTTCTGATTCTCCATAAAGCTGACGCGCAGAGTTCTTGGATTATAAACGGGGCCAAGGATGCTAGCCTGGCACTTCTGGCAACATCTTTTAACATATCGCCTTTTGTAGCGAGTTGTGCCATTTCGCAAGGACTGTTGAATTGTTACTTCCCTGACATGCACTGCAATACAGCTCGTCTGACATCAGCCTCCATCAGCTTAGATTTTTCACGAGAGAGAGAGAGAGAGAGAGAGAGAGAGAAGGCACAAGTTTCTAACTAACAAAAGATAAAGTAGAAAGCCACCCTCTTCTGTACAGTGCTCATGTGAATTGCCCCCGAAAGGAGGACATTGCATCACTGAAAAAAACAAGGCCCCGATTTGCATTGAAGTTGCACATGCTTATGTAGATGTATAGATGCACATTTTGAAATGATTATTTTTATTTTTAATAAGAAGACAGTATGTCTCACCATAGTGTGGAAGGCTGTAACCTGTGGTAACCTGGTAACCTGTGTGCCTACCTGTTCGGTCTGTTGTCCAGGTGCTGTTGAGGGACAACTTCTAGTCCCAGCTCATGCTTCTGATGTTTCTTCATTATTAAACTGGACTTGGACTGAGCAGCTGTTCAAATACAGATCACCTTCAAAACTAGGGTGACCATATGAAAAGGAGGACAGGGCTCCTCTATCTTTAACAGTTGTATTGAAAAGGGAATTTCAGCAAGTGTCATTTGTATATATGAAGCACCTGGTGAAATTCCCTTTTTATCACAGCAGTTAAAGCTGCAGGAGCTGTATTAGAGTGACCAGATTTAAAAGAGGGCAGGGCACTTGCAGCTTTAACCATTGTGATGAAGAGGGAATTTCACCAGGTTCTCCATGTATACAAATGACACCTGCTGAAATTCCCTTTTCTATGCAACTGTTAAAAATACAGGAGCCCTGTCCTCCTTTCCATATGGTCTCCCTAATCAAAACAGAGGACAATCTTCTGGCAACTCTTCAAATGAAGGACTGTCCTTGGTAAAAGAGGACACTTGGCCATGCTGCTCCTCAGGGCCAGTTCTAAATAAACTTGTCGACAGAGCCTTCTTCTTTATATCTTCTTAAATAGGTCAATTTTATCGTATAAATCGTGTCCCAGACCTTCTGGAATTAATCTTCATTAGTCGGGATCTTGATCTTCTTCCAGAAAGAAGATCAAAAACTGTTAGGAATAAAACTGTTAGGAATAAACTTTTAATGAAGAGAGCAGTTTGACCATGGAACCTGTTACCTAGGATAGGGTGGGCTTTTTCTTATTGGAGATCTTCATGCTGAAGCTGGACAGCCATTTGTAGGAGGTGCCCCAGTTCTGAATTTCCTACATTAAGCAGGGAGGACGAGATAGCTTTCAAGTCCCCTCCCATTCTATGCTTTTTGATCCTTTAGAGATGTGTCATGGTGGCCACAGAGAGGCCTTTAGTGGATCACCTTGGTGATCTTTGTGAAAGACACGAGGGCTGTAGCTGAGCTCAGTTAATATTTGTGTATCTCATCCCAAATAGGGGGGAATTCAGCTAAAAACACATATTGGTCATGGCATTGATTTTAACAAGGCACCCTGGGAAAGAAGATTTCATTTCCCCCACTCTTTATATAACCTTCCTATATAGGTCTGAGCGGCGTCTCTAACTCAGCAATTGGGTTGGCTGAAGCGGTAGAGGTCAGCGACCTTCAGAGGGATTAGTTACACGCAGCTAGCAGATAAAATTGATTTGTAAGTTATGGGCCGCGTCCCTGCCTGCGAGAGAGTTGGCTTGCCATAAGCGGTGAAATTTCTTCCTAATGGATGTTAGGGTCGGGCAGGCGCTCTCACTCCCTATCTGATCTTGGCAGGGCTGGGGGTTGGAGAGGGAACATTCAATAAGGGGAAGGTAGAAAAGCAAATAGTTTTGAATTCCACTTGGAAATGCTCCTTAACAACATCCTTATAAACATGTTTCCTTGTTGTTTGATTGAATTTGTATTACTCACAGGAACATTTAATAAAAATAATCTTTCATGAAAAAAACAACAGCTAAAAGCAACAACAAAAATCCTTATGGCCAGACAGAATTTCAGAGGGCTTTGCCAGCCTCAAATAAAAGTTTGCTGTGTGATCCTTTTTAAAGTGGCTGAAAGTTGTTCTGTTTAGCTTCTCTTTAGCCATTTCTACACCTGTCTTTTTCCCCAGGATCATCCCTGGATCTTTCCAAATGTCACACAGGGGATCCCAGGAGCAGGCAGGGACAATCCCACCATTTTCCTGGGATACCCCTAAGGTTTAGAAAGGGCCTTCATCTTCTTCTTCTTCTTCTTCTTCTTCTTCTTCTTCTTCTTCTTCTTCTTCTTCTTCTTCTTCTTCTTCTTCTTCTCCTTCTCCTCCTCCTCCTCCTCCTCCTCCTCCTCCTCCTCCTCCTCCTCCTCCTCCTCCAGGAGGAAGTGTCTAAATTATTTGCAGAGTAATATTTCAATCAAGGGGGACAGAATTTCTGATTCACACAAAATATCCTTCCTTCTGTGACCCAGATTTAGCTATTCAACTGAAAGGAGGAACCCTGTGTAGTGTTCCAGCAGCTGCTTTGAAACAAGCACACAATGGTTCATTTGCAAAGCAGGATGCTGTAAGGACCAAGCTACCTTAGAGCTATTTAATTAAAAAGAACATTTCCCCCATTCTCCTAATCCATATCATTCCACACAGGCAAGCTTAGCATTCAAACTTCTGGATGTGGAATGCATCACCACCACCACTGCCACTTTAATTTGTATGTCACTTTCCCATACAATATGCCTAAAGAGAGCCAGTGTGGTCCAGCATGGGTCTTCTTGTGTTCTTATGAAGTAGTCATCATGTTTATGGTACCTATGGAAAACCAACAGATTAGTGGTATCTCTTGAGGAACAGCAGATGGATGGTATCTATGTAGGTAGAGATCATGTTTATTGTGATGTGCCTGCCAATAGATGCTCCTAGCTGACAGTCAGCCAAAGAGTTGGGGGTGGGGAGAGAAAGGGGCTCTTTTGAGGGCCAGTATGGTGTGTGAGTGTTGGACTGGGACTCAGGAGATCTGGATTCTAGTCCCCATTTGGCCTTGAAGCTCACCTTGGGCCAGTCACTGCTACCAAAGGCCACTGCTCAAGACCTCAATGGACCTCAATGAAATCCTTAACTATCTGCATTAACCAATAGCCAAATTCAATAGGTGCATGCAACTATTCACAGCCCGGAGAGGACCATTTTGTACCTCTCTGCTATGTAGATATTAAGGATGAGGAGCCTGTTTAAAAAAAAAAAGGAGAGAGGTGGTAACTCTATCTCAACACCACAAATCTGGTTGAATACCTGGGAATTCAAAACCATACATAGAAGAGCAAAGCCCTCTGTGAGTTTAAGTTTCTACCATGATCAATCATTTTTAAAATCTCAAGTTATTTCCAACCAGGGAATGTTGGTTATTGTGGTGCGTAGGTCGAGAAATAATGAGACAGACAACAATAGCTGGGTTTAAATAGGGCCACATTTATTTAACGATCTGCAAAGGGGTGGAAATCCTATTGGGCATCCAGTATGGCCTGCTTGCAGGCCCTTCATGTTGGGCAAGCCATTCATAGCCCATGGGCAGGTGCTGGACCATTCGCCTTCCCACGGGCCTGCCCCTTATGGGGTATGGAGACCTTCTTTTGTCATGCCCTAACTCAAGCTGCCCGGCTCAGAGTGGGTGAGTAGGGTTGGCCCCAAAGGTAAGCCTTATCTCCCAGGCAGGCTACGGGGCTCAAAGCTGGGAGCCTCAGATCTTACCAGTCACCTTGAACAGCGCCTGTGAATGTTCACCAACTTGCAATCCCTCTGGATGCCCGTACCTAGCGCCAAATAAAATGTGACTAAATTGAATCAAATTAACCTATTTATTACTCCCAAGCTGTCTTACAATGTGGAGTAGGCAAAAAATCTTATGCACAAATCAGTACATGAGTAAAAAATTCCTACTCGGCCCTAAATGGCAACCAGCAAGCCCACACCATCTACAGCGAGGGAGGGAGGGAGGGACCCGTGCAGCAAAGAGCAAGCTGAGAGGGTTGAGTCTTTCTCTCAAGACTTCTTAGTCCCCTCCCAGTCTCGTGGCCCTGAGATGCCCAGCCAGTGGCGATAGCGGGCACGTCTCATCCTCTCCCATGCCCACAAAGGCCTCTCCATGCCCAGGCTATGCCGGGCCTGGCAGAATGGCACTTGGGCAGTTCAAAAAATACCCTAAATGAAATATAAATTCCCTTCCTATTTATGGAAAAATTTGCAAATCTTGGTAAGTTCTTATCAAAAGACTTAACTGGACAATTGTCATCCATCCCTAGGAGACACCCACTGAGAAATTTCACCACTTTTTGTTAGACATCCTTTTACTCTGCCCTTCTCTCTTTCACCTATTACACCTACCATACAAACTAGCTAGTTCTGCAGTGGAAAACAGACACATATCAAACCAGCCAGGCTGCTGGTTAGAGAGCATCGAGAATGCTTGCGGTAGAATGATGAGATCCAATTTCACAATAATTTGTCTGCCAGTTAAGTACAGTGCTTCAGATAGCTGATGAGTAATTGTGCTGCACGGGAGGAAATAGGGCTCTGTGATTTAGGGCCAGCTAATGTCCCCCCATAAAATGACTCCATTATGAAAGTGGTATTGATTAACGTCCTCCTGGGTGCTCTGGCCATAAATATGCCCTCCTTGGATTGTCATGTTGTTGTTCAAAAGCCAACGTGGCTAATCCTTCAGACATGAGTTGCCTTTTTGCATTTAGTCTGCAGAGCACAGGGTGACCTACAGTGGTATAGAGAGCCTCTTAGTTGTGCCACAGGGCTGTAGCCATTAGGCAGGGAGGGGAGGATGACCCCTGCCCCCAGCGATATTCAAGACCTCCTTCCTTCCTTGAATTTTCAACATTCATTTTAAATGCAAAGAGTAAGTTTCTAGCTCTTTTACTTAAGAAGGTATGAGAGAAAATATGCAGGCAGTATTCGACCCAATTCTTCAAGGCCAAAATGGGTTTTATGCTAAACACACGCCTACTGTGGAAAAGTGGCAGCTGTGTGTCTAGCATTCCCCAACTGTAATGTGCAATAAGAACTTACCCATGTCTTGATGTTGCAGTGTTTCACCAGTGATGCAGAGTGGTAGGAGAGGTGGGTGGGAACATAGTGCATTGTGACTTCAAGACCTAGTCTAGAAATCCCATGGAGGAGGAAGGAGATCAGGGGTGGGCAGAAAGTAGACCTCTAGATGTTTTGGACTTCATCTCCCAGCATTTCTGACCATTGGCTATGCTGGCAGTCTTCTGGGAATTGCAGTCCAAAACATCTGGAGTGCTATCTTCTGTCCACCATGGAGCTAGTCATGTAGCTAGTCTTTTAAGAAACAGCCATGCATTTTAGTTTAACATCTACTTTGGCCTTCACGGACAAGCAAACCTGACCCAGATTTTAGTGTTCTGGCCAGTGAATACAAAGATACCAAGATGATCAACATGTATTTGGCCATAATATTTAATTTTTACATCAGCCTGGTTTTCTCCAGATGTTTTGGACTTCAACTCCCATCAGGACTAGCTAGCATGGGCAACATTCAGGAAGGCTGAGACTTGTCATCCAAAACGTCTGGAGGACATCAGGTTGTGGAAGGCTGATTGACACAAACATGCTTGGAGAAGCAACATAACTCAGTTGGTAGAGCACGTCTTCACATGGAGAAGACCCCTTCTCAGTCCCTGACACCTCAAGTTAAACATGTGAGAGCTTGAACAGTTTCAAGAAAGGGTGGACCAAGGATGGGGAACCTGCTGCCCTCAAGATGTTTGTTGAGGGATTGTGGGAATTGTAGTCCAAAACATTCAGAGGGACACCAGGTGGCCCACTCCTGCACTGGGCTAGGCTTGGCAAATCATCTGCCATGGTCAAAGTCATGGTAGAAGTTCATATTTTTAACTCTTTCCCACTGACATTAATTTAACTTCAAAAAGTTTCACTTTGGCTCAATGGTGTACTCTATCAAAATTATTTAAGCAAATAACTTCAAACATATACAAGTAGCCTCCAGTATCAGAGGTAGTATGCCTAAGTATGCCAGTTGCTGGGGAGCATGGGCAGGAGGGTGCTGTTGAACTTGTGTCCTGCTTGTAGGTTTCCAGTCAACAGCTGGTTGGCCATTGTCTGAATATAACACTGGACTTGATGGACTCTTGGTTTGATCCAGCGTGACTCTTCTTATCTTCTTAAATGTATGGTGTGGTGTTTTTTTTACTGTTTAGCAATCACTCATCCACCTCCCATGGCACACCAAGGTCTGTCTGTGGTCCTTTTCTACTTGAAACAAGACTATCCTCACTGGCATCATATTGTTATAGAAATAAATAAATCCCCAAAGCACAGATTATTCATCATTGTATTTTATGGCTTAAATTGTTGTGAATCATCCGGAGAGCTTTGGCTATGGAGGAATAGAAATGTAATAAGTAAATACAAATAAATAAAATATTAAAATCCCCATCTTTTCTTTTTATCTTACAGGTTGACAGCCAAAGCAGTTGCTGTATTGCTTCCTATCTTGGGAAGTTCATGGATCTTTGGTATCCTGGCAGTGAATGTTCAAGCTTTGGTGTTCCAGTACATGTTTGCAATATTCAACTCCTTGCAAGTAGGTTCCTATAGCACATATAAGCCACTGAGGGGCCAAGATAAATGCAGTATGGGATATTCCATGCCTTTCATGGGTCAAATGGCAGCTCAGAAAGAACGTAGCCTTCTCATTCCTCCCTTGGGTTAAAGAGCCACACTAGTGACATAGCAATATGGGTGGGTTGGCGTCTATCACAGGAACCTAGGAAGCTGCCTTATACTGAGTCAGACCTTTGGTCCATCTAGCCCAGTATTGTTGACACTGACCAGCAGTGGCTCCCAAGATTTCAGGAAGGATTCTTTCCTTGCCTTACCTGGAGAAGCCGGGGATTGAACTGGGACCTTCTGCATGCAAAACAGGTGCTCTGTCACACTGAGATATGGACCCTGTCTCCAAAGGAAGCAATGGGGAGATTTATAGGTCCCTTCTCTGTTGCACATGGATGCCGTTAGTGGTCAAGAAGTTCTCATCTGCATATGGGCATGGACAATGGAAGTCTAGAAGAGAACATGGCCCTCATGTTCCTCACTATGAAAGTCTGGAGGAAGGTAGAGCAGCCACTGCTGAAGCAGAATTGGTCTCGTGCACCAGTGAAGTTAAGGAAGATCCTTTACCAATGTTTTTTTTTTCTCTCCACACGATCCCGGGGTAGTGTCGGTGTAGCTGTGACAAATTACACTCGCTGCCTGATAGCTACCGAGCCACATACACGGTTATGGTGTTATCCTACAAAGCCCTAAACAACTTGGGACCAGCAGAACTAGCAGACTGCTTTCCCTTATATGCACCCAGATGACAACTATGATCCTCAGAGGAGGCCATTCTGAAATGAACGGAATGCCGCCATGAAGAACTTTGGTGGCAGGGCCTTCTCTGTAGTGGCACCCACCCTCTGGAAAACCCTCCCTTGTGCAGTTCAGGAGGCAGAAAACATAACATATTTAAATGCCTCCTGAAACCCTTGTTTTCCCTGTCCTTGATGAAGTAGAATCATATAATAGTAGAGTTGGAAGGGGCCTATAAGGCCATCAAGTCCAACCCCCCGCTCAATGCAGGAATCCACCCTAAAGCATCCCTGACATGTGGTTGTCCAGCTGCCTCTTGAATGTAGTTAATTGGAAGGTCATGTTTCCCCCCCTCCTTGCTCTTTAACTAGGCACAATGGCCCTTTCTACACCTAAGGATTATCCCAGGAAAATGGAGGGGTCGTCCCTGCCTGCTCCCGGGACCCCCTGTGTGTCATTTGCATGCACAGGGATGATTCCGGGACAATCCCTGGAAAAAAGGCGGGTGTAGAAATGGACAATGTTGCACTCATTTCTATTTCATTGCCAACCTGCCTACTTCAGAGCAGTCACTCAAATAACCCTTTATAACATTCAATCATGTAATCCACCCAGATTGCTCTGCAACGTGTTAACGATAAAATAATAATAAACTTCCATTTCCTTTTTTGTTTTCTTTTTGTTATTTTACTTTACCATTTTAGGGGTTCTTCATCTTCCTATTTCACTGCCTCCTGAACTCAGAGGTATGTTTCTATGTTCTGCAGTAAAAAAGAAAAAGCCAAGAGCCTATATATCTGTATTTATTTATTTAGTGGAATAATATGATGACTTAAAATTTGGTTGTAAATCAGCTGCAATGCTAGGAGAACGGTGCCATTTAATGATGCTGTTTTGTGGAGCGGGCCTTTTATTTTGCTCAGCAACGTATATGCTTTATAAACAGTATTTTTTTTAGCTGCTGTCACTGCAATTTATGGCGGCTTTGGGAAGCTGGAAGGCCAGGCTGCCGTCAAGAGCTCTGGGTGTAAAACCAACCGCCGCGTCTCAGATCTCATGAGAGTCCACATTGTAAGAGCACAGCTTTGACCAGCTGGGTTGGGTTAGATGGTTTTACTTGTCAGATCAGCTGGACACAATGGACTCAAAGGGTTGGTGAAGAACATTAAATACCAGATGTTGGCTGAGGAAGCAGGGGGAGGGACGGAGAGGTGGATGAACCTGTCAATTCCAATTTCTCCTGCATTCACTTTTTGTTTTAGTCTCCACTTCTTTCCATCTGGGATATGAAACTTGCATCTTCCCACACCATGCAAGCATGTGCACCAGTTGCTGGGAAACATGGGTAGGAGGATGTTGTTGTACATGTCCTGCTTTGTTGGTCCCTGGTCGACAGCTGGTTGGCCACGGTGTGAACAGAATGCTGGACTAGGTGGACGCTCGGTCTGATCCAGCAGGGCTCTTCTGATGTTCTTATGAAATTCCTGACTGGATTGCCCTTCAGCTTGAAGTAAGACAGAAGGAGATGGCTCTGCTTTCTTGCTCCCTGTCCTGAACAGGACTTTCTAGGCACAAGGGGCAGTGTTACTCAGTGGTGGGACACCAACCTCCCCCAAATTGGTGTCCTCCAGATCCATGAGACTCCCATTGGCCATACTGGCTCAGGCTGATGTGAGTTGAAGGCCAAAACATCTGGCAGGCACCAGGTTGGGGGAGACAATAGTATTTCATTCATCCATGCACCCTAAGATGTTTTGGCTTGAAGGCAAAGCACTGGGAATCTCTCAGACCCTATAGGAAGTAATATTGAAAGGTTATTATATTATAATGAAGTATAAACAATACTCCTTCTACATTGGAGCTATTGATAAATGCATCTAATTGTGTGATTTAGACTATGAGTTAATTGGGGTCTGTTTGACTCCTAAACTCAATTAGTAAGGTGCATTTTACATGCATAGGGGAACTGACTGAATTAACGACGGGGTCTTAGAAATTCCAGTCCGAAACAAACAAGTTCTATTGCAGCATTGAGAATCCATTTCTGCCTTGCTTTTACAAGCAATAACCATCAGGGCTGGATGCGAAAGTCTGCTGTAAAAAGAAAAGAAAGAAAAAAGGAACACTTTTGATTGCCTCAAGAGCCTGGCTGTGCAGAGAGTATGTGCCATTTCATTTCCCCCCCCTTAGATTGTTGCAGTTTGCCAAAGAAAGAAGACAGAAATTGAAACAGGATATTAACCATAAGAGCTATAGCAGTGGAGAAGTATGGGGGCAGTAGAGAAGAGGAAATAAAACTGTATATTGCTTCCTGTTCATAACATGTCTTCCTCTAAGGCAGTGCCGGGGAAGTGACTTACGGGGCTCATTAATCCTTTGTCCTTATTCTATCTATAAGAACATAAGAAGAGCCCTGCTGGATCAGACCAAGGGTCCATCTAGTCCAGCACTCTGTTCACACAGTGGCCAACCAGCCATTGGCCAGGGACCAACAAGCAGGAAATGGTGCAACAGCACCCTCCCGCCCATGTTCCCCAGCAACTGGTGCACACAGGCTTACTACCCTGCAAACTGGAGATAGCACACAACCATCACGGCTAGTAGCCATGCATAGCACACAATCAGGAATTTATACCCACATTGTTTCAACAACAGCCTGAAACTCTCTAACACTTTTCATCTTTTCTCTCTCTCCTCCCACCAAGGTTCGAGCCGCCTTTAAGCACAAAACGAAGGTGTGGTCACTCACCAGCAGTTCAATCCGCAACATCAATGTGAAGCCTTTCAACTCAGATATTGTGAGCGTTCCTACAGTTCTTCAGTTTTAATCGCCATTAGGGATCGGGGGAGAAATGAGTTCAGTTTGCATCTTAAGGTGAACCTACCTGGTTTTGTGCTTTCAAATCATTATGCAAACCAAAACTCCTTTGCAATTTGCAAACCTCCAAATTTTGGAACGTTCTCCAGTCCAAAACATGCATGGAAAAAAGGGGAAATCATGTCCAAAATGGCATCGAATTATGGGGGATTGCTTACAAAAATGTATCTAATAATAATAATAATAATAATAATAATAATAATAATAATAATAATACACACAGAAATGCATGTTTAAGGAGAAAAGTGCTTGGACCATCCCTAATCCTTTAGGGATCAAGTAATGCCAAAATCACGAGAACCTCTCTCTTTCTCTCTCTCTCCCCAGATAACTGGCAACAGGCCAGGAACTGCCCCTACTAAACTCAATACCTGGGACAAGAGCACAAATTCAGCAAACAGGATTGACCTCTCAGCAGTCTGACATCCAGCTTTGCTAATCCTCTTCCTGGATAGCCAAACTAGCTATATCCTCAGGACCTTTTGACATGGCGCCTGCCTGCCCAGTATTTCCTCAGAATGTGTGCCAGTAGGAACCGCTCCTTTTATCACCACCTGCTAAATTCGAATTTTACCTTCTTTGCCATGTTGCGCTGGATCGAGTCAATCCTTGCCATGTTTTCTAACGTTGTTCCCCACCGCTCAGCCATTAGGAACAGCTACAGAACCGCTCACAACGGCGTACATGGAATGGCCTTGTAAACAGCGGCAGAGACACTAAATGTGGAGAAATGGATTGCGCTGCCTCGATAACGGGGCTGGGGAAGGTTAGAGACACCTCGGGAAAGATGATCATGACGTGCTTTCTGCCTTGCAAAGCAAAGATTACTTACGGCATTATTAAAATTGGGCCATTCTCGTCTAGCTGCACATCCTCCATTTACATTAAATAACTTGAGCAATCCAATTATCCAGGGGAAACTTAGCCAGAAAAACACCCCCCCCCCCCGGCCAACAGACACTTCATTGGAACATGGTATGAAAGCCAAAGCTAGAGGGACAGCTCAAATCGGGATCAAGCGATGTTTTCCCATCATGCTGTGGCCTTGGGAGCAGTGGCGATGGCAGCTGTTGCGTTGTGTCGTGTGTCTTCTACATCTGTTTGGATTTTGCCATAGCAGTTCCAACGACTGTTATGATGCAGCGGCCACCTGCAGTGTTGCTTCGTCGGAGGGATTATTCACGTCAGCCGAAATACCTTTCACTGGGAGCCAGAGGCCTGCCATTTTTCCAATGAGAATCCATGAGCGACGTGTAAGCTTTTGGAAACTATAATGCCCTTGGCTCCGGGAGTACTCTATCTGCTTTACCGGGCAGGGTTTGACACTGAATGCCAAAGGCGCATGCCAAAAAAATGATTAAAAAATAAAATAAAATAAAAACACCTCCATACGAGTCAACAGCAAGGGGGAAAAATACTGTGAAGTCGTCCTCCAGACTGCAGCTGGAATTCTGCGTTATTATCCACAGATGTCATTTAAACAAATATATATATCTTTTCCTGATAAACAAACCTTTAGTCTTTCCAGCTGTGCAATGATGCGATATCTTTCGAAGGCGAAAACAACACCTGTTCTAATTCAACAAATGGTTCCCTCCTCCACGATCACTTTATGGGCTTTGAAGTAGGATTTCATTTTTGATAAAAATCCAGACATTTCCCAAGCACTGTTGAAACCTATCTTTTTGGCCTTATGGGCTAGACGCTTGCTTTTCCCACAATGGGTGTAAATAGGAGGGTTGGGATGCTGCATTCTGTGTCCAGTACAGAAGGAAAGCACTGATATTCACCATTAGGGCATGAGCTGTGGATCCAGAATGTTCCAAGTTCAATCCAGATAGGGATGGGGGAAAAACCTCCCTGTGTGTCCAGAGAGCCACTGACAATCACTGTAGAAAATGGGCCAAAGTAGACTTGACTTCTTTGTTATACAATAGCCAGTGCTGGCATGCAGTGAGAGGGGGTTCGCCCTGGCATAATTCTAACTGGGATGTTTCCCCCATGCCTGCTATTCACAATAGGATGAAAAGTCCCATTAGAAAAAGCCAACAATGTGGGGCTTGTGATGTCTCTGTGTTTGCAAATTCTCTTTCAAACTAACCAAAGTTAGTGTTAATATTGTTGCAGACACAATTATGTGCCATAAATCAATCTGAAAAGTTAGAGCCCAAGGGTGGAGGAGGGTGGGAACAGAAAGGAAACTATTGCTGTTCTCTCAACAATGGGAAATCATGAGCGTTATCCCCTATTTATTTATGACTGCATGGCAAAATTAAGGCTACAGTCCTATCTACAGTTTCCTGGAAATAAGCCCTAGTGAACTCAATCATGTTTACTTCTGAGCAGGGTTTCGCTGCAAGTAGCTTACGTTCCATGCTTTGTCTGTACATTTTCAATAATGGCCTAATCTACACCATGCAGGATATAGCACTACGAAAGCAGTACATGGTATGTGTCAATGGGCCCCAACAGTTGTCAGTGCACTTCAGTACCACTATAAAGCAGTAGTGTGGCTCCTGCTTTTTATATCCCCCTTTTGTACCACTTCCATAGTGCAATATCCTGCTTGGTGCAAATTAGGACAATACCTCTACCAAAGAATAAATTTAATAAATGCTGGGTGGTGTTTTGGAGTTAAAAAACACTGTATTAAGAACTCTACTTTGAGTATTTCTTCTTCTTCTTCTTCTTCTTCTTCTTCTTCTTCTTCTTCTTCTTCTTCTTCTACTACTACTACTACTACTACTACTACTACTACTACTTTTTCTCATTTTAAAGGCCATTTTATCTTTTCCCCCTTTGTTTCTTCAACTTCAGATATACAGAGTTGTGTGTGTGTACATTGACTGTGAGTAATCCATCAATGTTGCTATCCCATCTGAGAATGTTCATCATGCTGAACATTTATATATTTTTCACTCTTTTGCAGAATGCAGTAAATATACCAAATATGGAATGCTCAGACAAATCTCTTAAACACACACACACACACACTTCCATATAAAGAGACCCCCCTTTTAAAAATAAAACTATGAAAATCCTGCCGTTTATTTATGGGCTTTTTAAAACTTTTGTGATATATCTTCACAACTGTGCAATGTTGTCAACAATATGAAACCTTAATTGAATGAGATGCGAGTTAAGAATAGATTTAGGTAGCAGCAATGAAGATTTTGCTACTGAAGTGAATGCAACTTTTTTTCTCCTTTCAAAATGGTGGGGGCACCCAACACCTTCAGTTTCCTAATAAAGATTAATGTGGGCTTGGACTGTTTATTCTGTCATTGTACATTGTAAGCAGATTGTGTGGGGGGGGGGGGGCGGGGGATGCGGTAGTATCATTGTCAATACTTGGGACAGGCTACTTGTACATTCAGTTGCAAAACACACTGTCTGCACAGCTGCTCCACACAGGAAAAGGTTACTATGTGGAAGGTGATGTAGTAAATTTCAGACAACTCATTTATTTATAAGCTTTTTTATTAATATGCAGACATGGATTTGTATATATTCATAGCAACGAATACATATGAAATGCATATATATGAAAACACAACTTTCTAGCAATATAAGCTTTGACAAAAGTGGACCAGATATCCAAATAAGTATCCTTTTGGAGTTAGTATGTATTAGGGCTGTGCACTGCTTTGGATCCAAATCCTGAATCTGAAGTGAATCAGATCTGAAGCAAATCGGGGGAGGTCCAAACCGAATTGGGCTCATTTTGGAAGGTCTGAATTGGGGTCTGAACTGAATTTGCGGGGTGTGTGTGTGTGTCCATGCACAGCCTTAGTATGTATGCCACCCACACAATTATTGAAAGTGGGGTAAGGTCCTAAATCCATTGCATTACAAGAGGTGAGCATTTATCCTTCCTGTGTTGTAATATCAGTATTTAGGTATCAAAAGGATGCAGAGAATACATTGTTGCAGGATGTTAATTTCCATGAAGCAAGTAAATCATTTAAAAGAGCATGTACATTAACAAATATTAAAGACTGTTCCAGTACAAAATTTATCCATGTAATAACCTCCTCCCAAAATGAACCAACTACTGGACATTGCCAAAACATATGTTTAAAAGAAGCATTAGCTTCACTGCACAGCCAGTAATTAGCTGCATTAGACAATTCCTTCTTAAAGAGATATTTGTGGTGTCCAATAGATGTGAATGAAAAGTTTCTGCTAAATAAGATGCATCTTAAAATCCAAAAATGCAACAGGCATAAACACCAACACGGCAATCTACTTATTAGGTAGAATAGGGGAATCCTTTTTCATTCCTGCTTAAAAGCCTGTGTATCATATTTATTCACCAATAACAAGTATGCATAGATGTGGATCATGGGTCATTTTGTCTGATCAACCTTAATATGTGCTCTGATGCTGTAAAAGTAGGTGGGACAAGCCTACATACTAACAAATGCTGCAATTGCAAGTGTTGTCATTTTTAAACATTACAAAAGTCATTTACAAATAGTTTCATGTTTGCACATGTATGTATTGTAGAGCACCCACACCCACACTACTGGGTGGCCAAGATTGGTTTCAATGACCCACAAGGTAAACAACGTACCCCCATCCACTCCCTTATGCATAGCATCGCTGGTGTGGGCTTCCCAAATGCATCTGACCAAGCACTGCTAGAAATGGGATGTTGGATGAGGTGGACCTGTGGTTTAATCCTGCATGAATTTTCCAACATATCATAGCCAAGCTGATGCATGATGATGGAGGAGGAGGAGGAGGAGGAGGAGGAGGAGGAGGAGGAGGAGGAGGAGAAGAAGAAGAAGAAGAAGAAGAAGAAGAAGAAGAAGAAGAAGAAGAAGAAGAAGAAGAAGAAGAAGAAGAAGAAGAAGCCACAGCAAAGTCACTGCAGTTGCATGGAGCACATGAGCACATGAGAACAGTGAATATTGCCATTGGGTTCTCTGATGGGATATGGCCTGGACTCACACAGCCCCACCACAACTTCACACAGCAGAAGCCACAACATGTCCAGCTCACAACCATATGTACATATGGAAAGTGGAACTGAGACAACACTGGTCCCCTACCCAGCTGTGTAGCAGGAGAGGACTCACCACAGTCAGCACAGCTGCACTGAGTGCATAAGAAAAGTATGACAACATTGACGATACAGATGTATGAGAGTTTTGTTTATATTCACAAGTGAGCTTGTCCCATTCACAACCCTGAATGCGAGCAGAAGAACATGCTCTCTGAAAATGTTAGCAAATTCCTGAACTTGCACTCAACATGTACATTTTCATGAAATTACTCTATTGTGGGGTGTGTGCACATGTTTGGAGCACTTTTTTTTTTAGAAAAGTGCATTTGCTCCATACGAACAAAATGGAAAAGAGCGTAATTGGATTTGGCCAATGAGGCAAACTGAGCTTGAAGGTCGCATGCGGAGAATCTCAGCAATTATGAAAATCGCTTCTTCACCCATCCTTAATTGATGATGGGTTTTCCAAAGGAAGGGCTATTGCCCAGTGGTTGAGCACATGTGTTGCATTTGGATGCCCCCAGGTTCAATCCCAGGAATCTCCAGGTAAAACAACAACCCTGGAGAGGCGCTAACAGTCAGTGTCAAACCAGATGGACCTAGGGTCTGGTTGTATATAAGAGAGCTTCCTATGTTCCAGTGTGCAACATGGCACCTACTTTACTAGGGAATTATGTTCTGGTTACATGGGTTGGCCATCCACCCTCTTCCAAATCAAGTGAGCAAACATGCTCTCAGTATCCCAACTGATTATGGATCATCCTCACAGTGGAAAGCTTATAGCAGATGGCCCATTAAGGCCAGGATGAAATTATGGGACACAATTTTCTAACACGACATCCAGAAATTACTTGGGGAATGGACTCTCCCCCTCCGAAGCCAGGGAGCCTGCTTGTCAAAGCAGCTGCTGAGAGACCACTTCTTGTAAAGCAGACAATTAGCCAGGTGGTCAAATGACCATTAGCTGCATATGTGTCATATCGGGTTAGAGCTATGCCTTCTGTGGAGGAACAGGCGGAGGAAGCAAATGGTTCTCTGCCAAACAATTCTTGGCATTCGTCCCGGGTGCTCCTTTGACCCCATTGTCATAACATTTGATTACCTCGCAAGTCTAGGATTAACATGAAGGGAAGAGTCAGAGCAGGACCTCAGAAAGCAGAGATGCATGCCTCGAATTGTCACTGAATGTATCAACTAAAAGTGAAGTTTGCAGTGAAGTTATGTCAAGAGCTGAGTCAACTATCGCACAGGTGATGGGAGTCAGGAAGCAGATGGTAAGCTGAGAGGAAGAAGCCAGACCTGGAAGGATTTCCACTCAAGAGCTGAGTCATAGGTGGCCGTCATGCAGGAGCTGTGAATCAGGAAGCAGACAGAAAGCCAAGAGGCTGAAGACGTCAGGGCTTAATTGTAGATTAGAGCAAGTTGTTGCTTTCATAGACCTTCATAGTTCTTCCCTCGTAAGGAGAACCAGAGGCCAGCCAGCATTTGTCTGTAGGGCTTTATTCCCGTCATCACCCTTTTATAATTCAGATCTTATCCTGGTTAGTGCTTCTAAATGGTCTAGCCACATGGATTTATCAGTGTGTGTCACTGGGGATGCCGCAGCAACCCATCTAATCAAAACATCAACTATCTTCTGTTTTCCTTAAAATAAAGAAATGTCCTACTTGATCAGTTGGAGTGGGAGTCAATCAGAATTTCTTAGAATTTTGTTGTTGTTGAGAGTTTTTTGTTATGGGCTTCCTTGCAAATTGTTGGAGAATTTTTCACAACGGAGTCTGGAGAACGTTCTGCAAAGTGCATACACAGCCTTTGCAATTTCATCGTCATGAATACAGTGGAGAAGTCCAGATGCCATTCTGGATACAACCCAGTAGGTTTTAATATTATTGAAGGAATATTGGGCTTGTCCCTGGCTCCCTCTGGAACTCTTCTGGAAGAAGCCCATGGCCTCCTTCATCCAGAAGTATGAACTAACAAAAGGGTTCCATGCAATAATACACTGGGCAGATATTTCTCCAAACATCCACCCACCCATCTATCTGTCTGTCTGTCTATCTATGTATTTCTGTTGAAGAATCTCCCCTCTTGATGATCTCAATATTCAGCCAAACCCTTCCCCCTGATTCTATCACATACAAACTGGGTGAATAATTTTTTGGAGTCTGTTTTCACTCAATTTTAGCCGGGAGCAATTTTACCTCACCGTAGGTGAGTGGCCAAGTGGAAATTTACAAGCCCAGCTGTTTAGGAAGTGGTTGATGACAGTCACTCTTTGTCTTCTGCCATGTCTTAGACTCCAGTGACATTGTCCCCACCTCCCCTGCCATGAACCTATTGTGAATAAGGAACAACCAATCCACATCAGAAACGCATCTCAAGTAGAAGATTCTACAGAGACACCAGCAGCTGAAATTACCATCTCTCACGTAGTGCTGTCATGCCATTCCAAGGTTAAAGATAGATCTGGAACAATTAATATCCCACTAACTCAATCCCCACTGCTGTGCTCATTGCGTGGAAGAGCATAGAGCGATTACATCCGTGGTTGTTTTAATGAAAAGTTTATTATTTAAATGACAAGAATAGCTCAGCAGGGACTGAAATATCAGTTTCTGTTTCATGCTAATATAAGAAAGGTATCTTTGCTTCTCATTTTGGGGGAGAATTCTTTCTTTTTTAATGCATTCTTTGTTCTGGACATTACAATAAAAGTATTGTTGTCACTCTCATTTAAAGCATGCTTTCCTGGATTTTATTTTTATTATTACATCCACAGTTACACTTGGACGGCCTGCTGCTGTTTACATCATGGGTGGTTATTGCAAAGTAATTGCCCTCATTCAGCCAATTTTCTTCTTCAGTAATCCCTTTTGTGCATGGCACCAGGACAACGTCTTCCTTCTCATCAGCCATGGTGCTGACTATGCCACATGAGTTGGTATGTTCACTAATGTGACAAAGACATTCTGTTTGGTTTGGTTTTTATCATGGGATCCTTGCCTTTTATTTATTTATTTATTTATTTCATATTTATACCACCCAATAGCCGAAGCTCTCTGGGCGGATCACAAAAATTAAAACCATGAAGAGCATAGTAAAACAACCAACAATCTAAAAACACAAATACAAAATACAATATAAAAAGCACAACTTTTTTTCCCTAAAGCTTTTAAAACTTGATGTTGTGCGGACTTTATACTGTTAATTTTACCCTACCCTGTACCTGCTTACCCTTCCCTGTACCTGTTTGCATTCTCTTCCCCTCCTTATTGTTTTACTATGATTTTATTAGATTGTAAGCCTATGCGGCAGGGTCTTGCTATTTACTGTTTTACTCTGTACAGCACCATGTACATTGATGGTGCTATATAAATAAATAAATAAATAAATAAATAAATAAATAATAATAATAATAATAACCAAGGTAAAACCACACAGCAGAAATTGATATAGGTTAAAATATGGAATTAAAACAGCAAAGTTTAAATATAAGTTAAATGAGATGTTAACGCTGGTTTGATAAGATTTGGAAACTAGCTTTAAATGATAAATTGACACAACATAGCAGGTTAGCAAGAGGAGAAATAACATCAGACACATTTGTGGAAAACTGGTTGGACTTTTTCACATTTATTAATATGAATCCTGGAGAACCTAGACCCCCAATGACCCAGGAATCCTTTTGGTCAGAGGTTCTAACTTAACCTGCATCTTTTTCTGTACCAAGTGCTCATTGAAGGAATGAACACCCATGCTTTTTTATAGTGGTGCTGTGGGAACATTTATATTGTTGTTGAGTGTTTTCTTTTACTCTGTGTGTTTATTGTATTTGTCCTTACTTGAAAATCAATAAAAATAGTATTAAAAAAAATACTGAGAAAATAAAAAGGACTTCAGCTGGCGATGGAAGGAGTACAGTGTAGGTGCCAGGCGGACCTCTCTGGGGAGCTCGTTCCACAGCCGGGGTGCCACAGCAGAGAAAGCCCTCCTCCTAGTAGCCACCTGCCTCACTTCCTTTGGCAGGGGCTCACAGAGAAGGACCCCTGTGGATGATCTAACGGTCCGGGCAGGTACATATGGGAGGAGGCGTTCCTTCAAATAACCTGGCTCCAAGCTGTTTAGGGCTTTGAATGTTAGTACCAGCACTTTGAATCGGGCCCAGACCTGGACTGGCAGCCAATGAAGTTGTAAAAGGACTGGCCTTCTCAGATAAGATGTGGCATGAAGCCACTAACGTTTTTATTTCTTTATATGAAGGAAGCATTACAACACCAGCCTGTCTTCTGTCATGCTGATGGAGAATACGTGGACCTCCACACCATCCCATCATCCACAAGTCCCATCATTCCTCACCATTGGCTCGGCAATGTCTGAAGGTCCACATCCCCCCTCAAGTCTTTGGCGTTGCTTCCATGCCCTTAAACCAAGTGGTAAATAGCCCTGTGAAAACCACGGTTTTTTCCAGTGCTCTTTGTGCCTGATACGTAGCCAAAAAGTTCATGCCAAGCATTGGAGAGGCGAGAGAGACCTGAAGCACTGAGGAAGACTGCCAGTTCTGGGGCATCAAGGGGGAAAAATGGGGTGGCAGACTGGATCATGTTGTCTCATTGATGTCATAACTGGGGAGGCAGACTGGATCATGCTGTCTCATTGATGTCATAACTGGGGGCAAAACAGGACCCCCTTAAGACTAAGAAATTCCTCTTGGAGTTAACTGGGTGATGAACAGGGCCCGGAGTTCACTGATCTAGGAATGGGGCTTGGAGTTCACTAGGCTTGGAGTTCACTGAGCTACAAACTAAGCTCAGAGTTCACTGAGCTATGAACTGGGTCTGGAGTTAACTGAGCTATGAATTGCGCTTGGAGTTCACTGAACTAGGAACTGGGCATGGAATTAACTGTGCAATGAAGTGGGCTCACTGGGCTTCGAACTGGGCTTGGAGTTCACTTGGCTTGGAGTTAACTGAGCTATGAACTTAGCTGGGAGTTAACTGAGCTATGAACTTAGCTTGACATTAACTGAGCTATGAACTTAGCTTGGAGTTAACAGCTATGAACTTAGCTCAGAGTTAACTGAGCTATGAACTTAGCTCGGATTCAAGCTAAATTAACTTAGCTTGACATTAACTGAGCTATGAACTGGGCTCACAGTTCACTGAACTATTTTCTGAGTGTAGGAAAACAATTACATTTTTCTGAGCCCCATGGAGGCTGGACCATGGAAGTTCTCCAGATAATTATTTAGCTCACATGTTACCTCCCTGTATGGCTATTTTTAATCAATCAGAAGGCCAGGTATATTAGACCTTAGCCACACAATGAATTTAACATCAACTAATCCCCCACTCCTTCCCTGAATTTTCACAGTATTTTGGGAGCATGGTAAGGTATAGATGGAGCCCCAGAGAAAAATCAAGCACTCAAGATCCACTGGCTCTGAACAGCATTTAGCCCACCCACAAATTGTGGTGTTAGGTTCCTCTTTAATCAAAGTCTGAAACTTCCTCCATTGGTGACAGTTTTCCTAGGAATAACATCCCTCAGTGTCTAATCAAGATCAATTATTAAAATATGTTTAAAATATTCATTTACTCTGACAGGTTCAGGGAAGTGCATGACTTTCCGTTTCATTGTTTAAAGCTGTTTCTGCTTCTGCTTCTCCTCTTTAACTTATCTGTCAATTCCCATAAAATGCCTTTAGAAACATTGATTTCATCTCAATCTTTGCCTGGTTTGGAAAATGGCAGAAATTCAAAAGTGCTTGTCTGGGAAATATGGGCTCTTACAGATCTGATAATATACTGAAACTGGAGACATTCGAAAAGTTGGCTGTCATCAAAGTGATGAAGTCTCCAAATGATGCTCCCTTCTATGCAATAGGCAGACTATGGCAGTATGTCAGGACTGTACCACATTATATGACTGGTGAGATAAGATTGGGACATATATTTCTGAATGCTTCTCCAAATAAAATATCCCGTGCATGTAGTAAGTTCTCTGTCATGTGCAGCTTACTACATGCAGGGACTTTTTTATTCCAAGGATCACCCAACAGTATGTATCCCCCCTCCCACAACTAAAAAGTAGAACAGCCCAGAATTCTATTGCATTGTTCTGGGTAAGATATGGAAAAGCCCTGGGTTTAAAGTTCTTCTACATTATGCTTCTTGGCATTTTCAGCCTTGCGGAGTCTATTAATTCTCTGAAGCATTCTTCCCCGGGATGACAAATGTCACCCATCGCTATGAGTTGGCACATTCCTAAGATATGTTTTCCCCATATTAAATTTGCTCAGGTGAAAATCATTGGGTAAATTTACAGAGTTAGAAGTAAGATATGAAGTACCTCATGAACGCTGTGTTGCTTTGGGAAATTCAAGGCTTGTTTTGTGTGTGGGGGAGAGGGGTTTAATGTTAGGGGCTGTACTGTGCAATTGTTTGAGGAGACTTCCGCTCCCACAGTGGCAGGATGGCCCCAGTTGCTCAGGTTTTGGCTGAGGACCAACCAACCATAGCATCCTTCAGGACTATTTTGTCCATGGGCATCATGATGGGAATGATCTCAGCAAATGGGAGGGCACATCACAGCAGAATCAGGAAGTGAAGTAACTTCCTGCCTGGAAGGCTATAAAAAGTCACTGAAGACTGATTGGTTGACCTCTAGGCCTCAACATGGCAAGCACTGAACTCAAGTGCGACCTGATGAAAGCCATGGTTATGCTGTCTCCATTTCAACATCTGGTTTGGGCATCAGAGGAATTGGGAGGCAGGAAATGAAGGCTATACAATACCATACAGACCAAAACGGTACAGGGCAGAGCCAGATACTACCATGTTCACTGAGATGTCAGAGTTGAGACTATTTGGGGCCTTCTCTATGTGTGAAATACTTTCTCAAAGATCTCTAAATGCTTACTCCTTATTTGCACCTTTTACCTACTGCCTGTCCCAGAGGCTGCTTCAGCACCATTCTTTTTAAGCAGCATACCCTTGCTGGAAATAGTGATCCTAGCTCACGAAGGAACACAAATCCTGACAATATCATGCAACCCATCAAGGTTGGATACATGATGACAACGTGAAGCCAATCCAGAGTGAGGACAACACTGCCTGCCCTCACTCTGAATTGGCTGGCACTTTTGCCCCTGTTTGCAGCCACCCCAAAGCTTTCTATAGGGACAGGAGTGCATGCAAAAGCACCTCCCATTCAGTCCGGCCCTCCATGGTTATGGTCCCTTCTTTTGAACACAAGACAATCCCACCACAAGAGTTCCGGGTGTTGGAGACTGGCTAACGTGGGAGGTAACTGGATGAGCTGGTCTCCTCTGGCAAGCCAGTTCTTAACAGTCCCGCCCCCACATTCCATTTTATCCACTTCAGCCTTCTGTTGGCAAGCCCCCTGTGAAATATTCCTTCGAGGTTCACTCTTTTTTTATTCTCCCTGCAGATCCGAGGGGTGTATTTCAGAACTCAGACGTGAAGAACGTAGCTGGGTAATCGACTTTTGTGACACCGTCTGAAAAACACAAATTTTAATATGCAAAGGATCATTCAGCGTCTCTCCCCCCATACATACATCATGCTCCAAAGCCAAACAGTCAACATACCCTATTATTCCCCAAAGCACTACACAGACCTGATTGGATAGTAATAGCATAAGGGCTTCGTTGACACCATGTGGTAGGGTGGGAGAAGGAGGTCATCAAGAGGGAAAATAATATTCAGTAAGTGGCTTGAATACCATTTTGTCATTATTCATTAATTCCAGGAATGTTGCCACCCAGCATGAAAGAGCAGCTTTTCATAATGTCTTTGATTAGCTTATCTGTGCAGGGCAAAGCACACACAAAGCTGGTTTCACATTCGCAAGAGAAGGCACGCCATGTGAAGGAGAAAATAGAATCTCTCCCCTGACAGGGAGGCCAATTTTACCATGTGTCTTGAGCACGGCTGCCTGGTTAGAGGTGGAACAGAGACAGAATTTCTCAGAATACTTGCTTGCCCCCCGAGAAATGTTCTGAGAGCTGTCGTTTCCTCACCTGCATTAGAAAAAGAAGAGGTCACTGTGGGGAATTTTCTCCCCCTTCTTTTTTGGTGGCGGTCGCCATGCCCTCCCCCAAATGCCCCAGAATAATGCTAGGCATCATGGAGGATACAAAATAGCATCCAAGCTGCCAACACAGGTGCTGACGTCCCCACTTGAAATGGCAGATGCTCAAAATAAAACAGAAATCTGCAACAGAATCGAATGAGTTTGGATTTCCATGAATGTGACCTATGGATCCTGAAGTGAACCTGCGTCTCCTGAGCCACACGGATTCTATGGACTTGCAGGGCATTTTTTTTTAAAAAAAAACTTTCTGTAATCTTATGCAGATTTAGTTGTAGAAAAATACATTAAAATGTGCATTTCCTCATTAGGATAATGTAGGACAAGGCACATTTTGGTGCTCTGCACATTATTGAAAGTGCAAATTCGGGCAAATGTGAGTTTGTGCAAATTTGCATATTCAAGGGTCTGCTGTGGGAAGGAGGGGGGCAGGGGATCCACTTCCACCAATGCACTTGGTCCAGCTGAAATCTGCATCCATCCTCTTTGTACTTAAATATGATTTTCTTTTTTTGCACAGATTTAAAACACTCACAGGTTAATGTTGAAATGGGACAGAGTGGCCCAATGGCTGAGTACATCTTCTCTTCTTGATCCTCCCAGAGTGCAGGGCATGGAATAATGGGCTCAAGTTATAGGAAGCCAGATTCCGGCTGGACATCAGGAAAAACTTCCTGACTGTTAGAGCAGTACGACAATGGAACCAGTTACCTAGGGAGGTTGTGGGCTCTCCCACACTAGAGGCCTTCAAGAGGCAGCTGGACAACCATCTATCAGGGATGCTTTAGGGTAGATTCCTGCACTGAGCAGGGGGTTGGACTCGATGGCCTTGTAGGCCCCTTCCAACTCTGCTATTCTATGATTCTGTGATCCCAAATTGTCATAGACCAGAAATAGGTGATCCATCCATCTCTCAACTGAGCCTGCAGGGCTCTACAAAATTCCACATTGTGGGATCCTCTTTGAAAAAACCCTGCCTTCTGGCTTTCTACAAGAGCCATCCTCTCCATGCCGATCTATTCATTAGAAATGGTTCAGAGCCACAAAAGAACACTATCAATATTTCTCAGCCCCAGCAGAGAGAAAGCAAAAACAAAAACAACAAGGGACATTTATAGAGTAACATAATCCAGTTATTGATTTTCAGGTCTTGCGGTCCTCTAGGGAGTCTCACAAATCCACTCCAAGTTCTGGGCTTTGTGCTTGCACCTGCTATTGAAACCGAGGGGGGAAAAGAAGAATCAACAGACTCAGAATAAAACATATGTATAACCAGCTCTGGGTTGGTTTGAAGAGACTCAGATGAATGAGTCATTCTCTGCCACTGCAGCCATCACTTCTAATTTATGGTTTGAGACATCACGATGGGAATGAAATCTTGCTTTTGCAAGACGAATATATTGTCTCACACTTGCAATATGACCTCCCCTTGTTGCAAAAGCATGGCGCACCTGGTAGGAATGGGTGAGAAGTTCATTCGGTTGACTTCTTTTAAAAAGAAGAAGAATTCACCAAAATTCACACATTTCTTCATAAGTGGATTGGGAAGAACTTGAGATTTATTTATTATTTGTTTGTTTGTCTATTTAAAATAGATGTCAATGAAAGCAAAATGGACAGATCCGTCCCATGCTAATGCATGGTGCTTTTCTGAACAGTTAGATCATGCTCCGGTCATCAGGCTCAATTAGACTGCACAAATACTTGTGACAATTGTGACATCTGCCTCCCCCCACATTACAAAAAAACCCAACAACTTTCCACCACAGAACAAGTGGAAGCACCTTTCAAAGGTGTTGTAACACCTGTCTGTTTGGAGGTTGGCCAATGCAGTTCAGAGTTAAGATGGCGACATCGTCATCATCCGTTGATTTGTATGGTGGTTTCCCACAAAGTAATTCACAATATGTAACATGAACGGCAATAAATATTATGTTTTTCTCCTTTAAAAACATGAATGTGAATAGCCAGTGCCAATAAATACATAAGAAAAATATCAATGCATACATCTTTGCATTAAAACAATATAAATAAACAGATCTAATCTAACAACTTCAAAATGAAGAAGAGAGAGAATAAAACCTAACACGGAAATAAGAATATATGACATACAAAGCCAAATGGGACTGTATTTGAAAATTTAGGGTTGTGTGAATCAGTTTGCTGAACTTCCCCAATCTCCATCTCAAAACTTGTTCCAACTTGAGACCATATCAGATCACATGCTTTGAGTCCCCCCCCCCCATATTTGACCAGGGTTTACCCAGTTCACACCTTCCAGACCAAACATGGACTCAAACACAATTCCATACATTTCATACATTTCCAAGTTTGCACTGTGATTCATGGACCCACATTTTGGAGAAACTCTCATGGGTTGGGTTCTGGGTTCTTCTGCTTACCTTACTTACGAAATGGCTGAGGCACATGCGAGTGACCTGTCTTTCAGTGTACAACCATCTCTCTGGCAGCCTTTAGCCTCCCTGGCTTCCCACACTTCAATTAAAGCCCAGGGGAAGACATCATGAGGTGATCCTTCCCAGAGGGCCTTTTCCGATCAGGAAGTGTAGGCTTAACGACAATGCAGTATGAGAACAGAGCCAGTTCCCTAGGGAGGTTGTGGGCTCTCCCACACTAGAGGCCTTCAAGAGGCAGCTGGACAACCATCTGTCAGGGATGCTTTAGGGTGGATTCCTGCACTGAGCAGGGGGTTGGATTCTATGGCCTTGTAGGCCCCTTCCAACTCTGCTATTCTATGATTCTATGATTCTAAGCTATGCATTTGGGATGGGTCAGGGTTCAACATCTGAGTAAACAGAAATCAAGCAAGCAGAGAAATCCCTTTAGGTGGGAATCAGGGCTGAGTAAAGCATCGTTTTGTGGTTCTGGGCCAAAACGTCTGTAACTCAGTGGGACTTTGCCAGCTACCCTGCATCAGTTTATATATACACCCAGCCACGCAGATGGTTCCCTTTTCTCCAGCATTAATTCCCTAGCTTGATCGAAGCCATTGCACACAATAGAATAGCTAGGCTAACAATGCTGCTGTCTTCTGTTTTTCAGCATCCACAGATGGTGGTGGTTGTTTTTATATATACAGTAAAATCAATTACAGATTGAATGCTATTTGTCTGCAGTGTAAACCTCAGCCAGGCAGTCTTTGTTCACAGTAATCACATCTATTTACCATTCTTGTTCTCCCATTCACGCCGTTTATTCGATTACACATTTCTCTTTATTTTACGAAAATTGTCCCCGGGTCCCCTTTTGGCTTTCCAACCACTGTAAAGGATATTAATGGTGATTATTTCCCCCTAATCTCCACCCACACTTTTCACCTTGGGTGGCTCATTTTCTACCTCACTCATCTGCTGTTGTTTTTCATTTCATTTATTTTTTTGGGGGGGACGTCACTCAGGAAGCTATGCAGGCACAATTTGCTGAAGTGTTTAGTTCCTTCACTTCATTTGCATCTCCCTGACCAATCTGCCCCTCCCCACAGACACATTATTGGTCTGCACATCTGCATGGATAAAACAATGCCCCCACCAAACATCCTAAAGCTGACCACATACAGGACTGCATCAACATTTTTTCCCCCTGCCAGGTTGTTTTAATGATGTGCATGTCATGCGCTCAACAGCAAAACACCACATGGGTCCCCATGCTCCGGTTCTGGAGGAGTAGAATGCAGGAGTGGAATGCAGGAGTGGAATGCTGGAGCGGAATGCAGGAGTAGAATGCAAGAGTGGAATGCAGGAGTAGAATGCAGGAGCGGAATGCAAGAGTGGAATGCAGGAGAGGAATGCAGGAGCGGAATGCAGGAGTGGAATGCAGGAGCGGAATGCAAGAGAGGAATGCAAGAGAGGAATGCAGGAGCGGAATGCAAGAGAGGAATGCAGAAGTGCAATGCGGGAGCGGAATGCTGGAGTGCAATGCAGGAGCGGAATGCAGGAGCAGAATGCTGGAGTGGAATGCAGGAGCGGAATGCAAGAGTGGAATGCAAGAGTGGAATGCTGGAGTGCAATGCAGGAGCGGAATGCAAGAGAGGAATGCAGGAGTGGAATGCAAGAGCGGAATGCAGGACTGGTATGCAGTGAACCAGAAGTACAGAATGGGGACAATGATCTCAACCCAAGCACCAAGGCCAACGCTGACACAAGACCTCTCGGAAGATGGATGGTGGCATTGGAGATCCCTGTGGGCAAGCAGACACAGCAGGGGGATCCACCCTCCCTAGCAACCTACAGCTTGAGACATAGGAACACAGGAAGTTCTCTTATACTGGGCCCGTTCAGAAGACACCTTAAACCATGGCTTTAACCACAGTGAATAAGGCTTTTTGCATGGGAAGAGGTGGTCCTTTAGATGTATGTATGTACGTATGTATGTATTATTGCATTTATATCCCATCGTTTTTCCTCCAACTAACCCAAGGCAGCATACAGAATAATCCTCGTCTCCATTTTATCCTCACAACAACAACCCTGTGAGGTGGTTTGGGCTGAGAGTCTGTGACTGGCCCAAGGTCACCCGTTGGGTTTCCATGGCCAAGTGGGGACTAGAACCCGGATCTCCTGACTCTCAGTCCAACACTTTAGCCACTACACCACAAGGAGACTTTTTGCCTTATTCACCATTGTTAAAGCCATGGTTTAAGGTGTCTTCTGAACACACCCTGGCTTTCTGGGTTATCCACCATGGATAAAACCATGGTGTCTTCCGAATGGGGCCACAGAGTCAGAACCTTGGTCCATCCAGGCCAGTGTTATTGTCACTGACTGGCAGCAGCTCCCCAAGGTTTCGGGGAGTTTTTCTAGTCCTACATGGAGATGCCAGGGATTGAACCAGGGTCTTCCTGCATGCAAACCATACACTCTACCGCTGACCTATGCCCCCTCATATTGACTTTATGGAAGAAGCAGCCCTGGTAAATCCATCAGTAGAAAGTTTTCCTCCGATACTCAGCTCCTTACTCAGTGAGCACCTCCTGTCTTTAACTATGAATGGTCATCAGGGGAAACTGCAGGGGAAAAGGAGGTATTTTTACAAAGCAGAAAATCAATGATTTACATTGGAGGGTTTTGACATCTTCCTGGAGACAGGAGAGCTATCATCTGTAGCACCGAAGGTGTTTAGAAAACTACAAAAAATGTTGAGAATAGAGGTCAATTTTGGGGGGTCAGTTCCACTTTGATTTAATCATCTCCCTGGTAACTTCAGCTGGTGTGCAGCTTTGCTTTGACACATTTTTTAAATTTTAGTTCTTTGGACAAATGCGCAAGCGAAGAGGCGTCCAGCCAAAGCTCTCAGGCCTTTCGGCATAGGCTGAAGGAATGGATAAGAATATAAGAAGAGCCCTGCTGGATCAGACCAAGGGTCCATCTAGTCCAGCATTCTGTTCACACAGTGGCCAACCAGGCCAACACAGTTCACACAACCAGGGATGAACAAGCAGGAAATGGTGCAACAGCACCCTCCCACCCATGTTCCCCAGCAACTGGCGCACACAGGCTTATTGCCTCGAATACTGGAGGTATCACACAACCATCAGGGCTAGTAGCCATTGATAGCCTTTGCCTCCAGGAACTTAGCCAACCCCCTTTTAAAGCCATCCAGATTGGTGGCCATCACCACATCCTGTGGCAGTGAGTTCCATAACTTAACTATACGCTGTGTGAAGAATTACTTCCTTTTATTTGTCCTGGATCTCCCACCAATCGGTTTCATGGGATGACCCCGGGTTCTAGTATTTTGTTGCTGCTGATTAGCCCATATCCACTCAACAACCCGCAAAGTTGCACTTCCAAATAAAAGGAAGACTGCTTTAGCTAAGTGGAAAAGCGCATGCTTTGTCAGAAGAAGTTTTCGGGCTCAAGGGTTAAACGGATCTCTGGAGGCAGAGTTGTGTAACTCTGGCAGTGCCATTCGGAAAAAGACAATGAACTAATGCTCAGCTTCAGTATCGAGCAGGTTCATACACTCAGTGATTAAATTGGACTGAGGTACTTAGATGTAAGAGGTGAAAATGAAGACCACGCCAGTTAATGAGAAGAGAAGACAAGAATAGCCCTGCTGGTTCAGACAGGGTGTAAAGGTTGCGGATGGCCTCACAGCTTTGTCGGGCCTTTGCCGGGCTGGAAAGAAGCTCACATAACACTCGTTCCTTGGTGGGCATCCAATGGAGATGGAAGCGTGTGAGTCTGCCCATGGTGAATCCAGCCCTGAACCCGATCCAATGCACAACAATACCTCTTGGGAAAGGATCATTTCATTTCATACCATGCTAACAACGCCTCGAGCAATTTCTTGGAAATTCAAGCTTCAAATACTACTAATTGCACCACTTCACGCTTCTTTCCTTTTTGAGGTTACATAGCCTTTTGGTCTCGAATGTGGCCCATATTGTTTAGTCTTGAAGAGGTGGAAATTCATTCTCCTCCTTCATCCTCTTGGACATGTCTCAACCAGATATCACAGCTTGTCAGATACAGCCTCAGCATGATTTCCGAGCACTTCTGCTTTGCAGACAGAGATCATTAGAGAAGATTTAATCAAGGATAAAGTAATGAAGTCCATAGAAGCTGTCCAGGCCAAATTAGATTATCACTCTACTCCTGAAGAACATCTAGCCTGTTAAAAGAGGCGTTTCTTTTTTAAAAATAACAATAATGAAAGCTTACATATATATATCTTTTCCTATTAAGATAACACGGTTGCACTTGTCCTTTTGATTGGAATCTGACGTTTCTCCACCAGACACAGGACTATCTTTCCCCCCCTTGTTATTCTTCATTTATTTAAATCCAGATTCCAATTACAGTAAAACCTGCAGTTTTATCTTTAAAAATAATAATACCTCAAGTACATTTGGAGTTTTACATAGTGGAAGGCTTCATTTGAACATGTAGCCCTCTGATGATCATCAATCTCAAAGCAGCTCTGACAATGGGTTCTCCTCCTAGACAAGCTATCATAAAGCAGTGAACTCAAAGCAAGCTTTTTTTTTTTCCTTTTGCAGTGCCTGTACTCTGGATAGGAAGCATCATCTGTTATATTTTAGAAGCCTCCTGAAGATGTACTAATTTGCACAGGCTCTCTGGATGACAGATAGCTAGCTAGCTAGAATATCTGGAGTGTCCATCATGGTATCTATAGATACCAATGTGCCTGCAGACACTTCTCTTGTGGGGATGCATGAGCAGGCAGAAGAAGAATAGAATCATAGAATAGCAGAGTTGGAAGGGTCCTATAAGGCCATCAAGTCCAACACCCTGCTCAATGAAGTAATACACCTTAAAGCATCCCTGACAAAGGGCTGCCCAGCTGCCTCTTGAATGCCTCTACTATGGGAGACCCGACAACCTCCCTAGGTAATTGGTTCCAGTCAAGATATATTACATCCACAGCATTCCCACAGTCCACAAGGGAGAAACACCAGGGCCTGCTTCCATCCTTTGGAAGCAGGACAATCCCATCAACCCTGTTGCTGGTCTTAATTCTCTCTCTCTCTCTCTCTCTCTCTCTCTCTCTCTCCTCTTCCCTCCCGAACTCCTTTTCCATGTGTGCCATGTCTTTTGTAGATTGTAAGCCTGAGGGCTGGGACTGTCTTCTTTGCTAATTGATTGTAAGCCACCCCGAGAGCCTTTTTTGGCTGAGGAGTGGGGTTCACTTTTGAGCAGGAGTCAACCAATTCCACAAAGCCAGGAAATTGGAAGCCAAGGCAGATGCCTTATCTGAGGTGCCCCGTGATCAGTCATGATGTTGTCTAGGATTTCAGCCTTAGTCATGGATTTGCTGTGCGTCCCCAAGTCACTGTCTCACAGTACCAATTCTCTTATACAGTACTTCAAACAACATAAAGGCAACATATTGAAGCCCATTGTCACACGAGATTATGATGACTATTAGCACACATAGCTTTGACGAAGGATTAGACAAATGCTTGGTGGATCTCTCTACCCTTGGCTGCTAGTTCTACTAGTTAAAAACAGGAGACCCAATTTTCAGAGGCAGCATACATCCATTTGCCAGGGACAAAACCCAGGATGGTGGCTATTTCCCATCATGCCTTCCTTGTGAACTTTCAGAAGCATCTGGTTGTCACCTGTTGGAGACAGAAGTGCTGGTCTGGGTGGACTTTCTGATATGACGCAGCAACACAGTGTCGAGGAAATGTGTGAATGGGCTGCTTTGTCTGTGCCCGCCCTGTTTTGATGTAAGCCCTTTCTATTAGAAATTAAGTTCTATAGCAATTTGATCCAAACTGTAATGGAAAATATATTGAGCAACACTTGCTCAACCAACAAGAAGTGTGAACACATTAGTCAGAGTGTCAACCTCCCAGCGAGGACAGGAAGAGTAGTAACCACAAAGGAACAGATGTTCCAGGATTGCAATACCCATCTACGTATTGTTTTTCTAGTCTTAGAATTATCTGCACTCTGCACATGCATAAATGCCTTGTCTATCATTGGTTACTGTATTGCAAAACTGTATTATGATTGGTTTATTATATGAGGAAGTTCTGTTGTTGCTTTTGAGGATGTTACCCTATAAGTATCTTAGCTTTGCCTGCAACTAGTGGGCAGTCCTTCAGATCCTCTAGGGTTTGCCACCTTGCAGTACTGCAGGCTGCTCGTAATAAAACTTTCCCAAGATGAGAGAAATTGTGTCTTGAGAGTCTTTGACCGCCACTCAGCGAACCAAGGGAACCCGCCCTTTCGGGTTCCTCCACAACAGTCTCTGTGCTTTCATAGCATCCACATAATAAAAAATGAGATGATCAAGATGGCATGACAATCAAATTCACCTTGCTGCCCTTCCACTGCTTATGCTGCAGTGGTTGCCCAGAAGTCAATGGGATTGCTCTGGAGCAAGCCAATTCAATAGCACGGCCTTCCTCGAGAAATTTCAGACGCATCTGGTTGTCACCAGTTGGAGACAGAAGAGCTGCTCTGGGTGGACTTTCTGATATGAGCCAGCAACACAGTCCTTGGGTTTTCAGAGCATCCACATGATCGAAAATGAGATGACCAAGATGCCATGACAACCAAATTCACCCTGCTGCCCCACCCGCCACTGTTTATGCTGCAATGGTTGCTTGGACGTCAATGGGATTGCTCTGGAGCAAGCCAATTTGATAGCCCGGCCTGACGGCACGAACTGCAAATGTGTCAACTAATGTGATGATCCACCATTTGTGCTGAGCTGGTTCCTGTATAATTTATGAGCTGTGTTCCCTCCCCATGCCACCGCTGAATGATTAAATGATTTATAGGACTATCAGAGCCCATTTAGAATGTCGCTGTTGATGGAAATCCAAGCGCTTGGAGCCAAACATTGCCTTTTTCACAAATATTTGTCCTGGTGAAAGCTGTGTGTGTACATGAACACTAATGGGCTATTGATGTGAGGAGGCGTTTTGAAGAGCTTTCAAAATTATTATATTTCATTACCATGAAAGAAAGCAAAGAGACCGAATTGCTTATCGAAGATGAAGGGAATCAAAGATGGTGAGTTCGGATCCACAATCTTTTCCACCCTCTCTTTCTATATCTTGCACTCAGCTCTGCTTTATAGGCATGGGAAGTCCGGTCAATGAAATTAAGAAACGTATCTGCATATTACTCAGGTTAATTTCAAAGATGATTCTTCAGCTGGTTCAAGGAAATCAGAATCTGAGTCAAGTCTGTTCAGAAGTAAATCCAGATTTAGTGCACAATCCTATGCATGTTTAGACAGGGAGGGAAAGTCCTGTAACTCCCAATACTCCCTAGCAAGCCAGGATATTCTCCTGCCTAAATATGCATAGGATTGTGCCTTTGGTCATACTTGCTGCAGACTCCATGAAATCAGCAGGACCTAAGATGGCCATGGCTAACCTGAGTCCCATTGAATTGAATGGGTCTATCCTTAGGTATGACTGGCTCCCACCCAATAATTTGCATAATCTCCAAAGCTTACCTACACTTGCCTATGAAATATCTGTGTGTGGTCTGGCTCTAGCAGAGCTCTCCCTTATAGAGAGAATATCCACAGTTTCAGAGCCATTACCGAGAGGGTCCCATGACGCCATCTTCTGTGGCCAGGTTGGCACTGTCATGATAGCCAGGTGGAACTTCCATGCACAAAGACAGTTCACCTTGGAATGCCAGGTGCTGTGGGCACACCAGAAGGGAAGCCCACCACATCCACATCTGCCCTCTTTATGAGCTTCCCAGAGGCCTCTTGGCTGGCTGCGATCCAGAAGATGTGATTGCTGTGAAATTAGGGTGACCATATGAAAAGGAGGACAGGGCTCCTGTATCTTTAACAGTTGCATAGAAAAGGGAATTTCAGCAGGTCTCATTTGTATATATGGAGAACCTGGTGAAATTCCCTCTTCATCACAGCAGTTAAAGCTGCAGGAGCTATACTAGAGTGACCAGATTTAAAAGAGGGCAGGGCACCTGCAGCTTTAACTGGTGTGATGAAGAGGGAATTTCGCCAGGTTCTTCATATATACAAACGACACCTGCTGAAACTCCCTTTTCAATACAACTGTTAAAGATTCAGGAGCCCTGTCCTCCTTTTCATAGGGTCACCCTAGCTCTGCTCACACAGCACACTCCAAAAGAAGTTGTTTCCGCTTCAATCAGAAAACTTTTCAAAAGCAGTTGCTTGTGCACGAACAAGAAAATGCATTCTGAAACCATTTGTCAAGGCAAGAACTGTGTCCAAATGGCAACACACATACGCAGAGAGAATGTTTCATATTGAGATTATTCACTGATTTTCTATACATTTTCTACATCATAACAAAAATTCCCTATCTATCTATCTTGTGCTGCAGAAATTTGTTTACATCACAAGGTTTTATGCCGTCTCCATTTGCCCTCATTGGTGTCACCATGCAGCATAGTGAAATCATTGCATTTACAGTGTGATCACTGATTGGTTGGGATCAATTATACAACGAATCCATTCCCATTGCTCTATTGACTTGATTTTGGTTTAAAGATATTGTTTTATTTATTAGCCTTTTAATCCTCAATTCAATTCAATGTACCTTTATTGGCATAAAACAACCACAAAACCATACAAAACATCATGACGTCCTCCAGATAAACTAGTACTCTTACATTGTGCAATTCAGCCAGCTAGTATAGTAGATAGTGCTAATCTCCCTGCTGACTATTCCACCATGCCTCTTGGAGGAAGAGTAATCCTACTCTTCCTCCAAGCAGCTCAGCCTCAGAGCTATATCCATGATCACATCTACTCTTTGATGTAGGTTAGGCTGAGACTGTGATTGGCCCAAAATCAACCAACTTTAATAGAAATAAAATATTTTAGTCTGTGTGTGTGTGTCTCTCTCTGTGTGTGTGTCTGGCTTTGGACTTAGCTAGACCTACCCTTTATCATGCGACAGAGGAGGGAAGATCTCGCATTGTGTTTAACATGAGATCCCTCCTCCGTTTATCCATGACACACAACGACCTGAGGAGGAGAGGCGTCGCGCCCACCATTTCTAATTTTCTTAAAGAGGAAGGAGCGCACGAAAGATTGTGCGCAAAAGGTAAATGGTTTTTTTAAAATAATTTAAATTCCTGCTCCCTTCACCCTACCCCCATTGGGCGCAGCGCTTCTAAGGAGCGCTGCACCCCATGCGCGGCTCCTGGCTCCACGCGGGCAATCACACGGAGCTGGGTCAACCCATGGCAATGGGCCACACATTCTGTGGTCTCGAGCTCAGCCCAAGAACGTGGAAAACTGGGGCCAAAGTGTAGGGTGAGATCCCGGGGCAAGGGAGGGATAATCCCTCCCTGATCCTTGGATATCCTGTGCGTCATGTGGATGCACAGGGATGATCCCGGGGTTCACCGCAGGATAAAGCCCTGTCTAGCTAAGGCCTCTCCCTCTCTCTGTCTGTCTTTATCTCTATCACTTCTCTTTAATACTGTGCTTTAATATGTAAATCCCCACACCTGATGGGAATTCTTTTCAAGTGCCTTGCTATTCAGCTCTTCCTCCCTGCCACACACACACACTTTAATGAATGCACCAGGGATTCTTGGAGCAATTTGGAAGCAAGGAGGTGAAATGAGAGCCTTCTGTTCACTCTCCATAATGAACATACTCCTTCAGGCACTGCCAGAATGCAGAGTGTCAGGGCTTCTTCTTGTTCTTGCTTATTTAGCTGCCATCATGGCATCTTACCAAGTATAACAGGGCAGGCCCCTGTCATAAGAACATAAGAAGAGCCAAGCTGGATCAGACCAAGGGTCCATCTAATCCAACATCCTGCTTCCACAGTGGCCAACTGGCTGCTGGTAGAAACTCATAAGCAGGATACACGTGCAACAGCACCCTCCTGTCCTTGTTTCCCAGCAACTGGTGTCCCTAGGCATACTGCCTCTGATACTGGAGGTAGTATATATCAATAGTAGCTATTGAAAGGCTGTTCTTCCATGAATTTGTGCAACTCCCTTCTAAAACCATCCAAATGCAAAGCCGTCACTACATCTTGTGGAAGGTAATTCCATAGTCCAACAACACTCTGTGAAGAAGGCCTTCCTTTGATCTGTCCTGAATCTCTCACCAATCACTTCATGGGATGACCTTGGAGACTAGAGGGAGAAAAATGCCAGCCTGTCCACTTTTCCCATACCAGTCACTACATCTCGTGGAAGGTAATTCCATAGTATAACTTGTGAAGTACTTCCTGTTCTCAGTCCTGTATCTCCCACCAAGCAGATGTATGGGGCGTCCTCAGGTTCTAATATCATGAGCTCAGGTTCTAGTATTGAGGTAGATGTGGAAAAAAACAAACTAAGGCCATGGTTTTTTGTTGTTTATTCGTTCAGTCGCTTCCGACTCTTCGTGACTTCATGGACCAGCCCACGCCAGAGCTTTCTGTCGACGGTCGTCCCGGGATCATCCCTGTGCATCCAAATGACACACAGGGCATCCCGGGAGCAAGGAGGGATGATCCCTCCCTTGGCCCAGGGTTTCACCCTACCCTTTAATCCCACTTTTCCCATGGTCTCAGGATGATCCCGAGACCGTGGAATGGGTGTGTGTGTGTCACGGGTTATCCTGGCTCTTTGTGAGTAACCACAAAGTAACCACTTATTAGATTGTAAGCCTATGCGGCAGGGTCTTGCTATTTACTGTGTAATCTGTACAGCACCATGTACATTGATGGTGCTATATAAATAAATAAATAAATAAATAAATAAATAAATAATAATAATAATAATAATAATAATAATAATAATAATAATAACAACAACACAAGGACCCGGGACCCGGGCACAGGGGTTGGGAGCACGAGGTTTTTTTGAAAAAAATAAAACACTTACCTTTTGTTTGAGCACTCCTGCACTCATTTCCCTTAAAAACACACACACACTCAAATGGTGGCTGCAATGTCACATGCTGTGTGTAGACCAGGGTGATGATCTCGCGATCATAAAATTACGAGATCATCGCCTTACCACCCCACTCGTCTAGCCATGGCCTAATAAACAAAACCAACTGGTGGGGAAGAGAAGCTGCCACTGCTGATGGTGACCTCCCACTCCCAGTAAAACGGTTGCAGAATTTATCTCCCACCTGAAGAAATTGAGTGAAATTGTCCCTGCCATTTCTCTGGCCGCGAATCGGGTGGAGAATTCCGAGAGGCCATTTGCCCCTAGCTCTACCTCAGATTGGCCCACCAGTTGGCAAAAGAGGGAAGGGCTGCAAGAACATTTCTATGATGGGGGGGATAAAGCTATCAATGGCTACTAGCTATATATTACCTCCGGTATCATGGCAGTATGCCTCTCAATACTAGTTGCTGGCGAACATGAGCTGGAGGGTCCTGTTGTTCTCATGCCCTGCTCATTGGCTTCCCATGGGGATCTCATTGGCCTCTGGATGACCAGAACATTGGAGAACATCAATGTTTGGTCCAACCCAGCATGGCTCTTCTTTTGTTCTAATCAGTCCGCTGGGGCAACTATACTTTACTTCTCCTTATTTGCTGTGTTGGATTTGTCTTCTTGCTGTTTTTACAACAGAAAGAAGGGAAGAATATTAATATTGGGGAGGAAAAAACCTCTAGCAAATAACTATTTTTCCTCCAAGGAGCAGCTCAGGAAACATCCCTGGGATAACTGAAGCAACATCGTCTCAGTGCTAATTACCCCATGTTTGGAAGGAACAACCTGCCCTTCGCCCCTTCTGGCTATTCTTGCCAGAGGTTGAGCAAAACCTGATTTTGCCGTTAACTTACATGGAAGCAATTACAGCCGCTTAACAGACTGCCTGCTAGATCATTCACCGAAATGAAGACCACGAGCTCTCCCTCCCTTTCTCCCCCCCCATCGCAGAGTAGATGAGTATAAATAAATGGCTTGCTATACAACAGCAATAAGACGCAGATGCATGTCCCCCGTGTCTCATCTTGAGCTAGGACGAGATATTATTCCTGATATTTGTGTTTCCCTAATCAGATCATGTTGAGCCATCTTTGTCTCTTTTATTTCCAGGGTGGACAGAATACAATGCGCCTCGGCCCCATTATCCCAGTAAAGACGCATGAATCGGCTGTACTGGACACAAGCCCAGGATGCGGAGGCAAACTGCCAGGGTTTGCTAACTGCTGCAGAAATCTACAGAACCATTAGCTGTACAGGAATAGAAGCGACGCTACCTCTCGCAGTCAAGGCGTTTGGGACCAAGTTATCCATAGCTCTTGGAAAGCTCCTTGGCCCAATGGATCCAGACTGGGGTAAAGAAAGCCAGACCCTTTGAGTGGGCCCCTGACCTGGTGCCAGTGCTGGGCAGTGGTAAACTCCCATTGCAACTTTCCCACAATACCCCAGGGCAATGCTGTGTCAGGGGCATTGTGGGAAATTTGCTCCTCACCCTGGGCACCATTTGGTCTAGAATGTGGAAGGCTCTCTCCACGGCAGGCTGTTGTCCTCTACACATGGAGGGTGACGTTGATGCGGCAGGGATTGGGGCCAGCACATTGATCCCGCTCTCCATCCTCACATGCAGAGACTGCATGCGTTTAGAGCACCTGAAGGGGAGTAGGGTCAAATGGACTTCTAGACTCAGCCCCATCATGACAATGAGTTCCGGCTCCACCATAAAGAGCATGCTGCTCATTTGGGATGTACACAATGTATCCTTTATGAATATTTTCCACATGATCACTTGGACCATTGGTCCATAATTCATCAGTCGATGGCCCTGTTCAGAAGACACCTTAAACCATGATGGAAAAGTCTTAACCACCGTGGTTTAAGGTGTCTTCTGAACAAGGCCAATGTTGTCTATTCTTTTTGCTGATGAGTGTCCAGGAACTTGGGTGATGGTCTTTCTTAGCCTTGTTGCTTGAGTATTGTTGTTTGGCTAGAGGTCAAACCTGGGACTTCATTTACTTGGGGCAAGTCTCTCCCCACTGACCATCCATGGCACCCTTCTATGTCTGCATGCACAACCAGTTGCTACCTTCTTCTTTTTTTTAATGGACCCAGTGAGAGCACCCACCAATCTGCTGCCTGTTCAAGATATTTATCAATGAAGGAAAATATACACCTGTTCTACTGGAAGTGGGAGATCATGGGAGCCGCTCTTCTAAAGGCCAATGGATGCAGAACGGTTGCTAACTCTAGACTGCATCTATGTGTCAAAGCATACATAGGCAGCAGCTTCTTAGACAGAGGGAGTATTCCTTCCTCCTCTCACATCATTTAACGTCAAGGTTTTGTGGTTAATTCATGGAAATACCAATTCCTTGTTAAGGTTGTTGCAAAGAAGACCTCACCAGGGCCCATTTTTCAGGCAGTCTCCAGCTGGAAGACCTTTCATCTGCTTAGCCTCTATGTGGAGCTACAGAACTGTGGAAGCAGACATAATAATAATAATAATAATAATAATAATAATAATAATAATAATAATAATAATAATAAATTTATTTCTTACTCGCCTCTCCCTTTGGATCGAGGCGGGGAACAACATTAGAACAGGAATCAATACATCTTAAAAAAATCATGATTTAACATTGATCTGGATAGGCCTGCCGGAAAAGGCTAGTCTTTAAAGCTGCCTTAAAATCACACATAGTGTTAATTTTACGAATCTCCTCCGGTAGGCCATTCCACAATCTGGGGGCGACAGAAGAAAAGGTCCTTTGGGAAACTGATGTCAGCCTAGTTTTAGCTAACTGAAGTAAGTTCACCCCAGAGGACCTGAGTTTGCGGAGCGGACTATATGGGAGACATGAAAGAGACTGGGAGAGAAGATGGTTACTTTGGGAGGAATTACTCACATTTCTGACCCTGAAGGCTGACACTGGCATAGTCAGGCCTACAAAGTGGTCCCTGATGATGATGATGATGATGATGATGATGATGATGATGATGATGGAAACCTCTAGAGGAGAGATAGCCTCATGACCAGGGGCTGGTCTGCATCAATCACTTGTCAGTTTCTAATTGCAAGGTTAGCAGTGATGTGCTTGGAGGAAGAGGCAGATTGACTTCTGATCATCCAACCCCCCTCCCCAGTCTATTATCTCAACCATCAATATTTTGAAGACAAGGAGGAATTCTCCTAAAATGCATGGACCAATAAAATGGGTGAGTGGAATGGACTTAATACAGATCATGTCAATTTCAAAAATATTTGTCTGTTCCATCCCATTTCTGAGTGGATTTTTTTTTTTTTTTAAAGGGAAATCTAGAAAAAAAATCTTCAGAAAACTAGTTCATTTTTTTCAAAAAAGTAATTTAAATGGTGTCCTGAAAGCAGCCCTCCCTTCCCCTCCACCACCACCACCTCCTCCTCCTTCTTCTCCTCCCTCCCCTCCCCTCCCCTCCTCTTCCTCCTCCACCACCTTCTTCTTCCCCTCCCTCCCCCTCCCCACCACTTCCTTCTTCCCCATCCCCCTCCCTCCCCTCTCCTCTTCCTCCTCCTCCTCCACCACCACCTCCTTCTTCTTCTCTTCTCTTCTCTCCTCCTCCACCACCACCATTTCCTTCTTCTCCTCCCTTCCCTCCCCTTCCTCCCCCTTTTTCTTCTCCTCCTCCACCACCACCACCTCCTTCTTCTCCTCCTCTGTCCCCTCTCCCCCTCCTCCACCACCACCTCCTTCTTCTTCTTCTTCTTCTCCTCCTCCCTCCCCCTCCCCCACCACTTCATTCTTCTCCCCCTCCTCCTCCTCCCCCTCCTCCCCCTCCTTCTTCTCCTCCTCCTCCCTCCCCCTCCTCCTCCTCAGTTCAAGCTGCTTGTGGGTTGCTGAAAAATGCCAGGCCTCCTGTATGGATTGAATATGCCTGGGGAAAATTAAGGAAACACAGGAATTTCATTTCGATTCATTTTTGATCAAAACTTGTCCTGCTTGCACCCCGGAATATGAACACAAGTGCATTTTTCAGTCAAAGCTCACATGTACCTGAGCTTGTAATCACATTTGCAAAATGCGTTCATTACCAAAAGATATACTTTAAACATACACACAAACACACAGTCAATGGAAGAAAAATGACTTGGGGAAAAGAAGAGAAGCCTGAGAATGTGTGTTTGAACGCATCGTACACAACAGCAGAGGCCATAAACTCCTACGGGCTGCTGCCACATAGGTCTAAACACAAAACATAATCTCTCCCCATGGTTGCAGTGAAAGCATTACGTTCTCAGAGACAACTTCAACATTAGTTGATTCAAATTCTGGGCCATTCTCCAGTTAGCTTTGGTAAGGTGAGACTTGAGCTCCTATATGGCTAGCTTTGAAGTCCGGAGCAGAACTACCAGGTGCCTATGAAAGCTAAAGGAGTCATTGAAATGCAGAGCGGTTCGCTTCACGGACAGTTGTCTTGTCTCAAAGCAGGAGAAAGGAATGGGGAAGAAAGAGCAGGAGAGAGAAAGAAAAACTCACACATGGGGCAACCTTCACCTTTGCTGTAACTCAGCTCCAATCCAGACAGTGTAGTTCGTAATCACATCTATGTTCCTATTTTACTAACCTAGGAAGGCCAATTCTGCTCTCAGAGTATGGGTCAGATAATGTGATGCGAAGAGTCTTCCTTTAGGTTGAGGAGCACAGATAATAATAAAAAATAGTCCTTCTTGGTTCGGTTTGGGTATCTTATTTTTCATAGGTCTCCTGGGGTCATTTTGTTTTTGTTTGTTTTTACCCACTCGAACGTACTATTTCTTCATGGGGCCACTTGTAGCTTTAAAGTTGTACGCTATAAACATAGTAATCCTTTAGGCCTCGAACCATATTTACTCAGAAGCCAGTGCCATTGATTTCAATGAGAGTTTCTGCAGGGTGTATAGGCTTGGGATCACAGCCTTAAGATAACCGGTTGCTTGTTGGCAGCGAACCCAGGAATGTTTCTCTTCAAAACACAACCTTCATTCCTTAAATACAAACAGTCATATCACAAATTACAAAGCTTGTTTTTAAGAAAGCATCTTAGATGGGGTGGGTGAACCAGTACTTTGGTGGTGATGGGCACTCCCAATGGTGCAGCTAGGTAATTTTAGGGGTCTCTCTCTCTCTTTAGCTGGCCATGGATATTACTTGGTTGAACTTCAACTTAAAGCAGTGGATAGCTCCTTTAGAGTTCTGACTGAAATCCTGAGTGGATTCGCCACTCCACTACCATCCACTGACATAAAGTATGGCTACCTCTGAGACCCCTCTTGTTCATTCAGCTGAGTGGGGCCCTAGACCTCTGCCCCAAAGTCCTGCTATGGCACCACCAGGTGCACCCACAGGCCCAACCATGGTTTCAGCTTAGAAAGTACCTCACAGCGATTTTCCTTCTTGGAAGTACTAAAATCCATAGCTAGTGCAGGTACCATACCATTCAGTGAACACCAATGGATCAAGAGCCGCTTCTAAATCAACATAACCTTTCTTTTAACAGGGATTTCCCGCAGCAATTTTCTTCATGACCTGAGTTTGTAAACCAGGCCCCTTGCTTTGAAAACTTTTAGACAAGACTTTCAGGTCTTATTCAGCTGGGCAGATGCCTTGTTTTCATTATTTACAGGTCAACAGATAGGGAACACAGGGACAAACCAAGATGTCAAAAGAAAAAGAAAAAAAAAGCTCCAGTGAGAAATATGGGACAATTTTCATGTGGCAAAATGAAAGGCAAATACTGCTAGGAGCTAAAAAATTGATTTCCTCTCCCATGATTCTGTGCCTATATACGAGAAAATGCCGACCCAGGCTGTAGGGAGGCAATCAATAGCCGGCGGGGGGGGGGGGGATTTAAGAGACAATTTACAGCAGGGTTGGCTATGTGTCCTCTTTGACATTGGGCAGTCCTCTGTTTGAAAGCATCTTCTATTTATTTATTTATTTTATTTATTTATTTATTTATCATACTTATACCCCGCTCCTCAGCCAAAAAAGGCTCTCGGAGCGGCTTACACTAAGCAAAAAAGACAGTCCCTGCCCTCAGGCTTACAATCTAATAAAGACATGACACACAAGGAAAAGGAGTCAAGGAGGGAGGGAGGGAGGAGAGAGAAAGAGAGAGAGTGTCCAGCAGGAGCAGGCCCCGATGTTACTTCTGCCTGCTCCTGTCCCCTCGGTCCTTCTTCTTCCCCACAGGGCCAAGATGGCAGTTTGCCCTGTGGGGGGGGGAAGAGTCCAGCAGGAGCAGGCCCCGATGTTACTTCTGCCTGCTCCTGTCCCCTCGGTCCTTCTTCTTCCCCACAGGGCCAAGATGGCAGTTTGCCCTGTGGGGGGGGGGGAAGAGTCCAGCGCAAGTCTGGTTTAAAAGGTAAAGGGCTTCTCCATATTTGGCAAAACTCCCTCAGCCTTGCTGGGGCCTCGTCTTCCAGAGTCTTTGCAGGTGTATCGATGGGCACAAGACATGCACTCCCACCCCCTTGTTTTTGCTGGTTACTTCCCATAAGTATGATTTATACCACCAGGAGTTGGTGCTCTTTATTGCACAAGTTCAATTTATTACAGCATTTTCAAGGTTTTATAAAATGGTGGATTCCCACTTGAAAATAGTGGAAGAGGCCATGGAGGTTGACAATGTCATGAAAAGGACCTGCAAACTTCTGTGAGTGACCAGTCACCAGTGTGCAATCCTATATATGTCTACTCAGAAGTAAGCCCTATTGTGTGCAATGGAGCTTACTCCCATTTAAGTAGATAGAGGATTTCAGCCTTGACGTGTTCTACTGATTGTTTTATCTTTTTAAAATTTGTTTTTAACATTTACATGCTGCCCTGGGTATTTTGTATATAGATGGGGTATAAACTGAATAAATAAATAAAAATAAAAATAAATAAATCTTATATGTACTTTCCTGGGAGGAAGCCCTATTGAATTTTTAAAATTCAAACATACACCAATAGAGTCTTGGTTATTTTCCTGGGATCATGCTTTCTAAAGTACTTGGTAAATTGATTCCTTGAAATGGGGTAAAATGACTTTTGGAGGAGACTGTGTGTGTATATTTGTGTGTGGGATGGAGGTAAGTGTATTAAAGAGGTGTCGTAATGCAGGCTAGAAAGAAGATCACGGAGAGAAGCTCAAATCAATAAGGCCACTTAAGGGGTGATCTGGCTTTAAATTACATGTATTTGCTGGCTTTCTAGTTTGGAAACACACACAAAAAACAGCAGCGCCTTAAGAAAACCAACTCATAAAACATTAATGTCAGTGGAAACTGTCTTAATTGCTCAAAATGTCTGGCGGTGCCCTAAAGATCATTACAAATAGAACAGCATTCATTTGATTATTCTCTCTCTCTCTCTCTCTCTCACACACACACACACCCACCCACCCACACCCACCCACACACACAGAAATGCATCACCATGTCTTGTGGAAGTAGGGTGACCATATGAAAAGGAGGACAAGGCTCCTGTCTCTTTAACAGTTGCATAGAAAAGGGAATTTCAGCCGGTGTCATTTGCATATATGGAATGAATGAATGAATAAATTTATTATGGTCATTGACCAGAACCAATAAAAACATTAATAACAAACAGACAATCCCAGACACATACATACATTATTATATTACATACATCCAGCAGTTGCTGAGAAATTGTATCACACAATCAGAGGCTGCAATCGATGGTTAAAAGATTACGGCAAGTTATAGAAAACCTGGTGAAGTTCCCTCTTCATCACAACAGTTAAAGCGGCAGGAGCTATACTGGAGTGACCAGATTTAAAAGAGGGCAGGGCACCTGCAGCTTTAACTGTTGTGATAAAGAGGAAATTTCACCAGGTTCTCCATATATACAAACGACACCTGCAGAAATTCCCTTTTCAATACAACTGTTAAAGATTCAGGAGCCCTGTCCTCCTTTTCATAGGGTCACCCTATGTGGTAGCAAATTCCATAGTTTAACTATGCACTGTGTGAAGAAGGCCATGCTTTTATCTGTCCTAAATCTCCCACCAGTCAGCTTCAGGGGATGATGCTGGATTTTAGTATTATGAGAGAGGGAGAAAAATGACTCACTATCCACATTTGGCACACCAGTCATAATTTTCTACATCTATGTCAAGTCGAGGTCTGGCCCTCGACTCCTCTCCCCCAGTGATGGGTATGTGTGGAATTGTTAGGGACTATGCTCCCTCCCCACCTCACCCCCCCAAAAAAAGTCCCATCTAGAAATCTAGGTAAGCAGGCTACAGGGCTGAATGTGAGGGGGGTAGAAATAAATGCCTCTCACTAAATATATAGGTTCCCCCCTTCCTTTGGGGCCTCCTTGGAATTTATTCATGCTCAGGGACAACCAAGGGCAGGCAGGGAAGGAAGAGGTCACCAGGGAGACCTATTACCAGAACTAAGCTATAGGCAATCACTGAGTGGAAACCAGTAGCCAGAGAACAAGATTGAGAACATGCCAAGAGCCCAAACAGGAAGCCTTTATAGCCCTTCCTGTTGAGGTCAGCTTGAGTGAGCCAAGTCACACCAATACGTGGGTGTGCTCTGTGAAGGACAAGGCATCTGAAATGGTTTTTGTTCTGTTCTGATTTAATGTTCCCTTTTTGTGTCCACCAGAATGTGTTTCAAGTTTTGCTGTCCCAGGCTCTGGTGTGAGGGAAGGAGCTAGGAGCACCTGTCAAGGTCGTCTTCACCTGGTACTTCTAACTCCCACTGTAGCACCTGGGGGTTATCAGGGGTGCTTAGAAGTCAACTCATTTCAGCTGTGGGAAAGAATGTTGTCAAGATGTGGGTCTCGCTCCTGTTGGGAGGGGTCGCCGGAAGCCCGGGAAGGGCATCGGTTGGTTGGTGTGGGTCATGGGGCCAGGTGGCCAGAAAAGGGATAAAGAGTCCAGTGTTGGGGAGTCTTTATTTTCCTTTGATGGACGACATGTGTGTCAAGGGGAAGATCAGGTCCGAGCAGTCAAGGGGGGCTGCTTGGAGTTAGATAGGCTTTTCTTATGTTTTAATGTGTTGGGGTGTTGTGGCCAATGTCAGCCGTTGCTGCGGCTGGGTGGTGGAATGACTGATGGTTTTATCGGGGTTATTGCTAGTCTTTCCCCCTCAATCTCTTTCCTCACTCCTTACCCCCTCCTTCCCCTAACCGTCCCTTTGCCCTCTGCTTAGCTTTTACCGACCAAGGCTTTACATGTTAGTCTTAGTGGTGTTAATAGAATCATAGAATAGCAGAATTGGAAGGGGCCTACAAGGCCATCGAGTCCAACCCCCTGCTCAATGCAGGAATCCACCCTAAAGCATCCCTGACAGGTGGTTGTCCAGCTGCCTCTTGAAGGCCTCTAGTGTGGGAGAGCCCACAACCTCCCTAGGTCACTGGTTCCATTGTCGTACTGCTCTAACAGTCAGGACATTTTTCCTGATGTCCAGCTGGAATCTGGCTTCCTTTAACTTGAGCCTGTTATTCCGTGTCCTGCACTCTGGGAGGATCGAGAAGAGATCCTGGCTCTCCTCTGTGTGACAACCTTTTAAGTATTTGAAGAGTACTATCATGTCTCCCCTCAATCTTCTCTTCTCCAGGCTAAACATGCCCAGTTCTTTCAGTCTCTCTTCATAAGGCTTTGTTTCCAGACCCATGATCATCCTGGTTGCCCTCCTCTGAACACGCTCCAGCTTGTCTGCATCCTTCTTGAATTGTGGAGCCCAGAACTGGATGCAATACTCTAGATGAGGCCTAATTAGGGCCGAATAGAGAGGAACCAGTACCTCATGTGATTTGGAAGCTATACTTCTATTAATGCAGCCCAAAATAGCATTTGCCTTTCTTGCAGCCATATCGCACTGTTGGCTAACTTGCTTTGGTCCCTAATGGATGTTTGTGTTTTATCCTCGGAACATCTGGCTCGTCCAGGTTGTGGACAGGGCTAGGAAGGTGGGTTGCTTGGGACTTTAGGATGCTTGGTCCAGGAGCCTACCTTGCAGGGATGTCAGGTGGACCTTGACTTCCGTTACATGCTCCACTGCCCAGAAAGACTTATCAGGGCAAGATGGGTGGTAATTTCATGTCAGTTCAGGTTTGACAAGAACTTACCTACATTTACAAAGTGCTCCATGTCCCAGATAAAAAGAACTTGAAAACTTTTCTTTAAAAAAAAAAATTGGTCCAGGGAGGAAGTGAAATTGACAGATCCATTCATCCAAGCCCAGGGCTTTGACTCCTTTGCTCTTAAAAGTCTAGGTTTGAATCCCTGCAGCTTCAGTTACGTTAGTGGTAAATTAGGGTTGCTGCCTCTGTTTTTCTATCAGGCTCCTAACAGCTACATGGTGCTCTCCATGCTGGAAATAGCTGCACCTGTTGAATTTTGCAGGTTCAGATGGGTGAGCATGTTGTTTCAAAAGGATCTGCCAATGTACACAATGTTTTTCATGTTTAGGAGAAATATATATATATATATATATATATATATATATATATATATATATATGATGATGCCCAAACTGTGATGCTTTCCTTTCCAATTGATGCTGCACATCTCAAATTTTGTCTCTCGCAACCTGAAACCCAACCGTTTCAGAATGTCTCCTCGGTGTCTCCATTCCGTGTTTCCTGTTCATTTCAACCTGAGTCAAGTCCTGATTTGCCTCAAAATATCACAGGGAGGAAAAATGTGGGTCTATAATTTGGCCAGTTTTATGGAATCAAATGAAGATGTAATACCGCCAACTGCATTTATTAGCAATTAATGCCTTCCGAATGCCTCACACGTTGCACCATTACGATTCATGGTTGTCGGTTAAAGTTATAGCATATTAAATTTGAACACCTTGTTCCAAAAAATGAGTCAAAGATAAATTAAGGTTTTAAACATCTCGCCAGGTGGGAAGTGGAAAGCTGAGATTAATGCTTAAAGTTCATGTATGCGTGGCGTTTTTTTGGTTTTTTTTTTAAACCTTCTAAATGATAAAGGTCAGCATGAAATATTTACAACATCTGGGAAATAAAGGGAATTCAATTGACAACATTATCTTATTTAAAACTGCCCTCATGTACTTGTCTCCCTCACTAGAAATGAAATGATTATATATATTTTTTTAAAAAGCCAGTCCAATGCATATACTCAGGGTCACATTAGGGTCCCTCTTTAGAGCAAATTTATTGCTAACCAGACTTTATCTAAATTTATTGCATGAGCTTATAAGGTGCTTTGCTGTCAAATAACAGCCCAGCCAGTTCTCCATTTTGGAGGGTCTTTCAGTAAGACACCCTCAATGACTCATCTCCCTCAATGGGCCCATTCAGAAGACACCTTAAACCACAGCTTTAGCCATGGTGGTTAAGCCAGAAAGTTAGGCTGTGTTCAGAAGACACCTTAAACCACGGCTTTAGCCATAGTGGTTAAGCCAGAAAGCTAGGCCATGTTCAGAAGACACCTTAAACCACGGCTTTAACTATGGTTTTTTGTAAGGGGCAGGTGAAGAAGCAGGTTGCCATGGTGAAGAGGAGGAGCAACTCAAGGTGTGTGTGTGTGTGTGTTGTCCTATCTTTCTGGACCTGCTGCTCCTTCTCCTTGCTGCCATTGCTTGCTCACCCATCCCTTCTGAGCATGTGAGCAAGAGTGAGGAGACGAAGCAGCATCCTTCGCTTGCTTTCACTTGCCTTCTGCCCTCCCTTGAGTGGTGGTACAGACAGGGCCCTGAGGGAGAGGGTAAGTGAAGTGGGGGCAGAAGCATGTGATGCTGGGGTCCGTGCTGGTTCCAGGTTTTTAGTGCCATTTAAGCAAGACACCCTCTATTGTCCCCCTCCCTCAGTGAGTCCACCTTCTCTCCACCATTGGCCCTAGCTGATGTTTCTCCTCCTCACTACTACTTGCTTGTGTGGCCGTAAGGAAGGAATCTGGGTGAGGCACCAGGACTTGGTAAAACACGGAAGCCCTTCTTTTTACAAAACTTAAGTATTTATTACTAACAACTTAACTATGAACACACTGTGAGTCCCTGAGTTATCTCAACCCCTAAATAACTGTCCAGTTGTTCTTGCAGGGCCCTGCACGTTGCCCAGGTAAACTTCTTCTTATGCTACTCCTGAAATGCCACTCACCGTGGCAGGCTGTCCAACTCCCTGCTCCTTACAGCCATTCTGTCCAATATCGCCTTCTCTTTCTTATCTTACCCAAATCCCTCGAAAACCTTCCTCCTTTCCTTTTCCTTCCTCCTCCCTTTTCTCCTTCACTCTCCCCTCCTCCTCTTCTAACCACTCCCAACTGTCACATCCTTCCATTCCCCTCCTTCCATTACCATGACAACCCATGTCACACTTGCTTGACAGGCAGAAAGCAAGTAGGCCATGGCAACTCCTGCTCATCTGTCTCACCAACACTATTGTCTGGGCCAAAGCAAAACACAAGTGAAAAAGTAGGTTGCCATGGTGAAGAGGAGGAGCAAGTTCAGGGAGTTAGTTAGTGGGCCCCTGTTTCTATGTGGTCCATTGGCAGGTGACAAATAATGCCTATCCTTGATGCCAACCCATACAAACTGCCTCTCTCTGTCTCTCTCTCCTTCTGTACCATCCCCTAATTCTTTTTCGGCCAGGCCAATTTTAGTGCCCTAAGTTCCCAGGGAAAATTCAGCTGTTTTTCCAGGTAGCAACGAAGGACTATTAGAATGTCAGACTGTCCTTTCCTGGGATTGGCGGGCCACCTCGTCTTGCTTTTCAATGTCTTATCTTTATGACACACACATCGACATTACGTGGCCTCATGAAGAATTCATTTCTAAGCACTATTTCTCAAACCAATATAATACCTCAAAGATTGGCAGGTACAAATATGATTTTTCTCCCCCATCTCCCCCTGTAAGTTGTGCTGTGTATTTCCTAAAGGATTAGAAAACATGGTTTCAGATATTTAAATTTTTGTTTTCCAATGGGAAATGTCATCCTCTTGGTTCAGACTGGTTGCAGGATGATATGAGAGCTCAAATATCCTTCCAAAATCCTCCTGATCCAAATTTCTTCTGGAGTCAGGTTCTATCAATAATCAGGTATTGTTGTTGAGGTGGAACCAGTGTTTCAGGAATCCTCTGTTTTGTTTTTGATTTGCACATTTTCTACAGAGGTCTGTATATCCATGGAGTGCTGCAGTCTTCAGTTCTATGAAAGAACTTTAAAGATAGAGGGAGAGTTATAGCAGATAAATCTCCAGTTCTTTTGGACTTCAAATCCCAGAAGTCCTTGCCAGCAAGGTCAATGGTCAGGAAGGTTGGGGGTTGAAGTCCAAAATATCCAGAGATCTACTTTTTGCCCATACCTGCCTTATAGGACATCTGGTTCAATCCCCTGTTGGTTGTGGGAATTTCAGAGCTAGCATAACCCCCAACAGATGGCTGTCCAACTTCTGCTTCTCATGAGACACATGACTCAGACGTTGGATCAGGAGGGGGGACAGTTCATGCCCCCACCATCCAGTGCCTTCTGAGCTTCATATCACTGCCACCACAAGAAAAAGGACATGCCTCTCAAGGTTGGCCCAAGAGAGTTTGCTGGCCGAGGTGATGTCATGGACCAGCACTCCAAACCTCAGATACTGAGGATGTAGCTCATGAAGGCACCAGCATGCTACAATCCCTCCCACTTGGTCACAGCCTAAGGTTGCTGAAGCAGACGGGGGCTGTTTAAGCATCATTGTCTCAGTCCACGTAAAGGCAGAGCTAACCAGCCTATAAGCTGCTAAAGTCCAATTTAAGTGTCAGTCTTGCTGTGACATTTATTGGAGCAACGGACAGACAACCCGCTTGGAGCTTTCCATGGTGCTGATCTCTTTCCTGAGAAACGTGACCCAACCTCAGCATCCCATCCCTAGCAGAACCCTGCAGGCCAAGCTACATCGCAAAGCCTCATCAGAACCCATGGCCTGAAATGCTACACATGAAGAAGGGGATGCCGCCCCTCCCATTCCATGCACAGAAGCTGACAGGATTGGCAGTTCCTGCAAGGCTGGCAATGTGGCAGCATCCTTCTCCTACGTGAAGGCAGCAGGTTATTGGGGGATTTACGCAAAGGTGCACTTAGAAACAGGTACAAAATTCTGATTCCGTCAACGAATCGATGAGAGAACAAAAGACGCTTTACAGTCTGAGAAACACAAACAGAATGGATTTAACAAAATTCAGATGCCCCTTGCTGCATTATTTTTTAAAATGTGTGTGTGGGAGGTCGATAGGGCAAGGGAACACCATGGGTTGGATTCGGATGAAATCTACATACTTTTGAAATGGATTCGGGTTCATGCTGTATCACTTGCCCTGACGGAACTAGGCTTCCCTGTCCCCTCTTGTCCTTGGCAGAACCTCCAGCCCCCTGAAAATGCTATGCAGAAAGAAGAACATGCCATATGGGTTGATCCGTGTTGTGTGTAGAGGGAACAGAGATTCCCTCCAATATCAAGCGGAGTGATTTTCCGTGAGCAGAACCCTTCTTCCCATGGAAGGACCCTTCCTCTCACTGAAGGCAAATCCTGGATCCAGCCCAATGGCTTGGCCTCCCTCCTGCTGTGAGCAGATCCCCCCCCCTCATTTCAATGAAGCAATTTGAATGCAGATCACCTCTGGCTCCTCCAGGGATCAAAACAACTAATGTCTTAATATTTAATATCAGTGTAGTGTCTGTACTCCGCTCTGTTTTATATTATGCCCACAATATGAAGCTAAGGACCAATAAACTTATAATGTGCAATTACAGGACTTATTGAAGAAGAGGCCCAGCTGTTCCTTGGCTGGGACCCTGTTAGTATTCTGCCAATCTGTTCAGTTCGGTGCATGCAAATGCCCAGCTGTTTCCCCCTCCTGCCTTCCTGTGCTTGACCTTCAAAGTCCTCCTCCTAGTACCAAAGCTCCACTCCGCCTCTCCCCATCCTCAGAAATGAATACACCTCACAATTAATAGTTGAAATGAAAGCGAGTCCATTAATGATGCACAGTCCATCGGTCCCTGTGGTGTATCGGCCTTTTATTGTAACTCCTGAACACGACTCCCTGAAGATATACACACTCAACCAGCCAGCTGTGTAGGAACCAAGATGATGGCGTGCAGCTTCTGACTAGAGGTGGCCTGGTGATGTGGTGGAAACTGATTTGCTACTTACATTGAAGCCAGGAGAGAATTAAAAGTAGGTCATATAAAAGAAGAAGTTTAAAAAAGAATAAGAAAAAAGCTGGTTCCCAGCAAAGGTTTTAAAACTACAGAGTTTTATCTCAGTCAGCTCGGAATGGCTTTCATCAGGACCACTTCTAAAGGGGCTAAAGCAACATTCATGCCAGAGGTTTTCTAGAAAATGTACAAAGTCCAAAACAACTTGGGACCAGGATACCTGACAAAGCACCTTGTCCCTTACCAACCTACCCAGTCACTGAGGTCATCAGAGGGCTGGTTCCTAGTGGTTCCACTAGAACTGCCACTTGAATGGAATCCACCAGGAGAAGAGCCTTCAGTGTGGTGGCCCCCTTTCTTTGGAACTCCCTGCCCCTGGAGGGAGGTGCCAATACTGTGTTGCTTCTGGTGCCTCCTGAAAACAGTTCTAATATGGATAGGGAAGACATTTTTCTTCCTCTCTCATAATACTAGAACCCAATAGGGTCATCCCATGAAGCTGATGAGTGGGAGATTCCGGACAAATAAAAGGAAGTATTTCTTCACACAATGCATAATTAAACTATTGAATTCATGAACACGAGATGTAGTGTTGGCCGCAGATTTGGATGGTTTTAAAAGTGGGTTGGATAAACTCCTGGAGGAGGAGAAGGCCATCAATGGCTACTTGTCCTGATGGCTATGTGCTATCTCCAATATCTGAGGCAGTAAGCCTATATAGACCAGTTGCTGGGGAACATGGGTGGGAGGGTGCTGTTGCACCATTTCCTGCTTGTGGATCCCTGATCAACAGCTGGTTGGCCACTGTGTGAACAGAGTGGTGAACTAGATGGACCCTGGGTCTGATCCAGCTGGGCTCTTCTTATGTTATTATTGACCACTTCTGCCATGTAGGACCAAGAGAGGGCTCTTCACTAACCCCACCCCCATCTAGGGCATCCCTGTTGGAAGGAGGAGAGAGTAAGTGATAACCCAACCTATAACGATACACAGTGAAATGGTAGACATCTTGTTTCAGATTTCAGCTGTCATTTGCATTCAGATGTGGGCCTTCCTTCCTTCCTTCCTTCCTTCCTTCCTTCCTTCCTTCCTTCCTTCCTTCCTTCCTTCCTTCCTTGTCCTTTCGTTGCTTTTTCATAAGGCACTTGGTAAAACAGTTCTGTTTATTTTCCAAGCCTCTGGAGAGGGATTCCAGGCAACCCTCCTGCAAAATGAGCCTTTCAGCTTTGCCAGAGTCCTACGCGTCCCAGAAGGCCTCCACCACCTTTATGCAACAGATATAATCAATACCGGAATGTTCTCTTTTGTTTTGAATCATAATAATCATCATAATAAAAATGGTTAAATATGAAACTACAAACGACCAGAAACTCAACGACAATGGCAGGTTATTTAAAATCGATATGGGTAATTCAGTTTGCTATGCCTCCTTGGCCATGGGCCAACCACTGTGTGGCCTTGGCGTTTCCCTTCCTCCTAAGTAGCCCCTTGTGTCAGTAGGCAAAATGTGAGACATGCCTTTAGCTCTCTGCCTTCTGCTATTGGTCCTCCAGCCTTTTCATCTGCTATCTCATACCCTCTTCCTTTAAACTGCTCGGACTCCAGGCCCCCTTGTTTTCCACCACTCATGTCTTCAGGGACAAAATGGATAAATCATACTTTCCCTTCAGCAGACGTGTTGAGGAGGGCAAAGGCAAAAAAGGACAGGGCCAAACCGCCAGCAAAGTTTAGCATAAGCCCGCTCCCTGCCCAGCTGGAATGGCTTGGGGAGGGGGCGGCTTTTGCAAGTGGGGAGGAGGAAGAAAGATGCTGCACAATGGCATGTGGGCAGCTTAAGGTGAGGGCGGGGCAGGTCCTATGAAGGCCGGCCCTGGCGAAGCTCGGCCTCTTTCACTTTTCGGCTCCCACCCTCCCTCCCTTTAACTAGTATGGGATTAGCCAGTCGCCTCCTTTGGAGGAGGGGCTGAGTAGGAATTTTCACCTGCTAGGTTTTTGCCTACTCCATACTGGAAAACGATTACCGGAGGGTGAATAGATAGGTGAATTAGTTGGTGCAGGAATTTGCATGATTTTACAATAGGGATGGTGAGCCCTCTGGCACCTTGTGGTGATTGCCATATCCAGAAGTCCTGCTCCTCGGGGCTTTGCAGCTTCGTGTCCGGATGTGGTGTGCCTTTGGGGACCCTCCTGTCTCAACTACTCAGAGCTCTGCAGCCCTGAGTGGGGGTGACGCAGGCCGTTCCCCCCATACACTGGAGTGTAGCTTGAATAATAGGCTGGGTTTACCCGGTCCCTGTGTTCAATGGAGTGGCTTGCCCTTATTGGCAGGCTAGGTGCCTGAAGAAAGTGTATAATAGATTCCCGCACTTTCACATGAAGATCCAGGGAGGGGTGAAGCTCCCTTATTTAAATAAAGAGGCCCTAGTTTTATCCCAAGATCTGGTGTCTGTGTCTTTATTCCGTGCTTCCTTCTCTGCTTGCAAAGCTCTGATTACCAATAATTAAGTCTTAGGAGAGGCATCTCAGCCTTTCAGAATGGGGGGGAAAAAGTTGCACAAAATACCAATTTCTCTGCCCCAAAATAGGGTGTTGGCTTTCCAGAGGCACAGCAAAACCCAAAGCACTTTAATATTGAAGCGACGGCACCATCAGCCCACACCTCCTGCTCAGATGTGAACGCCTTCTGACACAAAGATGGCTCCCATGAGTTATGCCCATGAAAACGTACCTGCTCAAAAGCATTGTTAAGATACATAATTCATGCAGCCAGGTATCAGAGGGCCACTGAATTGAAGTCCGGACAGCACATCCGCACAGGTGGTGGGTATTATGCATACAGACTAATATGTCCATGTACATATTTTAAAATGAAATGCACGTATCACAACCATCCTATGCTGGGTGTGTGTGTCTTGGAGCTGTGACTGACTTAATTGTGGTGAAGTATGAGAAATTCATTCCAAGTTCATTTTTGAACAAGATTTATGCAGTTTGCCCCTTCCTGACTAAACATGGTCTCAACCTGTGGTAGAAGCCCATATATCTCTAAGCTTGCAATGTGATTCACGGACACACATAAATGTATACATTTGAAAAACATGCGTGAAAAATGCATACTTTTGGAAATGTGCACAAACACATGTTCACCGATGGGGGAAAAAATCCCTACTTTTCAAAGGTGCACACAATTGATGGGTACAATTGGAAAATACGTATGAAAACATGCATGATTTTCATGTGAAAAGTGGGGGGGGGGATCAAAGCCCACAATTTGATACAGATGAGAATCAGAACGTGCTTTGAAATGGATTTTGGAGAACTTCAGCCAGCTTGTCTTTTGGTGATTGATTAAATAACACATCCCTAGTTAATTGTCAGGATGCAATTAAGTAAATCATAAAATAATTATCCATGCATTAGAAATTGCCTTATACCTGGTTGGACTATTTCTGGCTGGCAGCCACTGGGATCTCAGGCAAAGGGTCTTTCTATCACTGCAACCTGATGATTTGAGCTGGAAGTGCCAGGAGGTGAACGGGAGTCTTCCAAGGGTGTGTTCTTCACTGAGCTATGATTCCTCCTGTAATTCCCAGCATCACAGATTTGGAAGGGATCATGGAGGATATCTAATTGAACCTGCTGCTCAATGCAGGATGTACAGGGCAGGGTACAACTACAGCATCCTTGATAGATGGTCACCCAACCTCTGAGGAAATACCTCCAGTGAAGGAGATCCATCCAGCTCCCAAGGTGGTCTGTTCCACCGTTGAAGAACTCTTACCATTTAGCTGGAATCTGCTTCCTGGCAATTTTCACACGTTGATTCCAGTTCTGTTCCCCTGGAGCAAGAAATAATAACTCTGCTCTATCTTTGGCACAACAGCCCTTTAGAGCTTTGAAGACAGCTATCACATCTCTCCTACATCTTCTCTGGGCTAAACATACCCAGCACTTTTCCTCTTAAGCCTTGGTTTCCAGACCCCTCACCATCCCAGACCCCTCTATGGACATAGAATCATAGAATCATAGAATAGCAGAGTTGGAAGGGGCCTACAAGGCCATCGAGTCCAACCCCCTGCTCAATGCAGGAATCCACCCTAAAGCATCCCTGACAGATGGTTGTCCAGTTGACTCTTGAAGGCCTCTAGTGTGGGAGAGCCCACAACCTCCCCAGGTAACTGATTACATTGTCGTACTGCTCTAACAGTCAGGAAGTTTTTCCTGATGTCCAGCTGGAATCTGGCTTCCTGTAACTTGAGCCCATTATTCCGTGTCCTGCACTCTGGGAGGATCGAGAAGAGATCCTGGCCCTCCTCTGTGTGACAACCTTTTAAGTATTTGAAGAGTGCTATCATGTCTCCCGTCCATCTTCTCTTCTCCAGGCTAAACATGCCCAGTTTTTTCAATCTCTCTTCATAGGGCTTTGTTTCCAGACCCCTGATCATCCTGGTTGTCCTCCTCTGAACATGCTCCAGCTTGTCAGCATCCTTCTGGAATTGTGGAGCCCAGAACTGGATGCAATGCTCTAGATGAGGCCTAACCGGGGCCGAATAGAGAGGAACCAGTACCTCACAAGATTTGGAAGCTATACTTCTATTAATGCAGCCCAAAATAGCATTTGCCTTTCTTGCAGCCATATCACACTGTTGGCTCATATTCAGCTTGTGATCTACAACAATTCCAAGATCCTTCTTGTTTGTAGTACTGCTGAGCAAAGTATCCCCCATCTTGTAACTGTGCATTTGGTTTCTATTTCCTAAATGTAGAACTTGGCATTTATCCCTATTAAATTTCATTCTGTTGTTTTCAGCTCAGCACTCCAGCCTATCAAGATCACTTTGAAGTTTGTTTCTGTCTTCCAGGGGTATTAGCTATCCCACCCAATTTTGTGTCATCTGCAAATTTGATCAACATGCTCCAGTATGTCAATGTCCTTTTAAAAAAATGTGGCTCCCAGAACTGGAGACAGTGTTCCAGATACGTTCTGACCAGTGCAAAACAGACAGCATATATTTCCTGGTTTCTGTCTTTCATAAATCACTACCCCAATTTGTTGCTTTGGAGTTTTGCCATCTTCCAGGTTTATTCGTGTGTGTAGCCATCATTAGCATCCTTCAGCTCCAATGGTATAATAGAATAAAATAAGTAATAAAGTTATCTGGTCGCCATGTTAGTAGGAGCCACTTCAGTTTCTTTGGAAGGATCTGTACATCTTTTTCTACATCCAGACTATTTCTTTACAAAGTGCTTCCCTGTAATGTGCCTTGTTCTTTTAACAGCCACATCGAATTCACGTAAGGCAAATGAGATGTGAAACAGGGGAGGCCACCATATGCTCCTGTAGTGGATGGTTTGAACTTCTTTGATCACAAGGATGATAAAAGTGAGCTTCCAGAGGTCTGGTAGCTCTTGATGTAAGTCCGTTTGCATATGAGTTACAGTTAAAGACGGAGACACATTTCCAAGGAACCAAGCGGGTTGAGCCTCGTTCATGAAAGCTATCAAAGAGAGGAACATGCTCCACAGGGGTGAACATCCCCAGGCTTGATGTGAATCAGAGATGGCGATCAGAAGGGACAATGGGAAATACTAGGGAAAATTCTTTAAGAGTTGTACGTTCAGACATAATAGCTGCCTTCTGGAGCACCAACCTATCTCCCTGGTGAATCCATTAATCCCACTACCTGGTGGCTGTGGTGGCCACTACTGTGACTGGTATTGGTGTAGTGGCTGTGCTAGGAAGGAGGGCGATTTGTATCTGTTTCAGTTTTTCACTTCTTCTCCCCATCCCTGATACCTGGAATGCAGGCTACTATGCCAGTATCCCAAGCAGCAGGGGCCCTGGGAAATGCAGTTTTCCCAGGATGCCTAAGGTCAGATGTCTCCAGAAAATGACAAATCCCAGCTGGGATGATGCCACAGCAATGTTCTAGATGCCAAGGAGTAGGAGATGGTGGGTGAGAGACAGAGGGCATGTCTACACCAGGGGAGGGGAGGGGGAGGATCTCACGATATGCTGATCACGAGATCCTCCCCCTCAGTCCTCATGGGACGCATGACAGCCCAGAGATCATGCCTGTTGCGGCGACCATTTTTTTTAAACAAACAAAAAGAGCTGGAGCGCACGAAAATAACAAGGTAATAAAAAACCCACTCCTGCTCCCCTCCCCACCCCCGATGGACAAGGAGTCAGGGCAAAACTGGGATGGCTGCCCACACCTCTCGTGGTCTTGGGACAATCCTGAGACTGCAGGGAAAATTGGGCTAAAAACATCCTGGTTATCCCGGGGAAATGGAGGGATCATCGTTCCCTGCCCCTGGGATTGTCATGACCCAGGAGTCCAGCAGTGACATGGACTCTGATGCTGAGGATCCGGTGGCATCCACAAGGGAAACTCCAGGTCCAATCACCGCTGCAGAGCCTGCAGAAGTTCCAGAGCCTGCAAAGACTCCTGAGCCCAAGCTGGTAGAGATCACTGAGCCCGAGCCTGCAGAAACTCTTGAGCCTGCAGAGGTTCCAGAGCCCGAGCCTGCAAAGACTCCTGAGCCCAAACCTGTAGAGGTCACTGAATGGACAGACTCCTCTGAGCCTAGCCCCAGTACTGGACTTCCACCTTCAGCTACAAGGGTCCCACATTCCAGGGAGCTGTCACATCAACGGCAACAACATGCCAGGCATGAGCTCTTGGAGAGATGGAGGAGTGCTAGGCTACAGGCCAGAGGCGTGTCCCTTTAAGACTTCCAGCCCGAAAGAAAGGCTGGAGTTGGGGACCACAGCATAAAAGACTTCAGTTTGGCCTCAGCCTTTGTTGCAGCAACTTGTTGTCTTGTGACGTCATTGCCTTGTATCCTAGCTGCCTTGTTCCTTTGCTGCCTCGCTGCTCTGCTCCATGGGCTTCTGCTTGCCAGGAACATGAGAGGGATCCCCTGTGCATCATGTGGCTGCACAGGGATGATCCTGGGTCAAACCCTGGGATAAGGCATCATCTAGACATGCCCAAAGACAGAAGAAGTGGTATCCCTCACTCTCTGCAACTTTCACCACAACCACAGCAACCAGTTATGTGAATGAGTGCATTCGGGAGGGAGGAATTCTTCTGTGGATTGGATTAAAATCTGTGGTAGAGAACGTCTATGGGGCTATGGACCTTATCCAGACATTGAAGGCTAGTGTTAGAAGTTGTGGAGGTTCATATTACAAATCAAGGATGACAAAGTTGGGTGACATTGTGAATGAAGAAGTTCAGATCAGGAGTCTGAAGCCCAGCACGTGGTGTAGTTATTTGGGTGGGGTGAAAATGCTACTCTCTAATGCTAATCATTGGAGAAAAATGCTAATCATTGGAGAAAAAGAATGATTGAGAAAGAGAATTCAAGATTAATACAGCTAGTTGCGTCCTAGAGAGTGTTGGTGAGCTACAAGGGCTACATAATCAGGAGAAGAAGTGGAGGAGGAGAATTACTAGCCATTGTAAGATGCTAAATAATATCAGCAGCACCACAACAAAAGGGAAGAATAATAGGAAAATAGCAAGGGAAAAAAATGGCTTTTGTCAAGAGCCTAGCTATAATTACATCAGGAAGCAGTTTGGTACACAGTGTGACAGGTTTGCAAAGCATTCTACTCCCTGCGTACAATTAGGCAATGCAATTTCATTGTGTCATAATTCATCCTCACAATTACCACCCGGCGAAGAACCGTTTAAATGACTACTGCTGCTGCCATAAAGTGATACAATGGGAAGTACAAAGAGAGAAATTCTGAGGTGGAGGAGGGGTGTGCAAAGCTATTTAGCAGTAGCTTTGGCACCAGCAGGAGAATGGACGTGTTGCAAAAATAATTGGCAGAGTTGCACAAAAATGGACCGGGGATATGGTGTGTGTGTGTGTGTGGTATATGATTCAGGGTGTTTCTGATCTGTGCCACTTTTACGTGTGTTCAACCACAAGCCCATACTGTCCTGTTTCCACATTATCACATTAATCAGCTCCTTCCAGTATCCAAGGCCGTAAGCCTGCGTGCACAATTGCTGGGGAACATGGGCGGGAGGGTGCTGTTGCACCATGTCCTGCTTTGTTGGTCCCTGGTCAACGACTGGTTGGCCACTGTGTGAACAGAGTGCTGGACTAAATGGACCCTGGGTCTGATCCAGCAGGGAAATTCTGTTGTTGTTGTTGTTGTTTATCATGTCTCTTTTCTCAATTGTGCCAGTTTTTCCAGACAGACATGATGAGCTTTGCCAAGTCACCCTGTCTAAGTATGACCACTTTTTGGACGTTGGTGTGGATGTATTTTGGTAGGCCCAGTACCTGATAGTTTTCTGTATAGGTTTTTTTTTAATGTGATGCGGGTGACTGATGTGACTAATGGAATATTTGTGACCTTTTCCTGTTGCCATAGATATTTAACTTCCATGGCTAGCAGTGTATATTTTCCTCTCTTCTCCTCTTCCTTTTCTACAACATTTTTGTCATTAGGTATGTCAATGAGGTCTCTGTGTTTTTCTTTTCTGTATATAACTCTTATGTCTGGCCAGTTGCAAGATATCATCTTGTCCATATTTATTTATTTATTTATTTATTACATGTCTATACCGCCCAATAGCCGGAGCTCTCTGGGCGGTTCACAAAAATTAAAACCATTCAAAGTATAAAACAACAGTATAAAACCATCATATAAAATACAATATAAAAGCTCAACCAGATAAAAACAGCAGCAATGCAAAATTACAAATTTAAAACCATGTTATTTAAAATTTATAGATTGTAAAAATGTTGGGAGAATAAAAAGGTCTTCACCTGGTGTCTAAAAGCATATAATGTAGGTGCCAAGCGAACCTCCTTAGGGAGCTCATTCCACAGCCGGGGTGCCACAGCAGAGAAGGCCCTGCTCCTGGTAGCCACCTGCCCCACTTCCTTTGGCAGGGGCTCACGGAGAAGGACCCCTGAAGATGACCTTAGGGTCCGGGCAGGTACATATGGGAGGAGGCGTTCCTTCAGATAACCTGGCCCCAAGCCGTTTAGGGCTTTATATGAATTGTTCGGTCCAGGTATGTTTTATGATCCATGTTTTCCAAGATTGTTTTGGGTGAGTATGCACAGTATGGTTTAGGCTGTATGATGAGGGTGATCATCATTATTATTATCATTATTCAAACAAAATATCTCTCTCTCTTTCTCTCTCTCTCTCTCTCTCTCTCTCTCTCTCTCTCTCTCACACACACACACACACACACCCCTAAATGTATTTTCTGAGTTATTTCACCCAGGACATGCACTGGGACATAAGAGAAGTTTGAAAGCTTTGAACATAGATGAGTTCAAGTCACACATTGTTCTGAGAGGTTTCACCTCAGTTCAGTTCCTACTGGAATTGCCAACAGTCAAATACATTACCATCCCTAGTCCTACATGTTACTGTGACATTGTTTTAGCAGGTGAAGGTATCATTCCCAACATCATGGGCTGGCATGACTGGGCATCGGCCAAGGCCCATGCCCCAGTAGAGGGCCCATTGGCAATCCCTGAAGTCTCCTGGTTTTGCTTCTCCTGCTCTTTGCGGCCTGATCACTTCCTCACTGAGTTAGCGAGCAGTGATAGAGCAAAGAGACAGAGCAATAACCCTGAGATTCCCTGTCCCAAGGGTGGTAAACCTGTGGCCTTCCAGATGTGGCTGGACTCCAACACTCATCAGCTACAGTCAGCATAGTCAATGGTTAGGAATGATGGGGATTGGAATCCAACAAAACCTGGAAGTCCACAGGTTCCTCACCACCATGGAGAAAATCCCTCTCTCTGCTCATCACTCACCTCACATCAGATGACCTGGGGTACCACAAGAGGCTTCAAGATCTTACTATATGGTACATAACATATTAGGGATGTGCTCCACTTCTCCTCGAAACGGAGAAGCAAGAGCGGAGTGGGGGGCTTTGCCTACCCTTAAGGCGGAGGCGAAGAGGATTGGGGGGCCGGCGGAGCGTTGTGAAGAGGATCGAGGTGAAGGCGGATCCTTCGCCTCGATCCGGAGCTCCGCAAGGAAGGTAAGTGGGGTTTACCGGGCCCTGCCTCTGTCGCTGTCCCCCATGCGGCGACAGCGGCAGGGGCTGGTAAACCCCCCTCCCTCCTCTCCCTTACCTGCATCCACGGTCCCTCGGCTTCTTCAATTGAGCCCGCGGCTCAACCAGGAAGTCTAGGCCGCATGGCCCAGACTTCCTGGTTGAGCCACGGGCTCAATTGAAGAAGCCGAGGGACCGCGGATGGACGCAGGTAAGGCCCCCCTCCCCCTTGGTCTCTGCAGGTAAGGGAGAGGAGGGAGGGGGCCTTACCTGGCGCCACTCTCCTCCACTACGGAGCTCCTATTCAGAGCCGGAGCTCCGCGGCGAAGAGGACCTGACTATGGGCGTGGCGGCGTGGAGCAGGCCGATCGGGGGGTCCGTGCACACCCCTAGTACATATGTCAGTCCTTCAAGTTCTCTGGAGCTAAGCCATGAAGAGATTTAAAGGTTAAAGCTATCACTTTGAACTGGACTAGTGCAATTGGCATATTAGAGCTTTCACATCGTAATGTCCAGTCCCAGTTAGTAATCCAGCATCCAGATTCTACATAGCTAAACTATGGAGTTCACCACCATGATGCAGCAATGGCCACTAATTTGGATGGCTTTAAAAGTGGCTTAGAAACTCTTGGAGGAGAAGACTATCCATGGCTACTAGTCCTGATGACTATGTGCTACTTCCAATATCAGAGGCAGTGTGCCCATGTATACTAGTAGCTGTCAAATGTGTGCAGGGAATGCTATTGCTCTCAGATTCTGCTCGTGGGTTTCTAGTTTGGTTGGCCATTGTGTGAACAGAATCCTGAACTTGATAGGGCCTTGGTCTGGTCCAGCAGGCTTCTCTTAGCTTCTTCTGCACTAACTCCAGTTCCCAAACTATCTTCAAGGGAGGCTCCATATAGGGCATATTACAGAAGTCTAGCTGGGAAGTCGCTGGTATGAAAAGGTACCATCATACAAATTCTGTGAGGACACCCCCATATGTCACAAAGCAAATCCTTCTATCAGAGTACTAGGCTGTAATCTTGGAGCTATGGTTTGTTTTTGTGTTTTTGGCTGCGGTCTTTAAACTATCCTCCATCCCCAAGTGTATTGGCCCTTCATTTAATATTTCATGGTGCTTGTGATTGTAGAAAATGTCCATTACTGTTTTATTGAAAGCTTTGCATTCAGACAGAGTGAAGCAAGCTCAAATCCTCGAATTGCAAAGACACAGCAGCTTTTTCCAAATGCCAAGTGGCTTCTTTAGAAGAGGAGGTGGCAAACAGAAGACGCAAGGGAATTAAAGTAGGGGAGGGAAGGAAACTATGCATGGCATATAAAATAGACTCCCTTTTGTAGCCCAAATGGGAGGTTTCCAAGTGAAACTGAATAAAAACTCAATACATTTTTTTATTGTTTAATCTGCTGCAATTCATCACAGGTGAGAACTCCAGGCAAACACATTAGAGGTTCTGATTATTTATATCTTTGCCAATAATGGAACCACAGCATGAAGAATTATGCAGCTTGATATAAAGATCATAACAGCATGGATATCGAATTATGCTGTAAAGTCTATCTATGATATACAGTTGCAAGCTCTAGTCGACTGGATTAAGAAGTAACTTTTTTAAAAAAAATATTACAAGTGCGCTGTATTTCTTTCAACATAAGCTACCAAGTTTCTCCTAATCTGGAAGGAAGTTGGCAACATTTAATCTATGGCAGTGGGGCAGTCATTCCTTTTGTGAACGTGAGCACGTTTTCAGGGAATACCTCCACACCTTTCTGAACTTGCAAACTTGTTCAAAAATTCTACATTTTCTATGCTTTATCGAATGGGGGGAAAGTCCCCGTTCTGTGTTCAAATTTTTGAAAATGCACATTTTTTTCTCAATTGAAAGTTTGCATCTTTTCCCAATGATAACAAGATTGCCTGACCCCTATCTGCCTGTTGAGTTGCTGCGCACAACAGAAGATACCAAAGCTCTGGTTCATGGGGGCTTAGACCCCCTGACTCACCTCAGAAGCCAATTTGGAAGCAGCAGTTTCTGCAGCCGAAACTCTCCCCACAGCCTGAGTTCGATCCCAGCGGAAGCTGGTTTCAGGCAGCCGGCTCGGGTCGACTCAGCCTTCCATCCTCCCGAGGTCGGTAAAATGAGTACCCAGCTAGCTGGGCGAAAGGTAATAATGGCCGGGGAAGGCAATGGCAAACCACCCCGCTATAAGGCCTGCCAAGAAAACGTCAGCAAAAGCTGGCATCCCTCCAAGAGTCAGCAATGACTCAGTGCTTGCACGAGAGGTTCCTTTCCTTTCCTTGACTCAGGGTGCTTCAGAACTGGGCTGACTCACTTCAGATTTGGCTCCAAAGTGAGATTCAGATTTCCCCTGAAGTGGCTCAGCCATTGTACGTTCCCAGGTGGGAGACTATTGGACTCCCTGCTTGTCCCCCTCCATCTTCCTCTCCCCCCTTTGCTTGCCCCCAGAACTGCTCCCACCACCACCACCACCCACAACAGATTCTTTACAGCCACAGTAGCTTGCAACCATAGATCAAAGAAAACTTTGTAGAAAATGACAGCTCTAATCAAGAACACACAGTGAAGATAAGTCATGTGAGTGGCGGGGGCAGCAATTCTGGGTTTTGGGAGTGATAGTGAGAGGGAAGGAGAGGGCAGCGACACACCACCATGCCAAATCAGAGATGCCCCAAAAACTTTCGGACCCATTCTGATCCACTTTGGGGTGTCTTGGCCCAATCTGGTACAGAGGCGGTGCACAGCCCTAGCTCAGAATAGAGCCTTTGGTATCGTACAGTTCACTCTTTGGAACTAAGAATGGGTGAATCAGCTGCCCCGAGCTTACTAAAGTCCTCTGAATTCAATCTCAAAGCTCATTCCGACTCGAGTCTGTATCGGATTTTTCACATGAAAATCTGTGCATATTTTCCTGTGTGTTTCCCCAAATGTACACATGAGTTGTGTGCATCTTTGAAATATATGCATTCTTCTCTGATTGATTAAAGCACATCTGTGTGCTTCATTCAAATGTGTACATGCTGTCAAATGTATTTTCCCTCCTCCACAAACCACATTGAAAGCTCAGAAATGTACTGATTTTGACTGTCCAGAAGGTAAAAAGAATTTACTGGGTAAAATCCTGATCAAAGGTGAACTGAAACAAATTTCTCATACATTCATGTTTAGAATTCCCTATCATTACAAATTAAATAGTCATCAACCATTCTGAGTTTTCAGCATCTACTGAAAACAGACTTTTTTCCTGGAAGCATTCCCAGGAAGGCACAAATAATATATACAGCATTTAATAATGATCTTATAGTATATTGTTTCATGCATTGTTTAGAAACTGAAAGCTATCTGTACATATCACTAAATAAATGAGTAGGATGAGGAGGCAGGCTGTTGGTGTTGCTACAGGTGGAGATTAGGTTGCCATGAGTTATCTTCATTTGATAATTATCCCCTGTTGTGGACTAAGTTATTGTGGTCAATAGCCTTGTGGGCAAAATGATTGCACTGGGAATCACTTGTAGTGATTGTACTGTAAAATAAAATAGATTTGTAGCCTTTGTATCTCTTTTGTGGTCTGGGTTACACAGCTCTTGAGTACCCAATCCGGTACTCCACAAAGAAGCACTAGAGAAAGTGCCAACGCCATTACATAAGCATTGTGGTGCGTAGGTCGAGAAATAATAAGACAGACAATAATAGCTGGGTTTAAACAGGGCCAGATTTATTTAACGATCTGCAAAGAGCTTCGGCTATTGGGCGGTATAAAAATGTAATAAATAAATAAATAAAGGGGTGGAAATCCTATCGGGCATCCAGTATGGCCTGCTTGCAGGCCCTTCAGGTTGGGCAAGCCATTCATAGCCCATGGGCAGGTGCTGGACCATTCGCCTTCCCACGGGCCTGCCCCTTGTGGGGTAGGGAGACCTTCCTTTGTCACCCCCTAACTCAGGCCACCCGGCTCAGAGTGGGTGAGTAGGGTTGGCCCCAAAGGTAAGCCTTATCTCCCAGGCAGGCCACGGGGCTCAAAGCTGGGAGCCTCAGATCTTACCAGTCACCTTGAACAGCGCCTGTGAATGTTCACCAATTCGCAATCCCTCTGGATACCCGTACCTAGCGCCAAATAAAATGTGACCAAATTGAATCAAATTAACCTATTTATTACTCTCAAGCTGTCTTACAGTGTGGAGTAGGTGAAAAAACTCATGCACAAATCAGTACATGAGTAAAAAATTCCTACTCGGCCCAAAATGGCAACCAGCAAGCCCACACTGTCTACAGTAGGATGGCTAATACCCTGGAAGACAGAAACAAACTTCAAAGTGATCTTGATAGGCTGGAGTGCTGGGCTAAAAACAACAGAATGAAATTTAATAGGGATAAATGCCAAGTTCTACATTTAGGAAATAGAAACCAAAGGCACAGTTACAAGATGGGGGATACTTGGCTCAGCAATACTATGAACGAGAAGGATCTTGGAATTGTTGTAGATCACAAGCTGAATATGAGCCAACAGTGCGATATGGCTGCAAGAAAGGCAAATGCTATTTTGGGCTGCATTAATAGAAGTATAGCTTCCAAATCACGTGAGGTCCTGGTTCCTCTCTATTCGGCCCTGGTTAGGCCTCATCTAGAGTATTGCGTCCAGTTCTGTGCTCCACAATTCAAGAAGGACACAGACAAGCTGGAGCGTGTTCAGAGGAGGGCAACCAGGATGATCAGGGGTCTGGAAACAAAGCCCTATGAAGAGAGACTGAAAGAACTGGGCATGTTTAGCCTGGAGAAGAGAAGATTGAGGGGAGACATGAGAGCACTCTTCAAATACTTAAAGAGTTGTCACACAGAGGAGGGCCAGGATCTCTTCTCGATCATTCCAGAGTACAGGACACGGAATAACAGGCTCAAGTTAAAGGAAGCCAGATTTCAGGTGGACATCAGGAAAAACTTCCTGACTGTTAGAGCAGTGCGACAATGGAATCAGTTGCCTGGGGAGGTTGTGGGCTCTCCCACACTGGAGGCATTCAAGAGGCAGCTGGACAACCATCTGTCAGGGATGCTTTAGGGTGGATTCCTGCATTGAGCAGGGGGTTGGACTCGATGGCCTTGTAGGCCCCTTCTAACTCTGCTATTCTATGATTCTATGTTTCTACAGGGAGGGAGGGAGGGAGGGAGGGAGCCATGCAGCAAAGAGCAAGCTGAGAGGGGTGAGTCTTTCTCTTAAGGCTATGCTGGGCATGGCAGAATGGCACCTGGGCCTAATCCATGACCACACCACGTATATACAGCTCCCTTGAGATGCATGCAACGAACGGCAGATCCGTTCAGCGCGATGAAAACCCATGTACTTCAAATGCCCTTAAAGATGCTAACATGTGTAATATTTCTAATTTTTAACCAGAGTTAATGTTGCAATCTCCGCAACGTTTTAATGTGCTGTTCCTGTTCATTACGACAAAGATTACGGAGTCCTGAAAAATGGTAGGTGGTTGTGGTGGGAAGCAATTGTTTTGACACTAACTAGACATTAATTAATGTCTTGCTGCAGTGGTTTTCCTGCATAAGTATATATCATAGTGACACCAATGAGATGGTTTTCTCCTTTAATCAGCTCTGCAGTGAGGATTACAATGAATGGGAGCATCTATTCCGTGCAAAATTAATTTTCCTGAAATCCCCGTCTCGACAAATATTTTGCTCAGGTGGACAGAGCCGTGTGAACCGTCAAAACATTATTCCCTCTTCCTTCCCCCCTCTTACAGGTGGCTCACGATTTTTCTCAAAGGGAAAAGTTGAACATCCATGATGACTTTTCCAATCAGCAAAGGCTGAAACTCCTTGCTAGGTAGTTGGTTCAGGATGGAACAGAAACCTGTTTGCTTTGCATTTCAATTAAAAAGTACCTAATTTTTCACTTTCCAATCAATTCATGGACATTTTCATAAAAACTTACCAAAAAAAAAAAGTATCTATGTTTGGGATGAACCAAATTTAAGATTAGAAAAAGGAGAACCTGAAAGAAATGAAAATGGGCAGTTTCATTCACCCCTAGAACTGATGACCGAATGCCTGGTGCTGTAATACTATTTTACAGCAGAAAATATACTATTTATTTATTTATTTTATTACATTTTTATACCACCCAATAGCTGAAGCTCTCTGGGTGGTTCACAAAAATTAAAATCTTGAAGAGCATAAAAATAAACAACAATCTACAAACACAAATGCATTTGAAGCAACTGGTAGTAAAAATTATTTCAGCATTAGAAGCTGACCTATACAAGGTCAGACTATTTCTCCTTCTAGTCTAGCATTGCCTACTCCAATTTTCCTCAAACAGGTGCCCTCCAGATCTTTTGGACTTCAACTCCCATCAGCCCCAGACAACATGGGCAATGGTCAGGAATGCTGGAAGGTGGTGGCCAGAATAACTAGAAGAGACCAGGTTGGGAAAGGCTGTGTCTACTCTTCCTGGTTCTCCACAATCTCCTAGGAATGTACAGATCAGCAAAATATGAGCTTGCTGAAGTTCTCCAAATTTCATCTTGCAGCTCATTCTGACTCCAGTCTATATCACATCGTGAGCTTTGTTTTTGTCTTTTTTGTCTCACATGAATTTTTGTGTGCACATTTCCCACAAAGCTACCGATCAATTGGGCACATCATTGAACTACGTACATCCTTTTCCCGTTGATTAAAATATATTTATGCGCATTGCTCAAAAGTCTGCATTTTTTTCATGCACATTTTCCAAATGTATGCATGCTGTTGGAAATAATAATAATTTGATCCCCGAATCAAATTGCAAGTTCAGAAATGTACAGAATTTGGCTGCAGATTGCATTGGAGTCCGTGTCCACTCGGAGAGGTGTGAACTGGACAAATCCTGATCAAAAGTGAATTGAAATGAAGTCGTTGCCGAAGGGAATTTTATTGAATTGGGTGATGTGTGTTTCCCTGATTGCTGCATATTTCATGATGTTTCAATTTATTTGTTTCATGATGGCTTAAATTAAGTTTTTCTTTCCATCTTGGCTTGTGTAGGATCAGCTGCCTTGAGAGCCTGTGTGTGTGTGTGTGTGTGTGTGTGTGTGTGTGTGTGTAAAGGTAGAATAAAAATCAAATCATAATATAAAAATAATAATAAAAAAAATCTGCTCTGTCCCTGTCTTGACTTAAAGTTCAGGGCTGGACACCCACCAGCCTGAGAAATCTTCCCTTATTTTATTGAAATCTGTGTAACTTCCCTTGATGTTTTGGAAGCCAGAGCAAGAGACACCCACGCACCCCAATGGATTTGAACCAAATGAAATAACAGCCAAAGAAAGAAAACTCTTGGTGAGGTATATCTTAGGAACAAAGAGAACTGGCTTATATGGAGTGAGACCATTGGCTTCTAGCTCTGCACTGACTGGGCTGGTTCTGCAGGGGTTCTGACAAAGTCCTTTTCCAGTCAAATTTGGAGATCCTGGGGAATTGAACCTAGGACCGTTAGCATGCAAAACAGGTGTGCTCTACCACTGATCAACCGCTCTCCCACACTGGACTGTCTTTTGCATCATCCGTTTACCTGCGTTCCCGTGCGCAGGGCTGGCCTGAACATTCTAGAGTGCTGAGTGAATCTCAACGTTCTACAACGTTCAGCCCAGCTGGATCTCGGCACAACGGTGTGCTCAATAGCAGGCCAGCAAACAGCATGAGTGGCAGGGTCAAATGAGATCCCTGCCTCACCACCAACTTCTCTCCATCTCTCTATTTTATCTTTCCCTAACAATCATTCACTCAGGTTCGCATACCGTACCTCTAGGAAATGGGCTCCTGTTCTGCAAATGAGGCACCAGCTTTAGAGCTTCCGAGCCTATTTCCACTTCGCCAGAGGGACCAAGCCAATTATTATAACTACTCAAGCTGGTAATACTAATGAATTCCATTCAGTCGGGTACACTAATTGCCCGGAGCTATTTGACAGCATTCTACAGATGTTCTGTGAATTGCTCTGCAAACCAACTTCCTCAGATATTCCTCCTGATAAAATGGATGGGATCATTTGATTGATCTCGGGGAAAAGGAATATTTAATGGCAACAAATCTCTCTCATCCGTTTTTAACCTTCCCTTACCCCCTATTCCCAGCTCTTCTATGAAAAGAAGCTGGGTTAGTGTAGGATGAAGGATTAAGGGTACATAGGGACATGTATGGGATAGAGTCAGGGTGGTGTAGGGGTTAGAGTGCTGGACTGGGGTCTCAGGAGTTCCAGGTTCTAGTCTCCACTTGTCCATGAAGCTCATGTAGTGACTTTGAGGCAGTCACTGGCCGTTTCTACACCTGTCTTTTTTCCGGGGATTGAAAAGTTAAAGCAATGGTATTCCCCGTAGTAACCTATGGCTGTGAGAGCTGGACCATAAGGAAAGCTGAGCGAAGGAAGATAGATGCTTTTGAACTGTGGTGTTGGAGGGAAATTCTGAGAGTGCCTTGGACTGCAAGAAGATCAAACCAGTCCATACTCCAGGAAATAAAGCCAGACTGCTCACTTGAGGGAATGGTATTAAAGGCAAAACTGAAGTACTTTGGCCACATAATGAGAAGACAGGATACCCTGGAGAAGAGGCTGATGCTAGGGAAAGTGGAAGGCAAAAGGAAGAAGGGCCGACCAAGGGCAAGATAGATGGATGATATTCTGGAGGTGACAGACTTGAGCTAGGGGTGGCGACAGCCAACAGAAAGCTTTGGCGTGGGCTGGTCCATGAAGTCACAAAGAGTCGGAAACGACTGAACAAATAAACAACAAAATATTTATTGTTTTATACTGTATGTTTTTATCTGTATGCCGCCCTGAGATCTTAGGGATATAGGGCGGGATATAAATATTTTAAATAAATGGCCTGATTGGTTAATAACCAATAAACTGTTGTTGTTGAATACTTAAAACAGACGCATTGCAACGTTAAATATTGTATTTAATGTCAAGAGGTATTTGGCCCGTAGCTGTTCTACAAAGGGTCTCCATCATTAATAGTGCCAATTTCTACACAAAAATCAGAACATTCAGAGCTGATGGCTCTCCAGGGCTTATGTCTATCTTTGCTGCAATCCTAGATATTTCAAATAAAGATGAAGCCCATCTGTAGAAAAGCACATTCAGTTTTTTCCCCACCTTTTCTTTCCTTTTTGTAATGTCCTTCCTGGGAACAGATTCAAAAATATTAATTTCCTCCCGGTGATCAGATTTCATTTTATTAAATTGGTAGAGACTCTAGGAGACTTTGGCTTGAGGTCAAATGTGGGTACTTACATTTGCTATTGCTCCTAAAAGGAATTGCTCTCCATAAATGAACATTTAGAGATGAGATGTGGAAATAAAAAAAGAATTGATGATCATTCTTTAAACCGGTTTATTGGCCAAATCTATATAAACACAACACAAAATGCCACAGAATGATGTCAAAAAGGTCCACCAGGACATGAAGGTATAGTTACATTTAAATAAAAAGAAAGAAGAGGCATCATAAAAATGTTATGAGCACACATATTTTATGCTATGACTGGCCCAGATAAGTACATAATGAGGCTACTTCATGAAATCTAAGCAGAACTCATCACAGACCCTGCGCTGACTAGGTAGGGAGGCCCATGTTAGCAGCTCAAACTTCTCAAACAAAAGAATGAGGTATGTAATCAATGAAAGTAGTCATGATGGCTACTAGTCATGATGGCTATTCAGGGCCTTGCTAGACCTACCTTTAAATCCCGGTGTGTGGAGGGGCCAGCCCGCACAAGAAGTAGCGTGGGCTATCACTCCTGCCCACATGTGACACGCAATGGGGTAAAGGAAAGCCCCATTGCATCGGCCATTTTTTTAGCTTAAAGGGGCCATGTGCGCAGGAGTGCACCAATGAGAAGGTAGGTTTTTTTAGAAAAAAGGCTTCCCCACTCCCCCCTGCCCCGATTCCCCCCACCATGTCCGATCCCCCCCGCCTGTCCGCCATGTCCGATGCCCCCCGCCTGTCCGCCATGTCCGATCCCCCCCATCGCCCCTGGGCCGCTATTCCCCCCAATGTCCCCTGGCTCCACTCTCCCCCCATCTCTCCCACTGGGTCCACTCTTCCCCCCTGGCCCCCATCTCTCTCTCCCCCCCCCCCCCCGTTGATCTGGACGCACAGGGGTGAGCCCGGGTATCAGCCCGGGCTAAATCCTCGTCTAGCAACAGCCATAGTGTCACCAGTATTGGAGACAGTAAACTTCTAAATACCAATTCCTGGAGAACATGTATGGGGGTACCAGTGCACTCAGGTCCTGCCTGTGGTCTTCTCATGGGCATCTGTTTGGCCAATGTGGAAACAAACGTGGACTAGATAGGCCCTGGTGTGATCTAGAATGGCTCTTCTTATGGTACTTTTATTTCTTAATGATTGTAAGCCCTTGAGGGTAAGGACCTGACCTATCTGTTGTTTGTAAACTAGATGGTGTAACAACAACAACATGTTTTGTTAGCAGAAAGGACCATCCATGGTTAAGAAGGGAACTTGGAGCACATGCCAGAATAAAAACCATCTCCATCAGTAATTTATTTAAAAACAAACAAACAGATAACTTTTAGGTAAACCAGAAATTCCTAAAAGCCATTGGATCAGTCTCCACCCAGGCGAACTTAGCAGGAGACAAATATAAGGCGCTACTTTTTAAAAGCAGCAAAGAACTCAGCTTCAGTTCAACAGCTAATCAACTGCAAAAAGCCATTTATGGCTCCTACAACACTAAAATATTATGCTTTAAACTGTGCTTAATTGCTAACATACAGTACAAATTAGTGATGTTACAATCCTTTAAATGACTGCATATATATATATATATATATATATATATATACTAGTAATTATTGGAAACGTTGCTCTAGTGGAAATTTGACAAAGAATAAAAATAAAAATGAGACTCAGTGCCAACATTTACAATCAAATCCAGAATTCGCCCCGGTTTTTAGGATGCCTGCTCTAAAAATGCTGGCAGCAGTAACCAAATCCTGCTAAGCTTCGGACAAATTTGCCACGTGGACATCTGAAGTTGGGAAGTTGCCACTGGTGTTGAGGAAGATGTGAAGTTAGTTGCATCACACTTCTCAGCTTCATCCAGAACATGTAGAGCTGCAGCTTGGAGGTCAATAAATGTCCCATCACCCATGGGTTTATAACCTCTTTTGAGCTCAAGGACTGAATTAAATCTTGGAGAAGTTCTTGGCAGCCTATTCTAGTGGTGGGCAGGGCTGAAGTCAAAAGGGATAGCGCCCAAATTAGCAGCAAACATTAGCTTAAAGCTCTTACTGCCAGTAACTAAGCCCAAAGAGAGGCATTCCAACCCTTTTAGGATAGGGAGGTACCGCCAAATGAGTCCTTTTGGGGCTCACTGTCTGTCTGTGACATGTCTTAATGGCTTGCATTTGTGAGCCAAATTGTGCATTTCCCCTGATTATTATTAATATTTTTTTACATTATTGATGAATTGATGGATGGAAATAGATTTGTAGACATTAGGAAACAGACATTGCAAATTACGGAAATCATGGTCAAAATTTGCACAGATTGTGCAAATTGCATCCACAATTTGCACAAATGTCTACCTCCGCAAATTCACACACACACACACACACGGAGAGAAAATCTACCAACTGGTCTGATTCCCTATGGACCAAGTTGGGCTGGCTGATGGAAGATGAGCTGAAGTTGGTTGGGGTAGGGTGGTCTGAGCCAATGAAAGTTCTTCAAAATCTACCACCCAAGCACATTCCTCTGACTTTCTACAGCCAGTGGTCTTGATAGGGCAAGAAACATAGAATTAGGGGTGTGCACGGACCCCCCAATCCGCCCTGTGGGCCGATCCGAAAATTTCAGATCAGGCCCGCTCCGCTCTGTGCCGCTCTGCTCATAGTCCGCTCCTCTTCGCCGTGGAGCTCCGGCTCCGAATCGGAGCTCTGCAGTGGAGGGGAGTGGCACCAGGTAAGGCCCCCCTCCCTCCTCTCCCTTACCTGCAGAGCCAGGTAATGGACCAAGGGGGAGGGGGCCTTACCTGCGTCTGTCCGCGGTCTCTCAGCTTCTTCAATTGACCCCGTGGCTCAACCAGGAAGTCTGGGCCGTAAATGCGGTCTAGACTTCCTGGTTGAGCTGCGGGCTCAATTGAAGAAGCCGAGGGACCGTGGATGGATGCAGGTAAGGGAGAGGAGGGAGGAGGGTTTACCGGGCCCTGCCGCTGTCGCCGCATGGGCGACAGCGGCAGGGCCCGGTAAACCCCACTTACCTTTCTTGCGAACTCCGGATCGAGGCGAAGGATCCGCCTTCACCTCGATCCTCTTCGCAACGCTCCGCCGGCCCCCCAATCCTCTTCGCCTCTGCTTTAAGGGGAGGCGAAGCACCCCACTCCGCTTCTAATTCGCCGGTCCAATTAGAAGCGGAGCACATCCCTACATAGAATCAGTAGTTGAGATACCAGCTTCTTACTCCCATCTCCTGTGGTCCCAACTATAACAGGTGTGGTTGGATGAGTGCTTTTGACTTGGCAGGCCGCCTTCCCAGAGTAGAGAAGATGCTTCTGGAGTATCCTGGTCTTTTGCACTGGTGGAGGTGGCCACCAAGCTCTTCAGCCTGGCATTGGGCCGGCCCTTTCCTAGCCCAACTTTGCATACAGCATGGCATCCTACTCCGAGCCTCCACAAGCAGCTTTGGCCAAGGACAATCTGTTCCCCTATCCATGCTAAAGGAAGTGGCCACCACCACTGTCTTAAAGCTAATCAACCTTGAAACAAGGGAGACCAGCTTTTACTTTGCAACATTTCTGGGTAATCCCGAGGTCGAAGAAGATCATGAAAGCAGCGTTGCCAGCAATCATGTCTGACAATTAGATGAATCGCAGAAAGCTTCCTAAGGGGCCAGACAATTGCCTTGATTTTGAAAATTTGGAATCCAGCCACTAAACCGTGTTGTTTTCTATCCTCCCACGCTCCCAGTGCTGTTATGTTTTCTTTTCACTGTTCTCCGGAGAGCTATTATTTCTCCTCTTTTCTTTATTAAAAGGACGTCCTATTGCTGGCCAAATGAGGGAATCTGGCAATATCCAACCTGAGCTCATTTGCAAACAGAATCAATGTTATTCTGTTATTATGCACAAAGGATCTAGATTAAAAAGAAGCCAATTGCAGTGGCAGCCATGACTGCTGACATCTGAAAGGCGTTTGGGGAATAATGACATGGGCTATATGCAAATTTGGAGTAATGCCCATAACCAGGAAATATTTGTGTGTCTTAAAACAAAAGCTCACACACAGAGTGTATTACTAGTTGGCAGCAAAATAGATACTAGAATGTGAAGGTAAACAAAAAGAATGTTGGGATACAGAAAGAGTTCAGTTCTGTACCTTGGGTTGGATCCAGAATCTGCCTTCAACGAGAGGAAGGGATTTCCCTATTTGAATAAGTACTGAGATTTATAGGAAACCGACTTCTCTGGCTAGCAAAATATGGTGCAACTTTTCTGCATTCCTGGAGTACTGCACCATGCACACAATCCTAGCTTTAACCAATACATAGTTGATGGGAACAAACCACAATGGTTGACATTGAAGTAGGGATGGGTGAACGAGCTACGTTTGAAATTGCTAGGTTTCTTTGAACAATGTCTCACCACTTGCCCCATGCTCTGGTTCCATTTGTGATCACTGCTCGATTTGTGCAAATGGAGGATTTGCGCAAACTGAGGCCATAGCTAGATGGGGCGTTATCCTGGGGCGAACCCTGGGATCATCCACATGATGCACAGGGGATCCCGGGATCAGGGAGGGATGATCCCTTCCTTGCCCTGGGATCCCACCCTCACCTTTGGCCCTGGTTTTTCCGCGGTCCCGGGCTGAGCCAGAGACCGCAGAACATGGGGCTTGGTGCCGTGGATTGACACAGCTCTGTGTGATTTTTTGTAAGGAGTCAGGAGCAACGCAAGGGGCGCAGTGCTCCTCAGAAGTGCTGCACCCATCGGGGGTAGGGTGGGGGGAGCAGGGAAAGTAATTTAAATAAAAAAAACCCTACCTTTTGCACATTAGCGTTCGTGCGCTGCTGGCCCTTTAAATAAAAAAATATGGCAGGAGTGATGCCTCTCCTTCTGAGGTAGTCATGCATCGCGTATAAACAGAGGAGGGATCTTGCATTAAACACAACGCGAGATCTTCCCTCCTCCATCGCGGGATAACAGGTAGATCTAGTTAAGGCCTCAGTAGCCATTGGAGATGAGATTTGGGCAAACCTACTGAAATTCAATTTGCTCAAATCCGCACAAATTTGGACAAATAGATTAAAGTAGGCCTGATTTAGTCTACTGGGGAAATTTGCATAAATTGAACTTGGAAGGTGGGAACGATACGAACATGGGCACAGGTGTATTGATTTGCAAACGTTTTCAGAGGAGATGTCCTCCCACTTGCATTCAGGTCTTCGAACGGGGCATGCTCACATGTTCTGCAAGCAAACATAAAATTCTCATGCGTCCCTACACTGCAGCATGATTTTGCACTTCCCAGAAACATCAGGCTGGCCACTGACAGAGAATGAATATGGATCAGAGGGACCTTTGGTTGCCACAGCAAATAAATTCTTAATTTCTTCTGCAATATTTACTTTAACAATGTTGCTTCTCAATTCTGCAGGGGGGGGGGGAGAAAGGAAGAAAGGATTGAAAGGGCTCTACCTGGGCTCTAATTGACCTGTTGTTTTGGCATGCAGATTTAACTCCTTGATATTCTGTTTCAACCAGCTGCTGGAGGGAAACAGCTTTCATCTTCATGCTAATTTAGAAGATGTCTGGAAGTGGGCATCACACCCGGGAGTTTAACTTCAAAGTGGCTTGCTTTGAATTTCAAAGAGGCACTTCACGCTTTGAGATTTGCCCATGAATGGGCAGGAGAAAGGCACCCATTGCTGGTGAAAGTCTTCTAATAGCATGGAAGACCTCTGTGGACTGCCAGGCAGGCACTGAGCATCCAGAGGTGAGAACTTCCCTTCATTTCTTGATTCATTGACTAAAAAAACCCAGTGACTGTCTATTGCTGAATTCTGACTGGTTGACATTCGTAGTTTATTGTGTTTCGGGGAAAGAGGGAAGAGTCTGAGTGCTTCAATGGGAACTCCATCTGTTTGTTTTCTAATATCCTTGAGATCATAGAAAAGTAGAGTTGGAAGGGGCCTTGAATCCCAACTGCCTGATTGATGCAGGAAATGCAGAGCTAGGAAATCTTCAAGAGGAAATTGGTTCCATTGTTAGACTGCCCTAACTATCAAGATGTTTCATCTAATGGTGATAATGCAGCAACTGACTATTGCCTGAAAGTGGCATGGGTGTGAATTAGGGGTGTCTGTTGCCTTTTAGGGCTGGCTGGATTTCCGTGGCACCCCCGACGTGGCTTACAATTGCTGAGCTGAGGTGCAGGTTTCCCCCAGAAATCTGGGGATGTTTTCAGGTTGTTGTTTAAATGGATGAATAGACAATTGTGTAAATTGCAACCAATATTTGTCCAAATGTCTAATAAAAGTGATGGAAAATCCGCCAGCTGGCTCAACTCACTACAGTTTTTCCCTTTCAAAAAAGCACAATCTGAACCTCCATGTGAGATGATATTCACGTCTACAAGTTGGATGGGAGGGGTTAGGGTGGCCACTTCTGCATCACCCCAAAAAGAGAGGATATACATCACCTGAAAAACAGGAGCAAAGAAAACCAAGGTGGATGCAAATCTGCATATAATTTGCATTTTATTTATTTATTTATTGCATTTGTATACTGCCCAATAGCCGGGGTGCCACAACAGAGAAGGCCCTCCCCCTGGTAGCCACCTGCCTCACTTCCTTTGGCAGGGGCTCACAGAGAAGGACCCCTGAGGATGACCTTAGGGTCCGGGCAGGTACATATGGGAGGAGGCGTTCCTTCAGACAGCCTGGCCCCAAACCGTTTAGGGCTTTAAATGTTAGTACCAGCACTTTGAAGAGGGCCCGGACCTGGACTGGCAGCCAGTGAGGCTGGAAAAGGACTGGCGTGATGTGGTCTCATTGGCCAGTCCCTGTTAGTAAACATGCTGCCCTGTTTTGTACCAGTTGAAGTTTCTGGACCATTTTCAAAGGCAGCCCCACGTATAACGCATTGCAGTAATCCAATCGAGAGGTTATGAGAGCATGGATCACTGTAGCTAGGCTATCTCCGTCCAGATAAGGGCGCAGTTGGTATATCAGCCTGAGCTGATAAAAGGTGCTCTTTGCCACTGAGTTCACCTGTGCCTCAAGTGACAGTTCTGGATCCAAGAGCACCCCCAAACTACGGACCCGATCCTTTAGGGGGAGTGCAACCCCATCCAGAACAGGGTGACCATCACCTAGCCGTACAGATACACATTTAGGAATGGTATCTGTAAAAATAAATACAGTACATCTCACTATACTGGTGAGGAATGTGACCAAGTGACCTATGTGCCTGTCTGTTGTTGGAACCAGGCACTCTGGATATGCTTAGGTACATGGCCCATGACTGGCAGTGTCCCAATTAAAGGGTTAAGGGGTTAAAAGCAGCAACACCCCACCGGCTGTGGGGCTGCTCGCTAAAAAAACAACAGACACCATTCCACACCTGCACCTTGCCTGGACCAGGGAGGAGGAGGAGGAGAAGGAAGAGGAGGCGGGGAAAGTCAGACTAGAGAATGAGGGAGAGAGGCAATAAAACTGCTGTTCAGGTACTGCCATACGTAGATGAGAAACTTGCTTGCTCTCGCTTCTGAAGACTATTTGCCGTTTAAACGAGATTTGGACTTGACAGCCCTTCCAAGAGAGGATACCTTCAAACACAAGACCGTCCTCTGACTGCCCTTCAAATGGAGGATGGTTGTCTATAAAATAGGGCGCCTTAGGAGGAGCTCCCATCACTCTCCTTCCTTGTTGTCATGGTGTTACCCTGGCTGAACGTAACAACAGAAGCATTTAAGATATAGAATTGCTTTTGATGCACACGGACAGACAAGGTTAAAGCAATCATTGTTAAGTATGCATACAATGCATACTGATTTGGCTGGGGTGCTCCATGCAAAGATAAGCCTTTACATTCTATTGGTTTCAGTGAACCTGAGCTTAAATCTCCCCCAGGAAAATCCGTGGGACTGAAGTCTTCTTAGCTTCATGCAGCAGTGGTTTGAGATTTATTAGGGAAGTATGAGACATTTGTTTCCATTCATTTTGGTCAGGATTTACCCAGCTTCCACCTCCTGGATGAAACACGGACATGCAGCCAAAGTCAGTCTATTTCCATCCTTGCAGTGCGATTTGTGGACCATTTAAAAAACACCCACACACACCCACACGTTTGATAACATGCGTCTGTTTGAAAAATGCACATGAAAAAATGCATACTTTTTTCGGGAGGGGGGAATGAACTCAAACATGTCTTAATCCATGAAAGGAGAAGGTGTACACTCCAAAGAAGTGCACAGTTCTTGCACCCATCTGGGGAATGCGCACAGAAATATGCGGGAAGACTATGCACCGATTTTCATGTGACGAGAATAAAACCAAGCTTACAAACTGATGCAGACATGAGATTTCAGAGAACATTGATGCTTGTACACACATCGGTGGGATTTAGTAGCTTTCTCTCAGAGTTCCCTGAAGAAAAGGAAAAGTCTTTCCTGGGCATTGTTTTCTCCACCAAATTAACACTGCATGTGCTTTCTCGGCACCTGTTCTGGCATTCCCAGTTGTGTATTAGGCAGGAGCTGCAAAAAATTCAACCCATGTCCCACGTGTGGCCAGCCATTCCATGGTTTATTTTTATTCTATTCTCTTTTACTTTTAATGGGATCCTCCTCTTCACCTTAAGAGAAAAAAAAGGATATAAACAACCACTTCCAAAAGGATTGTAGCTAAATAAAGCCACAGATAAAGGTAGGAGAACCAGTTAAGGATGGGAGAACCACAGATAAGGATGGGAGAACTACAGGCCCAGATTGTATAACTGGGTTCAGCCAACATGCCATGACCCCCGTGACAAGCACCATGTTGGTTGTTGTGTCGCGTGAACTCAGTGAGTGTGGGTTATGTGAGGCTTAAACAATGGACCGACAACCCTTGCATAACCCTAAACGAGACCATGGTTTATCCGAGGGTTATTCGCAAGACATGATAACCCCTGAGCAGGGCTTGCATATTCAAAATGGCAGCTGCATGCACCCTGCAGATGCCGGAGCCCCTCCATGGGTTAAAATAACATGGTGGGCTGTTGTGTTATATGAAAAAAAGCAGTATATACTAAACTTAAACTGCAACAGGCAATAATCCCAGAGTTCAACACCATCTCTAATTAAATGGACTTAATTTGGGCCCACCATCCTTCTATGAACTTGTTTGGAAACTAAATTGCTCTCCTCCCTAGTGACGGAAAAAAAGCCGTCAGATAAATTACTTTCAGACACTTTACAAGTAATTTAAAAACAAACCACTCACAATAAAAAAAATAAAAAAAGATTGTTTATGAATGTTTTATGATGAGATTATGGGGAAATCAATCTTTGTTCAGATGATGTTCAAATGAGAGAGACACTTAAAATGCTCCAGCACCGTCGTATCGGCGAGGCTTACACAGTGAAGGTCAAGATGTGACAGCAACGTTTTCAATTCACGAATGTGGCCATGTGTCAGGAAATTCAAAAATGAAGATGTGCACTTAGCGAGCTATTAAGATGCCTTTATTTCTTTTATGAAATTGGTAAATAATTAAGGGCCCCAGGGGGCACTGAGCGCAATCAGTTCTGGCCTCTGTGGTATATTTCATATTTCAGGTTTTCAAAATATGGATCCAAAACATATTATTATTTACATGGTTTATTCCCTAGAGGGAGATCAATGTCATTTGTGGAAAGTTTCAAAGGAAGCTGCCATGGATAAATTTTTAAAAAATGGGCAGAAGATTGTTTTGGCAGGACGGAAGGAGGAAAGAAATTGGAAGCACATCTTGGATCAGTGGTCCAGATTAAATACTATAACCCTGGGCTACAGTCTACCAGCCATCAATGACAGCGGCATTAAGTGATGAATTCTTTGTGGGAAGTGGAGACCAGAAATAATGAGATAACACATAGGCCACAGCTAGACCTAAGGTTTATCCTGGGATCATCCAGGGTTCGCCCCTGCCTGAGCACTGGATCCCGTGTGTGTCACCTAGATGAACAGGTTTGACCCCTGGATGATCCAGGGATAAACCTTAGGTCTAGCTATGGCCTTAGTATTGGGTTTAATTAGGGCCACATTTATTAAGTGATCTGCAAAGGGGATATCCTAACCTGAAGAAGGCCTCCTCAATCAGGCCACTTGGAGGCCTGTTCCTAAATTGGGCGAGACATTCACCACCCATGGGTTGGCGTCTGGCACTTTGTCATCCCACGGGCTTCCCCTTCAAGGGTTGGGAGGCCTTCTGGTGTCACTCTAGCACAGGCCTCAGGGCTCTGAGTGAGTGAGGAGGGTGGGCCTCAAAGGTAACCCTTACCTTGCTAGCCAGGTCACAGGGCTCAAAGCTGGGAGCCTCAGGCATTATCAGTTACTGCAACAGTGCCTGTGAATGCTCACTGCCCCCCCACCCCTCTCCAGATGCCCTTTACTGCAGCCCTACAACAAATGTGACCGAATTATTGAATGTAACCAAATTAACCTATTTAATACTCCCAAGATGTCTTACAGAATGGCGTAGGCAAAAACAACTCTTGTCCAAATTAGGTCATGAGCAAAAAAATGCTACTTATCCCCCTAATGGCAGCCAGCAAGCTCATACTGTCTACAGGGTGGGAGGGAGGGAGCCGCGTGACGAAAGAGGAGGCAGGGGGTTAGATTGAATGTATAGATCCCGTGACCCCAACAAGCTTTGTGGTGCCATTTTCGGGCATCCAAGGGCCACAACCCACATCTCTCACTGTCCCACCCACAACGGCTCCCCCACCTCCAGGCTAAGCCAAGCGTGGTAGGTAAGCATTTCTGACTTACAAAGCTCTAAATGGTCTGGGACCATAATATCTGTCATTTGAACCACCTTGGGAGAGGTATTCATATATTAGGTGGTTGGCAACCAGGGATATGACCTTCTCTGTGTGGTGCCCCATCTGTGGTGAATACTCTAACCCAGGTTTGGAAAACCTCTGGGTTCCCCAGGTGCCCTCATCCCTTTCCCCACCTACCTTCCAAGCATTTTGTGGTATACTTCTCAAAGGTGTGCACAATTGTGGCATACACTTGGGAAGATACACACATGTGAAAAGTAAAGGAAAAACAAAGCAAACCAAAAACAAAAACCAATCAAAGTCAGCTGGAAAACGCTTTGAGATGAAATTTGGAAAACTTTGATGACCTTGGGTTTTGCTGATTCGTACATCCCTAGCTTTGCTATCTTGAGGGGTGCAGGGGTTGTAGTTCAACACAACTAGAGGGCACTGGTTTGGGGGAAGGCTATATTGTGCCTCTGTTTGTGATAGAGAACAGCTGAGCCTGAGATAGTTTGGGGAGGAGCCCTCCACGGGAGCTAGCTGCAATGCAATTGGCCACATTCAGGCATCAGCAGAAGAATATATTGTAAGGACAGTCTTAGATGCTGGGGAGGGGGGCGGGGTTGCTGGAAGCATTTGTCTTGTTTGGTGCTCTGTTCCAGTTGCTTATCTGCCAGCTCCTTGACTTTGTTTGGTCAATATCTGACCCTGGAAAGACCTCAACTATTCTTCTGCATGTTCCTGAAACCTGTACTGTTTACCTTGGCTCCCGACAGATACTTTTGGCATACCAACCTTGGACTGTTAATGGACGATTCTAACTGCTGTTTATCTCGCAACTCCTGTGATTTATGACTGGCTGGTCTAAGTGATAGGGTTGTTCTTAAGATTTCTGAGTCCCAGTCATTGGAAAGATTCCCACCCAAACCATCAACTTGCTGGATGATCCCCACCTCAGTCACTGCATCAACCTCAGCTATCTCATAGGGCTGTTGTGATGGAAAAAAGAGTTTTCCTTGTTCACTAGTCTGATATATTTGGAGGAAAGTTGACCCAAAATGTGGACACATGGCCAAATCAGAACATAAGAGGAGTCTTGTTGGACCAGACCCAAGGCTTCTGTTTCCACAGTGACCAACCAGATGCCTTAGGATGGGGAACCCGAAGGAGGATATTAGTGCAACACCATTCTCCTCCCCCTGTTCCTCAGCAACTGTACGAAGAGGCATACTGTCTCCAACACTGGAGTTAATATATAACCATCATGACTAATAGTAGCCATTGATAACCTTATCCTCATTTCATGGTTGCCCTTCTGTCCACCTCACGCCCCCCACAATCACTCATACAGGTTGTCGCTGTTGCCGAATGTGTGTGAATTGCTGCTATTGTCGTAAGTACACCCGGATTCATTGTGAGATTACACACTCGATTAAACTCACATAAAGTAAACCGTTATGGTTAGTTGAACGTACAGCAAGCTCAGGAGGGCTTTCAGCAGTTATATAAAAGGTCCCTTGGACAGTGATCTTTGGTGTGAAGATAGGGGCATTACTTAGAACAACTATGCAATGGTGTCCCTATTTTTCATCTATGAAATGTCAGAGGGTGCACACATGAGCGCACACACAGGGAGAAAAGAGCATTATTACCATGACACATAAAAACAGCTTGATTTTACATTAGCCCCATCAAGCTGTGAAATCGGAGCTTTTCTTCGCTTTATTCTATCTTAGCGTGAGCTTTATTGTGGTTTTGTAGACATTGAGCATCAGATGGGGGGAAAGTCACATTTCCCTACTGTTGCTACGGCCTCCTGCTGCTGTCCCACAATAGAAACAATTTCTTTACATGGAGAAAGAAAGCAGCAGCAGCAACGACCACCAACGATTCAGTGGTCATCTTCATTGTGCTCCTTTTCCTTCACACAGCAGGAAACGGTGGCACGTTTTGCTTTTTTAAAAAAACAAGCCGGATTTACTGGAGCCTATTTTGTCACGGAAAAAAAGACCAGGAAGGGTGGGAGAAATGCAGGAGGTGGATGGCGTCATCAAAAGGACGCACAAAAAAACAGGAGTGGGCAGTAACAAGCATGAGATAAAACACTTGTGTGATGATGCTCATTCGTAGCTTGGAAACAGGGAAGTATGAGAAATTCATTTCAGTTCTTTTTGATCATGGTTTCCTGAATTTGCACCATTTGGGACAAAGATGGACACAATCTGTAGTTGAAGTTATACATTCAATGGAAGAAGAATATGTACATTTCAAAGACGCAGACAACTCATGCATATATTTGCGGAGTGAAGGGTGAGAAATAATGAGACGAGACACAAAAGTGGGATTAAATAGGGGTCACATTTATTACAAGATCTGCAAAAAGGGGAAAGGCTTAAGCAAGCATCATCTATTGGCCACTTATGAGGCCATTGTTGGGATCAGGCGAGTCAATCGCCACCAGATGGGCTTCCCTTTCCTGGGGTAGGGAGGCCTTCCGGTGTCAAACCCCTCACAGGCTGCAGGGCTCTGAGTGGTTTGAGGAGGATTGGCCTCAAAGGTAACCCTTATTCCACTAGCTGGTGCCACAGGGCTCCCAGTGGTTGGCCCTCAGGGATTACCTATTACCACAATGGTGCCTGTGAATGCTCACCAATTTACACCTCGCACCAGATGCTCGCTCCTATCTGCCTACTCAACAAATGTGACCAAATTGAAGAACCAAATCAACCTAATTATACACTAGGGATGTGCTCCGCTTCTCTTCAGTTCAGAGAAGCAGGAGCGAGGTGGCCTAATTCGCCTCCGAAAAAGGTGGAGGCGAAGATAGTCAGGGGGGCTGCGGATCGAGGCGAAGAGGATCGCCTCAATCAGGAGCTTCGCCTGCAGGTAAGTGGGGGGAGGGAGACTAATCTGGCGGTGCTGGCGCCGCCATCCATGCGGCGGTGGTGGCGGCAGCACCAGGTAAGGGAGCAGGGAGGAGGGACACTTACCTTCCTCTGTTGCGGGCTTCAATTGAGGCCCCGGTTGAAGCTGGAAGTGAAGGCCAAGGTCTCTTCCGGCTTCAACTGGGGCCTCAATTGAAGCCCGCTACGGAGGAAGGTAAGGAGGTGGGGGGGTGGCTTATCTTGCGCCGCTGCCCATATAGTGGCAGTGGCGAAGCCGGATCTCGCTCCGCGGAGCGGAGCGGGAGACGGGCGGAGCGGCGCAAAGAGGATTGGGCCCGATCCGGATTTTCCGGATCAGGCCACGAAGCGGATTGGGGGGGTCTGTGCACACCCCTATTATACACCCTGCCTGTCTTACAGTGTGAAGTAGGCGGAAAAACTCATAACCAAGTTAGATTATGAGCAAACAATTCCTACTTGGCCTCCTAAAAGACGACCAGCAAACCCACACTGTCTACAGGGGAGGGAGGGAGGGAGCCGCACAGCAAAAGAGGCAGCTGGGAGGGGTGAGCTTGCTTTTTATAGCCCATTAATCCCCTCCCAGTGCCAGTGGCACCAAAAGGAAGCAGCCAATGTCTGGCCACCACGCCTTTGTTCACCTGCAATTAGCCTTCCCACACCCAGGCTTTTGCTAGGCATGGTTGTAAGGCAGTTGGAAAAATATACATGAACATACAGATGGATTTTCAAGGAGAAAAAGGGGGGAACCAAAGAAACAAAGCAGGTAATCTTCTACAGACCTTTGTTGGAACAAACTTTAAAATGGAGTTTGGGGAAATTCAGCAAGGTCAGGTTTTGCTGGATCACACCACTGCACCTGGAAACCAATACAGATTTTTGCAATCAAGGGAGAGGGAGAAGGCAGACATCAAACGTCATATTATTCTGCCTATCAGACTATGCCCAAGAAGATGGGCATCTTTCTACAAACACTAAATAATCCCGAGACATAAATTGAACTCTTTTTTAAACTAAATTACAGGCTCCATCTCTTTCTCTCCATCCTAATTCTTCCTTCCACATCCCTAAAGAACTGCTCAATTCAGAAATAATCTCCCCATTGAAAAATAAAATAAATAATAATAATGTGTATTTCTCTCACTTTCCCTCCTCTCTCTCTCTCTTTCTCTCTCTTATTTTTTTCAAAATTAGAAAAGCACCAGACCCTAACCGAGAATGACCTCATTTAAAAACTTGTTATTGCGATGTCATATAATTTCAGTAAGTAAGATTAAGGCTCAAGCATGGGCCGTTAAGACAGAACATTCTCATTTCATCAGATAAACACCATTGTTTCAAAACGCCGCTGTCGGGGCTGAGGAATTGGGAGTGGATCATTTTAATTCTGTATGGCAATCAGCTGCTTTCAGAATTCATTTGCAACACTGTGCACACCTGCCGTGCCACGTCTGTGTTATTGAGCAATGAGCAATATTTGAATATTCAGATCCATGCATATTTTTTTTAAAAAAGCTTCCGTTATCCTCTGAAAAACAGCTTGAAAACAAGGAGTCGGGAAATCAGTTAGGCTGCAGATGCAGTGTAGTGCACGGGACCTAGGTTTGTAGTGTCAAACAGGGCTGGCAGCATTCCAGATGATTAGATGCTCAGACTTTCTACAAAATACAAAATAAAAAATGCCATGGTGGTGCCTGGGGATTTGAAGACATTTTATGCAGACTTGTAGAGGAGGGGCGATGCTTCAAGACCTGGTGATGAGCATGAAACAAATTGATGCTTCTGTCAGGGCTCAATGAGCCCATCCTACTTCTACAGACCTTTGGCAGTCTTACTGTGTGTTGATGGCTGCCTTTTCTGACCATGCTGAGAGCCCACGACAGGGAAAATCTTGGGAAGCCAACCTAAAGGAGAGAGAGAGAGAGAGAGAGAGAAAGAGAGAGAGAGAGAGAGAGAGAGAGAGAGAGAGAGAGAGAGGAGGAGGAGGAGGAGGAGGAGGAGGAGGAGGAGGATGATGATGATGATGATGATGATGATGATGGAGAGAGTCAAAGGAGGCTACTGCAGGAACTTGGTCAGTTTCCAAGGATATCAGTGGTATTAATCTGACAAAGTCCAGAGTTCCACAGAGACCTAGACCATAGCTAGACGGGGCTTTATCCTGGGACGAACCCCGGGATCATCCCTGTGCATCCACATGATGCACAGGTGATCCTGGGATCAGGGAGGGATGATCCCTCCCTTGCCCCGGGATATAGCCCTCCCCTTTGGCCCTGGTTTTTCCGTGGTCCTGGGCTGAGCCTGAGACCAAGGAACATGTGTCTGGGTCCCATGGGTTGTCCCAGCCCTGTGCGATTCCTCGCAAGGAGCCGGGAGCTGCGCCCATCTGAGGTGATTGTCAGAAACCCAATCAACCAACCTCACCTTTCAGATGGTATAAAAAACTCTTGATGGTGGAGATTGACAAGAGTTGGCTAGTGCTGTCATGGCCTACTGATGGACCTCCCAAAGAGCTTATCTGGCAGGGCACTATCAGAAGACTGAACTTGATGGACCATTTGTTTGACCCAGCCTGGGGATGATGGTGTCCACATGGAGTGCATTATTGATACACCCCTTAAAGCTAGAAATGAGGACATTGATGTTTGGGCTGATGATTTGATGGCCTGTTGAGAGAAGCTTCTTTTACAGAATTAATGGCCCCAGACAACATAAAACAGGCTGTGCCAGCAGTCCATTTGCAGCACTGCAAGGAATCCTTCTTTCTTTCTTTCTTTCTTTCTTTCTTTCTTTCTTTCTTTCTTTCTTTCAGTGTTCAAGAAGTTTCCTGATTTGCCTGAAAAAAGTACCTAGAGCCATGATGTTCCAGTTCGTGAGCCCCTCATATGGACCAGAATTTAAAATGGGGGCTTTCAAGCTCAGCTCTCACTAGTATTTTCCTCATCTACACCATAAGGATTTCCCCCCTGTTGTGCCGAAGAAGTGAAGACACCAGAACCAGAAACATCAGGAACTATGAGAGCCATAAGTGGTTCCTGAAGAGTGGTCTGGGGTCCAACAGGAGACATGGGCCCTTTCTACACCTAAGGATTATCCCAGGAAAATGGAGGGATCATCCCTGCCTGCTCCTGGGATCCCCTGTGTGTCATTTGGATGCACAGGGATGATACCAGGACGATCCCAGGATATAGAGCTGATGTAGACATGTCCTAGGATAACATTTTGCTGAAGAGGCAAGCCAATTTTCATTTAAAGGCAAGCCACTGTTCAGTAACATTTAAACTCAAGAGATGCTTCCCTCTTCAGAAATGGAATGGAAACTTCAAAGCAACCCCTAGCATGGTTAAAAACATAAGAAGAACCTTACTGATTCTTGTTGAGTTCCTTTTACTGTGCAATCCTATGCAAGTCTACAGAGAAGTCAATCCCATTGATTTCAATGGAACTTACTCCCAAACAAAGGTGCAGCCTTTGCATCCTTAGTCAAAGCTTTTGTTTGTTTCCAACATATACTCTGGGGACCCAGATGTAGAGCAACAAGGTGACGCCCATCCTCTGTTGTTTGTCCCTAGCATCTGATATTCAGCAAACACTTCCTCATAACTATCATATGAATGGAGGACAGATTTATCAGCAGCTATTAGCTGTAACACCTAAATAGAACCTCCATGTTCAGAGGCACTGAAACCCACTCTTGGGGGAACTGTTGCTTTATGCCATGTTTGTGGCCACTGTTGGAAATATGATATTGGATTAGATGACCCTTTGGTCTGATATGGGATTAATAATAATAATAATAATAATAATAATAATAATAATAATAATAATAATAATAATTTGTATCCCGCCTTTTGCCCAATACTGGGCCTCAAGGCAGCCTTACAAAATGTAAAACATAACCTACCTTCCATGAATTCATGCAGTCTTATTCATTAATAACAAACTCTTTCTCCAAGTGCGATCTTTATGTGGCCAAAATGCCACCATCCATGCACAAGAGGCAGGTTTCTTATGGTCTTGTTTAAAGTAATTTTACGTTGTGCTTTAGCCAAAAGGCTCCCAACGTGGCTTACGCTCCCTCTGGAACACAGTCTAAACTACATGACACACAAGGGGGGAGAGGGAGAGGGGGAGGGGGAACCAAGCTCAGTTCAGACCCCAGTTCTTAACTGGACCAGCTGGGCTGTAAGCAGTTTAGGGAGACCGAAGGAATGGCTGCTGGCTAGGTGGGAACTGGGGAGAGCCAAAGGCAGCTGGTGTCTCAGCCAAGGTAATAGGACAATCCTGTTTCTCGTCTCTCCCTCTGCTCTGCAGCCTGGTGCAATAGCTGCTGCTAAGTAACCATTGCGGGAGAGCCAAAAGGCAACTGGTTTCTCAGGAGAGGAGATGGAATACCCCTGCTTCTCTTCTCCACCTCTGCTCTGCTACCAGATGATAAGCTATTAGTGTAGACTGGGCCAAAGCCAAAGTAGATATAGATCTGCTAAAAATTGTGTGTGTGCGTGTGTCATTCTTTATGGGTGCTTGATCTCTTTGTTGCCTTTTTGAACACATTCTTTTATATGCCTGTTGCTTTCTTTTTACTACACCTCATCTTTTTATTATAATAATTGCTTCCTGTGTATATATATATATATATATATATATATATATATATATATATATATATAATTTGCTTCCATGCTGTTTTAATGTTTCATGATTGTTTGCTTGTTTTCAGCTGCCTGTGGGTCCTGTTTGGGTTGAAAGGATGCTTAAAGACATTATAAAAAACCCCACACAATTAAAAGCCAGCCGCCCCCCTGTTGTACATTTATTTGTTTTCACCTAATAAAAAGAATTTGATCTTTTTTTTTCTCCCCCACCTCCTTGACTCTCCTTTATTGAATGCCCTGCCTTGGTGATTGTGAAGGTAAACCAGCGGCTCTTAGACTAACAGACGGACAGCTTGATTGCAGGGTGAATTATTATGTTTATTCTATCTCTTTTGTAACGCGACGTTTGACGTCTTGGGCAAGGTCGATGTTGTTCACTTATTGTGGAATCCAATTTTGCAGTCAGGTGTAGAAAAGATTGCATACACTTGGTTGCTACAGAAAGATAGAGGGCATCGTGCCGTATCAGGTTTTACTGTTTATTTCCACCAAAGGCCAAAGTTGACGGCTCCGTGCTTCTCAAAAGAAGGCTGCCCATAGACAAGTTGGTGGCTCCCATATGTTTGAATTTTAAGATGATTTTAGAATGTTTTTAAGTTTTGTTTTTTTTTAGGATGTTTTAACAATGTATATTATCGTTTAATTCAGTTTTATGTGTTTTATTATTTATTGCTGTTCCCCGTCTCGATCAGAAGGAGAGGTGGGTAAGAAATAAAATTATTATTATTATTATTATTATTATTATTATTATTATTATTATTTTCTGATCTTCAGCAGTAGCCCACAACGCAGAGCTGGTTGTCGTAGTCACTAAGGATGGGTGATTCTGTCAAGTTGAAATCTGATATGGGACTCATCTACACCAAGCAGGATATTCCACTATGAAAGCGGTATATAAAAGGCAGGAGCCACACTACTAGGTGACCATATGAAAAGGAGGACAGGACTCCTGTATTTTTAACAGTTGTATTGAACAGAGAATTTCAGCAGGTGTCATTTGTATATATGGAGAACTTGATGAAATTTCCTCTTCATCACAACAGTTAAAGCTGCAGGTGCCCTGCCCTCTTTTGTATCTGGTCACTCTAGTATAGCTCCTGTAGCTTTAACTGTGGTGATGAAGAGGGAATTTCACCAGGTTCTCCATATATACAAAGGACACCTGCTGAAATTCCCTTTTCTATGCAACTGTTAAAGATACAGGAGCCCTGTCCTCCTTTTCATATGGTCACCCTACTCTACAGGACGTCCTGCCCTCTCTTAAATCTGGTCACTGTAGTATCACTCCTGCAGCTTTAACTGTTGTGATGAAGAGGGAATTTCACCAGGTTCTCCATATATACAAATGACACCTGCTGAAATTCCCTTTTCAATACAACTGTTAAAGATACAGGAGCCCTGTCCTCCTTTTCATATGGTCACCTTACACACTACTGCTTTATAGTGGCATTGAAGTACAGTGACAGCTGTTGGGGCCCATTGACATATACCATATACCACTTTCATACCACTTTCATAGTGTTATATTCTGCTTGGCGTAGATCTGTCATGGGCCCCAACAGTTGTCATTCCACTTCAAGTAGGGTGACCATATGAAAAGGAGGACAGGGCTCCTGTATCTTCAATGGTTGTATAGGAAGGGGAATTTCAGCAGGTGTTGTTTGTAGGTATGCAGCACCTGGTGGAATTCCCTCTTCATCATAGCAGTTAAAGCTACAGGAGCTCCGCCCTCTTTTGTTTTTGGTCACTCTGGTATAGCTCCTGCAGCTTTAACCATTGAAATGAAGACAGAATTTCATCAGGTAATACAAACATGCATACAAACGACACCTGCTGAAATTCCCTTTTCAATACAACTGTTAAAGATACAGGAGCCCTGTCCTCCTTTTCATAGGGTCACCCTTATGCACTTCAATACCACTATAAAGCAGTAGTGTGACTCCTGCCTTTTAGATACTGCTTTCATAGTGGAATATCCTGCTTGGTGTAGATGAGCCCATGGACTTGAGTCGGAATGCCCCTTGAGATAGAATTCGAAGAACTTTGTAGAGCCTGAGGTGGTTAGTACCAATTTGGGTACCAAAGGATCCATAGTCAGATAATTTTATTAGAATATAGGGAAACTTGATATCTCATTGAAAGGAGACTTCAGTTAATCATGACTAGCATCTTCCATTGGTTTTGGCATTCAGACTTAATCACAATGAACTTCAGCTGGATCAAGACTTGTGAAAATGCTAGCATTGTGTGTCTGCATTATGATTTTTTAAAGGCCACTCACACTTAAACAATGACACAACTTTGCAGATGTTCCTCTCCTTTCTTGTCATTGAAGCATGGTTTATTGACACATGAGGAGCAGCCAGTGATTGACCTTGTGAGGTGTGGCCATTAAAGTTATGGGCATCTATCTCTAAAACTGCATCTGACCTTCATGATTTGTTTTCTAAAACACACACACACACACACGATGATTAAGGTTAATGAGTCTATTAATTTTGCACTTGGCATAATGTCAACAAGTGACTTCCTTCAAAATTCCATTTATATTACCCTTCCAAAGGGCCCTGGCCAAAAGCAGAGGGATATGAAAGTGAATCGGTATAGAAGACAAAGGAGATCTTATCAAAACTCTGTGTAGACAGAAAGGGGGCCCAAATAATTATGCCATTGTTGCCATGATTTCATTGTTACTTATGAAATGGTTGCTGTGTCACAACCTGTCAGGGCTGGGCTGTGGGAAATAGTCTGTGATGAACCAGGAACCATGCAGTAGATGACTAACAGAAGGTTTGAAGAGAATGCCAGGTCAGGGTTGAGGAGCACATTAGAAATACAGGACAACCTGGAAGGAAGATTCAATGAGCAACCCAAAGAGTGAACAGCTCTTGAGACATCCTAGAGAACTTGATTGTCTCTAACAGCCATTTAACAGTGATAGTGTTATATTGAGTTGAGCCATTTGTCCACTAGTTAAGAACATAAGAAGTGTCATGCTGGATCAGACCAAGGGTCCATTGAGAGGCCACCAGTGAGGGAGGAAGCAGCAGCCGGGCACCTCTCCACCGTGCCTGGGTCCAGCTCCAGCTGAGAGCCCCCTCCCTCCTGCTACCAACTGTCTCTGAAGAGGCCACCAGTGAGGGAGGAAGCAGCAGCCAGGCACCTCTCCACCGTGCCTGGGTCCAGCTCCAGCTGAGAGCCCCCTCCCTCCTGCTGTCAACTGTAACTGCTGAACTTTCCAACTAAGATTGTAGTGCCTGAGTTTGCTTTCCTTTTCCCCCTCCTCCTCCTCCCTCCCAATCCCCTTTCCTTTTGTGTCATGTCTTTTAGATTGTAAGCCTGTGGGCAGGGACTGTCAAGAAATACTTTTGTAAGCCGCCGTGAGAGCCTTTTTTGGCTGAAGGGCGGCATAAAAATCCTTAAATAAATAAATAAATCTAGTCCAGCACTCTGTTCACACAGTGGCCAACCAGCCATCAGCCAGGGATGAACAAGCAGGACATGGTGCAACAGCACCCTCCCACCCATGTTCCCCAGCAACTGGTGCACACAGGCTTACTGCCTCGAATACTGGAGATAGCACACAACCACCAGGGCTAGTAGCCATTGATAGCCTTTGCCTCCAGGAATTTATCCAACCCCCTTTTAAAGCCACCCAGATTGGTGGCCATCACTACATCTTGTGGTAGTTCAGTATTGTCTACACTGATTAAAAGCAGTGCTCCAAGGTGTCAGGTGGAGCTGCCTTCCCCAGCCCCTAATGACTGGAGTTCTTTTAGCTGGAGGTAGAATCTGGGAACTTCTATATGCAAAACAAATGCACTGTCTATAGAACTATGAGTCCTCCCTTAAAGTTTTGATCCACTTCTCTTGGAATCAGTCCAGGTGAGTCTTCTGAGACCTCATGCTAGCTTTGCTAAGAAAGACAGTTGCTTGGATTGTGCTTTCACAATACATGCAGGACCTAGTTGAAACAGTAATAATTGGCAGAAATTGCAAGCCAAATCAGTAAAAACAGTACTGAGAGACATGCAGCAGACAGAACCAATGTAAAGACATGGGAGCTGGCTGTTTAAAACTTTAAGCCCAGCATTCAAACATTTGCTGGGTTAAAACTAGGGTTGTGCACAGACCCCCCGCTCCGCTTCACTTGCAGATCCACCATTTTCCGGATCGGGCCGCTCCGCCCCACCCCCGCTCCGCCCACTTCCGCTCCGCTCCGCCCGGAGCTCCGGATCCGGATCCGGAGCTCCGTTTCCCCCCCCCATAGGCTTGCATTGAAAGCTAAAAAATTATACAACTTTTTTTCTGTTCAAGTTAGAAACCTCATGTTTGGCACCATGACACCTCATGGGGATATACACACGCATGCCAAGTTTCAAAGCAATCCCATCATCCCCTGATTTTTGGCAAATTTTTGAAAATCGGGCACCCCACACACACCATCCCTGCGAGGTGGGCAGGGGAGGAGGGAGGGAAGGCAGGCAGGCATGCAGCTGGCATTTCTGGGGGCATAAGGAAGTGAGCCAAGGATAAGCCAGTAATGCATATAAAATGGAATAAATCAATCAATAAACAAAGGAGGGGTGGAATTAAAAGCAGCAGTGTTGCTCAATAAACAACAAGAAGAACTTTTTTTAAAAGGCTATATCTGTCTTTTACCAGCAATAGGGGGACGTGCCCGGGGGAGGGGGAAGTAGCTGCCAGTTCAAGACACTGACAGCCACAGCTCTGAGAAGAAGTAAAACGCTCACTTCGACTCAGAACAGGCATTGCTCCACCACTGAAAAGTGACCATTCACTTCAACTCATGATAGGCATTGCTCCACCGTTTTACTCTCTTTGGAAGGCTCTAATGGCCTTCCAGTGCAGGAGAGAGTGGGGGCACGTCCACGATGAGATGCCCTAGGGGAGCTCATCCCCTTGCACCACATCGATTCAGTTGTTCCCCAAGGTTAGGGTGGGGAGCAGTGCTGTGTTTCTATCTCTTATTCTTGGCTTAGTATATGATTTCAGGTTGTGTTTGTGCATTTGGTGGGGCTACTGTGTTAAAAAACACGGGGAAAAGCCCGTTCAGATGAAGAAAGAGAAGTTTCCCAGAATCCCAAGTTACCTGTTTTGCCTATGCCCTCCTCCAACTTTGGGATCATCATGACCGGGAGCTGACTCTGCCCCTCAGCCCTTTGAAAAAGGTATTTTTCCCGCCGATTTTTTAAAAACGTCTAGCCCGCGACCCGTACGATGCAGAAAGTTGAGAGTGGTCTCAAAATGACCCCCATCCACGACTCTCTGTGCACAAGAATTTCCAGAACGATAGCTTAAAACCCCCCCAGTTATCCCCGATTCTTTCCCTCAATGCAATCCTATGGGCGAAAAGCCGAAAACGCAGTTTGAGCCGCGCGGTTGACCCGATTTTCACAAAAATATAGCCCGCGACCCAGACAACGCAGAAAGTTGAGAGTAGTCTCAAAATGACCCCCATCCACGACTCTCTGTGCACAAGAATTTCCAGAATGATAGCTTAACCCCCCCCCCAGTTATCCCCAATTCTTTCCCTCAATGCAATCCTATGGGCGAAAAGCCGAAAACGCAGTTTGAGCCGCGCGGTTGACCCGATTTTCACAAAAATATAGCCCGCGACCCAGACAACGCAGAAAGTTGAGAGTGGTCTCAAAATGACCCCCATCCACGACTCTCTGTGCACAAGAATTTCCAGAATGATAGCTTCAAAAACAACGTAGTTATGCGCGATTATTTGCCGCAATGCAATCCTATGGCGAAATGTTTTCAAGATGGCGACCGGAGCGCTCCGCCTGAACTCGGAGCTCCGAAAAATGGGCGCTTCTCTTCGCCTTGCTTCTAGGGGGTCCGCGGTCCGCTCCTACTCCGCCTCTGGGTAAGGCGGAGCAGGCCAATCCGCTACTGCTTCTACGCTCCTAATCGGAGCGGAGCACATCCCTAGTTAAAACACTCGTAGATGCCACTGGATTCAAAGGACCTATCAAGAATCTGGCAGACGGCATTAATGAATTCTTACTAGGCATCAATGAATCTGTTGGTTTCACCATCTCCTGTATTTGGATTATTTAGATGGCAAGTTCTCTTCATCCTCAATCTGGAAAAAAAAATGTATGGATTTTTTGGGCGGTGTGGGGGGAGTCATACCAGGAGTAAACTGAAATGCAATTTTCACCCATCCGGAGAGGCCAAATTCAATAGGTACAGCTATTCCCATGGAGAAGACCATGAGATACCTCTCTGCCCTAAAGCTATTAAAGATGAGTCAGAAAAAAGAGAGGAAGAACCTCCTAATGAAACCCTTTCAAACCCAGATTTTTAAGAGCTCAGTACTCAATGCTTCGCACCTGGATGGACAAATCTGTCAAATTCAGTTTCTCCCACACTCTTTTTTTTTTTTAATGTCAAGCTTTTTCTCTCTTGAATATAAGGACATTTGCACATTTAAGTTCTTTGCAAACAGGAACTAAAACATCAGCTATTGGGTGATACAGAAATGTATCAATCATAAATAAAACCACCCCTAATTTCTTAGTCAGTGGGGAAGCCGTGGTCCTTAGGATTTTGTTGCAGTCAACCCCCATGAGCCCCGGCAGCATTGCCAGGGATGATGGGTGTTGGAGTCTCAGAACATCTGGAGGACTTTCAAAGATTAGCCTTGAGCTGAAGCATTATCTCTTAAGTATTTTATTACACTGGTTAATTACCCGGGCATAACTCTCTGGCCAGGAATGCAAACACAAGCCTGGATGTTGCAAAGATCAAGTCCCAGTCTTTTAGTCAGAAGCAGGTGTTTCAGCCACAAGGGAAAATCCAAGGAAGCTGGAACAAAATTAGGAATGCCGATATCGCAGTGACAATAGCCAGTCCGAAGTCCAATCCAAATCAAGAGCCGAGTCTGTTGTCCAGGATGTCAGGATCAGGTAGATGTGTTGTCAGTCAGCCAGTCCGAGTCGAGAGCCCAAGGTCAGAGTCAGGAAGCAATGCAAGGTACTGGCAATCAGGAAGAGTGAAAGATGTTGACCAGAAAGACCCAGCTGTAGACTTCCTCCTTTTCTAGTCCTGCCAGTCTGGACCCACCCAGAGTCCAGCTGTGCCTTGTTACACCTGCCTCCTATTTAGGCTTGGCACCTTTCCCCTGCCGGTTTCTTACACACCCACTCCTCCTCACCACCAGCATCTGCTCAGCCCTCTTTCCTTGCCTCCACTCCCGAGGTCTGGGTGGTGTCACCATCTCTGTCTCCACCTCTGGAACATCAGGCAGGGCAAGGGTCTGGCTAGCCGGTGGCTCCTCCGATGGACCTGTGACCTCCCTCCTCTGTGTGTTGATATCCTGTCTGGCTGTGGGGGAGGAAGCTCCCTCTCCTGTGGGTAAGTTGTCCTCCTCCTCTTCGTCCAGGGAGGCTTCCTCGGATGCAAACCTAACAAGGACATAGATTCCCCACCCTTGACTTAGAACATCCCATCCAATAGTCAGGAACTACAAGTAATCTAGAAACAGATCTCAACATTTCAAGAATGGGCACCCTCAATGGTACATCTACCACCCAGCTTTGTAAAATCTGAATTTAAACATTAATTTAATTGAAGGATAAGCAGTTCAAAGAATGCAGGGTGGAGGGATACGTTTATTTTTCACATTGGCAATACTCACCAAGTGAGTTGATTTGATTCCCCCCCCCCATTACTTTTGCTATATATTATTGGAGGAAAAGAGAGGAACCCAGTAAACTGACGTTGTTGAATCAAGAGATGACTGAAAACTTGGTAACGGATAATTTTGTGGCAGAGGGTGCTAAAATGCTGTAACCTAGCGAGTTATTAAAGTCATTGTTAGAAAATGGAAAAGTATAAAAGATCATTGATCAGAGTAGTTGTGGGGCTTAGAAGTGGAACTTTCTCCAACCCCACCATTTTTTACCATTTTCTTTTATCATCATCAACTTTATTATGGCCACTGACTAGACTTTACACATACAAGAGAGTAGGCCAAAATTACATACAGATTTGGAAAGTATCCAGCAGAATCAATTCTGGAGAGACCTTATTCTCATAGCATTCAAAAAGAATTTTGCAAAAGCCTCGATTGTGTCTCTGTCCTCTGTGGCCCTGAAGCACTGAAGAAGTGCATTCATTTCTAAACAGGTGTCAAGTAATAATTTCTCTCTAATTTTTGTATAAAAAACAACAACAGAGTAAAACGTGGACAACCGATTCAATTTCATTGCTTCCACATGGGCACAGGTGATCAAGAAAAGTGGTTTTCTGAAACCTCCCCTGCAACAGAGTAGACGGCAGGACATTAAATCTTGCCAGAGTTAGTGAGTGCCGATATTTAGGTATATTAAGCATTGAAAAATATTTAGTTTCTGCCATTCCAAATCTTGGGTTACTACCTAAGTACAGAGGGGAGCAGGTTCTATCTGCTGCAGATCTTAAAACTTGTGTATCACAGTCCCTTACCCTTTGAGACAGAAGGCCCTTGGCCTGTTTTGCTTCCATCATTAATAGAGACTCTGGGCAGAAGACCAGAGAGTTGATCTTATTCCAGAGTAGTTTTATCCACTCAGTGACGAATGAGTCGTTTTGTATCCTGTGGAGGTAGCCTGAAGAACTAGCGCCATACAAACGAATCCAGATTTTTAGTGCACTCAGCCAAACTCTTGGGGTGATAGACTGTAAACCTGCCTCCAGCAGGATAGCTGGTGTTGCTACACACTTTGGGAGATTTTTTTAATTTGTGTGTGTGTGTGTGGTTGCCATGTTCTTTCAACCACACTTTGGAATGACGCTTTGTCTGGGGCATTGTGAAGGATGTAAAATGGAGGCCCAGCCGCCACAACAGTTGTTGCTGCTGTCACTTGCATCAGCAAAGCGACAAGCACAAGAATCGTCAAATGACTAAAGATAAAAAAGAAGGAACGGTACTATTGCCACAGCTAAGAGCGAACCCCATCCATGAGAAATTGTTATAGAATTTCTACACACTCTGGAGAAATTCCACGAGAAATGGCCCACCCAATCACTCTGTCCAAAAACAGGACAGAGAATTGGAAACAGCCATTTGCACACAGCTGTAGGATAAACACATCTCCCCATATTTCACTATTCCCTTTAAAACAAAAAACGACTCACTTTACTTTCTTAAAGATCCATTTTTCTCCCAGGCGAACAGATTCCCATTACTGTTTAAATAAACCTGGTTTCTGGAACAAAATTTGAGCTGAAAAAAGGGAGGAAATCAGAGAGAGAGAGAGAGAGAGAGAGAGAGAGAGAGAGAGAGAGAGAGAGAGAGAGACTGGGTCCATTAAAATATGCTGACACTACTGGCCCCTTGTGTTATATCCATCCATCACATTCACCATCTCAGTAAAACTGCCTGTGTGGATAGAATATAAATGCTGTAATATAAGTAGCATTCTCCGGATGGGTGTTTAGCATCCTCAATGCATGAGGGTCGTAATTGAAAGGTAAATAAAGCCATTGCGACTGGGTTATTGACTGTGCTGGCCTTGCTAATAAAAGCTCCCTTTTGCTCAGCCTCCGTTTTCCTTCCTGGATAGGGAAGATCAAGGAATGGAGGCGTCTTCATTCATGACTGATGTCTACTAAATCCATGGCCGTTATATCTGGGGTGGAGGGTGGAAGGAAGTTCTCCTAGAGCAGACGTCTTCCACCTGCCTCCCTGAAGACATCGCTGCCTGCCACACCCACCACTTCAGAAAAGAACATAGAAAACTGGCTCAAACTGTTTCATATCTTGGGTTCATCTAGCCTAGTATTGTCAACACTGACTGGAAGCCACTGCCCTCCAGGGTTTCAGCTAGGAGTTTTTACAGTCCTAACCAGGAGTTGCTAGTGATCCAAGAAACCAGGTTAGGGAAGGCTGTCCTGTCCCAGGGCACTTGTTGATGAGACCTACTTCCTAGTAAATGTGCCTTTGAAATTCTCCTCACTGAAATTTTCCTCACCAGATGTTGGCGATCGAGAGTATTTGGTCACAACTCTAAAGCAAAACTAGTATAGGGGGGTTCTCCATGGCACCATGATTTAAGAACAGAAGAAGACCCAACCAGATGCCTAAGGGAAGCCCACAGGTATGACATGAGTACAATAGCACCCACCCACTCCAGTTTGCCAGGAACTCTGCCTCTGATACTAGAGGTAATTTTTAGTCATCATGACCAGTAGCCTTTGATAGTCTTATTTTCCAAGGGAAAAAAATTGAGGGGGGAGAGATCTGTTCAGCTCCAAATTCCAAGGAAAGTTCAATGCATTAACCTCACTTCTACTCAGGCTTTCAATATAGAAAGTTCCCCATCGTGGTTTATGTAAAATTGGGGGTGGGGGATAACCTGTCCATTAAAACCATTCAATTAAAGCAGGCAATTATAAAACTGTCTACATATTTCCCCTCTCATCTGGAAAGAGTCTTTCCTTTCCGCTGCTTCCAAACAGCTCCCTCTTCAATCAATATCCATCTTTGAATTCTGCCCCTCTCACACATGCATACACTTATTTGGAAGACCCCTCTCTTTTCTTATGCACACCCACACCCATACCCTTGGATATCCAATTTTCAAAATGATAACCAAATATTAAACCCTCATCTCCTCTACTGAATACTTAGCACATTCTTTGGATCACAGTGACCTTCAAACATCCATCTTTGCTGCCCCACATGTTTCAGATACTTCTGTAAAAAGCCCCCATCCTATATGTCAGGGTTGCAGAAGAACCTCTATGGTCCCACATTCAATTGGGTGGTGCGGCTAAAGGAAGAAGCTGTAAGGTCAGCCCTCCTTCCCAGACACTACCATATTTTTTTAGGTTTATAGCTCTTTCTCATGATGCTAAGATCTGTACAACAGTGGGACAGTCTATTTTTTCTTATTTGTTTTATCTCTGGAGGTTTTTAAGAAGAGGATGGACAGCCCCCTACCATGGATGGTTGAACTGGTTTTCCTGCACATTGCAGAGGGTTGGACTAGATGGTCCTTGTGGTCCCTTCCAACTCAACAGTTCTACGATTCTATGAAGCATTTCAATCTTTTAGAATGAAGGGGGGGATGCAGAAAATCTGGTAAGCCACCCCCTAAAAGAAATCGATGCCATCTCTTCAGAACAGCTCACACCTTTGGGGTCCATTTCCCTAAGGTATTATACTCCTGACATGCATCGATAGAGTTGCATGTGAGAAGAAAGAACAGCAGTTGTTCAGCATATCGAAAAATATAATCGTCCATGAATTGTTGCCTAAAGCAAAACAAATGTGGGGTTTTCTCTTTGGGCACAACATCTGAAGACTTTTTAAGGCAGCTCAAAGAGTTTTGATAAGACTAATGAGACTTCTCTGGAGGGCTCCGTATGTCTCTAATTTTTTGTACCAGACTTTGCCCGCGGCAAAACAAATCTGGAGTCATGGTGTGTGAACATCCCTCGGCTCAGTTCAGAATCAGCCTAATGATTATGAGTGTTGCTAGTGCTTTGAAATACCTCCCTGTTTTCTCAACGTTCTCTCCCAGCTTGTAGAGCTGCTTACAAATGGTCCCTCAAATTTTGACACCTTACTTGCTTTTGAGGGTCCTTGGGCAAGACACCCACAAGACACCACCATTGCTACCACATGCTATTGTTCCTCCTCCTCCTCCTCCTCCTCCTCCTCTTCGCCAACATTGCTGCCACTTGACAATAAAACCCCCCAGTGTGTCTGCCTTCTCACCATCATTGTGTAGTGATGGCCACCAATTTGGATGGCTTTAAAAGGAAGTTGGGTAAATTCCGGGAGGAGAAAGCTACCAATGGCTACTAGCCCTGATGGTTGTGTGCTACCTCCAGTATCTGAGGCTTTAAGCCTGTGTGAACCAGTTGCTGGGGAACATGGGTGGGAGAGTGCTGTTGCACCAGGTCCTGCTTTGTCAAACCCTGGTCGACAGCTGGTTGGCCACTGTGTGAACCGAGTGCCAGATTAGAGGGACTCTTGGTCTGATCCAGCATGACACTTCTTATATTCTTATGTTCTTGTTGTCACCAGCTGCTATGGCTTTTCATGCTCTTTCACATCATTGCTCCCACTTGCTTGTTTGATAAGCAGAGACTGGTGAGCAAGTAGGTAGTTTGGATCTACTGCTCCACCTTCTCTCCACCACTGTTGACTGGTCCAGAGAAAAAGACATTTCAACAAGGTGCAGAGAGGATGAACAAGTTCAGGAGCTCTTGTCAGTGGAGCCCTGATGGGATGTGAGGCCCTGGCAGGTGCCCAATCATGCCTACACTTGACACTGCCTCCTGTAGTAGTAGATGAGTCTACTTAATGCTGAGAACTTGTCACCAGTAACCATAATAAATATCACAGATCCTTTCAAGCAATGCCTTCTTTAGCTTTTGGAGGGCCCTGGTACAAGATACCAATAATGGGGTCTCTCCTCTAGTGACGCCGACTTTTCACCTCCGTTGACACCAGCTGCTATTGCTCCTCATGCCATTTTTTAATTGCATTTCTATACCGCCCAATAGCCAAAGCTCTCTTTTATCATTGCTACCACTTGCTCACTTGATGGGCAGAGATCCAGGGAGCAAACCGGCAGGGTCTTCTCGCCAGTGGGGCCTTGCTTAGGCATGGTACTTCAGCGGGTGCTCAACCATGGCTATCATTGACACTAGCCCTGATGATTTTCATAGAATCATACAATAGCAGAGTTGGAAGGGGCCTATAAGGCCATCGAGTCCAACTCCCTGCTAAGTGCAGGAATCCACCCTAAAGCATCCTGCCAGATGGTTGCCCAGCTGCCTCTTGAATGCCTCTAGTGTGGGAGAACCCACAACCTCCCTAGGTAACTGATTCCATTGTCATACTGCTCTAACAGACAGGATTTTTTTCCTGATGTCCAGCCTGAATCTGGCTTCCTGTAACTAGAGCCTGTTATTCCGTGTCCTGCACTCTGGGATGATGGAGAAGAGATCCTGGCCCTCCTCTGTGTGACAACCTTTCAAGTATTTGAAGAGTGCTATCATGTCTCCCCTCAATCTTCTTTTCTCTAGGCTAAACACGCCCAGTTCTTTCAGTCTCTCTTCATAGGGCTTTGTTTCCAGACCCCTGATCATCCTGGTCTGGACTTTCTCTGGCCAAGTGATCAGGAGAGTATTTCAGAACCTCTGCTCCGCCAGACATTTGGTCGAATGCAGATGTTTTGATAGAATTCTCCCCAGGACAACAGGGATCATGATGCCCCCCACCCCACCCAGAATGTCATGTCCAGTGGTTAATATTAATAAATCAATGCAGCCTAGGTTACTATGCCTGCCAAATCCATTGGCCTATTCGGCTAGCAAGATAATAGCAAGTGTGTTTTACGAGGTGCTCAGGTCCCTTAATAATACTGTCTCAAATTGGGATTTGAAAAAAAAAGGAATAAAGAAAGCCAAGCACATTCATTTTCTCCAAATAAAGGTTGATATCACATCTCCAGTTGCAGTTTGAGAAAATGCCAATGTGCTGACCCAGCACAAACAGCCTTCCGTTCATTATGGCTCAACACATTTTGCAGAGGGAGGGTTATAAATAGAGCACATTAAGAGCATTGGCACAGGTCAGTGGCTTCTTAACAATGCAGTCCAGAGGGGAAGAGGTGTGCTTGTCTAAAATAAAATAAAATAAGTCACGGACACTAACGTTTCGAAGGCCTGCCGTAGAAGCAGGCATGGCCGGATTCCGTAAAATCCGTTCCATCTGTGTTTCGTGGGTTGTCAGGTGCCCTTCTTCCATCGTCCGCCCATGGAAGGAATCAGATTTCTTTTTGTAGCTGACATGCACTCATTCGCAGAGGCACGGATGCCCAGCCACGTGTGAACGAAAGCAGGATCCAAACCCATTCCCAACAGGAGAGCCGTTGATGCTTCGCCAACCCAAAGGACAGAAGATGACACAGCTCTTCATAAAATGTGCCTGTGCTAATAGCGAGGCACAGAGGCAAAAGCAGCAATAATTACTATAATTTAAACTGAAATGACATACATCTCATCATAGTTGGGGACGCTGTGACTGGATGACCTCCTGCGTGCCAGCTCTGTCTGCTGTTTAGGATCTGCAACCCTTTCATGGGCACATTCATTCAGGTGCTTTATTTTTAAATCAGACTTGAACTGGGCGGTTCTTCAGACAGAGAACTGTCCTCTGACAACCCTTCAAACATTACCTGTCTGTATTTATTTGTTATATTTATATGATCCCACCTATCATTGAACTCAAAGTGGTCAAATGTGGTCCCAGGTGGTCTGCCCTCCAAGCACCGACCAGTCCCGGACCATTCCACCTAAAATAAGGTTGAATTGGAAGGAAGAGGGGGTTGAACTCTCTCTCTCTCTCTGGCCATGTCTACATCAGGGAGCTGGAAGGGGGGGATCTCACAATATGGTGATCGTGAGATCCTCCACCTCAGTCTTCACATGGCATGTGACATCCCGGGAGGAAGGAGGATGTCACACCCATAATTTTTTTTAAAAAACCCAGGAAAAAATAAGTATTTTTTTAAAAAAGTCCAGACCCCACTCCCCTCCCCACTCGAAGAGCTCCATGCCCTGAGCCTGCTTCCTCGGGAAGAAACCAGGACAGCTGCCCACACATCCCGTGGTCTCAGGATGATCCCAAGACTGCGGGAAAAGCTGGGATTAAAGCCATCAAAAAGGGATCATCCCTCCCTGCCCCTGCGATCCCATGTACATCATGTGGACACAGGAATGATCCCAGGGCGATCCCTGGGATATCTCCAGGTCTAGACGTGCACACACACCCTCTCTTTCTCTCTCTCTCTCTCTCTCTCACACACACCATGCATGACCTTTTCCACTCCATGCAAACCACTTTTTATATTCATGTTTCTCCTGGTCAGATGCATTCCAGTGTGAGACCTTCATTGGGAGAGAGAAAAATATAGCTAAGAGGGAGGAAGCTATTTCAGAGGGGGGAAAGGATGTTGAGGAAAGATTTCAGCTCTCCACACCTACCGATGCCGTGATTAAAATCATCCCCACTCTACTGATGTAAAGTATTGGTCTCCCGTGCTTTATAGTTTGCCCCAGAGAAACAATCACATGTGGTCTGAAACATGGAGAACAGCCTCCACTTCCTTGAATGGCGCCTGTGCTCCCATTCACTGTGGAGAGGAAGGAACAGGAGACTAATTGGCCTGTGATACTTCTTAGTGAAAATAGGGAGCTGCCTTAAAACAGGCCATGCTATTTGTCCACGTAGTTCTAAATCAGCGAAGGGTGGTTGCTCCGATTTTGGTGGCTCTGTGATTCAATCCTGGGTTTCAATCAGAACCAGGCAGACCTTCCAAAGAGATATATGGTGCTGAACCCATTTTTGTGATAGGGTTTAGAATCTTAGATAGCTCCTTTAGAGTTCTTAAAGTGATGTGTGCATGCAGTTGTTGAACACTGTATCTTGTTCAACACCCAGCTGAAATGATGTCTTTATCAACACCCCCAATCCATTTCTTAAGAATATAAGAGGAGCCATTCTGGATCAGACAAAATGTCAATCTAGTCCGGAACTCTGTTCACGCAGTGGCCAACCAGCTGTCAACCAGGGACCGATAAAGCAGAACGTGGTGCAATAGCACCTTCCCACCTATCTTCCCCAGCAACTGGTGCACACAGACTTATTGCCTCGGATACTGCGGGTAGCACATAGCCATCAGGACCAGTAGCCATTGGTAGCCTTCTCCTCCAGGAATTTATCCAACTCCCTTTTAAAGCCATCCAAATTGGTGGTCATCGCCACGTCTTGTGGTAACAAATCCCACAGTTTGACTCTGCGCTGTGGGAAGAAGTCCTTCCTTTTATCTGTCCTGAATCTCTCACCAATTAGCTTCATGGGATGACATTGTTGGTTTCTATTATTATGGGAGAGGAAGAAAAATGTCTCCCAAACCCATATTCTCCACACCAGGTATGATTTTGCACAGTTTCTCCCATGAACAGATTGGGGCCGTTGCTAGACGAGGGTTTAGACCGGTGCGAGGCCCAGGCTCCCTGCTGTGCGTGCAGATGACACACAGGGGATCCCGAGGTCAGGCCAGGCTAAACCCTCCCTTGACCCGGGATAACCAGATCCACTTGTGGTCTAGCTGGTTCCGTGGCTTTTCCCGGCTGCTCGCTTACTCGCAAGTAGCCGGGAGAAGCTGTGCACTGGGCACAGCACTCCATAGGAATGCTGTGCTGGGGGGGGTTAAAATCATGGGGCAGAGATGTGGGCCGGGGGGGGAAAGAGCGGACCCGGCAGGAGAGATGGGGGGGAGAGTGGAGCCAGGGTGGGGAGATCACAGACAGGGGTGGTGGTGGAGGGGGCATCAGACATGGCGAGTGGGGGATCGGGCAGGTGGGTGATCAGGCGGGCATGGCGAGCGGGCGGGCGAGCAGGCAGGGGGGCATCAGACATGGCAGATGGGGGGAAGAAGAATGGGGCCAGGGCAAGGAGATTGGGGACGGGGGGCAGAGGGGGCATCAGACATGGCGAGTGGGGGGCAGATGGGTGAGTGAGCAGGGGATGGGTGGGCAAGTGAGTGGGGGTGGACATGGTGAACGGGGGCGGACGGGCGAGCGAGCGGGTAGAGGGGCATCAGACATTGTGGGGGGGAATCGGGGGCAGGGAGAGTGGGGAACCCTTTAATTTTTTTTAAAAAAAGACTTACCATTTCGTTGGTGCGCTCCTGCACACATGGCCCCTTTAAGATAAAAAAATGGCCGACGCGATAGGGCTTTCCCTTACCCCGTCACGTGTTACTTCTAGCTAGGGGTGACGGCTCGTGCTAGCTGCAGCGCGGCCTCGCCCCTACTCCCCACCGGATTATCAGGTAGGTCTAGCAAGGCCCTGGGTGGCCAAAGATGCACATCATTCTGCTAAATATGGCCCAGTCTGCTTCACCTGTTACTTTCTCCCTTTGAGGAGGGTGAGTCAGTGGTGAGGACCCCAGGCGGCCGTGACCAGCTTGCAAATGCTTCCCCAGAATGCAAACAGGCCCTAGGAGAAACATAGCCCCATGGGTCTTGCCTCATCCCTAACGAAAACGCATCTCTCCCTCCAATGCTCTGCTATGCATATGCAAAACTTGATTTGAATAAGAACCCTATCAACATGGAAACAGAGCTCTAGAAAGGACCGTTTTCATAAAACCAAAAGCCCAGCAAGAGGGGGGGGGGGGAATCGTACATATACCGAACCCACCCATGAGTTTCTTTCAGCCTCCCACAACTTGGCAAGCCCGGAATCCATTTTGTGCACCTTAACGAGAGGCGGATTGTTAATTCCCCTGTGCAGTGGGCAGGAGTACATTAAAAAATATGGTCACATTTAATACGCCATTCCAAAAGATTAGGAGCTGAAGAGGCAGCGAAGGAAGGAAGTAGCTTATTATCCTCTTTGGCTGATTTAAGTCATTTGTTCACCCGGCAGTACTTTAAGTAGTGGGGAGATATTTTTTCCCCCCTGCTGTTAGAGATCCCACTGACTTAGGCAGGTTTTTTTTGGGGGGGGGGGTCTGTTTACAGAGCTAAGAAACAATCACATCTGCCCACTGGCCCTTCTTGCCAAGGTGTGGCCTGGTCCAGCACTCGTATATTAGGACATCTGTCTCAGTGCTTTTGAGGCCCAAGAGATTCCCCATGGCATCCCTCACTCATCTTGCATTTGTAAGCTAAGCTGAGGATTTATTATTATTATTATTATTTATTTATATAGCACCATCAATGTACATGGTGCTGTACAGATAACACAGTAAATAGCAAGACCCTGCCGCATAGGCTTACAATCTAATAAGTTGTAGTAAACAATAAAGAGGGAAGGAGAATGCAAACAGGCACAGGGAAGTTTAAACAGGCACCGGGTAGGGAGAAGGTAACAGTATAGAGTCAGAACAAACTCAATATTTGAAGGCTATAGGGAAAAGAAAAGTTTTTAGCTGAGTTTTAAAAGCAGTGATTGAGTTTGTAGTTCTCAACTGTTCTGGAAGAGCGTTCCAGGCGTAAGGGGCAGCAGAAGAAAAAGGACGAAGCCGAGTAAGGGAAGTGGAGGTCCTTGGGCAGGCGAGAAGCACGAGCGGGGCGATAGTGTGAGATGAGAGAGGAGAGATAGGCAGGAGCTAGACCGTGAAGAGCTTTGAAGGTCAGCAGGAGAAGTTTATATTGGATTCTGGAGTGAATTGGAAGCCAATGAAGAGATTTCAGAAGTGGAGTGACATGGTCAGAGCGGCGGGCCAAGAAGATGATCTTAGCGTCAGAGTGGTGGACAGAGACCAGCGGACTGATGTGAGACGAGGGAAGGCCAGAGAGAAGAAGGTTGCGGTAGTCCAACCGAGAGATAACCAGTGCGTGAACGAGAGTCTTGGCAGAAGAGACAGACAGAAATGGTCGAATCCTGGCAATATTATACAGGAAGAAACAACAGGATTTAGCTACTGCCTCGATGTGAGGAGTAAAGGAGAGCGAGGAGTCAAATATAAAGCCAAGACTACGAGCTTCCTTGACCGGAGTAAGCGTGACATCGTTGACAGTAAGAGAGAATGAGAGGTGAGGAGAGGGTTTAGGAGGAAAAACAAGCAATTCAGTTTTTGCCATGTTAAGTTTCAAACGACGATGAAGCAGCCAGGCTGAGATATCTGAAAGACAAATCCGGGAAGTTTTTTTGTTTTTCTCTCCGTAAAAAGCAACCTACGCCAATAGCAGCCATAATCTGCGTGAATTGTGGCTGCAATTTCCATAGATTGCTCTGCACACACGCACAAATGGAAGTCTGTAAAGTGGCCTGACTTGATGCCGATTGAGACAGGCCAGCTCCAGCCAAAGTCCAGGGGACCGAGCTGACTAATCGCTTCATCCCACGTACCTGTTTCCCTCGAATTATCCCCTACAGTGCTAAACTATCACTGTTGTTGTTGTTGTTGTTAGCAGCTAAATCGCACCCCGGGCGGCAGCGCTCCTAAGATCCTTTGCATACCAGGAAATGGGTTTAAGGGGGGAAATGTAAAAAATCATTTTAAAAAAAATCAACAGATGACACAATCCGATTCAAATTTGGTATGCTTAAAGCTCTCCTTAATATCTTTTACTGTGCTAATTTTGATGTCTTTATCTTTAAAATTTATGCAGATGTAAGCATTTGTTTAGTTTTTCTTTAAACATGATCCTGCGCCCCCAGTGGCCACTCAGAAAACAACAAATGATTCGCTTGAAATCTAGTAGCTAATATACCTCGATTCTTTTGCCTTTGAAGCACAATTAAAGCAGGATGCATGGGAGCACTTCACAGTCAAAGCAGATTATAAACTGGAAAACTTCAGAGCACTTCACAATAAAAGCAGATTATAAACTGGAAAAGTTCAGAGCACTTCACAATAAAAGCAGATTATAAGCTGGAAAACTTCGGAGTCCTTTGCACATAATTCACAGCGATTTCACAGTATAACGCTGGTGTGATAAAGCTCTAAAGCTCAATGAACTTCACTCCCTGGGCAGATTCCTCTGCTATGCCTTAACTTCTACCAACTTGATTGACAGAGGTACACTCCCAACTCACCTTGATTTTTTTTTTTTATTATTATTATTTGCAATGTCATTCTAGAATCCGATGCATGAATGACTGTCATGGCAACTTATAGTCCAGGCTGATGGAGTGCACCAGGTTTTGAAGCCACAACACATGCAATAACTTGGAATTGGCTCTCTGTAGGGTTGGCTGTCTGAGTTCACCATGGGGAGAGACCACAGCTCATCTGAATTCCATATGCTTGGCATACAGATGGTCTCAGCTTCAATCCCTGACATCTCCAAGAAGACTTTCTTTGCCTGAGTCCCTGGAGAGATGTTGCCAGTCAAGGTTGATAATAAATGAACTGATGGCTCAGTATAAATCTGCTTTATAAGCTAGAAATGGCACACAGCTCAGTGGTGGCGCACCTGCTTTGCATGCCGAAAGTCCAAGGTTCAATCCCCACCACCTCCAGTTAAGAAGACCAGGTACCAAATGATGGGAGAAATCCTTTGCGAGAGACTTTGGAGAACCACCACCCACTAGATAGACAAATAGTCTGATGTGGCAATGGGGCAAGCCTGTTTCCAGAGCCAGGAAGATGCCGGTCTCTGGTATTAGAATCTCAACTTCATCTGCTCATAGGGATGGATGAACAAGCAGTGTTTGAAATCACTAGGGTTCTCCATACATCACCTCGCTCCTTGTCTCATGCCTGACGCCCGTTCACATTTCAGATTGCTACTTCTTCGACACAAATGAGAAACTTGCACAATTTGAGCTGCAATCAACCAGGAGATTTGTGCAAGTTTCCCCAAATTTCCACAAATTTCCTCCATAAACTAGTCTGCACTGAAAATTCCCATTGCAATTATTCCCAGCTTCCATCATCATCATCATCATCATCATCATCAATGTTTTGAGTCCACTTTTCGACTAAGCAGGGCCATTCTTCATGGCAGCTTACAAAAGCCAATAAAGAAAATGCAAGGCAACTCAAAAGAGTATTTCATGGGTGGAGTGTTTCCGATCATTACACGGCTGAAGAAAATGTGTCCTCTACACTTTTAATCCATGCTCCCATAAGCAGCTGGAATTTGCTTTCATATCCAGGTACACCGCTTATTAAAACACAGATAATTTCAAATGCATGAGTGAGATTTTCCAATTTAAGCATCCCACCCGAAGCCCTTGTGTGTGCCGCGTGTGTGCGCGGAGTTACAGCCCATCGCTAGAAAAAGTGGCTCAGACAATAAGCTCATCAGCACATGAAACCCATTATCTCGACGATTCAATGAAGCACGGAACTTTAACGAGCTTAAGGCACAGCTTGAGAAAAGCGCTAAAACCCAAACGGAGGAGGGCGGGGGCAGGGAGGGAGACAAAAGCTTGTGACGGATGGATTAGACATTTACACAAGGCACTGTGTGTGTAACCCCTTCCAGGATGTGCTTGCTTGCTTGCTTTATTTATTTATTTATTTATTTATTTTTAGCATTTCTTAATAGCAGGGGTGTATAACCTATGTGTGTCTACTCAGAAACAAATCCTACTAAGATAAATAGGACTCATTCCTAGGTAAGTACGCATAGGATTGCAGCCTAAAGCACTTCAGCACCTGCAAATAAATAACAGGCAAAGAACAGTTTAAGCAAACAAACAGAAAAAAAATGACACTACATTACATTTCTCCTCTAGTTCTCAAAAGCTAGAGGAGACTTCAGTATGGAGACTTAGGCCTTAGGTAGACCTAAGGTTTATCCTGGGATCATCCCAGGGTCGTCCCTGCCTGGTCCCGGGATATCCTGTGTGTCATTTACATTAACAGGGATGACCCCCAAGACAATCCTGGGATAAACCTTAGGTCTAGCTAAGGCCTTAGACTCCACTGATCAGGCTCAAGGAACCATTTTGGAGGTTGGAATTTCTCCGGCAGGCTGGAACAGGAATCCAGGATTCTTGACTGACTGGTTGGGACATTTTGGAAATGCTTGGAAACCGTGACATTCCCAGTTTTCTGGGACGTATGGCAACGCTACCCTTAAGGCCTTTGCCACAGCTCCCAAAGGACTCTTCGGCTTTCCCACTGTCCCTGAATCCCCCCACCTGTACTCTGAACTATGTCCCCACCACCACCAAAGTTGCTGATATACATTTCTCTTCCTCTGCCATTGCAGCTCCAGCAATGATGAAAGAGCAATTGGTCTCAGGATCACTGTGTCATGATCAGGCCTATTCCCCTTGGTGTGGGGGAAGAAGTTTCAATGTGTCAATCAGAATAGGATTCTGAACCTGAGAAACAGGATGTACAGATTGTATAAACCTGTGGCAGGCACCTTTCATCTGTCGTCCCCTCATCGAAGGAATCAGATTTATTTATTTTAGTTTCCATGTAAAAATGCACAATTCCCCCCCCCCAAATGCATGTTTTCATGCCTTAGCCTGGGGGGGGGATGTAGATTTATGACTGTTTTTAAATGAACGGGGCATATTTTTTGATGACAACGTTTACACAAATTTCCCGAAGGTTGGGGAAGCGGCTCACGAGTCTGCAGAAACTGCCTGACGAGGGGCAAAGCCGGTCTGCTGCAAAAATTTGCAGGTCAGGTTCATAAAAATCCAAACTCATTTGGTTCCATTGCTGATTTCTCCAACAGCCTTACCTACCGTTCCCACTTTTCAAAACATGAACACATTTTCCTACCGGTAACTGGGATTCCTGTGAAATTGGTTTCTGTTGTTGCTGAAAAGTGTGGGTTCAAAGCAGTCATTTAGCATATAGCAGCTGACCGTCCACCATCTCTGCTTTGTATTCAGTCAGGTTAGGGCCCTTTGCCATGTTTCCCATGGCTGCCATTTTGTGGCGGCTCCTAGGACAGTTTCTCAAGTTCTCTAATGTACCCATAGTCCCAAAATAAGTTCATTTCTGCCATGCCTGTGGGGAAGCCTTTGCGGGCGGGGGCGAGAGAGGAGCACTGCATGGTGCCACCAGGCTGGGAGTGGTCTATTTGTATATATAAAGCTGACTTACCCCTCCCAGCCTCCTCTCTGTCTGTGCGGCTCCCTCCGTCCCTCCCTGTAGGCAGTGTGAATTTCTTGGTTGCCATTAGGGGGCCGCGTAGGATTTTTTTACTCATGTTCTGAATTGCTCGTGAGTTTTTTCGCCTACTCCACAGTGTAAGACCGCTAGGGAGTATTAAATAGGTTGATTCGTTGAGTCTCAGTTTGGTCACATTTGTTATAGGCGGCTAGGTAAGGGCATTCCAGGGAGGAATTGAGGATTGGTGAGCATTCAGGCACTGTCATGGTGATTGGTAAGTTCTGAGGCTCTCAGCTGTGAGCCCTGCTAGGCGCTGGGAGATAAGGCTTACCTTTGAGGCCAATTCTTTTCACCCAATCAGAGCCCTGCGGCCTGTGTCAGGGGTGACACTGGAAGGTCTCCCTACCCCACAAGGGGTAGACCCATGGGGAGGGCAAATGTGGCAGCGCCCGCCCACGGGCCATGAATCCCTCGCCCAACTTAGATGGGTCTGTTTCAGGCCTTACTGGATGCCCTATAGGAAATCACCCCCTTTGCAGCTCTTAAAGAAATGTGGCCCTGTTTAAATCCAAACTGTACATGTCTCGTCTCTTTATTTATCGACCTACGTGCTGCAAAGCGTACCCCTCACATTTGGAAAACTCTGTTGCTTTCTGAATTTGGCCCCCATGCTCCTTGTTGGCTGCCCCACATCTGAAAGATGGAACTCTTGTGGGCAACTCAACTATATCACCCATAGCTTTGGTTATTTAACATCATTTGTCCATGAAACAAAAGAGAGGCGATGCATTTGTATATTCCCATCTGCACATTTATATTCAGTTCACCTAGAAAGAAAGAAAGAAAAGGAACGAAACTCCATAGGGAATTCTGATAATGGATTACTATATCCTCAGCCTTTTTTCTCTCTTTTTTTTCTTTTTTGGCTTTTAAGAAAGCTTGCACAACTGGTCCTGTCAAGAAATGTGCTCCTTTTGGTTGTGTGTCCATGTCAACATGTGTACGTTCAAAAATGTCAGTCTTGGTATCCATTTAATATCTCAGCTACTGATGAAAGCATGAGCACAAATGTTTAGCACTAAATATATATTTTTAAATTACTCTGTTGTTAGCTTATCGTGGCTTTGATCGTAGCTTGAAAGTAGGAAGAATAGAGGGGAGCACAATGATGGATTTAGCCACTGACCTATTACTCTCCTGGAAAATGGAACCATGATGGAACTTTTCAAATACAAATTTGGAAGGTATTAATGTCACTTTCAATCTAACAAATGTTTGACCTTCATCGGGGTCTTCTAGAAATGATGGAGGTTTGTGCTCACAGTTCAGTATAAATTCGGAGGGGGGGTGTAATAATGTCTAACCACAGAAAGCTTGCGGAATCAAAGCAAAACTTAGCAGGTGTGTGTGTGAGAGAGAGAGAGAGAGAGAAAGAGAGAGAGAGAGAGAGGCCATAGCTAGACCTGGCCTATATCCCGGGATCATCCTTGTGCATCCAAATGACATACAGGGGATCCCGGGAGCAGGCAGGGACAACCCCTCCATTTGCCTGGGATAATCCTTAGGTCTAGCTAAGGCCAGAGAGAGAGAGAGAGAGAGAGTAGGGGTGTGCAAAGTGGGTCTTATCCACCTCAGAATTTCAGCCAGACCTCCATTGAGGTGATTTTCTGCCCCAATTTTGGAGTGCCCCCCTTACTCCGCTCCATCGGATTACCCATCAACAGACCATTTTTGGATAACTGCTCTAGTCAATGGAAATTAATCAAATGCTTACAGCTCCCTTGTTTTTAAAGATAAAGAGATGAAACCTAGCATGATCATAGCTCTTAAAGAGGGCTTTAGCCACACCAAGATTGAATCAGATCTGTTCCTCCATTGAGCAGGGGGTTGGACTCAATGGCTTTATAGGCCCCTTCCAACTCTACAATTCTACAATTGTATTCTAAGTTTGACCTTCATACCGCACAGAAGTCCCAGCTGTGTTGTGCTGTGAATTATCACATCCAAAGCTGCACGTTTCTATCAATTAGTATGAGGACTGGGACATTTTGTAGTTTGGGCTCATGCTGACAAAAAGAAAGAATCTTGTTAGCATGAAAGGACTGATGTGGGTGGGAATAAGCTTTTTCGGTAGCAAGATTATGATTTACTGCAAATATGATATTCGGCATCCCTTAAGTAACCACTAAACACTGAAGCGTTGACACTGACAGATATCAGAAATGATTTCCAAATGCCTAAGTGAAAAAGAAAGAAAGAAAGAAAGAAAGAAAGAAAGAAAGAAAGAACGTCTAAAGAAAGCATACATATGTGAAAAACTTTTACTGTTGAGTTCACTGTCTGTTTGCTTTGTATCTGCTCTCGATAGAACAGTTCTCCCAAGTAAGACTGAACTGGGTTTTGGTTAGGTAAACTATTTGAAGCTATTTGTAATTACGATGCTCAAGAGGAAAATAGTAGATGCATCAAGGAGGAGATAGAAATCATTTGCATGAAAAGTAACAAGTCTTTTATATGAGAAGGGATGCACCCCAAGATGTTTTGGGAGTTCTTGACTTAATCTTTTTCCATTTTGAATCAGATGCTCATAGCTTGAGATGTTGAGAGTGCCTGATATAGGGGTGGAGTCTCATGGACTCTCCCATGCTCACCGTGCCAGATTGGGGTCCATGGACCCTGCCGGCTGGCCACCTCTGTTCGCCGTGCTGCATGAGCTGCTGGATGGCTCTGTCCCTTGCTCTAATCTTGTGTCAATGGCAGCTTCACAGCCAGAAAAAACAACCCACTATTTTAAAGCAACATTCCCGTGGCTGGGATTTGTAGGACTTCCCCCCCCCCTCCTAAACATGCACAGGGTTGTCCTTAATTTCAAGTGTGTGTGTGTGTGTGTGTGTGCGTGTGTGCGCGCGCTGTTTGTTTTTTTACCACTACAAAATGTCTTGAGCCAAGGATACCTAACTAAGCTCCATTGTTTCGAGAAAATGCAAGAATGTTCTTGGCCTGTCTCCACTCCACGCGACCCACCCTGTTGATGATTCTAATTTGTTAGAGGGGAAGGAAAGCCCAGCATCTGTCATCTGACAAACTCACTCTGTTAAATATTGATCACACAATCATGCCTAATGACAGAAGCCTTTAAGTGAATTAGACAAGCCTTCCCTCGTGGCTTTCCATTTAATTTCCCCTGTCCACCCACATACGCTTTCGTTATAAAATGAAAACCCTTTTGCTGAAAGATAGATGGCCCTGCAATTCAGCAGGTCCTGCTCAATGATTTCTCTGTTCCTTTGGTTGGTTTCATTTTGGGTTGAAAAGAGATCTCTCACCTTCTCTTCCAAATGAGACCTTGTGATGCTTCTGAAATACTCCTTCCCTGATGTCCCCCCAGAGTCATAGGCCTTAGCTAGACCTAAGGTTTATCCCGGGGTCGTCCCTGCCTGCTCCTGGGATATCCTATGTGTCATTTACATGAACAGGGATGACCACGGGACAATCCGGGGATAAACCTTAGGTCTAGCTAAGGCCATAGAATCATAGAGCTGGAAGTAGAGATCCCAATCTTTTAAATCTCAAGTTCTCTCTCCCCCGGACACTGGTGCAGTGGGGCCAGGGGGCAGAGGGAAGGACCCATCTACACTTTTTTTAATCAGTAGAGTTGCTGATGTTATCTGCCCCACCTCACCAGATGTCCCTGTTCCCTTAAAGCTCACCTGAAATCCTCCCAGTAGCTGGGGAGAAATCGATTTCACCAGCAACAATATATTGTTCCCTGTTGTAATCCAAAATAGTTGAGGATGGGTTGGTCTTCGATGGCCATCTGAGACTGGCTCCTGGTGGACATGAAAAGTGCTAGAACTGGTCAACCCAGCTGCCTGGATTTTTGGTCTCTCTTTGTAGACATAGAATAGCAGAGTTGGAAGGGACCTACAAGGCCATCAAGTCCAACCCCCTGCTCAATGCAGGAATCCACCCTAAAGCATCCCTGACAGATGGTTGTCCAGCTGCCTCTTGAATGCCTCCAGTGTGGGAGAGCCCACAACCTCCCCAGGCAACTGATTCCATTGTCGCACTGCTCTAACAGTCAGGAAGTTTTTCCTGATGTCCACTGCTGCAGGGACCATCACAAGGGGGGGAAGACTTTTTAATTTATGCTTCAAAAGTTTGAGGATCCCTACACCTCACCAGGGGTGTTGTGTGGATCAATATGAAGAAGAATTCTGGGACATGAACCAAACATGGTTGTTGTTACTGGGGTGTGTGTGTCTGTGTGTGTGTGTGTGTCTGTGTCTGTGTCTGTTGGTTGGTTTTTTCGAAGCACTGGCCTGGTGGTTGAATTTTTCTCCAATGCTGGCAGTAAACATTGTGGTCTGGAGGTCAATAAATAACGAGATAAGACATGTACAGTTGGGTTTAAATAGGGCCACTTTTACTAAAGATCTGCAAAGGTGAAAATCCTATAGGGCATCCAGTATGGCCTGTTTACAGCCCCTTCTAAGTTGGGCAAGCCATTCATGGCCCGTGGGTTGGTGTTGAGCCATTCACCCTCCCCACAGGCCTGCCCCTCCCCACGAGCCTGCCCCTAGTCCCCTCCCAGCCTGGTGGCCCAAACAATGCCTAGCCAATGGCTGGCGGGCACATCTCATCCCTCTCCCCAAAACACAGAGGCCTCCCCCATGCCCCGGTTGTGCCGGGCATGGCAGAATGGCACTTGTCTTCACACTGCAAGGCAGAAGGATAGCTTAGAAGGCATAGGGTAGGCTGGTTGGCATGCAGTAGTCTCCTCTTTTGACTAGTCACCCAAAACAGCATCTCCCATTTGCAGTCAGAAGTGGTACATTTCACTAGGGATGTCCGTTGCTGAGAAATCTGGCACTTATTTTATTATTTGATGGGGGTACCGCAACTTGTATGAGCTGATGTGCATTTGTGAACCAAGCTTACGGCCTTCCCCCAAACACAGGGAACTTCCTTTGCACCCTTTCTGCAATTTGTGTGAATTTCAGAGCAATCTGTGCAGATTACTGCCAAATGTACACAAATTTGGGTGAATGTATGTAAGGAAAGGAAAGGGACCAATCGTGCAAGCACTGAGTCATTACTGACCCTTGGAGGAACGCCAGCTTTCGCTGACGTTTTCTTGGCAGGACTTATAGCGGGGTGGTTTGCTGTTGCCTTCCCCGGCCATTATTACCTTTCCCCCAGCTAACTGGGTACTAATTTTACCGACCTCGGGAGGATGGAAGGCTGAGTCGACCCAAGCCGGCTGCCCTAAACCAGCTTCCGCTGGGATCGAACTCAGGCTGTGGGGAGACTTTCAGCTGCAGAAACTGCTGCTTTACCGCTCTGCGCCACACGAGGCTCTGAATGAATGTATGTAAAGTCACTCATAATTTGCACAAATGGGACAGATATTTACACAAATATCTGCGGAATATGGGAAAAAATGCTCAGCGAATCCATAAACTAGCCCAACTCGCTGCAGCCCAAGGCCAGATCTACTCCAAGCAGGACATAGCACTATCAAAGTGGTATATTCAGGCGGGATCTACACTACTGCTTTATAGCAGTATCGAAGTGCACTGACCAATGTTGGGGGCCATTGACACATTCTATACACCAAGTTGTATCCTGCTTGGTGAAGATGTATCTTGGGCCCGAACAGTTGTCAGTGCACTTCAATACCACAATAAAGCAGTAGTGTATGCCCTGCCCAAGTTGGGCACCACAGAGCAAACTGGAGTGAAGTCCAGGGGGACAAGCCTAGAAAAACCAATCAAACATCACACAAACACACACCAGCACATTTCACACAGAGGAGGGTCAGGATCTCTTCTCGATCCTCCCAGAGTGCAGGACACGGAATAACGGGCTCAAGTTACAGGAAGCCAGATTCCGGCTGGACGTCAGGAAAAACTTCCTGACTGTTAGAGCAGTATGACAATGGAACCAGTTACCTAGGGAGGTGGAGGGCTCTCCACCCTAGAGGCCTTCAAGAGGCAGCTGGACAACCATCTGTCAGGGATGCTTTAGGGTGGATTCCTGCATTGAGCAGGGGGTTGGACTTGATGGTCTTAGAGGCCCCTTCTAACTCTACTATTCTATGATTCTCCGAGATCCCTACAATCCACAATACCTCACCAAGCCAGTAAGAAGAAACATTCTTGGACAGGAACTAAATATGGTTGTTGATGTATATCCCCCCTCCCCCCGGAAGCAGGACTTCAACCTTTCAGTATAGGTTGAAAAGCTCAGTCGCCTTGCCAGGCTGAAAAATCTTTACTTCAAAACACTCTGTTTATTTTTTGTTTGTTTTTATTTTGCCCTTTCAGCTCAACAAAAACAAGAAAATGAAGTCCCAAGCACCACACATCCTAATAATAACTCCCAGTCACTTTTCTTGCCTGTTCAGCTTTACGACTTCGTGTAACCAACCCCAATAAATCCTCAAACAAACAAAGCATAAATTAAAAAGACATCTACCCACATTCAACGCCAGATAGAAAGCCGAGCCTTTATCTTGTAGCAGCTGCAGGTAAATAGGGAAGGGGGAAAACCAAGTCTCTTGAACGAGATCAATACCTTACTTGTACCTGGAGGCAGTTCTCAGGAAAAAATAAAATATTGCAGCCAGTTAAAGAGGAGATGTAGAAAGTTTTCAGGGGGAAAAACAGTTTGCAAAGTGATTGTTCTCTCCTTCCTCCCCCCATCTTTGATTGGAAGAGAAGAAGAAGAAAAATCATGCTATAGAATGCAAAGCCTTACCCTGTTCAGTCCCCAAAAGGAATTGAGAAAGAAACAGGGAAATGAACCAACAAACAACTTAGAAGAAGATATGGAAATTGCATACATAGAATCATAGAATAGTATGGTATTCATACTCAGTGGTAAGATCATGACCACACAACCTGTGTGTCACCTCAGCCTGTTGGTCTCTGGGTACTAACTGTTGTTCAGCAACTTCAAAGACAATCTGCTTCCTTCTGGTGTGTCATCTTTTGTCTTTCTTTCTAGTTGACTTGGTTTGACAGCTCTTCCAACAGAAGCTCTTCCAACAGAGTTCTGGACTAGATGGACCCTTGGTCTGATCCAACATGACACTTCTTATGTTCTTTTGTATAGATGTATTTTATATGTTTCCATATAACAAAAGGTTCTCAGGATGGCTCACCTAATAGAAGCACATGAAACCTGGGACACAAAACCTGTTTCATAACAGAGGCCATCAGTCCAGCCCAAAGCTTGAACAAGTATGAAGTGTGTGGAATATTTGATTTGATTTGATTTATTACGTTTATATACCAGCCCATAGTCGAAGATCTCTGGGTAGTTTACGAAAGTTAAAAGCAGTGAATATTAAAAAGTATTCAAAATTTAAAACCAACAAACATAAACAGTATAAAAGCAACGGTATCCATTTAAAAACAAGAGTTCTGGGGTCCATTTTTTTTTAAAAAAAAACTCTTAGTGTTGTTAAATGCTGTTAAATGCCTGGGAAAAGAGAAAAGTCTTGAACTGGCACTATAAAGATAACCATGTTGGTGCCAGGCGAGCCTCATCAGGGATCATAGAATCATAGAATCATAGAATAGCAGAGTTGGAAGGGGCCTACAAGGCCATCGAGTCCAACCCCCTGCTCAATGCAGGAATCCACCCTAAAGCATCCCTGACAGAGGGTTGTCCAGCTGCCTCTTGAAGGCCTCTAGTGTGGGAGAGCCCACAACCTCCCTAGGTAACTGATTCCATTGTTGTACTGCTCTAACAGTTAGGAAGTTTTTCCTGATGTCCAGCCGGAATCTGGCTTCCTTTAACTTGAGCCCGTTATTCCGTGCACTGCACTCTGGGAGGATCGAGAAGAGATCCTGGCCCTCCTCTGTGTGACAACCTTTCAAGTATTTGAAGAGTGCTATCATGCCTCCCCTCCATCTTCTCTTCTCCAGGCTAAACATGCCCAGTTCTTTCAGTCTCTCTTCATAGGGCTTTGTTTCTAGAAGAGATCATTTCCACAATTGGGAGGCCACCACTGAAAAGGCCCTCTCCCTTGTTGCCATCCTCTGAGCTTCCCTCAGAGTAGGCACTCGGAGGAGGACCTTAGATGTTGAGCGCAGTGTACGGGTAGGTTCATGTCAGGAGAGGCATTCCATCAGGTATTGTGGTCCCAAGCCCTGTAAGGCTTTATAGGTTAAAACTAGCACCTTGAATTGGGCTCAGAAACGTATAGGCAGCCAATGCAAGAGGGCCAGAATTGGTGTTATATGTTCAAACCTCCTTGTTCCAGTTATCGATCTAGCCGCTGCATTTTGCACAAGCTGCAGCTTCTGGACCATCTTCAAAGGCTGCCCCACATAGAGGATCATGCATGTTCAAAGTCAGCCCCAGATTGGAGGAAGGGTGCTCGCAGTGGCAGCCAAGAATATGATCTATGGTGGCGACACGCAATCTCTATTTACTCGTGTATTTAAAAGCATTTCACCTGTGCTCAGCCTCGTCATTTGAGGGCTAAAAGCCTTTTATATCAACTGCAGAATAAAGAATGGTTATGGCCAAAAAAGAAGAAGTGGTTCGGTGGCGAGGAGAAATGAAGTCTTGCAGTAAAGGCATGTGGGATAGATGTGATTCTCCTGGTGCAATTGAGAGTCGCCTTTATTATGGCAGCTGCTCCACCTGCCTTGGAGAAATATTAGAAAATGCCACCACAACCATTAGGAAAAGTTCAGCCAGTGGTGATGGATTTGTTTGTGACAACAACAGCTCTATTTTAGGTTCAGGTTCTTTTGGCGAGAAAAGGAAGGAAGAAAGAAATCAAATGCCTTTCCATTTCATATTGGGAATTAACTTTCTGTCCTCCTAAGAAAGAGGGTGTTTGTCACTCTGGGGCTACATGAAAAGAAGATGTTGCCAGAGAGGGCACGTGTGGAACGGTGAGAGAAATAAAGCAGAGTTAAATGTGAGAACTGTGCGGATGTCATTTCAAGGTCAACATGCAGCTTCCTTCATTTCCTGAACTTTCGGAGGATCTGATAACTGGAGTCTGGGGCAGAACTGCAGGAGCTTTTCAGAGATACTGGACTTCTAAGAAAGCATATAAGGCAGACTTCCTGAACTTGGTGCCTTCCAGATGTGTTGTACAACTCCCATCTTCCCAAGTCAGCATAGCCAACACATCTGGCAGATACCAGGTAGTAGGACTGTGCACAGGGCCCCCAAACGGGTTTGGGTTGATCCGGACCACCCCCAATCCATTCTGGAACCAGTTCCGGAGTGAGATCCAGAGGTCCGGATTGATATTCGGATGCCATTTTGCCCCCTTCCCCACTTACTTGCCTCTGTGGCGGACAGCGGAGGCAGGTAAGTGAGGAAGGGGGACAAAATGGGGGCTGAATAAGCCCCCCTCCCCCACTTACCTGGCTCTGGCATCCATCGTGGTCTGGGCAGCGGCTTCAACTGATGCCCAGGCCTAAGGCTGGAAACAGGTTGCAGTCTATTTCTGGCCTTAGGCCTGGACGGCAGTTGAAGCTGCTGCACAGAACATGATGAACAGTGGAGCCAGGTAAGCTCCCCTCCCCCAGGTAAGCCCCCTCCCCCTTCCCCATTTACCTGGCTCTGTCGCCATCGTCACACAGACTGCAGTGGCGGCAGATGGGGGAGCCAGGTAATCTCCCCTCCCCACTTACCTGGCTCCGAAGCTTCGGACCGGCCTGGATCGCTTCGGAGAGGTCCAAACCACTTCGGTCTGCTCCGCTTCGGATCTGGTGATCCGTAATGGAGTGGAGCACACCCCTACCAGGTAGGGGAAAGGTGGTCAATGGGGATAAACTAGAGACATAAATAAACTAGACACAATAAATAAACAATAGGTATGAAAACTAGCGATGTGCCCCGCTTCTAATCGGACCGGCAAATTAGAAGCGGAGCGGGGTGCTTCGCCTGCCCTTAAGGCGGAGGCGAAGAGGATTGGGGGGCCGGCGGAGCGTGGCGAAGAGGATCGAGGTGAAGGCAGATCCTTCGCCTCGATCCGGAGCTCCGCCGGAAAGGTAAGTGGGGTTTACCGGGCCTGGTAACCCCCCTCCTCTCCCTTACCTGCCTCCATCCGTGGTCCCTCGGCTTCTTCAATTGAACCTGCGGTTCAACCAGGAAGTCTAGGCCGCACTTGTGCTCAATTGAAGAAGCCGCTCAATTGGCCGCTCAGTTGAAGAAGCCGACGGACCGCGGACGGAGGCAGGTAAGGCCCCCCTCCCCCTTGGTCCCTTACCGGGCTCTGCCTCCATCGCCGCACGGGCGGCGACGGCAGCAGGGTCCGGTAAAGCCCCCCGCCCTCCTCTCCCGGCCTTACCTGGCGCCACTCCCCTCCACTGCGGAGCTCCGATTCGGAGCCGGAGCTCCGTGACGAAGAGGAGCGGAGTATGGGTGGAGCGGCGCGGAGCGGGCCGATCCGAAATTTTCGGATCGGCCCGTGGGGCGGAGCGGGGGGTCCGTGCACACCCCTAATGAAAACTAGACACAACATGAGTTGCATGAATGCACATTTTTTTATACATTGTAACAGCCCAGGGCAAGCCAGAGCAGTCTTTGTTCCACTATGGGGCTGGGAAAAGGGAGTTTGTGCAAATCTCCCCAAATTTGCGCAAATCTTTCTACATGTGCCCAATTTCCCAAATTTGTACACATTTCTTCCGTAGACTAAAGTGTGGCTGATTCAGCCTACTGTGGAATTGTGCAGAAATTAGGAGCTGTGCGCCAATCGAACTGGGGATCTGGAATGAGATGAAGAGTACGTGTTTGGCAATTTGCAAAGTATTTCAGCGGTCATGTGCTTGCGCTCATGCTTGTGCTCAGAGCTTCAACTGGGGCATGCTCCCATATTTTGTGAGCAAAAACGGAATTCTCATGCACCCCTAGTCATCAGGGAGGCAACCTCGTCTCCTCCAGATGTTATGGGGTGGCTCTTGGAGGAAGGGTTCACACTTTGCATGCAGAACGTCCCAGGTTCAATTCCCAGGATCTCCAGGTAGGACTGGGAAAAACTCCTGCCTGAAACCCTGGAGAGCCACTGCTGCCAGTCAGTGTCAACAATACTGGTCTAGATGGGCCAAGGGTCTGACTCAGTATAAGGCAGCTTCCTACATTCCTATGCATATAAAGATGAATGTTTTTGAATGTTTTAGCCAGTGTGGTATAGTAGTTAAGGAGTTGGACTGGGAGTCGGGAGATCCAAGTTCTAATCCCCACTCGGCCATGGAAACCCACTGGGTGACTTTGGGCCAGTCACAGACTCTCAGCCCAGCCTACCTCTAAGGGTTGTTGTGAGGATAGAATGGAGCGGAGGAAAAGTATTATTTACGCTGCATTGGGTTCCTTTGAGGAAAAAAGGTGGGATATAAATGAAATAAATAAATAAATATTATTTTACAATAGATCTGGGTAATAATAATAATAATAATAATAATAATAATAATAATAATAATAATAATAATTTGTTACCCGCCTCTCCCACTGGATTGAGGTGGGGTCCAACACAAATAAAAACACCATAAAATACATACAACTAATTCAAATGTTCAAAACCAGTGCAGAGCAATTGCAGGCAAATTGATTAACGTGAGTCAGAAATATGTGCATGCACCCACTTCTGAGTATAAAAATTCAAATATTCATATACATTGTCAACCACAATTTGTGTTACTGAATGGAATGAAAAGCAGAGTGACTGGAGGGGAAGAGAGGGGAGGGAAGAGATAATGTGTGTCTACCTTGTGAGCATAATGAAGGTTGACTTTTCTTGAGTAATGGCATCTCGTTTCATTTCAATTCCAAGTCCCATCCATATATATATATATATATATATATATATATATATATATATGGATTGTCTACCATTAGTGATAAAGATTTACACTTCAGGTTAGGGAAGTAAAGGATGGACCATGACCCCCTATGATTGGGAGGCAGTATGACCCCTCTGGATTGGCCAGGATTGAGATAAATAGTTCTCCTATTTTTGACATTCAATTCCAAACTGGGAGTAAAGGAACAAATAGTTTAAGAACCATTTATTATGTTTATAAGCCTCAGGTTGCATTTACGTTGGTCTGTATGTATGTTCTACCACCTGCCATGATAGAGAGGAGATTCAACATGTGTGTGTGTGTGTTTTCATTGCAGCCTTATCGTCCTTGTAGTTCTGAGGTTTTATAGTTTGCAAATCAAGTCTTCCCAAGTTGTCATTTATATCAGGATATTAAGATAGAACTGATTATGCCTCTATTAACTAAGCTTTCTGGCAGGGATAATTGTTTCTTTGCATCCAATTGTTTAGCTGGCATCTTTCCTGTAGTTACTGAAACAGTTGCAATTGTGTGTGTATGTGTGTGCCATAAAGTTCAGAGCACCATTAATGAATGACTTAACTCATTCAATTTTTGAGTTGTTCTATAACTCAAGCTCACAGGGCAACAAAAATAATAATAGCCCAAACAAGAAAACCAGCAAGGAAAGACGTTGAAAAGTTATCGTTTCAAAAGCAGCAAGAAAATTTCAGCATTGAAAAAAGATAAATGACTAAAACAGCTTAAATACTTTTAAAAGGTCTAGGGAAGACCCAAAAATTCCCTGCCACCCTAAAGTCATCAAAGTAGGTGTCAGGTGGACCATTCTAGGGAGAGCATTCCACAATTTGGAGCCACCACAGAGAAGGCCATGAACTTGGAGCAGGGCCTCAGATAATCTCAATGCATGGTCACAAATGTATGGGAAGAGGTGGTCCTTTAGATGTATGTATGTACGTATGTATGTATTATTGCATTTATATCCCATCATTTTTCCTTCAACTAACCCAAGGCAGCATACAGAATAATCCTCGTCTCCATTTTATCCTCACAACAACAACCCTGTGAGGTGGGTTGGGCTGAGAGTCTATGACTGGCCCAAAGTCACCCAGTGGGTTTCCATGGCTGAGTGGTGACTTGAACCCAGATCTCTTGACTCCCAGTCCAACACTCTAGCCACTACACCACACTGCCTCTCTTTAGATGCTGTGGTCCCAAGCTGGGAAGGGTTTTTTAGGTTAACACCAGCATCTTGAATTGAGCATGTTAACATGTTCTTGCTTTGTCTAGTCTGGATGGTATATACAGCTCTCTCCCCAACACACAACAGATAGATATATAGATAGACATACATATGTTGTATATCTTGCATTCTCAAATTGGCCATGGCCATTAATAAACACATCTGATATTTTGATAAAAAATAGTGAGAGACACCCCTCCCCTAACCTGATCATTACAGTAGGACCTTCTGCCAGCTGCTTTTCGGTTTCCGTTATTCCAGCCAGCAGCCACAATGCTAACAACTCACCTTGGGGAGTTCAGGCCTGGAAATCAGATTGCTTGAGGAATTTACACTTTGTGAATCCAGAAGCAAACCTGACCTGATCTGCGATGCCCAGACCGATGTGCAGATTGGGTTGCAGTTAACCTCTGAATTTCACACTTCTCTACATGTTGCAAGGCCGATTTCGGCACAGAAATGTTACCTAGGTGCTTTGAAAAATACCTCTAGTAGGAAAAAGGATGTTTAAGAATGCATTATATACATGCATATTATGGGAGAAGATGCTTTCACAGGAACATATTTAATACATTTCATGCACAAATGTTGATGTGGTTTTTAAATAAATAGGCCACGTACCCTAGTAAATAAATGAATTGATCAAAAATTAATGCAGAAACTGGATGGAACGAACTGATCAATGACCGTGTGTGAAATTGAAATGAACCAGAACTAGATTGGTCCACCTGGAGAATGTGCCCTCCAGATACCTAGGGGTGACCAGATTACACCAGTTTTAAAATCTCTTCACTGGCTGTCAGTTAGTTTCGGGGCAAGTATAACATGTTGGTTATCACCTTTAAAGCCCTACATGGTTTGGGTCCAGACTACCTGCAGGATCACCTTCTCTCATACAATCCGCCCCGCACACTCAGGTCCTCTGGGAAGAATCTACTTCAGTCAGTAAAGACTAGGCTGACTACCATTACCCGGAGGACCTTTTCTTCTGCCGCTCCCAGTTTGTAGAATGGCTTGCCGGGAGAGATTCGCCAACTTAACAGTCTTCCGGAATTTAAGAAACCCATAAAGACTGATCTCTTCCGGCAGGCCTTCCCAGTTGAATTTTAAGATGCTTTTTTAATAATGTGCTGCTTTTAATAATGTATTCGTTTTAAATGTTTTAAATATATATATATATATATATATATATATATATATATATATATAATGGTGTTTTCATTTGTGTTGTACCCTGCCTCAATCCAGAGGGAGAGGCGGGTAACAAATAAAATTATTATTATTATTATTATTATTATTATTATTATTATTGTTATTATTATACACAGCTTGATGCAGCTTTTCACCTACTGTTAAAAATGTAGAAAAGGAGTGTCAAAACTCTTCCACCCAAGGGAGACATTCCATTTTTGGAGAAGCACGTTCCAGTAGTAGGCAGAGACAAAGGCGAAAGCGTCATATGTACCCAGCATTTCTTAATTCTAGCCCCTAAATGGATTCAGCACCCTGGATAGCTCCTTTAAAATTCTGTCTGGTTCTGACTAAAGCCCAGAATGTATTCAACAATTGAATGAACCTAGAGCCACCAGCTTCCATTGGTGTAAGGATGTAAGAAATATTAGTTTCAGTTAATTTTTGGTCAGGATTTCGCCAGTTCACACCTTCTGGGTTGAAGACAGGTTCAGTTGCTCTCTGTGGTCGAAGTCCATTCATTCCCATGCCTGCCTGCACAGTGTTTTGTGAACCCAAAATATGTATCCAACAGCATGCACACATTTGGAAAATGGGCATGAAGAAATGTGTAGTTTGAAAAATGCAGTCAAATACACTAATTAATGGAAGGGAAAGCGTGTGCGTTTCAAAGACGCACACAACTGATGAATGCATTTGGGTAAACAGTGCACCAAAATGTGTGCGGATTTTCACGTGAAAAGAAAAATCACAATAAAGCTCTCGATTTACTACGGTTGTGAGTTGGAGCAAGTTTCGAGATGGGATTCAGAAATCCTCGGGATTTGCTGATTTGCCCACCCCAAGGTGTGTGAGAATTTTATTCCAGTTTATTTGCATAAGAACTTCCAATATTCACACATTTCTACATAAAAGGAACAGGAAGAATTTGTTGGTGTTCTTTTCCCCCCTTTTTTAATCAAACATGAGAGCCAGTGAGATTAAGATTGTTGTTTTCAGCATCTCAAAAATCATCCCTGAAATTACAGTTTATGAATCTTTAGGGAAGCATGAAGTTACAATGTGACATTGCCTTTTTTTTTAATGCATAGATATTGCAATTAACACTTCCTTTTTGGAGGCAGTTTTATCTGTTCCACCCATCAATATCCGTCTTCCTTTCTTTGAAAATTTTCTAGCCTCAAAATAGGTTTTAGCATTTTTCGACTGATTGAGAGACAAATCAAATCAAATCAAAGACAGCTTCATTATCCCATCAGATTTCTTTCCTCTTCCTTAAAGAATGCCACACGGATGGAAAAACACAGAAACCTAGAATAGTACCGAAATGACACCCCTTCATTTGGAATGACATTCAAAAGGCAGAACTGAATTTAACTGTTTCTACTGGGATTCTATTAATATAGGATACTGGTCCTTCATAACTAATGCACCTTCAACAGAAGACCTTTTCCCACCCTGCCAGTATGGCTAGGGTGGGAGCAAGTTGTTGTGGGCGAGGAAGAGAGGAATTGATGTCTCATGTGCTTTGCACATTAAACAACATCGTGCATATGCGGGGCTTGCCTATAAAGGTGTCAGGGATGCTTTAGGGTGGATTCCTGCATTGAGCAGGGAGTTGGACTCAATGGCCTTATAGGCCCCTTCCAAATCTACTATTCTATGATTCTATGATCCCCGCACACTTACCCGGCCTCTTTTGCTCTTCTGCCCCCACTCTCTCACCCTTATGTAGTATGGGATTAGCTAGTGGCCCCCTTTGGGGTGGGGGGGCTGATTAGGAATTTTACCTGCCACATATTGACTGGGGTGTACAGGTTTTTTGCCTACTCCATACTGGATTTTAATTTTATTCGAGGGTGAGTAAATAGGTTGATTTGTTGGCAGGGTTGTGTGGGAATCTTGGGATATCAGATGAGCACTCATTGGGCACCTTCTGGTGATTGGCAGGTTTCAAGGCCTGGTCATCAGGGGCTGCGTGGCTCTCGACCCAGGATATGGCTTGCCTTTGGGAACCTCACTGTCTCACTTACTTGGGGTTTCGTGGCCCCAGGTGGAGTGACACGGGGAGGTCTCCCCCTGAGCACACATGTGTCACTTAAGCAAGGAGCTGGGTTTTAATCTGACTCCTGGCTTGGCTGAGTGGCTCGCCCTTTATGCAGGCTAGTTGCCTGGAGACAGGAAGCTTGGATTCCCACACTCTCACATGCAGATCCAGGGAGGGGTGAGTGGAAGGTGGACATACTATCAGCTCTCCGGGACAGGGATAGCATGGCCACAGTGGAACAAGGAGTAGTAACCTCAAGGCTAGATTACTACACTGTGCTCTATGTGGGGCTGCCCTTGAGCTACTCTGGAAGCTGGAACTAGTGCAGACCACAGCAGCTCAGCTATCGTCAGGAGCTGCCCCTTTTCAGAATGCAACTCTTCCCCTCCTTATTGTTTTACTATGATTTTATTAGATTGTAAGCCTATGCGGCAGGGCCTTGCTATTTACTGTTTTACTCTGTACAGCACCATGTACATTGATGGTGCTGTATAAATAAATAAATAAATAATAATAATAACTCTTCTGCTGAGGGAACTGCACTGGCTGCCTATTTGCTACCGGGCCAGGTTTAAGGTTCTGGTACTAGTGTACAAAACCCTAAACAACTTGGGACAAGGACACCTGAGAGAGGGTCTTCTCCTTTTACCAACCCGCCCCATCACTGTCATCAGAGGCTAATGCTCCTGATGGTTCCACATGGACCTATGATCCAACTGGAATCCACCAGGAGAAGAGCCTTCAGTGTGGTGGCCTCTTTTTCTTTGGCATTCCCCAACCCTGGAGGTCAGGCAGGCACCAGCACTGGCCTGGTTCAGATGACACACTAAACCATGCTGCTTAACCACAAAATGGTTAATGGACTGCGTTGAGGTTAATGCATTCCCTTAACCATTTTGTGGTTAAGCAGCATGGTTTAGCGTGTTGTCTGAACCAGGCCACTGTGATGCTTCCTAAAAACAGCTCTATTCCAGGAAGCATCCCTGAAAAGACAGCCAAACTTTTTATGGATGTGCTATTTTTTAAAAATAAACCTTTCTATTCTTTCTTTCTTTCTTTCTTTCTTTCTTTCTTTCTTTCTTTCTTTCTATCTATCAAAAAGGGTGGGTTCCAACCTGTGAAGACTCCCCTGTGAATTTGCCAGTCATTTCTCATCAAAATTAAAAGGGAGTAGAAACAGCTAAGCACTTCGAAGGACTGGGAAGCCATGTATACGTACAGAGAGATACAAGAAAGTCAGTTAATTAAATTCATTTCCAGAAATGCGCCTCGTTATTCTGCTCCCCTCCCACTGCTCGTTATACTCATGCCTGGAGAGGCACACCCTGGTGTGTGAATATTAATAGAGCGTCTTAATAGACTGACTCTGTTTATGATCTCCTCGGCCTCTTTTTGGGGATTTCCTAGTGGGAACTGTGATATAGCTGGTGCTGAGTAAATTGCCTGTGTGAACTCATTCTGTCGGAATCTCTCCTCATTAGGGCCGGGGAGAAAGTAGAACTGTCATTTCTGTGCTCTTTGCTTTCCCTCCCTCCCTCCGTCTCATCATCACCACGGTGGCTTATGTCTGCCTCGGAGCAGCAGAGAGCAAGTAGGCCAGAAAGAGGCACATTACAAGCTAAAGATAATGAGAGTTGTGACTTTCAGGTGGCCTCAGGAAGCCCTGTAGGAATATGGGGCCATTGGACACCATGTCATGCCTTCATCTGCATCCAGAAAGGCTGCATTTCTGGAGAGCCAATGTAATGTAGTTCAGAGGTCTGGAGATGGATCCAGGAAACCATGAAGTCTCAAAAGCTGATCACTAAGGCTGCAATGTTGGGTTGATTAATGGTGCAGTCCTATACTTGTCTACTCATACTTAGAAACTGATCTCTATTGAGTCAAGTGGGACCAAGTTCTATTTCATAGAATTCTAGAATAGGAAATTTGGAAGGGGCCTATAAGGGCCTAAATCCGCCCTAAAGCATCCCTGACAGATGGCTGTCCAACTGCCTCTTGAATGCCTCTTGTGTAAAAGAGCCCATGACCTCCCTAGGTAACTGGTTCCATTGTCATGCTGCTCTAACAGTCAGGAACTTTTTCCTGAAGTCCAGCCGGAATCTGGCTTCCTGTAACTTCAGCCTGTTATTCCGTGTCCTGTACTCTGGGATGATTGAGAAAAGATCCTGGCCCTCCTCTGTGTGACAAGCTTTCAAGGACTTGAAGAGTGCTATCATGTCTCCCCTCAGACTTCTCTTCTCAAGGCTAAACATGCCCAGTTCCTTCAGTCTCTTCTCACAGAGCCTTGTTTCCAGACCTCTGATTATCCTCGTTGCCTTCCTCTGAACACGCTCCAGCTTGTCTGCATCCTTCTTGATGTGTGGTGCCCAGAATTGGATGCAATACTCAAGATAAGGCCTGATTGGCTTGTTATGTCCTTAGGAGACTTTAACCACACATCACTCAGGCCACATTGTTATTCTGATTTTGGTTTCTGCCAGACTGGGAATTTCATGACAATCTGGCATGCTTCAACCTCAGACTTCATTGCAGATGTCTTCCTTTTCTGCAGGGGCAATTTGGAAGATAATAGAATGAAATTTAATAGGGATAAATGCCAAGTTCAACATCTAGAAAATAGAAACCAAATGCACAGTTACAAGTTGGGCGACACTTGGCTCAGCAATACTACAAATAAGAAGAATCTTGGAATTGTTGTAGATCACAAGCTGAATATGAGCCAACAGTGCGATATGGCTGCAAGAAAGGCAAATGCTATTTTGGGCTGCATTAATAGAAGTAAAGCTTCCAAATCGTGTGAGGTACTGGTTCCTCTCTATTCAGCCCTGGTTTGGACTCATCTAGAGTATTGTGTCCAGTTCTCAGCTCCACAATTCAAAAATGATGCAGACAAGCTGGAGCATGTTCAGACGAGGGCAACCAGGATGATCAGGGGTCTGGAAGCAAAGCCCTATGAAGAGAGACTGAAAGAACTGGGCCTGTTTAGCCTGGAGAAGAGAAAGCTGAGGGGAGACATGATAGCACTCTTCAAATACTTAAAAGGTTGTCACACAGAGGAGGGCCAGGATCTCTTCTCAATCCTCCCACAGTGCAGGACACAGAATAATGGGCTCAAGTTACAGGAAGCCAGATTCCGGCTGGACTTCAGGAAAAACTTCCTGACTGTTAGAGCAGTACGACAATGGAACCAGTTACTTAGGGAGATTGTGGGCTCTCCCACACTAGAGGCCTTCAAGAGGCAGCCGGACAACCATCTGTCAGGTACGCTTTAGAGTGGATTCCTGCATTGAGCAGGGGGTTGGACTCAATGGCCTTCTAGGCCCCTTCCAACTCTACTATTCTATGATTCTAGATTCTAAGAGCAATTCATTCGCTCCTGTTCCACCTGTTTTACTGGCATGCCCAGCAACCCTGAGAGCTGGTCCTTATCAAGTCAGCAGGAGGGGGGAACCATGCAGGCTACCCTCATGAATTCTTCCGTGCAGCCATCATTCATTCGCATGCCCATCTTTGTTCCCAGACTGAAGGAATTAGCTCCAGACCTCCTGCTGCGACATCTGTCTGGACACATCAGTAAGCTCCTGAATTCTGCACGTTGAGTGCATTTGAGTTCATTAAAAGAGAAAGCCCATTTGGCATGCTGGAGATAAATGGGGCATTTCATAACTCAGCAAGCTCTGAATAATTACAAAGTCCAACAGCAAGCATTTGGAATAAAATGATGCCCAATGATTTATGTTCTTTTTTTGTTCTTTCTTCTTCTTCTTCTTCTTTTTTAGGAAAAGAAAGAGAAGGAGCTAATTCTAGAGGGAGAAAAGTCAAATAACAGAATGACATTCACCCCAACTGGGCAGGTGGCTAGAAGCCAGTGGCACTCCTCATAAATGATAGCATTAGAAGAATGTCACTCACTAAGTCCTGTAGGGTGTTTACCTCATGCAAATTGACTTTAAAAGTCATTGGAAAGTCAGGATCTTTAAGCTTGTATTTTTGGGGAAACTCCAAATTCTAGGACAGTGCTGTGTGCATATTGTGATTCCATGGTAGGGACAGGCAGAGCACTGAATGTGGCTTTGAATGTAACACTTAGGTTCCTGAGGATTTGAGCTTTGTTTTCATTTGTTGGTTGGTTGATTGGCTGGTTGGTTTTCAGGTCAAGTTTCTAGTCCCTGTGGCTGCAAAGTGATACTTGAAAGTGTGTAGGCAATACCAGTGAAATCGGAGAAGTGTATGAGGTGGTGGACAGTGCAAACTTGTACCTGTCTCCTCAGAAGCAAGCACCATTGACCTCACTGGGTCATATGCCCATGGAAGTATTCATAGGCTTGCAGGCTGAATATAATTTTTAGAGGCTGCGAAAGGGCCTTCATTGACCTGTGTACATTCTCCCCACTATCCATGATTAATGAAAAGACATTACGGGAAATACCACAAATTGCAGAAGAAATAATGCAAAGAAAGTGGAGATTTAAAAAGCTACCAACTTTGCAGAATTCATAGAGGTTGAACTCCATCTCTTTCTCAGTGCAAATCAAGCAGCGGTCGAACAGGGGATTGTATTTTAGCATACACACACATAGTTGTGCTGATGACATCACCAGCACCTGACCTGGCTCTTTTAGGGTGTCATGGTTGTATAGGATGGCTACTTCATGGGTTTCCTGGAATTCATTTGCCAGTTGGACACCATCAGGATTTGAGCAAGTTGAAAGGGGTTCTCCCTCTTTTCATGCAGCTCTACACACTATTCTCTCTGTGTTGCCAATTTATTGACAGCTGGGACTCTGAGTAGGTCTTTTGCTCATCAGGCTGGATCTCATTCCAGCTAGATTCTGTGCATTAATGGGAAAACATCTGTCTCTTTAGCATTGCTAGGCTTCTAGTCTCACTTTGGTGTAGCCTTTCCCTCCAGGCCTTCTTCTGCTTATTTCCCTGCTTTTGTGTGAATCTGTATAGTCTTTCCTGTGGCAGAGGCTCAGCATAATTTAAGTGCTGGTGAGGCTGGGATCAGTCATTACTTCTATGAAAAGGGGTTTTTCAACCTGTTCTGGATGGGGTTGCACCCCTTGAAGGATCAGGTTCGTAGCTTGGGGGTTCTCCTAGAACCATCTCTGTCACTTGAGGCCCAGGTGGCCTTGGTAGCACGGAGTGCCTTCTACCAACTCCGTTTGGTGGCCCAGCTATGCCCCTATTTGGACAGGGATAACCTAGCTTCAGTCGTCATTGCTCTGGTAACCTCCAAATTAGATTACTGCAATGCCCTCTACGTGGGGCAGCCTTTGAAGACAGTTCAGAAGCTGCAGCTTGTGAAAAATGCAGCAGCCAGATTGATAACTGGAACCAGAAGGTTCAAACATATAATACCGATTCTGGCCTGCTTGCATTGGCTGCCTATACATTTCCGAGCCCTATTCAAGGTGCTGGTTTTAACCTATAAAGCCTTACAGGGCTTGGGACCACAATACCTGACAGAATGCCTTTCCCGACATGAACCTACCAGTACACTGTGCTCAACATCTAAGGTCCTCCTCTGAGTGCCTACTCTGAGGGAAGCTTGGAGGATGGCAACAAGGGAGAGGGCCTTTTTTTTGGTGGCCCCCCAATTATGGAATGATCTCCCTGATGAGGCTCACCCGGCACCAACATTGTTATCTTTTCTGCACCAGGTCAAGACTTTTCTCTTCTCCCAGGCATTTAACAGCATTTAACAACATATGCTAAGTTTGTTTGTTTTTTAATGGACCCCAGAACTGTTGTTGTTAAATGGATACTGTTGTTTTTATATTTGTGTTGGTTTTAAATTTTGTATACTTTTTAATGTTTACTGTTTTTAACTTTTGTAAACCACCCATAGAGCTTCGGCTATGGGGCAGTATATAAATTTAATAAATAAATAAATAAATAAATAAATAAATTTTCAGCAATGCCGGGTTTTCAGGAACAATTTGCAAGAGCAGGTTTCAGGAGTAGGAATGGATCAGCACCATGGAAAGCTCCAATGGATACTGAGGCTGGAAGCTAGACAGGCTTGCTTGCCTATATGTTGCTCCAACCAAGGTCTGAGCAAATCAGAAACTTAAATAGGAAGTTTCTGGACTTTGTTCTAGTTAGCTGCACCTCTACATTGACTGAGACTTGTGTTAGAATAACACTGGGGCATAAAATTCCAAACCAATTCAGCATAGAGACATTTTGGAGCAGTATTAATTTCCACCAAACAAAATTCTCATCCATATAATGAAAGCCAGATTGCTTTGCCCATGGGTTTCTCTTCCCTGGAAGGAAGTGGAAAGTACTTAACAAAAAAAGAACAACCAATTTGAAAATCTTCCATGGAGCAATATATCTAGGAAAACATGCACAAACATATCAACATCTGGTATATTTATCTAGCTATAAATGTGTGCATGCAGGGAAAAGGAGTGTGTGTGTGTGTGTGAGAGAGAGAGAGAGAGAGAAAGAGAGAGAGAGAAGAGAGAGAGAGAGAGAGAGAGAGAAAGAGAAAGAGAGAGAGAGAGAGAGAAAGAGAGAGAGAGAGAGAGAGAGAGAGAGAGAGAATGAGAGAATAAATTTATTTATTTATTTATTTATTTATTTATTTATTTATTACATTTTTATACCACCCAATAGCCGAAGCTCTCTGGGCGGTTCACAAAAATTAAAACCATAATAAACAACCAACAGGTTAAAAGCACAAATAAATGGCAGCAGAAATTCCATTCAGTCATGCCTGCTCTTGTAGAGTTGAAGGAAAGTCAATTTCAATAGCAACATGAAAGGACCAACATGTTGCCTTAAGGGAGATTTGAAGGATATGCGAGGGCTTTTTTGTAACAATACCATGGGATTATTTGTAATTGAGGTTTTAAGGGCTTGATGTAATCTCTAAACAGAGGAGAACCATCTCCCCTTTTCTCTGCTTCCTGGGGGCAACTCCCAATTTTTGTTTACACTGTTTCCCCACTAGTCCTGAATCACAGTCCTGGATTAAAAGATGAAATGTCCCTCTGTGCAGACTCTGAACTGCACTGTGGAACACAAAATGTAGTCCAAATCAAGTGTCTTGCTCTGTCCCTCTCGTCATGTATGTTTACTTAATGCACTGCCAATTTTCTTACAATTTGTACCGAATTTGTACTCAACAAAGGATCTGTCCTTACTAAGTGATGTTTTCCAGTTCTCTGAATGTGGAAGGCCAGCTGGGGGAGAGGCAACTTGACACTATGGGTTATAGGAGCAAAGCTGGGCTGACTACACTGCCTCATGCAGCCTAGCCAATTAGGGAAGGGTGTGTCTCTTAAAAGTGGCTGTGCCCTGGCATCCACAATTCTTGGTGCACAGGCAATCTGCCCAATTACCTACCTTCCAACAAGCCAGGACTAGTTGATTGCCAAGGGTATACAATAAATTTTGTTGTTGTTGTTGATGATGATGATATTTTGCTTTGTTTTCATGTCTAAATCAGCTCCAGGATGGGTTCATTGTTTGCCTACTCTGTTTTTACTGGTAGAATGGGTTCACTAATTGGTTATAGGGATGTCGGTCACTGGGAAATCCAGTTCCCTTTTGGCTCAATAGAGATCCACAGCGTGTAGAACTTGCTTTACATCTGTGAACAGAACTGTGGGCTGCCCCCTCCCCCAACCCAGGGTCTTCAGTTTGCACACATTTCTGAGCTATTTTCCAAATTTTCTGTAATTTGCATGGATTGCAGAGCCTTCCCACAAATGTGCAAAATTCCTAGAAAATCTGTGAACTAGCCCAACACTCTGCACATCAAGTTGAGTGCAGCAGCAGACACCAAAATGAAGTCTGGGGGCTGAGCGTAAGAAAAGGCGTTGAACTCCACCAACCAGGTGGATTTCTCCAGAAGCTAGAGCTAGTGCAGAACGCTGCAGCTCGGCTGTTGTCTGGAGCTGCCCCTTTCCAGCATGGAACTCCTCTGCTGAGGGAACAGCACTGGCTGCCTATTCACTACCGGGCCAGGTTTAAGGTTCTTGTACTTGTGTACAAAGCCCTAAACAACTTGGGACCAGGATACCTGAGAGAGCGCCTTCTCCCTTACCAACCTGCCCGGTCACTGAGGTCATCTGAGGGCCTGCTCCTGGTGGTTCCACATAGATCCATCCTCCGATTGGAATCCACCAGGGGAAGAGCCTTCAGCGTGGTGGCCCCCCTCCTGTGGAATTCTCTGCCTCTGGAGGTCAGGCAGGCGCCAACCTTGTACTCCTTTCGGCGCCTCCTGAAAACAACATTATTCCAGGAAGCCTTTCCTTAATGACCAGCCAGGAGTCACTGTATTTGTTTCTTTTAAAATCTGTTTTAAGTGTTTTATTCTGTTTTCATTTTCATTTTATCTTGTACACCACTCCGAAATTTTCAACGGGGAGTGAAATTTATTTATTTATTTATTTACTGTAAATAAATAAATAAATAAATAAATAATTTCTCCAACCTCCCTTATTTGTTATGCTGAGCTGTAAGACCTCCATTCTATAAAGAAGTCACAACTGGCAGGTTCAGCAACATGATGGGGAAGGTTGAGTAGGCAGTGACATTAGAGTGAGCAAAAGGTGACTTACCTAAGTTAGCCAATTGTGGCATATTGTTTCTGGGGAGGGGGAGCTGGAAACAGGAAGCCCATCTGGCAGTCTGATGGTCTCCAATGTATGACAGGAGAGGCTATGACACCAACAGGGCTTCCTAAGCACATTTTCTAAAATAAATAGCCAGTGAAGACTAAAGACCAGTTATAAGGGATTCAATACCCACAGTCGGTCTTGAGACACACAGCACAATGTCCTGATTCTCACATTGGTAGCCAGCACAGCCACACATTATGCATCTGGTACCATTCAGAACACATTGTTTTTGGTCACCCAATTGGACCGGAGGAATAATAATAATAATAATAATAATAATAATAATAATAATAATAATAATAATAATAAATAAATAAATAAAAATTCTTACCTGCCTCTCCACTTGGATCGAGGCGGGGAACAACAGTGAATATAAAACACATTAAAAACTGATTAAAAACATAGCATACATGATTAAAACATCCTAAAAACATTCTAAAATTTCCCTGGATAGGCCTGCCAGAATCGATCAGTCTTTATTGCTTTCTTAAATGCTAAAAGATTGTCAAGTTGACGAATCTCCTCTGGCAGGCCATTCCACAGTCTGGGAGCAGCGGAAGAGAAGGTCCTCTGGGTGATACCCATCAGCCTAGTTTTGGTTGACTGAAGTAGATTCTTCCCAGAGGACCTGAGTGTGCAGGGTGGGTTGTATGGGAGAAGGCGATCCCGCAGGTAGCCTGGACCCAAACCATGTAGGGTGTTAAAGGTGATGACCAACACTTTATACTTCGCCCGGAAACTAATTGGCAGCCAGTGAAGAGATTTTAAAACTGGTGTAATGTGGTCACCCCTAGGTGTACTCCTAGATTTCTCATTGCAAATTGCGTAGGTATCCACCTTCGGGGTTGGGGTTCTGAATTGGGTAAGCTCACTTAAATATACAAACTCAATTATTTTCTTTCCCATTCCTAATACACACACACACACACACACACACAGAGAGAGAGAGAGAGAGAGAGAGAGAGAGAGAGAGAGAGAGAGAGAGAGAGATTGGAGTGCTTTTAAAAAGATGTGTGATAATGTATCTGACTTTACTATCTTTGCTTGGATGAGGGTGCAATCCTATGCATGTTTAGACAGGGGGTGGGGGAAAACACCCGAGAACTCTCTAGCTTGTTGGGGCATGCTAGGAGTTACAGGATTGTTGTTTCTTCCTGTCTGAACAAGCAAAGGATGGCACTATAAGAGAAGAAAGACAGCTGGCAAACAAATCATTTCAATACCCAATGTTATTTTCTCATTCATATGATAAATTCTAGGACAAGGTGAACCTGAACAATTTGTCTGTGTTGTAATCAGATCTCTGTAATAAAAGATATTCTTTAAAACATACACACACACCAAGAGAGAGAGAGAGAGAGAGAGAGAGAAAGAGAGAGAGAGGGAGAGGAAGGATGATCAATGTTTGAGACCAAGTTCTGTGTCCTCTAATCTAATGAAGCTTGTATAAATGAATAGTTTGTGTAAGGATCAATTTGTTACAAAAATGAAACCGCATGCAGGTTCATTATCTACTTATTCTGTACACTCTACAATGAATAAAATTGGTAAACAGATTTTTCTGTCATATCAGGGAAGGAGAGAAAGAAAGAAAGAAAGAAAGAAAGAAAGAAAGAAAGAAAGAAAGAAAGGGGAATATAAACATGTGTGGCATCTGAAAAAGCCATATATAGTGCTATAGATATCAAGCATATGAAGTAGACGCATTTTAGGATACTTTTAGTATGCTTTTAGGATGCTTTTAATGGTGTATACTATGTTTTTAATCAGTGTTTTATGTATTTTATGCTTGCTGTTGTTCCCTGCCTTGATTCAATTGGAGAGGCGGGTAAGAAATAAATTATTATTATTATTATTATTATTATTATTATTATTATTATTATTATTTTGCATTTTTTGGCAGTAATCTTATGCATATTTAGACAGGGGGAAAACAGTTTGACAAATGGCTGGCTGTGGAATGCTGGGAGTTCTAGGACTCCCCCCCCCCATGCATAGGATTGAGGCCTTAATATACCCTTCACACCCATATGGAGAGAAGTGGAGAGAAACAGGGATCGTGTGATTATTTTCCAGCTCAGCTCATAAACTTCCCAAAAATATATATGTCTTAGCTACTCTCAGTAACAAAATTCTCAACTAGATGGAACTTGGTTGAATCCCGAAAGGCGATTGTTATGTGACTTACATTCGTGACCCAGGAAACAGCACACTAGACTAATGTTTCATAGAATCATAGAATAGTAGAGTTGGAAGGGGCCTATAAGGCCATCGAGTCCAACCCCCTGCTCAATGCAGGAATCCACCTTAAAGCATCCCTGACAGATGGTTGTCCAGCTGCCTCTTGAAGGCCTCTAGTGTGGGAGAGCCCACAACCTCCCTAGGTAACTGGTTCCATTGTCGTACTGCTCTAACAGTCAGGAACCTTTTCCTGATGTCCAGCCGGAATTTGGCTTCCTGTGACTTGAGCCCATTATTCCATGTCCTGCACTCTGGGATGATTGAGAAGAGATCCTGGCCCTCCTCTGTGTGAAACCTTTCAAGTTCTTGAAGAGTACTACCATGTCTCCCTTCAATCTTCTCTTCTCCAAGCTGAACATGCCGAGTTGTTAATGGCTGGTGCTTAAACACACATCCTTCTGGATGCAGCAGCATTTGCAGCCATCACTGATAGCTTGCAGGGTTCATTGGATTGCCCTTGAAAGGGCGATAAAGGCTGCCCACACAACAACCAAGAGGGAAGGTGTGTTTTGGATGACATTTCACCAAGAGAACAACATTCACGGATGGGGCCGTGATGTCATCCAATTGTAATAGATGAGCTCTCGTGTCACTCTGAAATGCCTTTCTTGGGTCTGGCTACTGAGGTTGTTTCCACCCCCCCCCCTTCCTCTTCGTCTTCTTATTGTAATACTTCATAATTTACGATTCCGTTCTTTATGTAAGTGATCGGTGTCTCCTTCTCTGAACAAAGCATTTCTCCTGCTGATCATAATGCAGCTCCTAAATCCCGTTTAAAATGAGAGACGTGGCGTAAAAATGTCAAGTGTGTAATTGATGTGCAGAATAAATGGACTCTCGGGGCTGTACGAAGGGTGAACAGTCACACTGAAGGGTACTTCGAATCAGTGCCGCAGCCATGTCTGTTCAAAGGCAAGGCAGGATTGCATCTCAGAGAAATATCCATAGCCAACATTTGCTGCTAATGGTCCCCTTCTCCACCCCCTATCCAAGGACAGATAAACAGCAAGGAACTAGGAAAGCCATAGCAATCTGCTCTGCTCAATTTCTGGTGTTGTTCCACTGGTGCATAAACTCTCTGGAACTGTCCTTATGCGTGATTCTCTAAAAATAATGGGTGGCTATATGTGGGAACTGTTGCACAGCCTAGCTGGAAGGAGGCATGGGAGAGAGACTCAATGGACATTGGAATGCACTCCTAAATTTATATGATGTCCTTACGGAATTGTCACTCTCAGTGGGATGCACATCTCATGCACAACTTGCATGAGCAGAGGTTGAACGCACATTGGGAGGCGCATCGAAATACAGAAGGCCGTGGCTCTTATCTGTCTTTGAACAACAAGATAATGTTGCAAGGCAGGCTGGTGCGTGCGTGGTTTGCCAAATGTTTTACTAATAGGCGATGGCCTTTTTATTTCTTTATTTATTTCTTTATTATTTATTTATTTACAATATTTATATACCGCTCCCCATTGAAAATTTCAGAACGGTGTACAAGATAAAATAAAATAAAAACAGAATAAAAACACTTTAAAATAGATTTTAAAGGAAGCAAAATGTACAGTGAACCGTGGCTGGTCATCAAGGAAAGGCTTCCTGGAATAATGATGTTTCCAGGAGGTGCCAAAAGGAATACAAAGTTGGCGCCTGCCTGACCTCCAGAGGCAGGGAATTCCATAGGAGGGGGGCCACCACACTGAAGGCTCTTCCCCTGGTGGGCTCTAATCGGAGGATGGGTCTATGTGGAACCACCAGGAGCAGGCCCTCAGATGACCTCAGTGACCAGGCAGGTTGGTAGGGGAGAAGGCGCTCTCTCAGGTATCCTGGTCTCAAGTTGTTTAGGGCTATTGGGGATATTCAGAGGCAATGAGCACACTAAGAATGGCCAAAATCAGCAAGCACTTGCATTAATAGGGCCTTTAAGGCCCCCACTGGAGGAGGAGGGGGAAGTGTGATCCATCTGTATTGAGACTCATGTACTACCTCCTTGATCCCTCCCATTCTGGACATGTTCTCATGACTTCAGACATTCTATTTTTGTGTGAGGGGAGCACTGTCCCTAATAATGGGCAGGCTGCCAGCTCAGAAAATAACATTCTCCTCAGCCATTTTAGCAACAAGTAGCTAAGCTTGAGATCCTGCCAGATGCTTGTCTAGACCAGCGGTTCTCAACCTGTGGGTCGCGACCCCCTTGGGGGTCGAACAACCCTTTCACAGGGGTCGCCTAAGACCATCGGAAAACACATATTTCCGATGGTCTTAGGAACCGAGCTACATAATTTTGCTACATAACAGTAGCAAAATTACATTTATGAAGTAGCAACGAAAATAATTTTATGGTTGGGGGTCACCACAACATGAGGAACTGTATTAAAGGGTCGTGGCATTAGGAAGGTTGAGAACCACTGGTCTAGACTCTGTTAAGCAGAGCATCAACAGGTGATTTTTCTGGGAACTTAACATAGCTATCTCCACCATCCTTCAGCGAACAAGCACAAGGGCAGTCTAGACATGGGCAAGAGGATGGATGCACCACTGACTCCTCTATATACAATGGTCTTCTGCATTTCCACTACATTGCAGCACCATGGAAAGCTACAAGTGAGACACTTTTTCTGAAGACGGATGGAGATGAACTGAAGTCTTATGAGTCCCGCCTTCTACTCTACCCTGCCTAACCAGTGTGGTGTAGTGGCTAAGGTGTTGGACTGGGAGCCAGGAGATCTGGGTTCTAGTCCCCACTCGGCCATGGAAACCCACTAGGTTACTTTGGGCCAGTCACAGCCTCACAACCCAACCCACCTCACAGGGTTGTTGTTGTTGTGAGGCTAAATTGGAGAAGAGGGTGATTATGCATGCCACCTTGGGTTCCTTGGAGGAAAAAAGGTGGGATATAAATGTAATAAAAAAAAAATAACCTCCAGGCCTGCCTGAAGATCATGTGTCCTTAAAGGGCCACCCCTCCTTTCTGTGGTCTTCTGCCTGGCAATGACTCCTCAGGGAAATTGGTTTTGGGTGTTTGCTGCAAGCTTAGCATCAAGAACCCCAATCCTGTTTATGGACTGGAGAATCAGGGATGTTGGAACTCATCAGCATTCTCTGAACTTTGTTTCAAAGCTTGGGTTATCGTACTCCCATTTTCATTTGTGACGTGTTTCTCCCCTCCACCCCACCTTCAGATAGGAAAAGTGTGGATTTTGAACAGGAAAAAGGCACATTTCTGTGCACATGCTTTAAAAGTGTGCACGCCCTCACTTGACTAAAATGTACAAATGCATTTCTTTTAAAAAAAATGCATTTCAAAGTGTATTCAAGGTTGTGAATGAGTAAAGTTTGAATGATTTCTAGGCTTCATAGTCTTGATCCAATGACATTGGTGGACAGATAGATAGGCAGGCAGAAAACCTATCATCATCATCATCATCATCAATGTTTTGAGTCCACTTTTCTACTTATTATTATTATTATTATTATTTATTTATATAGCACCATCAATGTACATGGTGCTGTACAGAGTAAAACAGTAAATAGCAAGACCCTGCCGCATAGGCTTACAATCTAATAAAATCATAGCAAAACAATAAGGAGGGGAAGAGAATGCAAACAGGCACAGGGTAGGGTAAGCAGGCACAGGGTAGGGTAAAACTAACAGTATAAAGTCCGCACAACATCAAGTTTTAAAAGCTTTAGGAAAAAGAAAAGTTTTTAGTTGAGCTTTAAAAGCTGCGATTGAACTTGTAGTTCTCAAATGTTCTGGAAGAGCATTCCAGGCGTAAGGGGCAGCAGAGGAAAATGGACAGAGCCGAGCAAGGGAAGTAGAGGCCCTTGGGCAGGCGAGAAACATGGCATCAGAGGAGCGAAGAGCACGAGCGGGGCAATAGTGTGAGATGAGAGAGGAGAGATAGGAAGGAGGGCCATTCTTCATGGCAGCTTACAAAAGCTTACAAAAGCCAATAAAGAAAATGAACAGCAGCGAAACCACAAAACTGATGGCAGCAGAAACCCTAAGAACTCTAAGCAGATGCAAGCAAGCAAACAAACAAATCAAATACATCCACAGCCATCCAGGGATCATAACCAACAATAACTAGACAGGCATTATAAAATTCTCCAGCAAAATCTTGGATGGGGTTGGGTCCTTAAATGCTGGGGTGGGGAGAAAGAGAGAGAGAGAGAGAGAGAGAGAGAGAGAGAGAGAGAGAGAGAGAGAGAGAGAGAGAGAGAGAAATATATGGCAGGTACTCTGTCTATATTACTCTCAGTCCGTAGTAGCTGGTTACGAACCCAACAGGCATTCAATTTTCATTGCCCCTTTCCTATAGATTAGCATTTAATAAAGCATCGTCAATACACTCTGCTGAGTAAGTGGTCAAGAGCAAAGTACTGCAGAGTCACTAAAAAAAGGAAACTTTGCAGAAGTTGGGGAGTGCTGTGTTTACTGCTTCGTCAGAAGCAAGAGCAATAACTATTGATTGCATTCCGATTAAATGCCTCTGCATCTGGTATGCTTAACGCTCATCTTTCCTGGCTGTTTTTCTGCTGCAGGACCTCGGTTATTTTTGTCCTGCATAGTTCAATGGGGGTGTAGGAGATAAATACGTGTAATCCAATGGAAAGGAGTTCCTTTTCCATTTGGATTATACATATTTTAGGTGAAAGAAGTGGTTTGAAAATGAGAATTCATATTTGCAGGCGGATGAAGGGCTGGGTGGAAATAAAGAGACGAGACCAGAAAGTATGGTTTCATATCTGGGCCACATTTATTAAAGATCTGCAAAGGAAGCACTGGGCGGGCCCTAACTTCACCATCAACTAGCTGGTGTTTTAATGGGCGAAACATTCTAGACCTGATGAGCGATGTCTGCTTGATCACCACCCCCAAGCCTACCCCTTTTGGAGAAGGGAGGCCTTTCCGTGTCACTCCCCCCTGATCCGGAAGGTATCAGGTGGAGTGAGGTGAGTTGGCCTCACAGATAACCCTTATCCCCCCGCTGGGACTGCAAGAACCCTCAGCGGAGGGCCTCAGGCATCATCTGTCACCAAATAACGGTGCCACAGAATGGTCACCGTCCCTGTTTTCTAAATGTGCCTGCCCCTAACAGCCTAGGCCAAATGTGACCCATTGGAATAACACATACCTAAGACACTCTCCCCCAGACTTACAGTGTGAAGTAGGCAAAAAACACATAGCCCCGGCCAATCTGGCTATGTGAAAAAAATCCTACTTGACCCCCAAACGGGCAACCAGATAACCCACACTGCACACTGGGGGGGAGCCACGAGCCGAAAGAGGCCGAGGGCTGGGTGTGGTGGCCTTATATAGGTGCTGCCACTCTGCCCCCGGCCGGTGACATCACAGAGCCTCCTCCAATAGCGAGGAGGCACGTCTCTTTCTCCCACCCACCCCCGGTCTGCAACAGCCTCCCTGTGGCCATGTGAACGGGACACTGGGGCAAGACACTTCTGCAAAAGGTTTCCACTGCTTCAATATTCCTTTTTCCCCCCTGAAGAGCTCCAGTCATTTAGCTTATAGCTTCATCCCATGTACCTGTTTCCCTCAAATTATCCCCTACAGTGCTAAGCTGTTGTTGTTGTTGCTAGCTAAATCACACCCCGGGTGGCAGCGCTCCTAAGATCCTTTGCACACCAGGAAATGGGTTTAAGGGGGGAAGTGTAAAAAAAATCATAAAAAATCAATGGATGACCCAATCTGAATCAAATTTGGCATGCTTAAAGATCTCCTTGATATCTATTACTGTGCCAATTTTGATGTCTTTATCTTTAAAGCGTACACAGATGTAAGCATTTGTTTAATTTTTCTTTAAACATATGAAATCCTGCCCCTGTGACCCCCAGTGGCCGCTTGGAAAACAACAAATGATTTGCTCGAAAAGTAGTACCAAAATAGGGCAGGTCTTGCCTTTAAAGCACAATTAAAGCAGGATGCATGGGAGTACTTCACAATAAAAGCAGATTATAAACTGGAAAACTTCGGAGTCCTTTGCACGCAATTCATAGCGATTGCACAGTATAACGCTGGTATGATAAAGCTCTTAAGCAAAAGTACATGTAAACAGAAGTGATTTGATAAAAACAACAACATTAGTTCCTCCATTCCTTGCCCCACCCCTGAAAGAATTGCAGTGTTTGATTCACACAGATATTTTTTTAAAAAAAGTCACGTTGTTCTTATTATTGGTATTTTCTAAAATGCCTAAAGTTTAGGCAGGGTTACAATCAAATAGATATACAAAAGTTGGGGGAGGATGACGAAAACAAGGAAATGCAGGCATCAGTTCTCAAAGTTACATAGCTGTTGTTATAAAGCCTAGCTTTAATTGGATTACAAACAACCGCTCTGAAAGAAAGTAGCAAGAATATAAAAATAAATTTCAGGAATACTAGCCTTTAAATCTCCCCACTTCATTTATCTGAAAGAACAGTCAGTTGTACTGACTTAATACCAGTTGGACAACTGCATTGTTCTTTATGTTTCATGTTACCTCCAAAATAGAGTGTGCTATAACTCAAAAGATCACATTCAGTGATTTGAGCAACCAACTTGAAATGGTGCATACAAATCTAGAGTCGGTATTGTAAAGGCTTATCCGAGAACACCTGGGTATTGATCCCTTTTGATGACAAGATTAGAAAAGTCAATTGTATTATGGTGTCTTTGCAATTAGATACTGAGATTGGTAAAGTAAACACGGCCAGATGCCCTGGTAGCTTCAACATCCAGCTGACCCTCCCAGAACCACCAATGTTTCAGACCCTCTTGTGGCTGAGTCAATAAATTGAGGCCCCGGGTGTCTCCTCTGATTACTCCACTATGTGTGCATCCCATGTGCGCATTTGATCTCCACCTCTCCCATAAATTATTTGGTGATTTCATGCAGCATGATCCCTTCCAATGGGACCCATCCCATAGACGATTGACACAGCCTGCCAGATGCTAATTTGAGAAGCGCACTTCCCATTTGAGAAGTGATTGCGTTATTATATAAATAAGATTTCATTGTGGAAGGTGGAGAAAAAGAAAAACAGGCAGACTCTGGTTGAAGGTATCATATCGGAGACCTCTGCTAACTTCAGATGCCACTGGTTTGAGCCCAGCATGTCGCTCAAAACAGCTTGAAAGAGGATGCATTTTCTTTTGATTCCTCCCTGCCAAATACTTCAGCTTTTATTCTTTCTATTTTAACCATCCTTTGAGTGTTATACAGAAATGTATTTACCTGTCAACCCTAAGAAGAGGAAAAATGCCCTTGGCAAAGATAATTATGCTTTATGCCTCTTCTCCTGATGTGAGACTGTCAGATCCTGTTTCTCTGATGGGCTTAGCCACTGCCCATGACAAATAAGTCAGGAATAACTCCCACCATCATATCTAGATGGAATGGCCACTATCTTGATCCCACAAAAGCTAGCCAACATCAGTTTGCCCAGAAAAACAAAGTACAAGAACTTCAGAAGAGCCCTGCTGGATTAGACTAAGGCCACAGCTAGACCTAAGGTTTATCCTGGGATCAGGCGAACCCTGGTTCGCCCCTGCCTGAGCACTGGATACCCTGTGTGTCACCTAGATGAACAGGTTTGACCCCTGGACGATCCAGGGATAAACCTTACGTCTAGCTATGGCCTGAGTGTCCGACTAGTCCAACATTCTGTTCATGCAGTGGCCAACCAGCTGCCCACAGGAAACCCACAAGCAAGAGTTGAGTGCAACAGCACCCTCCTGCCCATGTTCCCCAGCAAAGGATAAATCGGTCAATGTTGGTTTGCAGAGAGAAAGGAAATCACCATAAAGGGGTGATCACCAAATCATCTGGCTACTTGATGGATCCCACACATTCAGTTGGGCACATCTTTGAAATGTATGCATTCTTCTCCCATTGATTAGAGAGCATTAATGCACATTTCTCAAAAGTATGCTTTTTATGCACATTTTTTTTTTCAAATGTATACATGTTCAGCGTGTTCAGAGGAGGGCAACCAGGATGATCAGGGGTCTGGAAACAAAGCCCTTTGAAGAGAGACTGAAAGAACTGGGCATGTTTAGCCTGGAGAAGAGAAGATTGAGGGGAGACATGATAGCACTCTTCAATTACTTGAAAGGTTGTCACACAGAGGAGGGCCAGGATCTCTTCTCGATCCTCCCAGAGTGCAGGACACGGAATAACAGGCTCAAGTTAAAGGAAGCCAGATTCCAGCGGGACATCAGGAAAAACTTCCTGACTGTTAGAGCAGTACGACAATGAAATCAGTTGCGTAGGGAGGTTGTGGGCTCTCCCACACTAGAGTCCTTCAAGAGGCAGCTGGACAACTATCTGTCAGGGATGCTTTAGGGTGGATTCCTGCATTGAGCAGGTGGTTGGACTCGATGGCCTTGTAGGCCCCTTCCAACTCTGCTATTCTATGATTCTATGTTGTTGAGCATTTTTGGGGGTTCCCCCCACCCCCCCATGAATCACATTGCAAGCTTGGAAACATATGGACATTGACCACAGGCTGCATCTGAGTCTTTACTCAGTCTGGAAGGTATGGACAAAATAGATCCTGATTGAAAATGAACTGAAACCAATTTCTCATACATCCCTAAAATAAACCAAGAAGAATTGAACCTGTCTAAGGTTCCATCTAAGAAAACAAATTCAAAGCCAGCAGTGTTGAGTAGGCAAAAACACACACCAACCCAATCCTGTAGATCGGGGCAATTTGTCAACAGAGGAAAAATAGTCCTTCTGAGCTCCGCACAGGACGATGGAGAACTTGGATTGATAAGAGGGCAGGCGGGTGGCTGCTGTTGGTTTAGATGTTTTCAAAAATGCACGCCTGGGGAGTGTGATGTCAAACAAAGTCCTCAGAGTGCTTTATTGCGATGAACCTTGCAATTGCCTTAGTTGAAACAGGATGTGAAGCACATGCAAAACCTGCCCAGGAGATCACCTGGCTTATCTCTGACCCAGCATTTGTGGAGTAAAGAGTCTCAAAATGAGAGCACAGCCTAGATCACAAGGCCAACAGCAGCCAGGTCATATGACTCAAACAACTTATGGAGCTCCCTGGACTGGATTTGATATTTGAAAGCATTGCAGCACCTCTGACGGTTGATGTCTCCAAACCCTCTGCTACAGAGTTACTACTAAATCTTTGCTTGATCCGGGATATTGATCAGTACCCCCAAGTACTCTGAGTTGTCAGCAGCCGTATCTCTTTCGAATAGGCTTTTAATGTAATAAAATTGTCAGGGCTTGGGCCCTGTTTCAAGAAAGAGTCATTTAGAAAATGGAATAATTTGAATATTTTTTTTAAAAAAAAAAACCTGCAATAATTCTCTCTCTTTCTCTTTATCTCTTACACACATATATATGTTTGGTTTTCAAGGGAGCTCATTTTTCAGTGAAGTAACCCATTCCTCTGCTTAGGCTTAAACGTGGCCAGGATGGGGCTCATGTGTGATTGGCTGTTTTGATCCTACCTTGGGGAAAGGGGAAACAAGTGAAGTCTGAGGAGGGTGTTTCCCCCCCCCCCCTGTTTTGACAGTTTTGAGAGGAGAGAGGGTTTAGAGTTTGGGAGAGCACCGTCTTAGTTGAGAAGGGAAGATTTAGAGGGGTTTGTTCTATCAAAGGCCGTAACCTGACAAAGGCCATAACCTGGGTTTGGGGGTGGGCCAACCAGTTCCGGATGGGGTTACACTCCCTCTGAAGGACTGCATTTGCAGCTTGGGGGTGCTTCTGGATCCCGCCCATATCACTGGGATCTCAGGGCAGCGTACAGATAAAATCAAACAAACAATATAAAATAGGGCTGTGCTCCACTTCTCCTCAGACAGGAAGAGCAGAAGCGAATCAGGGTATTTCGCCTCCCCTTAAGGCAGAGGCGAAGAGGATCGGGGGATCAGTGGAGCGTCGTGGAGCGGATCAAGGTGAAGGCGGATCCTTCACCTTGATCCGGACCTTTGCAAAAAAGGTAAGGGGGGTTTACTTGGCCCTGCTGCTGCTGCCGCCGCCCGTGCGGTGACAGCGGCAGAGCCAGGTAAGGGGGCAAGGGGGCAGGGGGAGGAGTGTCTTACCTGCATCTGTCCGCAGCCGCGGGGCCACAGACGGATGCAGGTAATGGGGAGGAAGGAAGGGGTGGTTACCTGGCCCTGCTGCCGCCTGTGCGGTGATGGTGGCAGAGCCAGGTAAGGGGGCAAGGAGGAGGGGGCTCTTACCTGCATCCGTCTGTGGCCCATCGCTGGCTTCACTAGAGCCCACAGCTCAACCTGGAAATGTAGGCCGCAAGCGGGGCCTACAGTTCCTGGTTGAGCCGCGGGCTCTAGTGAAGCTGGCGGCGGGCCAGGACAGAAGCAGGTAAGGGGGAGGAGGGAGGGGGCCTTACCTGGCATCGCCCCCCGCCACTGCGGAGCTTCAATTCGGAGCTGGAGCTCCTCAGCGGAGCGGACCCTAGTCAAATCAAGGCGGGGCGGAGTGGGGGGGGTCCATGCACTGCCCTAATATAAAACAATAAATATACACAACTGATTTCCCTTGCCCCCCTCTAAAAGTGGCAACCTCATACAGACATAAAGCAAAATGACCTTTGAGGTGGATATAAGAGAATCTGAACAGCCTCATGTTTGGCTGAGTTGGGGACCCTTGTGTTATTCACCTTTTAACATCTCAGTTCATCCTTAAAAGCAATCCTAACTTCTTCACACGGCGCATAGTTAAATTATGGAACTCACTACCACAAGATGTAGTGGTGGTCACCAATTTGGAGGGCTTTAAAAGGTGGTGGATAAATTCCTGGAAGAGAAGGCTATCAAGGGCAACTAGCCCTGGTGGTTATGTGCTACCTCCAGTATCAGAGGCAGTAAGCCTGTGTGCACCAGTTGCTGGGGAACATGGGTGGGATGGTGCTTTTGCACCATTTCCTGCTTTGTTGGTCCCTGGTTGATGGCTGGTTGGCCTCTGTGTGAACAGAGTGCTGGACTAGATGGACCCT